>NC_140999.1:39947723-40547723 GCF_052327205.1 Somniosus microcephalus | reverse complement strand
TCTGGGCAACTTTAAAGGAGGGTGTGATTTGAAAGGGGTGAGCTGGTTTGTATTTAGTTTCCATAAGGTGGTGGTCTAGTCCTGACTGCTTGCAGGGACAGATGAACAGCCTGTGCAAGAATTGTGCATTCTTTTTAAATCAATTTGGATAGAAAACTCCTGTAGTTATTTCAATCTTTGCTATCAATAAAAACATTTTGTTAGGAATTGAGGTCAAATGAACCTTTGGCTCCTGCACCTCCACTAACGGAAGCTGCTCTCCATTGAGTCATGAGTTATTTGTATTTTGAGATACTGCTGTTATTGATGTGGATAGTCGTAGACTATTTTGTTGTTACAAAGATCTGTGCACATTCACCAGAATTTTCATCAGCTTGAGGAGGATACAGTAGGTTCTGGCTAGTAGAATAAAAATACACATTTGAGTTTTAGATTAATGTTCTAATTTGAATTCACTTTTTGAATGTAAATAAATGTTGATTTTTGCACTTATTTATTTTTACAGAGAGTCAGTGCTTCAGATGATGCAGGCAGGACAGAGGGTGGTGGACAACCCAATTTATTTGAGTGACATGGGAGCAGCACTCACGGGTGCAGAATCACATGAGCTACAGGAAGTGCTGGAGGAGACCAACGTAAGATGTCAGTTCAGGTTGTCCTGATATAAAAAGCAACTCCAGGTTTCCCATTTCCCCCACATTATTATTGTTTTGTTGCTGTATAAAAGTTACTGGCCAAATCCCATGTGGAGCACTGTATGCAGCTGTGCTCTGTTATCATTGCTCTTGAAAGGGGCATACAGAGCAGCAAAGGTGATTTCCATTATCAGGAATTTGAATTCTGAAGAAAATTTAAGGAAGTCATATTCTTTTTTTCGTTCTCAGGATGTGAACGATGCTGGCAAGGTCGGCATTTACTGCCCATCCTTAGTTGCCCTGAGAAGGTGGTGGTGGACCACCTTCTTGAACCACTGTAGTGGTTTGATACAATGCAGTGGCTTGCTATTCCATTTCAGAGGGCAGTTAGGACTCGAGCGCATTGAGTCACGTATAAACCAGACCAGATAAAGACAGCAGGTTTCCTTCCCTAAAGGATATTTGTGAACCAGTTGTGTTTTTATTTACAATGCAATAGTTTCATTATCACTTTTTTTACTGATACCAGCTTTATTTGGTTTTGGTAAAGAGGCTTGAAGGTGGCCTTATTGAAATTTTCAAGATTACAACAACAACTTATACTTGTATATGCCTTAACGTAATAAAACATCCCAAGGTGCTTCACAGGAGTGTCGTCAAAAATAAAAACAAAATTTGACACCGAGCGATATAAGGAGATGTTAGGGCAGATGACCAAAAACTTGGTCGAAGAAGTAAGTTTTAAGGAGCATCTTAAAGGAGGAAGGAGAAGTGGAGAGGCAGAGAGATTTAGAGCAGGAATTCCAGAGCTTAGGACCTAGGCCGCTGAAGGCACGACTGACAATGATGGAGCATTTAAAATCTGGGATGTTCAAAAGGCCAGAATAGATGGAGCGCAGCAGTCTAGGGGTGTAGGACTGGAGGAGATTAGAGAGAAGGAGGTGCGAGGCCATGAGGGATTTGAAAACGAGGATGAAAATTTTAAAATCGAGGCAATTGCTTAACTGGGAGCCAGTGTAGGTCAGCAAGCACAGCGGAGATGGGTGAGCAGGACTCGGTGCGAGTTAGCACATGGGCAACAGAGTTTTGGATGACCTCAAGTTTATGGAGGGTAGAACTAGGGAGGCTGGCCGGGAGTGCATTGGAATAGTCAAGTCTAGTGGTGATAAAAGCATGGATGAGGGTTTCAGCAGTAGATAAGTTGAGGGTTGTCAAAATTGATCAAGTTGTTCACTGAGGTTCAAATCCCATGGGACGCAAGTTAAAATGAGGAGGTTGTGAGTAAGAAGGAAAGTCAGGGAAACTTTTCCATTCCAAGGGTAATAGAGTTGTGGAATACATGTCCAGGGAAGGACATTGAAGCAGACAGTATTAATGGGATCATGAGGAAATTATATACATTTCCAGTGAGATTAAGAAATATGGTGAGAAAGCAGGCAGGTTCTTTAAATTTAAATAGGGAAACAAATGAAGAGCCATGGCTTATATTACAGGACACCAAGGTTTAAAAGAATAAAAGAGAAGTTGAAGTAAATTAGGTAGTGGTTAAGTGACACTCTGCTTAAGTTTAAAAATTCTGTAGGAGGTAAGGAGTTTGAGTTCTGGGAAAGAATGAGTTCAACCAGGAGATCATGCAATAAGTCTTGATTTAAACATGGTGAGGATATAGGGAGGATGAAATAGAACAGTATATGTTCAGCTTATGAGGAACGAGAGGGGAAAGTTCAGAGAAACACAAAATAGCAAAACACTAAAAAGGTTACAGTAGAGAGTGGGGCATACAGATGAGCTTGTATCATCTCCCACAAGTGCAAGGCAGATGATGCAAGAGCTTCGCTAGATATGGGAACAGGACTGTATTCAAGTCTTGGGCGGACTTGGGCTTTATATCAAAGATATGAAGGAGAAAATGTGGTTGACAAGAAGAGGAAACCACACTTGTGATGCCTTTAGGAAAAGTTTGATGCATACATGCTGGAAACAGGAATAGAAGGATCAGGTGGCAGAGTGGGATGAGGTAATTAGAGTGGGAGGCGGTTAGTGTGGAGAGTAAACACCGGCAATGGCCTGTTTTCTGTGCTGGAGATTCTATGTAGCAATGGAAGAGCTGTGCTGTCAGGTTGCCTGTCTGGTATTCAATTGTAAATGAGTCAGAAACTTTCTCCAACTGAACATTGGGAAAACTGATGCTTTCATTTTCAGACCCCCTGATAAATTCCACTCCCTTTCCACTGACTCTTCCTTTGCTAGCCACTTGGTCAGGTTGACCCGACCCTCTTCTACCAAAAATGAGCTTCAATTTCCACATCCTTTCTATCACCCTCTGCAACATCTTCTGTACAGTCAAAGCAAATTCCACTTGCACCACTTAATCTTGTTTGTTTCTTCAAGGTGGGGAAAAAATAATAATTGTCCTGTCCTCTCCATGGTCTAGTTTACTTATTTTTTGGTATTGCCTTTCTACACGACTTCTAGCTGCAAAACCTGACCTGCTGTATCTTAACTTTCAGGTTCAGGCCAAGGACTGTAGCTCTCAGTCTCTTGTTTTAACAACCTCCATTATTGCCCATGTGTCCCTTTGCCCTTTTGTGGGCTGCAATGCTGACTTTTTCCCTAATGCTAATTGTCCAGTGGGCCTGTCGATAAAACTGGCTAGCTCTCCTTTCTCCCCCACCTTAAAACTGGCTACCTCCTATTTCTCCCCTGCCCTCCTTGTGTAATTTTAAAGGTCTCCTGATCTCAAGATGAATGTGGGGCTTCCTGGCTAATGGACCCTCATTGTATCAGTTGTGAATTCCACAAACTAGCCCATCTGGCTTCAATGCATATATTTAAAGTTTGGAACCTGTGCCTTTCTTCTTACACCTGTGTGAAATTACATTGTTTTAAAATGCAGCACCTCAAAATAACTCAGTCCTGTGAAGAAAGAGATCAAAATTCCTGAATCATAGAATAGTACAGCACAGAAGGAGGCCATTTAGTCAGCGGCAGCTCTTTCGAAGAGTAATCCAGTTGGTTCCACTCCCCTGCTCTTTCCCCATATCCCTGCAGTTTTTTCTCCTTCAAGTATTTATCTAACTCCTTTTGAAGGCTACTATTGAATCTGAATCCACCACCCTTTCAGGCAATGCATTCCAAATCCTAACCACTTGTTGCATAAAAATGTTTTTCCTCATGTCGCCTCTGGTTCTTTTGCCAAGCACCTTAAATCTATGCCCTCTGGTTATCGATCCTTCAGCCACTGGAAACAGTTTCTCTTTATTTATTCTTATTCTCTAAACCCTTCATGATTTTAAACACCTCTCTCAAATCTCCTCTTAACTGCTCAACCCCAGCTTCTCCAGTCTATCCACATAACTGTAATTCCTCATCCCTGGAACCATTCTAGTAAAAATTGCAGGCTTCCTAGCCTTCATTTTTCATAAACTTTCAACTTAGTTGAAACTCAGCTGCATATATCATGTCCTATTTACCCATCACTCTTCTCCTTGCTGACCTTTATTGACTTTCTCCCCACCCCGTGCCCCATGCTTAGAATTTAAAATCCATGTCCTCATCTTCAAATCCCTCCACGTCCTTGAACCACCTAGCTCCGCAACCCCCTCCAGTCTTTCGTCCCTGCCTGCACTCTTTTTTTTCCCCCTCCAATTCTGTCCTATATACCCCCCCCCCACCACCACCACCCCCTCTCTTCACTCCAACATTAATGGCAGAGTCTTTAGCCACCTTAACGCTACCTTCTGGACTTCCCTTCCTAAATCTCTGCTCCTCTCCATTTCTTTCTTCACCTTTTTTTTAAAATCGTCTCAAAACACATTTTCTGAACCAAGCTTTGTCATTGTCTTGATTCTCTCTCATCATGGCTTATTGTCTATTCCTTTGTTCATTTTTTTTTTCTTTGCTCACCCTGCCCCTCCCATCAAAGGAGGAAGCTTTATAAGTTGCCAGAAAAAGCAGTCAGCCTGAGGATTGGGATCTTTTTAGAAATCAGCAAAGGAGGACCAAGAAATTGATAAAGGGAAAATGGAATATGAGCACAAACTAGTGAAAAATCTAAACGGATTGTAAAAGCTTCTATCGGTATGTGAAAAGGAAAAGACTGGCGAAGGTAAATGTAGGTCCTTTACAGTCAGAGACTGGAGAATTTATAATGGGGAATGAGGAAATGACAGAGAAATTAAATAAATACTTTTGTTTCTGTCTTCACAGAGGAAGACACAAAAAACCTCCCAAAAATACAAGGAAACCAAGGGTGTGGTGAGAATGAGGAACTTAAAGAAATTATTATTAGTAAAAAAAACAGTACTAGCAGAATTAATGGGACTAAAAGTCGATAAATCTCAAGGACTGGATGACCTACATCCTAGGGTTTTGAAAGAGGTGGCCATTGGGATAGTGGACGCATTGGTTGTCATCTTCCAAAATTCTATAGATTCTGGAACGGTTCCTGCAGATTGGAGGGTAGCAAATGTAACCCCGCTATTTAAGAAAGGAGGGAGAGAGAAAACGGGGAACTACAGACCTGTTAGCCTCATCAGTAGTTGGGGAAAATGCTGTAATCTATTATAAAGGATGCAATAACTGGGCACTTAGAAACTAATAGTAAGATCGAGCAGAGTCAACATGGATTTATGAAATGGAAGTCCTGTTTGACAAACCTATTGGAGTTCTTTGAGGATGTAACTAGTGGAGTAGACAAAGGGGAACCGGTAGATGTGGTGTATTTTGATTTTCAGAAGGCCTTCGATAAGGTTCCACACGAGGTTGGTGAACAAAATTAGGGCACATGGAATTGGGGGTAATATACTAGCATGGATTGAGAATTGGTTAACAGACAGAAAACAAAGAGTAGGGATAAACGGGTCTTTTTCAGGATGGCAGGCTGTGACTAGTGGGGTAGCGCAAGGATTGGTGCTTGGGGCCCCAGCTATTCAAAATCTATATCAATGATTTGGATGAGGAGACTAAATGTAACATTTCCAAATTTGCGAAGAGGATGTGAAGAGGCTTCAAGGGGATCTCAACAGGCTCTGAGTGGGCGAGAACATGGCAGATGGATTATAATTTGGATAAATGTGAAGTTATCCACTTTGGTAGAAAAAACAGAAAAGCAGAGTATTTCCTAAATGGTGAAAGATTGGGGAATGCAGATGCTCAAAGGGACCTGGGTGTCCTTGTACATGAGTCACTGAAAGTGAAGGTGCAGGTGCAGCAAGCCATTAGGAAGGCAAATGGTATGCTGGCCTTCATTACAAGAGGATTTGAGTACAGGAGTAAAGAAGTCTTACTCCAATTATATGGGGCCTTGGTGAGACCACACCTGGAGTAGTGTGTACAATTTTGGTCTCCTTACCTAGGAAGGATATACTTGCCAGAGAGGGAGTGCAACGAAGGTTCACGAGATTAATTCCTGGGATGGCGGGACTGTCGTATGAGAAGAGATTGAGTAAACTCGGCCTGTATTCTCTTGAATTCAGAAGAATGAGAGGGGATCTCATTGAAGCATACAAAATTATTACAGGGCTTGATAAGGTGGATGCTGGGAGAATGTTTCCCTTGGCTGGGGAGTCTAGAACCAGAGGCCACAGCCTCAGGATAAAGGGTAGGCCATTCAGGACTGAGATGAGAAGAAATTTCTTCACACAGAGGGTGGTGAATCTTTGGAATTCTCTATCCCAGAGGGCTATGGAGGCTCAGTCATTGGGTATATTCAAAACAGAAGTCGATAGATTTCTGACTGGTAAGGGCATTAAGGGATATGGCGATGGGGCTGGTGAATGGAATTGAGGCAGAAAATCAGCCATGATCTCATTGAATGGTGGAGCAGGCTCAAAGGGCTGAATGGACTACTCCTGCTCCTATTCCTTATGTTCTTATCACAGTAAAGCATCTGGAATCCTTTAATGGTAAATTGTGGAGTAACTAAATAATCTGCAAATATAGACCTGACAAATTATTGGAGACATGTTGCAGGGTTTCATGTTTTATCCCTGTGAAACCCAATAAATGTGTTCTCTTTTTTTCTTTTAGATTCCAAAACGACTGTACAAGGCACTCTCTCTGTTGAAAAAAGAGTTTGAATTGAGCAAACTGCAGCAACGTCTCGGACGAGAGGTAACTGGACGTTCTATTTCTGTTTTTATTGCTTCTAATCTCCTGAAGTTGCTGACTCTTGCCAGGTTCCAGTTCAAAGGGCAGGTCACCCTCCAGGTCCTCACCAAAATGGCCCTTATTTATGTGCGAGTTTAGAGAGCTATCGATCACTAAGGGCATCATAGCCACCCTGGCCTCACTTGTACACATGCATGCACCCCAGTGATCTGGAACTGTGGATGACTTTTTTTTGTTCTTCCCAGCCTAGAGGACATAAAGCCAATTGTAGCACCTCAGTTACTTTTGGCTGAGATCAGCTAATTCAACCTAGACGAGATGAAACATGTGACCTTCCTGGTACCATACAGGGCAGAGTATTTACACACCTGTCTGCCAGGGACTTTTGCTGTGATTCTTCAACAAAATGTTATATTTTAAATTGGGTTTTCATTTTTTTTAAATGAATGGAAGTTCCTGACTCAAAGCACCCATTTTATATGCGCTGTTACTGTATTGCTGAATTACAAAGCTGATCCTTGTGTGAAGCTCAGTGAATGTGTTCGTAATTCTTAGGTAGAAGAGAAAATCAAGCAGACTCACCGTAAGTACTTGCTCCAGGAGCAGCTGAAGATTATTAAGAAAGAGCTGGGGCTGGAGAAGGAAGATAAAGATGCCATTGAAGAGAAGTTTCGGGAGAGGCTGAAGGAACTGGTTGTTCCAAAGCATGTCATGGAGGTTATTGATGAAGAGCTGAACAAACTCAACCTGCTCGATAATCACTCTTCTGAGTTCAAGTGAGAATCCTGTGGAATTTTACAAACCCAGCTTTTTCCAGGATCAAATACCAAATGGTGTTTTAAGAAGGGAAACTTGAGCTCTATGTTGCCTTTAGACATGGAAACACTTGTAGCTTGAAGTTTAAAAATGGCAGCTGGTGAAGAAAATGTGATGTGGGTGTTGAGGGATCGAAGTGTAGCTAGGAGAAAGGGCAGATGAGTTGTTAAATCAGTATGAAAAGTCAAAATGGGTTGGAATATTGGGACTGGTCCCTAATGCATGAGAAAAACATTGAATATGGCAGGCTTTTTTTACGCCTTGTGTCTGAGTATTCAGAATGTCAGGATGGTATGAAGAGTACGTTTTAAATATATAATTTCTATAACTATATTTTGAATTGAGTCAATAACTTGTGTATATAATACTGCTTGCACTGAGTACAGTGAAAAGATCATTAATATTTTGAAATTAAGGTGATACAGTTACATTAATTCCGTATGATTCATGAGGGTGTCATGATTTGGGATTTAGGTCTATTTTCCCATGGAAGTATCTTGGTATGATTTATATTAAAATGGTACTATTAAGTTCAACTCACTGAACAACCAAGGGCTGAGGGGATGTATATTAAAGTCTGATGAACCAGTTTGTGAAGTAGGACTTCTCGCATACCACTTCAGCTTGGGTCAGTGGAGGGCATTTATACCTTCCTATCAATCATGCACACTCATAATGTCAGGATGATCTAATCACTTGATGATCGTGGGACCTGGTTTCCAGGAACCCCCCCACCCTCACTCCCAAATCCAGGGAGAGGCAGTAGCCGGTTTAATTGCTGGCCCGATGAGCCAATTCTTGGACATAGAGGTGGAAGATGGTCATGGACAATTTAATGATTTCCTGCCCAACTAGGGAAAAAGTATAGGCAAACACATTAGGATAGTTGTATATGTCTGGTAAGGAAAACAGTGAGCCTATCTTTCTTTTACGATGGCACTGAGCGAGGTTAGGGAAAACACTCGTCCAAAAAGTTATATTTAGCCTGCTAACAGGGACATTGATTTTCCTATATTATGAGAAGCGTTACTGAATTAAGTTTAAGTAAGGTGAGATTTACTATAAATCGTGCCATTTATTCAATTATAGAATGTAAAATAACGCAGCTTGACAATTTGTATCTGGCCTTGTCTCACTAAAGTGTTAATCAGTCTGTTTGTCAGAAGTTAAAACAGAAAATGCTGGAAATACTCAGGTCAGGCAGCACCTGTGAAGAGAGAAAGAGTTAACGTTTCAGGTTGACAACCTTTCATCAGAACTGGAAAAGGTTTGAGATTAAGCAAGTACAGAGGCAGGGAAAGGGGGAGGAAAGAACAAAGGAGAAGGACTGCGATAGGGTGGCAGGCAGGAGAGATTAAATGACAAAAGGGATTATGGCGAAAGGAGATGAAACATAGAAACATAGAAGATAGGAGCAGGAGTAGGCCATTCGGCCCTTCGAGCCTGCTCCGCCATTCAACGAGATCATGGCTGATCATCCAAACCCTAGCACCCGGTCCCTACACCGACAACCATCCCACCCAAGCCCTATCCCTGTAACCCCACGTATTTAATCCCCCCTAACACTAAGGGCCAATTTTTTTATCATGGCCAATCAACCTAACCCGCACATCTTTGGTAATGGGACAAGTAAAGAAAGATGGGCCTAGAGGTGTAAATGGAAATAGCAGAATCATTACCAACAGCTGCTGTCCAAAAAAATGGGAGCAAGGGTCATGATCTGAAATTGTTGAATTCAGTGTTGCTCTTTTGGTGCGATCAATAAACAAAAAACTGTAACTTAACAAAAATACATAAAATGAAACTTAACAAATTAAATTAAAATTTGGTTTCCGGGGGTGATGATGCACTCCAGTCCCTGTGGTGGTCGCGGAAGGCCTCAAGCGTGCCGACGGACACCACGTGCCCCATCTCCAGGGCCACCCGGGCGCGAACATGGCCATGGAAGAGGGGCCGGCAGTCGGGTCGAACAACCCCCTCGACCGCTTAAATTCAGTGAGTCCGGAAGGCTGTAAAATGCCCAATCGAAAGATGACTTGCTGTTCCTCGCGCTTACGTTGAGTTTCATTGAAACAGTGTAGGAAGCCGGGGACGGAGAACTAAAATGACAGGCGACCAGAAGCTCAGGGTCGCACTTGCAGACTGAATGGAGGCGTTCCACAAAACAGTCACCCAATCTGCGTTTGGTCTCCCCAATGTAGAGGAGACCACATACTGAGCAGCGAATACTGTATATTAAATTGAAAGAAGTACAAGTAAATTGCTGTTTCACCTGGAAAGGAGTGTTTGGGGGCCCTGGACGGTGGGAAGAGAGGAGGTAAAAGGGCAGCTGTTGCATGGGAATGTGCCGTTGGAAGGGGAGGGGGTGATTTGAGGAGTAGACCAGGGAGTTGTGGAGGGAATTGTCCCATTGGAATGCTGGGAGAGGATGGGAAGATGTTTTGTGGTGGGATCAGGCTGGAGGTGACAGAAATGGCGGATGATGATCCATTGACTGGAGGCTGGTGGGGTGGAAGGTGAGGACAAGGGGAACCATATCGTGGTTCTGGGAGAGAGGGGAAGGAGTGAGAGCAGAAGTGCAGGAAATGGAACGGACATGATCGAGGACCCTGTCAAACACAGTGGAGGGGAATCCTCAGTTGGGGAAAAAGGAACGATCATAGCCTGTCAACAGAAAGGGACGGAGGAAGTGTTAGAGTACGACGGGCAATTTAAAACTAACTGGTTGGAACACTCGGGGCTGAACACAGGTCGGATAAAGGAAGTCAAACAGTGTAAATCAAGTGATGCAATAAATCGACTATTTAAAATTTACCACCGGACTCGCAAACTTTAATTTTAGTGTGTTGACCTGAGATCAGTGTGGTCCACTGAAATTAATTACCCGATCTAACACTATCTGATGCACTGGTGTGGAAGGTGGCATTGTCAGAACAGATGCAATGGAGAAACTGGGAGAATGGAATAGAGTCCTTGCAGGAAGCTGGGTAGAAGGCGTAGTCAAGGTAGTTGTGGGAGTCAGTGGGCTTATAGTGGATATTGGTCAGTAGCCTATCTCCAGAAATGAAGTCAGAGAAGCTTTTGATTTTCATTTCTAACAAATTCTCTATGTAATGTAACCTTTTTATTGATGAGTTGCTTGATTCTCGTTGCCTTTTTCACTTGCTGACTTTTGTTTTCACTTCACCTGCTTTAGTGTGACTCGGAATTACTTGGACTGGCTGACTACAATGCCTTGGGGAAAATGCAGTGAAGAAAACATGGACCTGAAACGAGCCAAGGAGGTGCTGGAGGAGGATCATTATGGCATGGAGGAGGTCAAAAAACGCATCCTGGTATGAGAATTGTATAAGTTTATTGACCAATCGTCTGTGCTATAACCTGTTCAAGGGTCAATGATCTGTGCCCTGATAACATGCAAATTTGTACCCCATGCTGATTTCACCTGGAAGCAGTACAAACTAGACACAATCTCTCTCCCCAGAGAGGGAGAATTAGATGAGTTGCGCTCGATATTTTTCCCTTGGGAGTTACTGAGGCCAGTTGTGGGCCCTAGTTGATACTGGCTTGGCTCAGACTGGGCTTATGCTCAGGATTTTCTGGATGTGTCCTACTCCTCATGATTAATTTAACCCGAGTCAACAGATTGCACCTTGTGCTGCAGTGTGGGTTCCAGCCAGACACCACCCTGTTCACACTGCCTGGTTTAAACTGCTGTTCTGCTGAGGAGAAAGCTCTGCCTGTGTGGTTACACTTGTGCTCAGAGCTACTCTCCCTAAGGTTAAAATTTAAATGTTTAGATCATTGTCTAAGCACTTAAATTAACTCCAGATGGGTTAAAAAGTTCCCACTAGTCCCGTGATTTTTTAATTCACATGGATACTACACTGGAATTGCACTCTAGTGTCAAACCTAAATGGTGTGAGACTGCCTTCTCCAGGGGGGTCTCTCTTCTGTCCTGAATTGGATCTGGGCCATGGTGCCAGATTTATACTGCAATGGAAAATTTTCACATTGATGCTAAAGTTGCAATATAAAGACACCTTTAATTCCATTTAAAAGAGCTTTCATTGTGTTAACTACATGGAGCTCCTGTTAGGTGAGGTAAATCTTTACGCCTGGGTTTGTAATGTACATCTCTGTTCCCAGGAATTTATTGCGGTTAGCCAACTGCGTGGTACAACCCAAGGGAAGATTCTATGCTTCTACGGTCCACCTGGAGTTGGCAAGACCAGCATTGCTCGATCTATTGCAAGGGCGTTAAACAGAGAGTATTTCAGGTTCAGTGTTGGAGGAATGACTGATGTAGCAGAAATCAAGGGTCACAGGTACTGTAAGCATCTGATTGCACTTAAACCATGTAATTACTGTACTGCAAGCTCTTGCAGCTGATGGCAACTGTAGTTATAGCTTGTGAGTAGCACTAATTCTGTACAAGTGTTGAATTAATATCAAAATTAATGCCATTCTAGTGGATATTGTTTTAAAGTACTAATTAAGTCTTGTAATCACCTTGCCAAAAATATGGGTTTTGTGTTCATTTCCTTTATTGCCCTCAATTTTCTACCAGCTGCACCTGATCATCCTTGCATGCATTTGCCAGTGATCAGAAGCTGGAATGCTGGCTGATTTCTGCACCCTCCCACCCCACCTATGGCTGCACACTGATTGCAATAGTGCAGCTGGTTGCTGTTCACTTGTGCTTGTTATATCTAAAACATTTATTCATAATTGTTCGCTTATTGTCTATTAAATAAACACTACCACAGAATTCCTGCAGGTGGCACTGCTTGTTGAAATCATCGCTGTCAACCATGCTTCCAGTAGGGACTTGGTGACACTAATGTATTAAAATAATAATCACCATTACGGTGTTATGGTGGGACTACCATAAGAGGGATGGAATCTATGTAAACAGTGCTGTATGCTGAGAAGTACTCGATCGATGTGTTTCTTTAAGTGTCTCTACATATTCCCACTTTGTCTGTAGTCCAAAGTGTTCTAGAAAACTCTACACTTTCATCATTGAGCAACACCACAGGTAATGAGTATAGCTCAAATAAATAACATTTTAAAATGAAGAGTGCTGGAAAGTTGTGATGGTAAGGAATCTGTATAGTACTGCAGCACAGGACGTAACCACCGATCGCAATGTCAACTGAGTGGATTGTGAATTGAGTGGGAAGTTTAGAATTTGGTGAGTAGGAATTTGCTGCAGAGGGGGAAGGAGGTGCTTCTTTTTGCCTTTAACATTTGTAGTGGTTTGTGTAAGCTTGAGGCAGTAAGTAGCGTGGCAGATTTAAACAGCGTGCAAGAGCCGGCAGCAGCAGAGCCTATCGGGAGAAACCGAGTGGCCGACACTAAGGGAAAAAGTAATGTCATAGTCAGCACAGTGTGCAGTGGAGCGAATAAATACTTCTCTGTAACTTAGTTTATTGGTTAATGTTTTTATCGGTTAATATTTTTTATTTAGTGGTTGGTATTTGTGTTTTGGTGTTGGTTAAACAGTTAAATAGCCTTAAAGCTAAAAAGAATCTATAAAAATTAATTATAGATTAAGATATGGCAGAGCAGGTTGTGTGTCTGTACTGCAGTATTTGGGAGTTTGTAGACAGAGACTGTCCTGAGTGAACAGGTCTACAGTAGATGTCTCTGCCTCTGATCTCTCCAGTTCAGTCATTGATGGAATCAGACAGGGACTCACCCAAATTAATAGTAATGAAGAAAGTAATGGCACTAAAGAGTGTCAAATTCCCAGGACCAGATGGCTTTCATACTAGGGTTTTAAAGGAAGTAGGTGAGAACATTGCAGATGTCCTAACTATGATCTTCCAAAGTTCTCAGGATTCAGGAACTGTTCCTTTTTTAGATTGGAAAATTGGATAATGGAATGCTGGTCTTTATATCTAGAGGACTAGAATACAACGGGTTAGAATTCATGCTACAGCAAAGCCCTGGTTGGACCACACCTCTGGAGTAGTGTTCAGTTCTGGGCACCACACCTTAGGAAGGATATACTGGCCTTAGAGGGAGTGCAGTGTAGATTTACTAGAATTATACCTAGACTCCAAGGTTTAAATTATGAGGGCGATTAAACAAATTAGGTTTGCATTCCTTGGAATTTAGAAGATTTAAGGGGTGATTTGATAGAAGTTTTCAAGATATTAAGGGGAACAGATAGTTTCTCTATCTACCCTATTTATACTGGTAGGGAAATCTAGGACTAGGTGACATAGCCTAAAAATTAGAGCCAAGCCGTTCAAGAGTGAATTTACAAAACACTTACTTTCTACACGGAGAGGGTGGAAGAAGTTTGGAACCTCTCTTCCGCAAACTGCAATTGATGCTAAGTCAATTAATTTTAAATCTGAGATTGATAGATTTCTGTTAACCAAAGATATTAAGGGATATGAGGCATATGGAGTTAGGTCACAGATCAGCCATGATTTCATTAAATGGTGGAACAGGCTCGAAGGGCTAAATGGCCTACTCCTATTCCTATGTTTCTATGGCAGGGAGAAAAGGAGCTTGTTTAGTACAGGAGAGTCTAAGCTTTTGCCTTCATGGGCTGCTGAGGTGGACACTATGGAACTTCAGAGCCACATATAAAATTTAAATTGATAGTTCTGTTAATGTGCCTAATTTGCTGATATAGTCCTACCCACTTAGAGAATCTTTCAGCACAGAAGTATGCCATTCAGCCCATTGTTGACATGTTGGGGACCATTCTAATTTTGTTAACTTAAGCGAGACAAATCGGCAGATTTCAATTTCCGTCCTGCCACACCACCTTTTCAATGTTATTTTAACTTTATTTCTTGAACTTCTGGGCCTGGATAGTCAGTCACTTGGGGCTTTGCTTTCTCACCACCGATTCAGCGCTTAAGAGTAAATATACTTGCTACTCAGGATTCATGGTTGCATCTCACTTGACCGAGTTATCAGCTTCTTACAGATTCTCAAACCAACGCTAAAATAAAATTTACAAGAAATGTTTTTGTTTGCCTGAAACTATTACTTACCAACCAGGCAGAGTTACTTGGATATCCTGGAGAGTTGAGGGATAATAATCAAACTTCCTTGTATCTTAAAACAACGGGTTTTCCTTTTTTTAATATTGTCAAATTAAGCATGCCAGTTTGTCAACATCAACATAAAATATTTGGTATTAATGTATGGAAAGGACTGGGGGGGGGGCGGGGGGAATTTGGTTGCTTTGCGCCTCCAGTTAGCGCCCTAAGAGGGTGCTAATGGGGCGCAACTAGCGCCCGGGCGCGGCAATGTTTGCGCTGCTCACAAAATTGACCAGACATTTTGCGGCGGTGCTAAACACTACCACCACGATCTCCTGCGCCTGCACATCGTAACATCAGTCAAGTGTGCAATGCCCCAGTAGCACCCCGGACAGGATATTGAGTGGTGTCCCCTGCCTTACCGCCTGGCACTAGCAACGACCGGTTGAGGGGAGCGTTTTGCAGTTGGGAAGGGATTGGGGGAACGCTATTTAAAGGCGACCGCTTCCTGCCTTTTTTTGTCTGCGACATTTTTGCACCACGCATAGAGAGAGAGAGAGATAGAAACACTTCTGGAGAGATTCAACGCTGTGTGAAGGAGTTTTGGGTACTGAGCAGTACTTTGCAGGTTCATTTTGATTTGACCTTGTATCGATTTAGAAGAGACTATGGGGGCTGCGCTCTAAGCTCTTTCCCTGGGACACACTATTCTTTCCAGCAGATTTGATGTACAGGTCTCTCCAGGCTGAGATTCAAGGCTGCAATGAGCAGGGTGTGGATGGAGAGCAAGATCGACCCTCCCCTTTAAGAACTGGCCGGTGCCCGTGTGTGTTCCTTTGCTGACTGACATCACCTGAGCTTCGCCAGCGCTCTGAGGTAGCGCCTCGTTCCTCGGCGTTAGCGCCTTGAGAGGTGTGTAGCGCCTGACTTAGCGCTCCAATCACCTCCAGGGGCGATGGAAGCCAAGTTTGTAGCCGGAGGCGATAATTAGCGCCAGGCGCTAAACTTTGCACCCGGCCGATAATTGCGCCCCAAACGGGACGATACCGAATTTCTCCCCCTGGGACTTTTTGTCAAAATAAGAGGGATGTTGACAATGCACAAACAGATCTTGCTGTTCTAGTTTAGGATTTATCTATAGCAACAGCTCTAAATACAGCCCTTAAAGATTTAATGGATCAACACATTAATACTGTGGATTCTAACATGCACCTGTTGCTAAGATTTATCTTGAGAAAGAACCTAAGAAATGTCAGATGCAAACAGGTAATTTGGCCCATTGTAGCTTATATCAAAGCCCATCACTCCAGTAGTCTGACTCTCCCATACGAATGAGAAATGGCCACAGGTTTAGCCTATCATTTTTCATGAAACTAACTTTCTGCTGCACTATCAGACAGCTGCATTAAAGTACAATTTACAGAATAAAGTAAAATAGATATGAACCTAATATTACTTCTACTGCATGCAAGTGCGATTACATCTGGGCATGTGCTGCTCAGGATTGAGAGGCTAAAGTCAGATCATGTTTTATACTGAGTCCAGAATCTAACACAAACCTATTGTGGCTTTAGAGGGGAAGATTTTGGATTCTTAAGCCACTAATGAATGTGACTTATCAAATGTTCATAACAAAGTTCTCCCTCCCACAGTGCATTACAACAGGTAATGCAGTGACCTGCCTCTTGCGGCTATCCATAATGTAATGATCATACTGTTTCTGCCCATGTAGTATTTTATTGATAGATTTATTTTCAACCTTTCTCCGTTTGTTGAGTGTATATTCATGTTCAATATTGAAAAGTTTTGACAGTAGTGGTAAGCTGCATTTTGTGTTCCTCTTTCATAGGAGGACGTATGTTGGAGCTATGCCTGGAAAAATCATTCAGTGCCTGAAGAAAACCAAGACTGAAAATCCATTAGTTCTTATTGATGAGGTAACTTTCTCCAAAGAAGTTGTAATTAGCACCTGCAGCCTGATCTCAGAGGGCCTTTTGTGAACCAGTGGTGATTAAAAGTGCATTATAACTTTAGACTGTGATTACCGTTTCACATATATTCAAAATATATAGCATTTAATTGGTTTGTGCTGATCTGTAATTATGGAAGCAGCGCATTGTATTATTGACTTGGATGTTTCTTGTCCATTGCTGGTTACATAGCATGCAGAGACTTCTCGCATTTCTGATCCTCTGATCGCTTGTGCCTATTTATTACAGATTGATAAAATTGGTCGTGGTTATCAGGGAGATCCATCTTCAGCGCTCCTGGAGCTTCTCGATCCAGAACAGAATTTTAACTTTTTAGACCATTACCTCGATGTGCCAGTTGATTTGTCAAAGGTATGCTTTGGGTTCCCTTCCTGTTTTGACCTTAACTTTGATTTCCAGGACCTCCTGCAAGATTACTGCAGCAACAGTTACTTTCTTATGGCATAAATTCTAAATTTCAGTTGAAGTGCTGCCTGTCTGTGTAAGTTCTCAGCATGATAAGTTCTGTTTTAGAATTTACTAAAATTATATGTGAAACCTTTCAGAAATGGAAAGGATGAGAAAAACAAATTCAGTCATGTTTTATTTCAGAACTCATGATCCAACACCCAGTATTACACTATTTTTGTTGAGCTTAATTTATAGTCACTTCATTCAAATGATCCAATGTTTTTAGCACTAATTTCCCATTTTGTGCTATTATTTACATTGTTTAGTTCAAATTATTGGTTAATTCAAACATTTGTTGTACAAAAAATAATTGGAATTATCCGCTGTATACTGTATTCTGCCATGGAGTTTTTTGACCACTATTACTCATCCTGCTCAGATACAGTTCCTAGGCTAGCCGCTCTCTCTCACCTCGCTCTTCACTTGAGTCTGAAGTGACTGTCTGCTGTGTAACCATAGAGGATATCGCAGCTGAGCACAATGTTGTCCTTTTGTGCACCTTCCAGCTGGAGCTGTGACGAGGAACAGGAAGCCCCAGCTGATTTGTACTTGTTTTGTTCTTCTTTTCCCTACCAAAAGATACTGTGGCCAATCTTAGCACCTCTGCTGTCACCCTAGCTGAAAACAGCTGACTCGGTGCTGACCGAAGATTAAATCTGCAACTTCCAGATGTGATTTCACACTGAGCCATTAAAAAATATACTGGGGGCACAACCATAAAACTTCTGTTTGTAAATTAATGCTAATGTGCTTAAGAGATGACATTTGTTGATCTGTTTTATAATCAGTTCTTGTGTCAGTGAAGTGTGTTGTAAGCAGGGAACAGTGAGTTTATATTGTGTATTTTTTTTATTTTCACTGCTGTGAAATCTCAAGAATAGAAGTTAATGTGTTTTACATGTCCGCCAACATGAGGAATCATGTAATTAAGAGCATTATAAATTGAGGTTTAGACATGTCAATTTGACTGTTACGTGAAGTCATCTAATGACTTAGTGCTAAATTCTCTGTTTGAACCATACAATGTTTAAACCCTGGTCTGTAGTGACTTAACTGATCTTAGCCGGGTGATGATAGGTATGCTACAAATGGCCTCCGTACCCCAACCTAAGGATGGAAAGATCAACCGGGGTTCCCACTTGTGATTACTCTACAGTGGCCCCTGTTGGAAATTGCCTGTGTGGGCACCAGATGAGAACAAGTTTGGGGTCAGCTGTGATGCCCCCCATGATGAAATAGTTCTGCCAACACTCTGTTTACACTTGAATATAAAGTGAGTGTGAGATACTGTAGGACAGGATGTCCAAGCTTGTATGTTCACGGGCTGCAAAAATGTGTACAGGAAGCTCTCTCGTATCTGGCACCGACAGGACCGGGATGGTGCCGGTTGATTAAAAATTCCGGATGACGGAGTTATCTACCGAGGCTATTTTTAACAAACAAACAGAGTCAGACTCCTGTTATTGAGGTGTTCAGACTTTCGACAGCGCCAAGAAGCCAAGTAGTGGCAGTTTGGAGAACTACCCCCACTGACTGACTCGGCCACTACGGGCGACTCGGACTCGGCAACATTTCCGGTTATTGAGGTGTTTTCGGAGTATGAATTTTGCCGGTTAATAGAGAATTCCGGATATTTAGGTGCCATTTAAACGAGAGTTTCCTGTACTATGGAATCTCATTGGAAACTGCTAAAACAGCCCTTTCCAAACCTCCTGGGCCACCAAATTCAAACAGGACAAATCATCAAAGAAATATTGACACAAAGAAGACTAAGTTGCTTGGGCTTCATGAGCCAAATTACCAGGTCATATGTGGCCTAGGGTTGCAGGTAAGACTCTCCTGTCTAAGAGCAGCTGACACCTGTGAAACAGTACCTAGTGGGAATCAGGACTCTTGGGATAGGAGGGGAGAAAAGGGCTGTGCTGTTGTGTAGTCTGCTCCAATCCTCTGTCTCTTAATTTGATAGGTACTTTTTATCTGCACTGCCAATGTGACTGAAACAATTCCAGAACCTCTCCGAGATCGAATGGAGATGATTAACATTTCTGGCTACGTAGCACAGGAAAAGCTTGCAATCGCTGAGGTACGTCTGTTCATTTAAAAACAGGCAGAACAGATATGGCAAAAAAAAATGAAGATACTTGCCATAATTCTGGAATGGGTGTTTTATGTGGATGTGAGAAATCCTAATAATAATGGTGCCTAGATTACTTTGATGCAAGGAAAGAATCTTGTCTGTGTTCTGAATTTCACATTAACACTGTTCCAGTGCTGAATCCACAATGGTAGCGCTCTTGCTCTGAGTTAGAAGGTCATGGGCTCAAGCTCAATTCCGGTACTTCAGCATATACAGGAGTACAGTGTTGCAGATGCCATCTTTTGGTTGAGACATTAAATCAATTAAACCTAGTCTGCTTGCCTGGTCAAATGGATGTAAAAGATCCCATGGCACTATTCATAAAGCAGGGGAATTTTGCTAGTGTCCTGGACAACATTATCCTTTAACCAACGCCATCAAAAACAAATTAACTGGCCATTCATCTCATTTGCTGTTTGATACCTTGCTATGCACAAATTGGCTGCTGTGTTTGCCTACAAAAAAAAGTGACTGCACTTCAAAAGTAGTTAATTGGCTGTAAGGCACTTTGGGACATCCTGAGGACATGAAAGGCGCTATACAAATGCAATTTTTTTTCTTTACGGTTGTGAACTTGGACTCTCATTTTATTGCAGCGCTATCTGGTTCCTCAAGCAATGAATGGTTGCGGCCTGGACAAAGAGAAGGCGCAGATCACATCTGAAGCACTTATTGTTCTGATCAAACAGTACTGCAGGGAGAGCGGGGTTCGCAATCTGCAAAAACAGGTGGAGAAGGTCAGTGCACCATGGTTACTGACGTAAAAGTTCCGACCTGGAGAAAGAAGGCGCCTCAGTGTACAGACAGCGGTATATTCAGCATCAGCGTACAAAAAAATAGCCCCATCTATAAACTAAAACCTTCCTCAGCGGCACATTTTATACTGTAACATGCATCAAAATGATGTGAATCGAATTCCATTTAAAAAAAAAAAAAAAAAAATTAAAATGTAAAAACTCTGCAGCCTAATTTTCTACCACAGTGGATAGGATGTATTCCCCCCCCCCCCCCCGTTGTATTTTTCCCTTCCTCTGTCACACTTTATTTAAATATATAGAGAGGGAGTCTCCATCTTGGTATTTTTTTTTAAAACTGTATTGCAATCCTAATGGTCTAGATTTTGCTGCAGCAGAGCATCTAACAGTGTCTGCCATTAGCTAGACTTGCCCTTGCATTTTTAGGTTTTAAATTTTTTTTGCGTGGCAAGTGGTTGAAATTGCAAGCTGATACAGTCGCAGCAAGGAAAACCGGGCATCTGGGACCTGAGTGAACAGGGCGAGCAAATGTAATTCCTCGACCAATCAGATTGAAGGATTGTGAAATTAACAGCACAAGGACTGAGAAAGAATTATAAATTCGAGTGGGTGAATTTAATGTCAAATCAGGTACTGAAAGAGAGGGGAAAAGAAAAGTTGGATTAAGGGGGGAGGAACATTTTTTTTTAATTAACTTTTTTTTTCAAATCTCCCACAATTATTATGTGAAAAAATGAGGCACCACCCTTGTAATAGTTAATTTGCAGTGCCAGAGAGGTTAATTGGTAGTATTCAACATTTACCACATCTTTTAAAAGGGTACTTGCACTTGAAATAACTAGACTTAACTTTCTGTGGCGAGTTTAGTTTGTATCTACCGCGCAAATACAGCAAATTCACGCCACTCAGTGCATTTCATTGGTGAGGCAGACAGTGAGATGCTGTTTTCAAATACAATGACTCCTGAAAAGAGTGAGCCCGTGTGTTTGCATGCACATGTAGGCACTGAATGAGGACAGTCAGGCTCTGCTTTGATATCCTCTTGGTCTCTGTTGCTTGAATGTTGTTTTGTATCCCTGTCCTCATTCTCAGTGGTATATTTGTGAGTGGGGAGCTGCAGATTGTTCTGTTGAGCTGGTATTACTTTGCATGAGATTCCTCTGTACTGCTTTTAAAGACCTGGATGTATCATGTAGTTGGGCTTGTATTTCAATCTCAATTTCACATTTGTGTGTAAGTTTTCCCAGTGAAGTGACATGGATCTCCACAGCCACAAGTGACATGATTTCTCTTCTGCAGGTGCTTCGCAAGGCTGCATATAAAATTGTACACAAAGAGGCTGACATGGTAGTGGCAACGCCCGAGAACCTCCAGGATTTTGTCGGAAAACCGATTTTCACAGTGGACAGGATGTATGATATCACTCCTTCAGGAGTTGTAATGGGTTTAGCCTGGACAGCTATGGGTAAGTGGATGAGCTTTGCATTTAAAGAGTGAGTCATAGTGACACAATAATGCATTTCCTCCTACTTACATCTTTGTAATATTGCTCATCTCTGCCCCTGCCTCAGCCCATCTGCTGCAGAAACCCTTGTCCATGCTTGTTACCCCTCAACTTGACTATTCCAATGTTCTCCTGGATGACCTCCCATTTTCCACCTGCCATTCAGTGCATTTCCAAAACTCTGTTGTCCTTATCCTAACTCGCACTAAATCTCGTTCACCCATCACCCGTGTGCTCGCTGATCTACATTGGCTTCTAGTCCACCAACGCCTCGATTTTTAAAATTCTCATCCTCGTGTTAAAGTTCCTCCATGGCCTCGCCCATTCCTATCTCTGTAACCTTCTCCAGCACTAGAACCCAAGAACTCCGCGTTCCTCCAATTCTGGCCTCCTGTGCATTTCCACACTCCCCCGCCTCTTTTGTCAATTGCCACGAATCCCAGTCAGTTTACAAAAAACTTAATTGCTATAATTATTTTCTGTCTTCATATAGCTGTTTGCATTTGAATAGTTATATGTAAACTGACTACCTTTGTTGGAAATTGGCTTGGCAGATTTGCAGTGAAAGAACTGAATTAATACATACTGTACTTGAAACCCTAGGAATGATCTTCAGATGTTTAATTCTGATCTCTGTTTATTAATTTCCAAGTTTGGCTGCCCTATGTAATCAGCACTTAAAAACACAATTTTCAACAGGAGAAAGTGGGAACAAATTGTTCTTTGAAAATGGTTATTGATTATGCAACTCTATGTAAACTGGTTGAATTATATATTTTCTGAAAGGGTATGAATGCTACTATTTCCTGTTCGATCCGCTGGGATGTGCACAAACTGTAGCGAGGAGAATGGGGAACTTGCTCCCAGCCTATCAATGATCCTCAACTGGCCACTGGGAACAGTGCAAGAGTTGCCTCAAGATGACTTTCTTTCCGCATTCCCACCCTTGCAAAATCCAGCTTAGAGCTTCTCATAATGATAATCTCCAATAGGGAACTTGTCGACACCGGGTGATCCAAGTGTCGATTTTACTTTATTTTTCAGAACAAATCTGCAGCCTATATGAAAACTGTAAATCATCAGTGGACATTTTAAGTTTTAGTATTTCTATTTTAAATATCTTGTCTTCTCCCCCACCCCCTTCAGTTACGGATGGTAAGTAGCCAAGAGGAACTAGGGAGAAAATAAAAAGGATTTTGTACCCTTGCAACAAAAGAAACCTCCTGAATTAACTGTGTTCTTTGTAATCCTCACAATCAGGCGGTTCAACTCTCTTTATTGAAACTTCTCTTCGACGACCAAGGGACAGGGAAAATAAAGATGGCTCTCTTGAAATGACTGGTCAGCTGGGAGATGTGATGAAGGAAAGTGCAAAAATTGCCTATACATTTGCCAGGGCCTTTCTCATGCAGAAAGACACTACCAATGATTTCCTAACTCAATCCCACATTCATCTCCATGTACCTGAGGTAAGTATTGAGTACAGTGTCTGAGAAACTTTAATAAACCAGTTATTGTCTAGTTTATACTGCAACAGGATTATGGTCCATTAAAAAAATTCTGGTTGCATCAAGAGGTATCACTTTCTTCTGCTTCTCCCTCTAAAAGAAAATAAAATCAACACATGGATCAACTGAGATACCTCGTGGTTCTGTATTCACAACCCCCTGCAGTGCAACTGCTGTACTCATTCCTCCTCCCCTCCACAGAAAAAGTAAGCTTAGTTTTTATATTAGTCATATTTTGAATTAGGAATGGAAAAACTTGAGGGAAAATGTACACATCCTGTCTCTCCTAACCACCTGCGATGTGAATTACGTCATTAACATTTACAGCAACTGTCTTCTGGTATGGTTTTAACTATTAATGTTTTAAATGAAGAACTGAATTGGCCACATCAGCTTCACTTTCAAAACAAACTAAATTAAACTACTCTTGTGCCAAATATATACGTAGCACTCTGAGTACATACATCATTGTGCAGTTCTACTAAATAATAATATATACACAGTACGCCATTGTACATTCACAACATGCTGCAGCTCTATTAAATGTATACATCACTGCATACACACAGCACTGTTTTGGGTATATATTACCAATGTGGCCATTGTCCCAGTTAATGCAGAACTATGTAAGCCAGCCAAGTGTAGTTTGCATATTGCATTAACGGTCATAGAAACCAACGCTGCAGAAATGTCCATCTTTTTTGCTCCTTTGTGACTGAGCTGGTTTAGCTCAAGCCAAGTCGGTGACCCGAGTCTGGTTACGGATATCTTCACAATTCTTTTCTCCTGGTATTTATATTTAGCAGGTTACCAATACTTAACTTTTTGGAAGCGCATTCATCCAAATTGTCACGTAAATGTTTTAAAGGCAGGAACCTACCTGTCTGTCCTGTGTTTTGTTTTCCTCTGTCCTTTTAGTGTAAGTTTAAAATAGCTGGTCAGAGACTGTTTTGGGGGGGGGGGGGGGGGGGAATATTGTACAGAATCCCCTCCTTGCCAGCAACGTGAAGTTGGTCTCCACTAATGTGAATATTAGAGACTGTATGTGGGGGTGGGGGGGGGAACAATAAATACGTATTACAGGTGGTGTAGGGAGGAGAAGATTGAAGACATTGACCCTGTTAACTGGGTACATACACAGATTGTACTGCTCATATTAATGGTAAGTGATCCAGGATAATTCATTTTGATCCATGTAAAAATAAAAAGTACTTGTCTTTATCCCTGAAATGCATGGACAAAATACATAATTTATGATGTAAACATCTGTGTGCATTACCCCACAGTCAATCACTGTATACTGTATTGCAGATGAGGAGTGAGTTTAATGAATGCAGTAACTCTACGAGTCACTAGGAGACTGTTCAAACATTATTTCTGATTACTGAATGGTTTGTTTCTCTAGGGTGCCACGCCTAAGGACGGTCCAAGTGCAGGCTGTACAATTGTAACTGCATTGCTTTCTCTGGCGATGGATCGACCTGTAAGGCAAAATTTAGCCATGACTGGCGAGGTGTCACTTACTGGAAAAATCCTGCCTGTTGGTGGAATTAAGGAGAAGACCATTGCTGTAAGTTGCTGTGAAGGTTCTGAAAGAGCAAGACTAGGATTAATAAAACTGATGCAACTGAAAAAAACAGAAGCCTTTTTTTATGAGCTCTTCCTTTTAAAATTGGGGCTGGCAGTAACATACTTGCAGTAAAGAATAGAAAAATACCAAAGTATGAAAGTGTTTGAATTATCCAATTCTTAGTGCATTTTAACACCCTTAAACTAGGAATTTCCCTTAACTGTAGTTAGCTTAGACTCTTTTCATAATCGGTGTTTTACACGATAGGAAACCCACTTCAGTTTTTGTTTCTCACTCTTTAAGATGGTGAATCTGATGAACCACTTTATGCCCTCTGACATCTTGATGGCATTTTCTTGATGTATATCAGTGTCCGCAAACTGAAAGCTTAACATTAATTGTCATGACTTTTTCTTTAAAACAAGGATTCCACTTCAGAAGAGATTTAAATACAACTAAATTTTTTTTTTTTTTTAATAAGGCAAAGCGAGCTGGTGTTGACTGCATCATTTTACCAATGGAAAACAAAAAGGACTTTTTCGATCTACCAAAGTTTATTACAGAGGGTCTGGAGGCGCATTTTGTTGAACACTACCGGGATGCGTATGATACAGTATTTCCAAATAAATGAGATTGAGCAGTGTACAGATAATAGAACTGATCACAAGACATTTCTGGGAAGTGCTTTTTGAATCGGAACCGGATGCTATGCACCAGTCCCTGATCAGCCATCTCAATGCTGCAGTCGTCATGCCAGCAAAGCAAATCGAGCATGTATGATTAATATATTTGGCCATTTTACTGAAGTAGTATTGTAACCAATCCTGACACCATACTGTCATTGTCAATTTTGATATGAGATGATTTAAATAAACTTTCTAGAATTACTTCATTATCTATTGAAATCATAGAAATTGAGGGTAATTGTCATCGGTGGAGTTAATTGGATAAATCAGCTGTCTAGTGTGGTAATCATATCAACCAGGAAGGCTCCAAATTATATTTTGGGTCTGTGCTAAGTTAGCTGGGGCAAGTTTGGGCACACTTGCCCTCAGCACAACTGGACTATTGAAAGGGAATTGATATCCAGGTTCCTGATTCCTATCCACTGACCTGTGCCAGTGGTGACTGATAACTTCCAGTCAAACTGCCTGCTGATATTCACTGGCCATTTAAGAGTGTGTCTGGCCTGTGGCCCATACCCCACCAGCATGACTCTGCGCATTTAGGAGGACAAGTAAAATGGTTTACAGTATTTTACTTTCCACTTGGACAGATGCCTGCAATTGAGGGTTCTCCAGCAACAGTCGCAAAAACAAGGTTTCCACCGAAGTTGCAGCAGTCACTCAGAATCTCCAGGGAAATTCCCAGTGTCTGAATTAGGGCATGGGAACAAGTGTGTAAGATGTCTGACACTTTTCAGTAGCATGCCTTTCCATTAATTATTTAGTTTGCTTGGACAACTAGCTGCAGTTTGTGACGCTTCATCCTTCAGGTGGGTACAAATTTCCCAGTATGTTTCATACACTGCCTAGTACTTCTAGGCAGAGAGGAGTTGCCTCCCTGGTGCCAGGGTCAAGGATATCACTGAGCAGCTGCAGAATATTGAGGGAGAGGGAGGATGAACAGCCAGAGGCCGTGGTCCATGTCGGTACCAACGACAAAGGTAAAAAGAGGGATGAGGTCCTGCAGGCAGATTTTGGGGAGCTAGGAAAGAGATTAAAAAGTAGGACCTCAAAAGGTAGTGATCTCCCGGTGCCACGAACTAGTGAGTATATAAATAGCAGGATAGAGCAGATGAATGTGTGGCTGGAGTGATGGTGCAGGAGGGAGGGCTTCAGATACCTGGGACATTGGGACCAGTTCTAGGGGAGGTGGGACCTGTATAGGCCGTACGGGTTGCACCTCAACAGAGCCGGAACTGGGGAGGGTTTAAACTAATTTTGGCAAGGAGGTGGGCACCAGGATGTAGCATTAGAAAGGAGAAACAAAGTGTACAAAAGGATTGGGAGAGACAGATAGCACTAGAGTAAGAAATAGTGATGGGGTCAGACTAAATACAAGACGCTCTTAAGATTTCTGTGCGTGCTAAATAAGGTTGGTGAGCTGCAGGTGCAAATAGCCACATGGGAATGTGATGTGGTGATAACTGAGACCTGGCTCAATAAAAGGCAGGATTGGGTTTTAAATATTCCTGGATATAAGGTGTTCAGGGAAGGAAAGAAAGGAGGTGGGGTGGCAGTATTGGTTAAGGAGAATGTTACTGTTGGAGAGAGATGATGTCGTAAAGGGGTCAAGGACAGAATATATATTGCTAGAGTTAAGAAATAATCGAGGTGCCATTGCACTACTAGGTGTATTCTATAGGCCACCAACTAGTGGGAACGATAGAGGAGCAAATTTGCAGAGAAATTAGAGAGTTGCAAGAACGATATAGTGATAATGGGGGACTTCAATTATCCTAATATAGACTGGGATAGTAATAGTGTAAAGGGCAGAGAGGGGGAAGAATTTCTGAAGTGTGTTCAGGAGAACTTTCTTGATCAGTATGTTTCTGGCCCAATGAGGAAGGAGGCTTTGCTGGATCTGGGGAATGAGGTAGGTCAAGTGGAGCAAGTGTCGGTAGGTGAACATTTGGGGAACAGTGATCATAGTATAAGATTTAGAGTAGCTATGGAAAAGGACAGAGCAATCTAGAGTTAAAAAAAACTGAATTGGAGGAAGGCAAATTTCAGTGGGTTGAGAATGGATCTGGCCTGGGTAAATTAGAATCAAAGATTGGCAGGCAAAACTAATCGAACAATGGGCGGCCTTTAAAGAGATGGTTTGGGTACAGTCCCACGAGGGGGGAAAGGTAGGTCAACTAAAGCCAGAGCTCCCTGGCTGACGAGATGGAGAGTAAGATGAAGCAGAAAAAGAGCACGTCTGCCTGATGTCAGGTTGAGAATACAAGTGAGAATCAAGCTGAATATAGAAAGTTCAGAGGGGAAGTGAAAAAGAAAGGCAAAGAGAGAGTATGAGAATAGATTGGCACTAACAAAGGAGTTCAAGTCTTCTATAGGCATATAAATAGTAAACGGGTAGTAAAAGGATGGGTAAGGCTGATTAGGGACCAAAAAGGAGACCTACGCATGGAGGCAGAGGGCATAGCTAAGGTACTAAATGAGTACTTTGCATTGGTCTTCAAGGAAGAAGATGCTGCCAAAGTCAGTGAAAGAGGAGGTAGTGGAAATACTGGATGAGATAAAAATTGATAGGTACTAGAAAGGCTGTATGTACTTAGTTGATAAGTCACCAAGACCAGATGGGATGCATCCTAGGAAAGTTAAGGAGGAAATCAGAGGTACTGGCCATAATATTCAATCATCCTCAGATATGGGGGTGGTGCCAGAGGACTGGAGAATTGCAAATGTTACACCAGTGTTCAAAAAAGGGTGCAAGGATAAACCCAGCAACTACAGGCCAGTCAGTTTAACCTCTAGTGGGGAAGCTTTTAGAAATGATAATCAGGGACAAAGTTAACAGTCACTTGGACAAGTGTGGATTAATTAAAGAGAGCCAGCACTGATTTGTTAAATGCAAATAGCGTTTAACTAACTTGATTGAGTTTTGTGATGAAGTAACAGAGGGTTGACGTGGTGTACATGGACTTCCAAAAGGCATTTGATAAAGTGCCACATAATAGGCTTGCCAGCAAACTTGAAGTGATAGGAAACAGTAGTGATCGGTTGTTTTTTTAGACTGGAGGAAAGTATACAGTGGTGTTTCTGGGGGCTCTGTTACTAGGGTCACTGCTTTTCTTTATATATTAGTGATTTGGACTTGGGTGTACAAGGTACAATTTCAAAATTTGCAGATGACGCAAAACTTGGAAGTATAGTGAAGAGTGATAGGCTTCAGGGCAGATGAAATTTAATGCAGAAAAGTGCGAAGTGATACATTTTGGTAGGAAGAACGAGGAAATATAAACTAAAGGGTACAATCCTAAAGGGGGCATATGTGCACAAATCGTTGAAGGTGGTAGGGCAGGTTGAGAAAGCGGTTAAAGCATACAGGATCCTGGGCTATATAAACAGAAGCAGGGAGTACAAAAGCAAGGAAGTTATGATGAACCTTTAGAAAACACTGGTTCAACCTCAACAGGGGTAGTGTCCAATTCTGGGCACCACACTTTAGGAAGGATGTGAGGCCCTGGAGAGGGTACAGAAAAGATTTACAAAAATGATTCCAGGGATGAGGGACTTCAGTTATGGGGCTAGACTAGAGAAGCTGGGGTTGTTCTCCTTGGAGCAGAGAGGGTGGAGAGATTTGCTAGGTGTTCAAAATCATGGGTTTAGACAGAGTAGAGAAACTGTTCCATTGGTGGAAGGGTCAAGAACCAGAGGGGACAGATTTAAGGTGATTGGCGAAAGAACCAAAGGCAACATGAGGAAAAACTGAGTGGTTAGGATCTGGAATGCACTGCCTGAAAGGGTGGTGGAGGCGGACTCAATTGTGGCTTTCAAAAGGGAATTGGATAAGTACCTACAGGGAAAGGGCAGGGGAGTGAGACTAGCTGAAGTGCTCTTGCAGAGAGCCAGCATAGGCTCGATGGGCTGAATGGCCTCCTGTGCTGTAACCATTTTATGATTCCACTAATGTAATTGCAGGTCCAATCTTGACAGTTTTCCCATACAGCCAACTTCTGTTTGTCATCACAATAGGCATATGCTTCCCTTCTAAGGGGTGGTGGTAAATATCAATTGGTAAAATTATTGCAGTTGAAGGCCAAGATTATGTTCTGTAATACTGCTACACCTCTGGTAGGGAACTGGAAGCTTCCATTTAAACATGGGGGGAAAAAAACTCATAGCTAGTTCCTAGGAAGGTTGAGGTCAATTTTCTGTTTAGTCCTATTCATCTGTGTGCGGTTCAAAGTGCAGGAAACTTTGTGCTATCCGGGACCGAGCTGTTACCGTCCCATCAAAACTGCCGAACAAACCAGCGCTAATGTTGAAACATATGGAGATTTTGAGCTCCGTATCTGGCAACAAACCCTGTTGCTTAGCAACAGCTTCTAAACAGTCGGCCGTACCTTGCAAGCGTCTCTAGCTTAGCAACAGCTTCAGTGAGACCTTGCAGAGCCTGTCTGGTGGGGGGAAAAAAAACTAACAAAACGGCTCCTGATTTTTACCGGTGGCTTGAGCATTCCGGACAGTTAACCTCCGGATAAACCAAAGTTTCCTGTACGTTGTGCTTCCCACTATTGACAATAAGTAAAATGGTAAATTTTTTCTGTTGTGGGGCTCTTCGCCTATGTTAATAGCAAACCAGTGGTGTTGCTGAAAATTACCCATCATTAAGAATTTCTAGAATTGAGGTTAAATTCATCTGTTGGCAGCATGCAGTTTTGCTCCACTGCAGCCAGTTGCCTTCCAACTTAAAAACAGTCGGACATTTGCCTGAAGTTCTGGGGAGATGGGGGAAATAAAGGAGGTGCTAATGTGCATTAGTTGCATCAACTCCATTAGTTGTATTTATTCCTTTCCCAGTTGTTGTGCAGATTAAGCAGAGATTTTGATTAAAACATGTTTGACAAAGGCATAGATTGGCTTGCAGAAAGCTTTAAAGTCAAAATACCAGCAACTTAAAGTATATGATTCCACGAAAAAGTTCTATAAACTGAAAATTAAGTCCAAGTAAACACAGAAGGTAACTCTGAAATAACTTTAATGGTAGCAAATTTGTACAGATTAATCTTTCTTTGCAGCTGCCTTTCTCATTGCTGCCAGCACATTGCTGAGTTCTTCTCTCTTCCTCTTGGCACGGATGTGGGTACCAACCTGAAGAGAAGGAAGGTTAGTGTTTAGCTACATACAGTAGATGGAGAAATTAATTTAGGTGCTGGTTTATAAGGCATGAAATTTAAAACTGCTTCTCAACTAGTGCACTACAGCTACACTCTGATCAATGTAATTCTGAACCTAAATTTCAAGTACTGAAAACATTCCAACTTGCATCCACCCAGATCATATAAAACTACTGCACCCTTCAAAACTAATCTCCCTAAAAGATACCCAGCCTGTGCTGTTTTCTCATGCCGAGTTAAGGTACAGTTCCACAAGCACCATCCACTTCTGTACCTCACCGAACTGTCCATTCTTCACATGCAAGCTGGGACAGTGGAGCAGGCAGCTAATCAACTGGGGCCACAACAACTAACCCTACTTGCAACTCACAGGACACCTCCTTTCTGAAGTACTTCCCCACTTTGTTGAGTACTTTCCTGCTTTGTTTTAAGAGTATACGGAGGATGTGTCACATAACAAAACTATTCCCCAAATCTCATTTATTTCTCTGTTCTGAACCGGCAATCTAAGCAATGTCATCTAACATTGACATGCCTGTTATGGATTGTTTGACCACCTTCAAATATAGAAAATCATTGTAACTTGAGTATATTTTGTGCCATTTTACAGCTGCTAACTTCAGTGGAGGGTGAGTAATAGTAAAGGCAAGCAGCAGCAACTAAGGATTAAACTAGCACTACCAATAGGTACAAATGCCACTTTCTAAAAACCTTTACAAAGATCTATACAACCTACAGCAAAGATTTAGATTTTTGTGCATAAGGCCTGAACACATTATATGCAACACATATTTGCCACTGCAAGTTGTTACTTACTCTCTTTTTGATGAATTTGAGTGCACGCTTGTCTTTAGAGACCTTCAGCAATTCCATTGCACGCCTTTCATAGGGGGCAAAACCACATACCTCACGGATCAGATCTCTGACAAACTTGGTGTGCTTGGTCAGGCGCTGACAAAATAAAGATAACCAAAGCAAGAATTAAAAGGAGAACTCAGGATTTCAATATCTCCCAATAACTTAATGTTCAGTTCTAATCCCAATTGTCCACTAAAAACACTGGTAACAAGAGTGGAAGAAATGCCTGCTGACTCTGCAGGTAAACAGTACCAGAGTACTTACCCATGATCTAATCTGAGACTGAACTTAACCACAAAATAGAAGGCATAAACCTGTAGTTTTAGACTACTTTATCCTCAAATAATCAAATCCCTTCATCAGTGCAGAGAGCAACACCACTGTCTGTGCCAACAAACTAACTGACGTGAAGTTTGCCAGAGGAGGAATGTGTCAATGCATAGAAATCTAGTGCACTTAGCTTTAAGGAAACTCAACCAGGAGCTTGAGTGTTCAAATCAAAAGGCATTGGCATCTAATCTTCCCTCACTACATTGATGAATTTAGCACCACCTGAGGGGAGAGAAAGAAAACAGAACCTCTTCCCCTAAACCCAAAGTCAATATGAATAAATATAGATTACAGAATTTAAGTTTTACTGAACCCTGCTGCCATTTACCTAATGCAGCTTTAAAGGGAACTATGTGCTATCATTTAAAATAAAACTTACAATTTCAGGTCTCTGGCTAAACTCGGCAGTTATTTCAGGGCAATTTTATATTTTACATAGATTCCAAGAATGCTGTGCTCAGACTTGACAGGTGAGCAGCACTCCCAAATGGAGGGTCAATAAAAAAAGCTTTTTTTCCTTCACCGTTGATTTGCTCAAGACACACAAGTCCCAGATATTGTGGACTGCCTCCTTTATGTTGCAGCATGCCAGTAGCAGGGACAAACCTTTGTGACAGAAACACAGAAGATAGGAGCAGGAGTAGGCCATTCGGCCCCCCGAGCCTGCTCCGCCATTCAATGCAATCATGGCTGATCATCCAAATTCAATACCCGGTCCCTGCTTTCTCCCCATACCCCTTGATCCCTTTAGCCTTAAAATATCCAACTCCTTGAATATAGTTAATCAACTGGCCTCAACTGCTTTCTGTGGTAAAGAATTCCACAAGTTCACCACTCTCTGGGTGAAGAAATTCCTCCTCATTTCTGTCTTAAATGGCTTACCCCTTATCCTTAGACTGTGACCCCTGGTTCTGGACTCCCCGACCATCGGGAACATCCTTCTTGCATCTAGTCTGTCCAGTCCTGTCAGAATTTTGTAAGTTTCAATGAGATCACCTCTCATTCTTCTAAACTCCAGCGAGTACAAGTCCAATCGACCCTATCTCTCCTCATACGTCATCCTGCCATCACAGGTATCAGCCTGGTGAATCTTCATTGAACTCCTTCCAGGGCAAGAACATCCTTCCTCAGACAAGGCGACCAAAACTGCACACAATACTCAAGATGTGGTCTCACCAAGGCCCTGTACAACTGCAGCAAGACATCCTTGTTCCTGTACTCAAACCCTCTCGCTACAAAGGCCAACATACCATTTGCCGCCTTAACCGCCTGCTGCACCTGCATGCTTACGTTCAGCGACTAGTGCACAAGGACACCCAGGTCTCGTTGCACTTCCCCGTCTCCCAATCTATTGCCATTTAGATAATAATCTGCCTTCCTGTTTTTGCCACCAAAGTGGATAACCTCACATTTATCCACATTATAGTGCATCTGCCATGTTTCTGCCCAATCACCTAACATGTCCAAATCATCCTGGAGTTTCTCGACATCCTCCTCACAGCACACACGCCCACCCAGCTTTGTGTCATCTGCAAATTTGGAGATATTACATCTAGTTCCCTTGTCCAGATCATTTATATATATTTTGTGAATAGCTGGGGTCCAAGCACCGATCCCTGCGGTACCCCACTAGTCACTGCCTGCCATTTGGAAAAAGACCCGTTTATTCCAACTCTTTGCTTTCTGTCTGCCAACCAGTTTTCTATCCAAGTCAATACCTTGCCCCCAATCCCATGTGCCTTAACTTTACACGCTAATCTCCTATGCGGGACCTTATCGAAGGCCTTCTGAAAGTCCAGATACACCACATCCACTGGTTCTCCCTTATCTATTTTACCAGTTACATCCTCAAAAAATTCCAGTAGATTAGTCAAGCACGATTTACCTTTTGTGAATCCTGCGATTGGATGCATACTGGAGCGCTCACGATGCTCGGGACATCGTGAATAGCACGTTTACGGAGTTGGACACACCGCAGGTAGAGGTTGGACAGGAAGAAACGGAACGGGTGACCAACAGGCAGAGTACTAGGCGCAGACAGGTAGTGCAGGGGTCCCCTGTGGCCATCCCCCACAGATATACCACTTTGAGTACTGTTGGGAGGGATGGCTTATCAGAGGAAGGCAGCAGCAGCCAACTTCCTGGCACCAGGGGTGGCTCTGCTGCACAGAATGGGAGGAAAAAGAGTGGTAGAGCTATAGTAATAGGGGATTCAATTGTAAGGGGAATAGATAGGCGTTTCTGCAGCCGCAAACGAGACTCCAGGATGGTGTGTTGCCTCCCTGGTGCAAGGGTCAAGGATGTCTCCGAGCGGCTGCAGAACATCTTGGAAGGGGAGGGTGAACAGCCAGTTGTCATGGTGCATATAGGCACCAACGATATAGGTAAAAAGCAGGACGAGGTCCTAAAAGCAGAATATAGGGAGTTAGGAGGTAAATTAAAAAACAGGACCTCAAAAGGTAGTAATCTCAGGATTGCTACCAGTGCCACGTGCTAGTCAGAGTAGAAATAGAAGGATACTTCAGATGAATGCGTGGCTAGAGGAATGGTGCCAGGGGGAGGGATTCAAGTTCCTGGGACATTGGAACCGGTTCTGGGGGAGGTGGGACCAGTTCAAACCGGACGGTCTGCACCTGGGCAGGGCTGGAACCGATGTCCAAGGGGGAGTGTTTGCTAGTGCTGTGGGGGAGGGTTTAAACTAAAATGGAAGGGGGTTGGGAACCTGAGCAGGGAGACAGAGGAAAGGGAAACAAGGATAAAAGCAAAAGATAGGAAGGAGAAAAACAAAAGTGGCAGTCAGAGAAATCAACGGTTTAAATCAAACGTGGCCACAGTAAATAATAATTCTAATAGGTCTAAGAGCGTTAAAAAAACAAGCCTGAAGGCTTTGTGTCTTAATGCGAGGAGCATTTGTAATAAGGTGGATGAATTGGCTGCACAAATAGAGGTAAACGAATATGATTTGGTTGGGATTACGGAAATGTGGCTCAAGGACGGCCAAGACTGGGAATTCAACATCCAGGGGTATTCGATATTCAGGAAAGATAGGCAAAAAGGAAAGGGAGGAGGGGTAGCATTACTGGTTAAAGAAGGGATTAACACAATTGTAATGAAGGATATTCGCTCTGATGAGGTGGAATATGTATGGGTAGAATTGAGAAATACTAAGGGGGAAAAAAACATTAGTGGGAGTGGTATATAGACCTCCAAACAGTAAGGCGGAGGTTGGGGATAGCATTAAAAGGGCAATTAAAGAAGCGTGCAATAAGGGCACAGCAGTCATAATGGGTGACTTTAATCTACATATAGATTGGGCTAACCAAATTAGTAACAATACTGTGGAGGAGGAATTCCTGGAGTGTTTACGGGATGGTTTCCTGGACCAATATGTCGAGGAACCAACCAGAGATCAGGCCATCTTAGACTGGGTATTATGTAACGAGAAAGGATTAATTAGCAATCTTGTTGTACGAGGCCCCTTGGATCGGAGTAATCATAATATGATCGAATTCTTCATTAAGATGGAGAATGAAGTAGTTGACTCAGAAACTAGGGTCCTCAATTTAAATAAAGGAAACTACGATGGTCTGAGGAGCGAGTTGGGTAGGATTGATTGGGGAATGGCACTCAAAGGGTTGCCGGTGGATAGGCAATGGCAAACATTCAAAGACCGAATGGATGAACTACAGAAGTTGTTCATCCCAGTTTGGCATAAAAATAAAACAAAAAAGGTGACTCAACCGTGGCTAACAAGGGAAATTAGGGATAGCATAAGATCCAAGGAGAGGACATATAAATTGGCCAGAAAAAGCAATAATCCTGAGGATTGGGAGCAGTTTAGGATTCAAAGGAGGACAAAGGGATTAATTAAGAAAGGGAAAATAGAATATGAGAGTAAGCTTGCAGGGAACATAAAAACTGACTAAAAGCTTTTATAGATATGTAAAGAGAAAAAGATTGGTGAAGTCAAGCGTAGATCCCTTGCAGTCAGAATCGGGGGAATTTATAATGGGGAGCAAAGAAATGGCAGATCAACTAAATACATATTTTGGTTCTGTCTTCACAAAGGAGGACACAAATAACCTCCCAGAAATACCGCGGAACATAGGGTCTGATGAAAGGGTGGAACTGAAAGAAATCAGTATTTGTAGGGAAATGGTGTTAGGAAAATTGATGGGACTGAAGGCCGATAAATCCCCAGGGCCTGATAATCTACATCCCAGGGTACTTAAGGAAGTGGCCCTAGAAATAGTAGATGCATTGCTGGTCATCTTCCAGAACTCAATAGACTCTGGAACAGTACCCATGGATTGGAGGGTAGCTAATGTTACCCCACTATTCAAAAAAGGTGGCAGAGAAAAAGCGGGGAATTATAGACTGGTAAGCCTGACATCGGTAGTGGGGAAAATGCAAGAGTCCATTATAAAAGATGTAATAGCAGAGCACTTGGAAAGCAGTGACAGGATCGGACAAAGTCAACATGGATTTACAACATGCTTGACTAATCTACTGGAATTTTTTGAGGATGTAACTGGTGAAATAGATAAGGGAGAACCAGTGGATGTGGTGTATTTGGACTTTCAGAAGGCTTTCGATAAGGTCCCGCATAAGAGGTTAGCGGGCAAAATTAAGGCACATGGGATTGGGGGCAAGCTATTGACTTGGATAGAGAACTGGTTGGCGGACAGAAAGCAAAGAGTTGGAATAAACGGGTCGTTTTCCGAGTGGCAGGCAGTGACTAGTGGGGTACCGCAAGGATCGGTCCTAGGACCCCAGCTGTTCACAATATATAAGCATGCAGGTGCAGCAGGCGGTTAAGAAGGCAAATGGTATGTTGGCCTTTGTAGCGAGAGGGTTCGAGTACAAGAACAAGGATGTCTTGCTGCAGTTGTACAGGGCCTTGGTGAGACCGCACCTTGAGTATTGTGTGCAGTTTTGGTCACCTTACCTGAGGAAGGACGTTCTTGCCATGGAGGGAGTGCAGCGAAGATTCACCAGGCCGATACCTGGGATGGCAGGAATGACGTATGAGGAGAGATTGTGTCGATTGGGCTTATACTCACTGGAGTTTAGAAGATTGAGATGGGATCTCATCGAAACCTATAAAATTCTGTCAGGTCTGGACAGACTGGATGCAGAAAGGATGTTTCTGATGGCCGAGGAGTCCAGAACCAGGGGTCATAGTCTAAGGATAAGGGGTAAGCCATTTAGGACTGAAATGAGGAGGAATTTCTTCACCCAGAGAGTGGTGAACCTGTGGAATTCTCTGCCACAGAGGGCGGTGGAGGCCAGTTCATTAAATATATTCAAGAAAGAGTTGGATATATTTCTTGAGGCTAAAGGGATCAAGGGATATGGGGAGAAGGCAGGGACAGGGTACTGAATTTGGATGATCAGCCATGATCTCATTGAATGGCGGGGCAGGCTCGAAGGGCCTACTCCTGCTCCTATCTTCTATGTTGACTTTGTCCAATCCTGTCACTGTTTTCCAAGTGCTCTGCTATTACATCTAGTGATTTTCATAGTGACTGTACAATGTCTTTACAATAATATATTCATTTAATTTCTCAACCACCTTCTTGGAATCACAATTCCAAAAGCTAGACAGCACAGCAACGTTACAAAAATTAGAATATGGATCCTGGGGCTTGAAAAAATCACTTTTAGGATTTCATTAGTAATTTTGCCAAAAGGCTTTTAAATGAATGCATCCAGCTACTTTAACTAGACATTTTACTCACCCCTCTTCTGCGGCACTGCCTTGGGCTGGTCTCATTCTTGGTGACGGGGTGACCTTTGCGAAGGCCAACTGCCATAGGATACCGGATTGCCATTTCTACACAGTAAAGACAGGGGAACGAACATTTAGCAGTTGACACATTAGAATTTACATATAGTTAACTCTCAATGTTGTTTTGTTCATAGTCAGTGACAGATGGGCTCAGTGGTGGCAGACTCGAGAGTCAGAAGGTTGTGGGTTCAAGCCCCACTCCACAACTTGAACACACCTTGTAGGCTGACACTTCAGTGCAGTGCTACATTGATAGATGTGCAGTCTATTAAATTAAATGTTAAACTGCCCGTTCAGGTGAACATTAAAGTTCCCAAGAGTGGGGAGCTCTCCTACATACTGACCACCATTCATCCCTCAACCAAAACATGCGCTATATATAGGACCTTGTGCACAAACTGGCTGCTGCAAGTGGCTTTCACTTCAAAAGTAGTTCATTGGGGCATGCTGGGGATGTGAAATGTGCTTTTTAAACTGCAAGTTTGTTCTGTTTGATTTTCCAACTAGTTCCCCAATACTGAAGCACAGACATAATTTAGGAACAAACTCCTTTTCACACTGAATTCCATTCCCCATTAGAAATTGGAGCCACTTTTCTATAGTTTGTACTGCTGACTGCCAAAGCATACATCCTGCTCAGCCACTAATGCTATCAAGGAAATATGTAGTTGGCTCTACATGTGAGACAGGTTAGAGACCCACAGTGGGTCTCCCCAAGTCCGCCAGTTCAAAGCTTCCAAAAATGGCCACTAAGTGTGCCGCATCAGATCAGTACATCTGTGGCCCCACATCACTACCAGAATCAAAAATAGAAAATACTGAACATTCAGCAGATCAGGAAGCATCTGTGCAGAAGGGAAGGTAGTGTTAACGTTTCAGATCTTATGACCCTTCATCAAAAGCACAATCGCTGGACATTGCAGATGTCACTCACTACTGCACAGGCCAAAATTACATTAAGTTTGTGATGTGGGGGCAATCTGAACTACAACTTGTATTTATATAACACCTTTAACATAGTAAACTGTCCCATAGTGCTTCACAGGAGTGTTATAAGACAAAAAAATTGACACCGAGCTATGCAAGTAGAAATTTGGGCTGATGACCAAAAGCTTGGTCAAAGAGGTAGCTTTTAAGGAGTGTCTTAAAGGAGGAAAGAGGGGTAGAAAGATTTAGGGCCGAGACAGCTGAAGGCATGGAAACCAACGGTTGAGCGACTATAATCAGGGATGCTCAGGAGGGCAGAATTAGAGGAGCACAAATATTGCAGGGTGGGGCAGGGGAAGTGGGGTTGAGGGGCTGTAGGAGATTAGAGATAGGCAATGCCATGGAGGGATTTGAAAACAAGGATGAGAACAGATATGAGCACCCCCATCTGTACACACATACACAGGAGAACACCACACTTGGGTCACTCTCCTACAACCTAACTTGGGACCTTAAGCACCCTAAATATATTTATTCACTGCCCCGCACAGCAGATCAAACCTGAAGCAGATCAAACCTGAAGACAGAACTTGCATGTATCTACAGTAATAACAACTTCCACGACCTCAGGACAACCAAAGCATTTTACAGCCAATAGAGTACTTTTGAAGTGTAGTCACTGTTGTAAAGTAGGAAACGCATCATCCAACTTGCACTTCGCAAGATCCCACAAACAACAATGTGATTTTTTTTTTTTTTTTAAAGTGATGTTGGTTGAGGAATGAATATTGGCCAGGACACTGGGGAAAACTCTTCTTCAAAATAGTGCCATAGGATCTCCTGCAACAGTGCAGCACTCCCTCAGCACTGCACTGAAGTGTCAGCCTAGATTTTGTGTTCTATTCTCTTAAGTAGGGCTTGAACTCTCAACCTCCCGACTCCTATGCGAGCGTGTTACCACTGAACCAGACCTGCCGCGCTGATTAAATATTTTTTTACCTCCCCTCCCAGAGGTTCAGCTGATCAGGGCTGTCGGGCGAGGGCAGAATGGGACTCGGCAGCGATGCGTGCCTGCCGTCACTGTCCAGACTTGCATATGCAAACTCGGGAGAAGTTCCAGGAGCGCCCTGCAATGGCACCGGCACCCAGGAGAGCGCGCCAAATCCTTCAGAAGAGAACTTAATTCATCAACTGAAATATTACAAATCCCGGGGTCAACGTACAGCACCAGAAAGGGGAGTGAGCGGCCCGGGATTTGGGTTTATTCACCAAGCGGAGAAGGTTCTCGCTACTCTACTTAAAGGCCTCGGTAAGGACTTTTCTCTCATTCCGCAAGTAACGACTGAAATGCGACACTACGGCATGAAATAATCAGTCCAGCTAACACCCATAACGTTAATCTTTCCATTCCTGCCCAATAAGAGTTACCCAACCCCAGGATGGTTCAAATAACAAACCGATTTCAACTTAATCAACCCAACACTCATCTTTTTACCTCCTTCTAGGTTATGGCGTCGGCACCGGAAGGACTGCACCAACGCGGAATGCTGGGATATCAGTGCTTGCACCCAGTGCCCTCCGGTAACCACGTGACTCGGCTAAGGCTGTAAATGGCAGTCGTGACGCCATCTTGGCTTGTGGAGATTGAAGGCTTTTGTCAAATTCACCTTATTTTACAGGAACATTCACTTTCTATATGCCCTATTTGGGAAAAAAAGGTCTTCGTTTCAGTGGGTTGTAAACTAAACTTTTACACTGACTATTGAACATCTGTTCGTTTTTGAAAGTATACAACAACAACTTGTATTTATATAGCGCCTTTAACGTAGTAAAACGTTACAAGGCGCTGCACAGGAGTATTTTAAGACAAAAAAATTGACACCAAGCCACATAAGGATAAATTAGGGCAGGTGACCAAAAACTTGGTCAAAGAGGTAGGTTTTAAAGAGCGTCTTAAAGGAGGAAAGAGAGGTGGCGAGGCGGAGAGGTTTAGGCAGGGAATCTCAGAGCTTAGGGCCTAGGCAACAGAAGGCACGGCCACCAATGGTTCAGCGATTATAATCAGGGACGCTCAAGAGGGCAGAATTAGAGGAGCACAGATATCTCGGGGGCAGGGGGGCTTGTGGGCTGAAGGAGATTACAGAGATAGGGACGGATTTGAAAACAAGGATGAGAATTTTGAATTCGAGGCGTTGCTTAACCGGGAGCCAGTGTAGGTCAGTGAGCACAGGGGTGATGGGCGAACGGGACTTGGTGCGAGTTAGGACACGGGCAGCCGAGCTTTGGATAACCTCAAGTTTACGTAGGGTGGAATGTGTCAAGTCTAGAGGTAACAAAGGCATGGATGAGGATTTCAGCAGCGGACGAGGTGAGGCAAGGGCGGAGACAGGTGATGTTACGGAGGTGAAAATAGGCGGTCTTAGTTATGCTGCGGATATGTGGTCGGAAGCTCATTTCAGGGTCAAATATGACACCAAGGTTGCGAAGAGTGTGGTTCAGCCTCAGACAGATGTTAGGGAGAGGGATGGAGTCAGTGGCTAGGGAACGGAGTTTGTGGTGGGGACCAAAAACAATGGCTTCGATCTTCCCAATATTTAATAGGAGAAAAGTTTTGTTCATCCAGAACTATGTCGGACAAGCAGCCTGACAATTTAGACACCATGGAGGGGTCGAGAAGAGGTAGCGAGGTAGAGCTGGGTGTCGCTGTGTTTTCGGATGATGTCGCCAAGGGGCAACATGTAGATGAGAAATAGGAGGGGGGCCAAGGATGGATCCTTGGGGGACACCAGTGGTAACGATGCGGGAGCGGGAAGAGAAGCCGTTGCAGATGATTCTCTGGCTACGATTAGATAGATAAAAATGGAACCAGGCGAGTGCAGTCCCACCCAGCTGGACGACGGTGAAGAGGCGTTGGAGAAGGATGGAGTGGTCAACCGTGTCAAAGGCTGCAGACAAGTCAAGAAGGATGAGGAGGGATATTTTACCTTTGTCACAGTCACAAAGGATGTCATTTGTGACTTTGATGAGAGCCGTTTCGGTACTATGGCAAGGGTGGAAACCTGATTGGAGGGATTCAAACATGGAATTGCGGGAAAGATGGACACGGATTTGGGATGCAACAACACGTTCAAGGACTGGAGAGGAAAGGGAGGTTGGAGATGGGGCTGTAGTTTGCAAGGACAGAGGAATCAAGGGTTTTTTTAAGGAGAGGGGTGATGACAGCAGATTTGAGGGAGAGGAGGACAGTACCTGAGGAGAGAGAACCATTAACAATATCAGCTAACATGGGAGCCAGAAAAGGAAGTTGGGTGGTCAGCAGATTGGTGGGAATAGGGTCGAGGGAGCAGGAGGTGGTTCTCATTGACAAGATGAGTGCAGAGAGGTCATGAGGGGTGATCAGAGAGAAACTGGAGAAAGATGTGAGTTCAGGGCTAGGGCAGGGGGGAAACCTTAAAGAAAGTTTGGCCCAGTGGGCTAGGGGAAGGAAGAGAAGTGGCAGAGGCAGCTGAACCACCTTTAACCACAATAACTTACATTTACATAGAAACATCCCAAGGAGCTTCACAGAAGGGAAAAAATACAAAATTAAAGAACGGAATAAGCCACGGTGAACATCAGGTATAAGTGTAAAGGAGATTGCAGATTTAGGATGCATGAGGTCAGGGTGGGATTTGAAGATGAGAACAAAGATTTTTAATTAAGTGTGTCATAAAATAAGGTCTTCTTACCTGCTTTTCATTATGGCACTTGGACTGGAAGAACTGTACCAATGTAGAATGCTGGGATATCAGCGATTCTGCCCAACTACAACAGCTGACTATGGGACTCGTCAATTGGAGCAGAAAAATACTTCATCGAGGTGAAATAAAAATAACCGAATAAAAAGCATTCCTGGGGAAAGGCTTGGGGCAGTAACGGATGGCCAGATAAGAGATAGGTTTTAAGGTGGGGGGAACGGTAATAATGTGGAAGTGTTTAGAGAGAGAATTCCAGAGTGTGGGTCAAGGTGGATGAAGATGCTGCCAGTGGTGGAGTGGGGGATGGAACAGTCCAGAATTGAAAGAGCAGAGAGTCTGTGCTGGAATAAGGTTGTAGAGGTAGGGAGTGACAAGGATGAAGATATTGAAATCAAAGTGTTGGGGATGGGGAGGCAACGAAAAAAGAAAGACTTGCATTTTGTAGGGGGTGGCGCGTGGGCCCAGTCAGTTATGCCTCTGACTGCCCGTGAGCGGTTCGAATCGCTCCCACGCCCCTGAGGTTCTCGACACCGGACTTAGGTACAGGTAGCGATACAGAAAAGACTTGAGTAGACAGGTGGTTTGGATGTAAGCAAAACTCAGGATTTTATTAAAACAGGAAAAATTAATACAGTCTTAAAGAGAGGTTACCAGCATATGAAATTACAGGCAAATACAATTAACTATACTTATACAGGGAATGGGGAACACACAGCACATCGAGGGAAAACAACGACCTTAACAATCCCCTTATCCTTATCCCACCCCCTATACCTAACTAGATTAAGCTATGAGGGGCCAGAATTTATGCTCACCAAGAAAAGGGTTTGTTGGACTCAAAACAGCGGTAAGGTTCGGGGTTCGCTCTTGGTGCTCTCTGGAGCCTGCCGTCGTCACGTGGTCCCAAAGGTTCGAGTACCCCAAAGTTAAAGTCTCTGTTTGGGTACTTTACTTTGCAGGGATGATTCTTCGTCGTCAGCCGACAGTTTGAGTTGGTGTGCAGATATTCACAGGTCGGCCGAGGCTGAAGGCCCGATAATTCGAAGCCTACCCTCAGTTCGTCTCCTCAGTTGGTCTTCCTCAGTTGGTCTTCCCTCCTCCCCTCGTCACGTCCCGCCTCGCCTGGCCTGAATTGTCCGTGTCCGCCCGATGCAATCGGTCTAATGCATAATTCGGAGTCCTGTCTGGTTTCAAAATACAAAGTCTCTCCTCACAGAAAACTGCAGCTTGGGTTTCGATCCACAAGCTGTCTGCGTTGCAGAGTCCATTTTAAAATCTCACAGGCTTTTTGCCACGAGACACGGACGCCATCTTGGGTACCCTTTTTGACTTAAAATGTCCACGCAGGGTCCCGTTTATTAATAACAACCTTCGGGGAAATGTAGAAATTTTGCAAATCTTACACTCCCACCTGTGATACTAAAACTTGCTTGAAGTATCATACTTTTAAGGTGAGCAAAATTTTTCTGACCCTCCATAGTCAACCTTCCCCTGTAATTACCTATGTAATAAACCCACGACACATGCACTTCCCATTCCGCAAAAATGTAGTGTACATCAGCATACAGAGAGTAAAATTACAGACTTTACACACACATCCAAGCATGGAGGGGGTCCAACACCCCTGCACCTCTTGGTACACATATCTTTATTAAACCGTGTCGCGACAAAAAAAAAAAGAACCTTTATTAAAAAAATAACAAACACAAAAGAAACAACAATCCTATAATCAAAAATGCAGGGAAAAAGACTTAAACCAGCGTATCTCCCTCCACCTTTACATAATGTTCCTTCCAAATCCTCTGGTTTCGGAATTCTGACCACCGACCTTTTCCCTTACACTGAATACAAACTAAATACAACACTATCCCTAACTGACAAACCACGAGAATGTGGGAAGCCAGTCTGATCCATGAAGGGACCTCTATGTTATTGAAAATGTTCCACCAGGGTGGAGTCATATTATCCAATATCTTAGCCCCCTATCTCTACTGTTTTCTGTTCGAGTGTATAAAAATGTTTCTGCGAAACTATAACGGCTTTGAGTATTTTGGTAAGGTGTTCAGGGAGAGGGGGAATTTCGTAGCCAAAGTGGGCTACGTACTTCTGCAAATTCGTAAAATTCTCCTTCACGGTGAGGTGAACAGTGGAGGGTTCAGGAATGGGGACAATTCGCTCCTGGGCCACTTGAACTTCTGCCTTGGGTTTAAAACAGAAACTGCTGTCACTAACCAGACACCAGCTATGCTGTCCATGCTGGTAGTGGGACGCGCCGGTGGTGACACAATATGTCCCATCTATACGTGCTACCTGTGGGGGAACATGGCCTTGTGCCATTGCCTCCATGGTACAATTTATAGGCTTCGCGTCAGCAGTTCTGAACCCACACTGCGGTTTCGAATAGGCATTCAAGTGCTGGGGACACAGGATTATGTGTGCTCCCCAGCTCCGGCACCCTGAGAGGTCAGTACCTGTCATAGCGTGCTCCCGCTTAATGACGTAAGGCGGGACCACTGTGAAACGAATGTGTGCACCCCCTTGAATGACTCCAATGTTCTCCACCCTGTATACCGGTGTAGGTCGGGCTGTCCTACCCATGACCGGTATCCTAACTACTACTCCCATGATTGTGTGGTTGGACCGCCCACAATCCACGGGTGGAGGGTTGCGAGGTGCTTGTTGCTAATCTAGGAGGGGACCAAACCCTGTTTTAAATCCTCCAGGTTACTGCGGCCCTCGCCCAGTAACCACGCCCCGTATAACACGCACACCTCATTCTGCGCAGCCTGGTCAGAAGCATTTCTGTCCTCCCTTATGAGAGCATTTACCGTCTTTGCGTGCTTTTCCAACTCGGCTATGATCTCCTTTAAATGGACCGTCATGGCCTGGTCCTCATGCAACTCCGAGCCCACTACCTTGTTCTCATCCAGTAATATCCTTTTTAACTGTGTTTTTAAACCGTTTATCTGGGTCTGCAGCCCTATGTCATCCAAGCTGTTGATGACAGAGGACCCAGTATTAAACGCAGTAAAAACATCATTCCATACTCCCCATCTTTGTCTCCCTGCATTACCCAAAAATTCTCGGTGTGTGGTGTAGAGTTCGGTCTTGTCCACGTGGGCAAAATCGAACTCGTAAAACTTCTTGAACATGTCCTTTAATAGGGCCTGGTATAACTGCTCTGTTTCTTTGGGGCACCACTCCGGTAAATATACCTCGGTGAGATTTAAAATCACGGAGGCTACCGCGTAGTGTACCCCCTGGTACAGCATCTGATCGGTGGGGACTAGTACCAACCCATTCCCTGGTCCCTTGGTGGCGGTGGGGCAAACTTCCCTGGATAACCTTGCCGCCTGCTCCGTGGGCGGGGCACAAGCTCAGTGGCATTGACTGGGATCTGGGTGTATGGGACCACACACACCTTCAGGCTGGTATCCCACCTTATCCCCTCCCCGGCGTCTTGCCACTGCCGGTGGAAAACAATGGATATGCCTGCAGGGCAGACCTTCTCTGACCCCCACATACAGGTGTAAATCCCTTGATCCGGTTCCCATCACTTGTCCCAACACACGCTTAGTCCTCCATGAGTCCCGGTAATCGTCCGATGGGTGTTGTTTCCCAACCGTTCCCACTCGACTTCGGGGTTCCTCATGTCCTTGCTCAACTTTCTGAGCCACCACCACCTATCCAGTGGAATGTGTCCTTTACACGTCAAACATATTCGCTTTCCAATGGTGACGCTGACCCTCGTGGTAACGACTCATACCCTGGGGCACAGGAGGGAGGCTTCCCCGTACGTGAATCTGGTTTGGCTGGAGTACTGAGACGAATTGGACCCCAGCCATCCTGGCCACCTTCCCTCGTGGAAGTAGACGGCGGTTTTCTCCGCATCCCGTTCACCGTTCCCATCGATCGCTAGGGGCCCCTTGTCTCCCGAACACCCGCAGATGTGGGAGTCCTGGATGTCGCCCCTCCTCTCCACACTCGTCCCGATCAGGGCGAATAGGATCACGATCCATTCCATCCCGAAAATCTTTCTGCAAAAAGATGTAAAAACATGCAGCCAGGTCCCCAAGAGATTCTCTGGCTTGGTGAGGCATGGTCGGGTCCCGCGACCTCGACCCAAATATACACTCTTAACAGACTACTTACATAAAACTACCCATCACCTTATTTAACTTAAATTATAAACACCCAAACTTAAGCTAAATAATTACACTTTATTTAAAACTTAAACTTAAACTAAAACTATATACATCCGCCGCCCGTCTCCAGGCGGCCAGGCTAATCCCTGGTCAGACTACGGCTCGCCGCAACCCCCGGCGTGACCGCACCATCCTTCACTGTTGGTCCCTCGCAGCCCGTGGCTGCTGGCTGAGGACCTGTGTCCTTGGACCTCTCCCTGACTCGAGGGGCGGCCCTTGGTAACTGGAGGGCTGGTGACCATGGCTTTCTCGGCTGGGGCGTCCGTGGGGACCTTCTAGGGGTTTTGACGGGTGGAGCTTTCTTGGCCGCTGGGCCTTTTACCCGAACCGCTGCTCCCCCAGGCTTGACCCCTCCCGAACCCGGGCTGGGGGCAGGTAACTTTTCGCAGCCTGCTGCTGCGAGCTGAGAGTCTCCGCCCCCAGGTCCCATGGCTGGGTCCGGGGCGGGGTTTCTCGACCTCAGGTCCCTCCCTCTCTACACCTGGGTTAGGGCGGGGTTTTTGCCCTCAGGTCCCTCCCCCTCGTCTGGATCCCAGAAGAGTGGGGGAGTGTCCCAATCGATGGGCGGGATGGCCCCTCCCTTCAAGCAAGCCACAGCACCTGCCTGTGCGGTCTGTGGACTCGCTCCTGCTGCGGGCTGAGGATCTTTATCCTCAGACCGTACCCCAACTGGCTGCTTTCAAGTGTAAACAGCTTACACTGGTTGATATAACCAGCAGCCTGTTTTAAAACCTGTCCTAAAGGTTCATTCGCTGCCTGAACGGGCCTTCTAGGGACTCCCCGTTCTCTTTCCTTACCGGGATGGCCTCACTGACGGGATCTTGGGCCCGGACCTGCTTTAGGTCCGGGGCCAAAACTACCCCCTGTGTGCCTCCCTTGTCCCGGATTGCGGCTACCGGGCCTGCTCTACAGGGATCCCATAACTCTCCTTCCCTAGCCCTCTGCTCGGCCACCTCGTGGGTCCCTTGGTTACCCTCCCACGTGGTAGGGAGGGATCCCAAAACTATGGCCAAAGGTTTGGCCATTTCCCCAGCCTGCTCATTCCCTGCGGCTCCCATTGGGCTAAATGGGACCTCGTTAGACCCGGGTGGATTGGTTGGGTCTTCCGAATGGACCACCATGCTGGAAGCTCCAGTGTCCGCCGGATATCTCCCCTGCCCCGTCTCCACCCGCATCTTAACACAGGGCCTGCTCCCCTCATCGTTTTCAAGGGGACACAGGTCGACAGGCTGCGCTGATTCTAGTCGTGGCTGCTACCCTCCCTTGGTCAGTCAATATGGACCTCATTGCGTCCAAAAATGACTCGACCGCTGCGGGAGTGATTCCTTCCTCTGCCTTTTGGGCTGGGGCTGTGGAATTATTTCCCTTGTTATCTTTCCAAGGGTTTTTGCACTCCTTCCGCCAGTGACCATCCTTCCCACACCCGTAACAATTGGTTTTTGTGTTGGGGGGGGTTACTCCCTTCCTGGTACCACTCTTTCCTACCCAGTCCGGGTTTTAGCTCATGCACCTTCCCCTTGGGTGGGTGTGCATCAGCTCCCCTACCGTTTTTGTAAGCCAGAGTGAGCTGCCTAATTACCGTGAGTTCTGTGGTCTGGGGATCTTTGGGGTTGAACCAGGTCTCTGCCTTGGCCCGGACCTGTGGCAAGCTGTTCGCCACCAGGCAACGGAGCCAATACGTGAGGGAATCCCCATTCAGGAACGCCCGGCCCGCCATCCCTGGGCAAGCCTTCCGGTACACCGGCCACAGCCGGTCCGCAAAAGCCTGTGGGGTTTCCCCAGAAAGCGGGATCGTCTTCTCCACGCGGGAGAAGGGACTTCCCTCATCCACCCCCATGGCCTCTAGAACCGCATCCCAAAGCTCCTCGTACCCGCTCTGCCCCCTTTTACACGCGTCAGAGAGGGATTGGAGGAGATTACTCTCCAGGGAGAATAGCAGCATCTTGGCCTTCTCAGCGTCATCGCAGTCGTTGACACTAGCAGTCTGCTCTATGTCCCTGAAGTGGATCGAGGGGTCTCCCTTTGCGGAAAGCTTCGGGATATGGTTGACCATAACCCTGAGCTGTTGGGTGTCAAAGGGTAACACGAACTGGTTTTGGAGAGGCCCCTCAATGTCGCCGTTGGCGGGCGGGCCGAACCTCCGATGCCGCGCTGGGCACATCGGTCCCGGCTCCGGCCTCTCGGGCGGGGTTTGCTCTACCTCCGCCTCCACCTCTGGCTCCACTTCGGGTTCGACCCCCGGTTCCACCCCCCCTCGCTGCCAAACCTCACTGAAACTTGGCGCTACGGGTGGTGGCCGTGAGGTCTCCTCTCTCTCAACCGGGTCGTTCCTGGGCACCACCGGTGACGTTGGAACTGTCCTCCCTTCGTTCCCCATAAAATCTGCCTGGCCTGCCTTTGGGCTTATGAGGCATACCATGCCTTTTGCCTTCCGGAGGGCCCGGCTCAGATTTTCTATCCTCTCTCTACAGGGGCCGTGGTCTGCCTCCTCAAACCCCTGTTCACTTGCTAGCTTGTAGGTGGCTTTTACCTCCTGCACTCTCTCTTCATGTTCCCTAATCTGCCTTGCCAAGCGGGCGTTTTTCTCCCGCAACCTTAACTCGTTTCCCTTGGCCTCGGTGACTTGGCACCGTAGGTATTCCAACTGGGCCTTGTGTTCTCCCACTAAATGTACTCTTTCTTGGTTCAAAGCCTGCAAAGCTGCTAATAACTTCTCCCCTGCAAGAGCCTTATCCTGGATCTCCAGGGCTGACTCCCTTAACTCGACTGCCTGTGCTGCAACGAGCCTGTCCAAAAGCTGGACCTGCTTTTTAAAGCACATCAGCCAAACTGCCTTTTCTAAGGACTTCTTGTGTTCCTTTCCCTCTGTCCACTTAGCTGCTGCATCTATCGGACGCCCAGCCCTTAACAGAGTGGTGATCCACTTCTTAGTGATATTCACCTTGCTAAACACATAATCAGAAATCCTTTCCTCCATCACGGTTCGCTCATCTGAACCATTGTCTACTGTATCGCAACCCTGTTGCCGGTGTCCTGCCGCAGTCGCCATTCTGTAGGGGGTGGCGCGTGGGCCCAGTCAGTTATGCCTCTGACTGCCCGTGAGCGGTTCGAATCGCTCCCACGCCCCTGAGGTTCTCGACACCGGACTTAGGTACAGGTAGCGATACAGAAAAGACTTGAGTAGACAGGTGGTTTGGATGTAAGCAAAACTCAGGATTTTATTAAAACAGGAAAAATTAATACAGTCTTAAAGAGAGGTTACCAGCATATGAAATTACAGGCAAATACAATTAACTATATACTTATACAGGGAATGGGGAACACACGGCACATCGAGGGAAAACAACTACCTTAACAATCCCCTTATCCTTATCCCACCCCCTATACCTAACTAGATTAAGCTATGAGGGGCCAGAATTTATGCTCACCAAGAAAAGGGTTTGTTGGACTCAAAACAGCGGTAAGGTTCGGGGTTCGCTCTTGGTGCTCTCTGGAGCCTGCCGTCGTCACATGGTCGCTGAGTGCTGCAGGGGCGTTGTCCAGGTTCGAGTACCCCAAAGTTAAAGTCTCTGTTTGGGTACTTTACCTTGCAGGGATGATTCTTCGTCGTCAGCCGACAGTTTGAGTTGGTGTGCAGATATTCGCAGGTCGGCCGAGGCTGAAGGCCCGATAATTCGAAGCCTACCCTCAGTCCGTCTCCTCAGTTCGTCTCCTCAGTTGGTCTTCCTCAGTTGGTCTTCCCTCCTCCCCTCGTCGCGTCCCGCCTCGCCTGACCTGAATTGTCCGTGTCCGCCTGATGCAATGCCGGGGCGATGGAGTGGCAAAAAGGCACGGGCAAAGGCCAGGGGGTAAGCGTGGGACGGGGAAAGAGCGGCAGCCACGAGGGCAGGCAGAGAGAGAAGAGAAGAGAAGCGAAGCCCGCGATTGCTACCCGGGGGCCTTCAATTATACTCTTTTTGAAAACCCTTATCTGCGTGCCAGATCAGGTTAGTTCTTTGTCTTAATCTTGGCGGGCTATTTTAAATAATGGTAGCAATCCATACTAACTGTTTTTAGGTGGCCGGTAATCGCGTCTACCGGCCCAATAATTGACTTGTATTGTCATGAATGTTCCTTGATGGGCCTGTCCAGCCTCGATGGTTCTCTTAATCTGTTTGCGATTATATATGTAGACTGCTTGATGGCCTTAACTATAGGCCTAAACTGAATTTAGATTTGTCTCCAATTCGGTCTAATGCATAATTCAGAGTCCTGTCTGGTTTCAAAATACAAAGTCTCTCTTCACAGAAAACTGCAGCTTGGGTTTCGATCCACAAGCTGCCTGCGTTGCAGAGTCCATTTTAAAATCTCACAGGCTTTCTGCCACGAGGCACGAGCGCCATCTTGGGTACCCTTTTTGACTTAAAATGTCCACGCAGGGTCCCGTTTATTAATAACAACTTTCGGGGAAATGTAGAAATTTTGCAAATCTTACAATTTATATAGTACCTTTCAGGACCACCGGACGTCTCAGAGCTTTACAGTCAATGAAGTACTTTTGGAGTGTAGTGACTGTTGTAATGTGGGAAACGCAGCAGCCAATTTGCGCACAGCAAGCTCCCACAAACAGCAATGTGATAATGACCAGATAATCTGTTTCTATTATTTTGATTGAGAGATAAATATTGGCCAGGACACAGGGGATAACTCCCCTGCTCTTCTTCGAAATGAAGGTTGGCAAGGACAGCTGTGATTGGGAAGTGAGACAGCGGGTGGTGGAATGTTGGATGAGTTCTATCCTTGTGAAGGGTAGAACTCAGGAGACTGGAAGGGAGAATTTTGGTGCACTTTTTGGGAGTTTAGAGATGAGAAAGACATGGATGGGGTCTCAGTGGCAATAGGGGTGAGATAAGCACAGAAGCAGGCAACATTGCAATAGTGGAGAGAGAAACAGAGTTAATAGAAACATAGAAAAACAGGAGCAGTAGGCCTTTCGGCCCTTCGATCCTGCTCCGCCATTCAATATGATCATGGCTGATCCTCTATCTCAATACCATATTCCCGCTCTCTCCCCATATCTCTTGACGCCTTTTGCGTCTATCTATCTCCTTCTTAAATATATTCAGTTTCTTGGCGTCTACAGCCTTCTGTGGTAGAGAATTCCACAGGTTCACCACCCTCTGAGTGAAGAAATTTCTCCTCATCTCAGTCCTAAATGTCCTAACCCGTATCCTGAGACTATGACCCCTCGTTCTAGAGCCCCCAGCCAGGGGAAACATCCTCCCTGCATCCAGTCTGTCTAGCCCTGTCAGAATTGTATACGTTTCAATGAGATCCCCTCTCATTCTTCTAAACTCTAGTGAATACAGGCCTAGTCGACCCAATGTCTCCTCATATGACAGTCCTGCCATCCCAGGAATCAGTCTGGTGAACCTTCACTGCACTCCCTCTATGGCAAGTATATCCTTTCTTAGGTAAGGAGACCAAAACTGCACAGTACTCCAGGTGTGGTCTCACCAAGGCCCTGTATAACTAGTAAGGCATCCTTGCTCCTGTACTCAAATCCTCTTGCAATGAAGGCCAACATACCATTTACCTTCCTAACTGCTTGCTGCACCTGCATGTTTGCTTTCAGTGACTGGTGTACAAGGACACCCAGGTCCCTTTGTACATCAACATTTCCCAATCTATCACCATTTAAATAATACTCTGCCTTTCTGTTTTTCCTACCGAAGTGGATAACTTCACATTTATCCACGTTACACTGCATCTGCCATGTATTTGCCCACTCACTCAACTTGTCTAAATCACTTTGAAGCCTCTTTGCATCCTCCTCACAACTCACAATCTCACCTAGTTTCATGTCGTCAGAAAACTTGGAAATATTACATTTGGTTCCCTCATCCAAATCATTGATACTGTATATATTGTGAATAGCTGGGGCCTTGTTAACTCTGTTTCTCTCGCCATGGACCCTTGTTAACTCTGTTTCTCTCTCCGCGGATCCTGCCTGACGTGCTGAGTGTTTCCAGCGTTTTCTGTTGTTATTTCAGATTTCCAGCATCCACTTTGAATTTGTAACATTGCAAAAGTAATGGGTGTTCTTGGTGGTGGATAGAATGTGGTGTTGGAGGCTCAGCTCAAGGTCAAATAGGACACCATGATTGCTCGGTGTTAGGTTTGTCTGAGTGGGTAGTGTATACGACACATTCATGAAAGAGAATGAGTTTTAATCTAAAGTCTGTTCAACTCTTTATACAGCATTTACAGGAGACATCAAGCTAGTGATGCATCTTGAACGAAACTGAAACTAAACTAAACTGCCTTGCTTGTCTCGGTCACATGCCCTCTGCTGGTCAGGCACAAGCAATCAATACATGCAAACATGCTGATAAGGCATCATAATCAAACAGGCAAATACCATCTCTATTTGCTGATATCATTACATCTCCTTTTCTTAAAACAAAAGTATTTTACTTTTAACTAACATGTTTTCTTTGTATTAATCTGCATTTTAACTAACACTTAATGAACTTACATTATCATTATCATGATCAAGGTTTTTTAACCTTGCTTTGTGTGTTCACATGAAATATGTCAATACACTAGAACTTGAAGAAAGAATAAGATAACATTACTTCCTTCTATAACAATAGTCCTTAAATTTGCTCAATGAGTCTCTCAGGAGGCTTCACGTGTCTTGAGGATTTTCTGATTGATTGTCCTTGAATCTGAGTTGTTGCCGCAGATGATTGGTTCTCAGCTGTGTGATCAGGTTGTTCAACAGTATCAGTCTCTTGACCTGCTGTGTGATCAGGTTGTTCAACAGTATCAGTCTTTTGACTTGCTGTGGCTGGTCCCATGAGAAGATCTCGACGATTTCTTGGCAGAACAGCACCCTCATCTGTCTGAATGGTGTATGATCTTGGTTGAACTTCACTCAGGACGGTTCCCTTCTGAGTCCATATGTTTGTTTTGTCTTTGAACCTTACTTGGTCACCAGTGTGGAGTTCAAGTAGGTTTTGTGTTCCTCTGTCATAGTAGTACTTTTGCTTTTCTTTCTGTTGTTCTTTGAACTTCCTCACTTTCTCCCCCTCTTTTGTTTTCAGGAGGTTCTCCGGGATGGGTAGGTTTGACCTTAGCCGACGTCCCATCAGGAGTTGGGCTGGTGACTTACCACACTCGAGCGGCGTTGTGCGGTATACAAGCATGCTCTGGTAGAAGTCAGTTCCACTGTCTTTTGCCTTGTACTTCAGTCTTTTCACTGTGTTTGCGGGCTCTCCTGGGTCAACAGCTCTGGACAACGTGTCTGCTGTATACATCAGCTTACCCGGTGTGTACGCAACATTCAGTTCATCATAGACTGTCTCTCCTTCGCTTTCCACAACGAGGACTCTCTTTACCAGGTTCAGTCTCTCACAGGCTTTTAAACCTAGTATGGCTTGCACATCCTTTGGCACCACGATTAATGCTAGCGTGTGCTCTCTGTCCTTGTGTGTCACTTTGACAATGCATCTTCCTTTCACTGGTATATCAGTACCTGAGTATCCTGTCACTTTCACTTTGATTCCATGTATCTTTGGTCTGGGTCTAATTTTCTTAAAATCAGTCTCTGATATCACATTAACTTGTGCTCCAGTATCCAATTTAAATGGAATGTATATGTCATTCACTTTTAGTGTCAACATCCAGTCTCTTTCTTCTTTTTTGTTTTCAGACACAACATCTACATAGAACTCCTCTATGTCGCTTTCATCTACTGCATGGACCTTGCTTTGTTGCATTTGGTTCTTACAGCAACGGGCATAATGGTTGTTCTTGCAACTATTGCATGTTTTACCATATGCTGGACACTTTCTTGGTGGATGCTGTGTACCGCATCAACTACATGACTTTCGATTGTCCCTTTCATTTTCGTTCGCTGGCCACGCCTCTTTTTTCGCATTGGCGCTCTTTTTGTTAAACGGTTCATGTCCGTTCATTCTCACTGCATCCACGTTGCAGCTATTGTCACTGAACAGCTCCTTTGCCTGCAACTTCACAGTCTCTGTAGCCCTACACAGTGCTATGGCTTTTCCCAGGTCTAGATCTTGCTCTCTTAGCAGTCTTTCCTTTAGACCATTATCCGGAATACCACACACCAGTCTGTCTTTTATCAGCGAGTCTGTCAGTCCCCCAAATTCACATGTTTTGCTTCGGTTTCTCAGTTCAGTCACATACTGATCAATAGTCTCACCCGTTTTCTGTACACATGTGAAAAATCTGTGCCTCTCAAACGTCACGTTACGTTTAGGTATGCAGTAGGCCTCAAACTGTTCCATTATTTTATCTAGTTTCATTTTGTCTCCATTAGCAGCGAATGTGAAGTTATTATACACCTCCAGCGCTTCATCACCCACGACATGTAAGAACAGTGACGATTTCCTTTTATTACTTTTCTCGTCAGCTCCGATTGCTGATAAATACAACCCCACACGTTGTTTGAACCTTCTCCAATTTTCAGCCACATTACCTGTCAACTGAAGCGTCGCCGGTGGGAGTAAACCTTCCATTTTTCACTTCGTTAGCTATTCTCTAATGGTAAGTAACGATGTTCTCTTTTGGCTTGCTAATCTGTGGAGAGCTGATTTAACTTCAGATTTTTTCTCTTCATCTCTTTCAATCACTTCTGACACCATGTATTGATTTCTTTGTGGGTTCAATGACGACACATTCATGAAAGAGAATGAGTTTTAATCTAAAGTCTGTTCAACTCTTTATACAGCATTTACAGGAGACATCAAGCTAGTGATGCATCTTGAACAAAACTGAAACTAAACTAAACTGCCTTGCTTGTCTCGGTCACATGCCCTCTGTTGGTCAGGCACAAGCAATCAATACATGCAAACATGCTGATAAGGCATCATAATCAAACAGGCAAATACCATCTCTATTTGCTGATATCATTACAGGTAGCAAGGGAGAGGGATGGAATTGAGAATTTTTGATGGGAGCTGTCTTGTTTTGCACACTTTGTACAAAAATAATAAATTGCAGGACAACGGAGTATTACAGTTTAAACTCTTTTATGAAGCATCAGGTCTGTGATCTCAATCATACAGCACAGTGGGGACAAGATGGAGTTAGGACCCCTAGCCTGGGTCTTCCAAAACAATAGTAGGCCTTACAGATGCCTGCAGGCCAATGACAACTCAGCATGTGATCACATGTGAATATAATAGGTATTCCTTACAGATGCCTGCGGGCCAATGATAATTCAATATGTAAATATTACAGGAGCCAAACAGAATAGCTTCTGTCTTGCCAATGTTTAGTTGAAGGAAGGTCTTGTTTATCAAGAGCTTGATGTCTGCTAAGCTGGTGGACGGCACAGTGGTGGTCAAGGAGTTATGGGTGGTACTGAAGAGATATATCTAGGCATCATCAGTGTATGTGTAAAAGCTGATCTCCATGATTTTGAATTATGTCACTACGGGACTGCGTGTAGACAAGGAAGAGAAGAGGTAATCAATTAAAAGAGCAAAATTAACCATAGACATAGCACACACTGGCCTGCCTGCACAGATGGAACCACCTTTTCTTGTAATACTAATAATTCAACTTTATTGTCATTGTACAAGTACATGAACAACGAAATGTGATCTTGCAAGCTCCCATGAGTCCAGTACAAATAACATTAACATTAAACGTAAATAGCACCGTCCTGGGAGAAGCAAAGCCGCTGCGTCTGTGCGCGCCGCCATTCCATTTCCACCATTCCTCCTGTCCGACAATCTTCAGCCCAACGCCCGGGCCTGCTCACCAGCCGCCCCTCCCGGGGCTCCTTCCGTGACCGTCTCACCAACCGCCCCTCCTTGGGGCTTCTTCTGTGACCTTCTCACCAACCGCCCCTCCTCGGGGCTCCTTCTGTGACCTTCTCACCAACTGCCCCTCCTCGGGGCTCCTTTTCTGTGACCTTCTCACCAACTGCCCCTCCTCGGGGCTCCTTTTCTGTGACCTTCTCACCAACCGCCCCTCCTCGGGGCTCCTTCCGTGACCTTCTCACCAACCACCCCTCTTCAGGGCTCCTTCCGTGACCTTCTCACCAACTGCCCCTCCTCGGGGCTCCTTCCGTGACCTTCTCACCAACTGCCCCTCCTCGGGGCTCCTTCCGTGACCTTCTCACCAACCACCCCTCTTCAGGGCTCCTTCCGTGACCTTCTCACCAACTGCCCCTCCTCGGGGCTCCTTCCGTGACCTTCTCACCAACTGCCCCTCCTCGGGGCTCCTTCCGTGACCTTCTGCACCTGGTCTTCCCTGATGGTTACCCCTCCAGGTACTAATCAGGCCTGGCTCTGCTTAGCTTCCAAGCCTTGCCAGTGACCCTGTCCCTAGTCCCAGGAACAGGGCTTTTCTTTTCTTGTCTACACTTAGTGACAATCATGGAGATTAGCTTTTACACATATACTGATGACACCCAGATCTATCTCTCTGGCACCACCCTTAACTCCTTGAGGTACATGCCAGGTGACTGTGGAGATTGGAGGAGAAGCCATTGCAGGAATGTGCTGGCTTTGTTAGCATAGTTGGGATGTAACCCGGCTAGAGCACTGCCACAGAGATGTACCACACAGAGATGGTGGAGGATGATTGTAGTGTATGTACTTTGAAGAAGGAACTATATTCTGCAGCCCCTGTATACTGCAGTACCAGTAGTGACCACCCCGGTATATAAGCCTGTGAAGTAACTTTGTATAGTAGTTCCAGTTTTGTCTCCATTCAGTAAACACCTGTTATAACCAACTCCTGCAGTCCGTGTCTCAATTACACACGGACGTTACACTGGCGACGAACAGATCCGAACTTACCTACAGTTCTGCACCACCTCATGGGGATCCATCCCTGAAGCGAAGTTGTTAGAGGTCGAGGCCAGAAGGAAGAAATCCAAAAAGAAAAAAAAAACAAACAGAAGAAACGGGCGTTGACCATGGGCAACCGCCCTCTGATTCATCGAATTCGAAGATTTGCAGGAGAGGCTGTCGAGAGCTGGGCTTGGTTATCCAGTCTATGGTGTTCCAGCTAATCGGTCTGGTGGCAGGTAGTACACTGATCCTTCCTGGGCTGCGGCGGGCTAGAGCTCGATCGGGTGGCTTTTCAATGGGGCCGAGCAGCATTGTCGGGAAGAGGAGAGAGAGAGAGAGGGTGGAGCACACAGGGCGCGGCCGGTGCTACGAAGCCGGGCAGCGTACAGACCCGAGAAGAGGGAGGAAAGTGTCCCATAGGGTCTGCTCTGATGACGGGAACAGTAATTAAAATAAAAGAAATTGGAAGCGCAGAAAGCCGCGAGGAGCTGCAGTTTGCCACGGGGACCGTGGAGAGCGGCATTGGCAGCAGCGCGGGGGGGGAAGTGCGCGAAGACCATATGGCGTCGCCATCAAGGCATAAAAACACCAGCAACAGCGCTAGCAGCAGCGGAAAAGACAGAAAGCGCGGGAGGCGCCATCTTAATCCAGTGGGGAAGAAGGCAAAGCGCGGGAGGTGCCATTTTGTTCAATCGGGGAAGAAGGCAAAGCACGGGAGGCGCCATCTTAGATCTCCAAGATGCCGAAGACTGGCAATATCACTGCCTTCGATAATGCAATAGAAGACTGGACCACGTATGTGGAAAGAGTCGAAGTATATTGCAAGGCAAATGAAGTAGCCGATGAGAAAAAGGCATCGGTACTACTAAACTTAATGGGCGCAAGAACGTACGGCCTATTGCGGAACCTGATCACTCCAGTCAAACCGATGGCGAAGAGTTTTAACGAAATTGTTGATATCCTACAGGAACAGCTAAATCCTACACCGCTGCTGATAGCAGAAAGATTTAAATTCCACAAGAGAAATCAGCATAAAGATGAGAGCAATGCTGATTACCTTACGGAACTACGCAAGCTATCAAAGCACTGCCAGTTCGGAGCAGGACTGGCAGATACTCTACGGGACAAATTTGTCTGTGGACTCCTGAGTGAAGGAACCCAGAAGAGGTTACTCTCAGAGAAAGAGCTGACGCTAGATAAGGCTTTCAGCATGGCAGTATCGTACGAAGCAGCAGCAAGGGGAGCTGCGGAAATACAGCAAAAGCCACAGGAATACGGCACCCATGAAATGACACGGGGATTTGCAAAATGTTATCGCTGCGGCAGAACAACCCATGACCAGAAGGACTGCTGGTCCAAGGACAAAACATGCAGGCAATGCGGAAAGATTGGACACATTGCACGAGTTTGCAGGTCCGGGAAGAAGACTAACGACAACAAAAAGACTACTAAGGAAAAGTACAGGGAAGTACAAAAGATGACGGACAGTAGTTCCGAAGACCAGAAGAGCGATAGTGAATCCGGGAACAAGAGACTAAGCTGTCTCAAACTACACAACGTAATCACAAAAGAGGATCACCGAACTATTTGGGTCACCCTCATGATAGCAGGGTCCCAAGTCAAAATGGAATTGGATACAGGATCAGCCCTGACCGTCATGAATCGATGAGACTACGAGCGGCTATTCTCACACATACCCTTGAAAGACACATCCATTGTCTTGAAGACATATACGGGGCAGAAAATATACCCCAGAGGGAAAATAAGGGTGCCTGTCGAATACAACGGCAAGGAAATACAGAAATTGTATCTGTACATACTGCAAGATGGTGGACCACCGTTACTGGGACGTGAATGGATCAGAAAGATAAGTTTAGACTGGCACTCCATTCAGGCACTGACGGTGGCTGGTAAAAAGGATGACGACGTCACACCTGTGAGATTGTCAAAAATCTTGGCTAATGCTAAAGAGGTATTTCAACAAGAACTGGGAACTCTTAAAGGTGTAACCGCCTCGATAAAAATAGAAGAGAATGTAATTCCCAAGTTTTTCAAAGCAAGACCGGTACCGTATGCAATTCGCCCAGCCGTCGAGGCAGAGCTGGAGAATCTGGAGAATGCAGGCGTGCTAACTAAGGTAGACTGGAGCGAGTGGGCGACACCCATCGTTCCTGTCATGAAGAAAACTTTAAACAATAAGTCTGAGGAGCCAAGGAAGGTTCGCATCTGTGGGGACTTCAAGGTGACTGTGAACCCAGTCCTTCACCCAGTACAGTATCCTCTTCCGAGGATAGAAGATATTTTCGCCTCACTATCTGGAGGGAAACATTTTACAAAAATTGACCTAGCACAAGCATATTTGCAGATGGAGGTTGAAGAATCCTCTAGGAAGTATCTCACGATAAACACTCACAAAGGTCTTTACCAGTATAATCGACTGGTATTCGGAGTTGCATCAGCTCCAGCTATATGGCAAAGAGCGATGAAACAAGTCCTGCAAGGGATTCCGGGGACTCAGTGTTACTTGGACGACATCCTAGTGACAGGTGAAAATGACAGTGAACACCTTGCCAACCTAGAGCAGGTGCTCACTAGACTAAGAGAACATGGGCTACGAGCCAATCGCCCCAAGTGCGAGTTTTTAAAGAAACAAATATCGTATTGTGGCCACACGATTGATGAACAGGGGTTACATAAGTCCCCTGACAAAATTGAAGCGGTAGTTAAGGCTCCAGCGCCTGAAAATGTGTTGCAACTGAGGTCATACCTCGGATTGGTGAATTACTACCATAAGTTTTTGCCGAATTTGTCCACAATTCTGCACCCACTGAACGCCCTGCTACAAATTGGAGTAGCATGGAAATGGAGCGATGAATGTAAGCGGGCCTTTCAGAAGTGTAAAGGCCTGATCACTTCAAGAGAAGTATTGGCTCACTACAACCCATCACTACCGATAAGACTGGCGTGTGATGCGTCTCCCTACGGCATTGGAGCGGTACTCTCACATAAATCCCTTGATGGTTCAGAGAGGCCGATAGCTTTTGCGTCACGCTCGTTAACTGCAACCGAGTGTAACTACGCCCAGATTGACAGAGAGGCCCTCAGCCTGGTGTGGGGGGTGAAGAAGTTCAATCACTACCTGCACAGACAGAAATTTACTCCACTAACTGATCATCAACCTCTTGTCTCCATTTTCAACCCTAAGAAGGGCGTACCGATAATGACAGCACAATGGCTACAGAGGTGGTCCCTTTTCCTAGGGGCACACCAATATGACATCGAGTACAAAGGAACTAAACAGCATGGGAATGCGGATGGATTGTCGCGCCTACCGTTGCCGACGGTGAAAGAAGCACCTGCAGTGGATCCTGTGGAGATATTCCACTCGACCATAGTCGAATGTCTACCTGTGACGAATGCAAACATAGAAAAGGAAACACGAAATGACCCGACACTCTCCAGGGTCTATGATTTAACAGTGAAGGGATGGCCAGCACATGGCGAACCACTGTTGCCAGCATTCTCGCCGAGAAGAGAACAGCTGTCAGTGTGCCGAGGAACCTTGATGTGTGGATCCAGAGTAGTAATTCCACCCAAATTGAAGGATAGAGTGCTCAATGAGCTTCATGAGGGTCATCTGGGAGGGGTAAAAATGAAGAACTTAGCCAGAGCGTTTGTGTGGTGGCCGGGAATCGATAGAGAAATCAAAGAGATGACCAAGAGCTGTACAGGATGCCAGAAGGTCCAAAACGCCCCACCACAAGCCCCTCTACATCCATGGGAGTGGCCCTCATCTCCATGGCAAATGGTACACGTTGATTTTGCTGGTCTATTTATGGACTCGATGTTTTAATTGCAGAGGATGCACATTCAAAGTGGCCAGAGGTAATAAAAATGTCCTCAACCACCACAGAAAAAACCAACACAGTCTTACGAGCCATATTCGCCAGAAATGGGCTGCCTGAACAGATTTGCTCCGACAATGGACCACAGTTTGTGTCTGAAGAGTTCCGGAGGTTCTTAAAGAACAATGGTGTTAAGCATTACACATCCGCCCCATATCATCCAGCCACCAATTGATTGGCTGAGAGGTTCGTTCAAACATTCAAGAAGGCTATCAAGGCAATGTGTAATGAAGACATACCCCTACAACACAAGGTGGATAACTTCTTGTTTGCCTACCGGAATGCGACACATGCGGTTACCAATCAAACTCCAGCCATGATGTTCTTCAATCGAAGACTAAGATGCCGCTTGGATTTGGTTAAGCCAAACATCAGAAGAGATGTGGAGAACAGGCAGTTTCAGAATATGAATGAAAGGCCAACCAGGAGTTTTAAGATAGGTCAACCAGTTTTGGCCCGGGACTACCGCACAGAGAAATGGCAGCCAGGAACGATCTGCACACGGCAAGGACCTCTAATGTATACCGTGGATGTTGGAGAGAGCATTGTAAGACGCCATGCTGACCAGATTCTAGAGTCACTGGAAAACGTCAAATCCACACCACGATCCGATACACCTGGTGATGAAACCGAAGTACCAATTGCATCTACCTCAGAATCGGTGATATTGGAAGCATACGAACCAAACAACGACGTTGATCCTGAATCAACTTTGCCAGAAGAACCTGATACCCCAAAGAGGCGTTATCCGGACAGAATCAGGAAGCCTCCTCAAAGACTGAATTTATAATTGCTTAACTTCAGCTAATGTATATAGCAAAGCAACTGTAATTGTAAATATGTTATTTAATTATTAATCGAATGTTATGTACTGTTTAGCTAAAAGTGGAGGAATTGTAGTGTATGTACTTTGAAGAAGGAACTATATTCTGCAGCCCCTGTATACTGCAGTACCAGTAGTGACCACCCCGGTATATAAGCCTGTGTAGTAACTTTGTATAGTAGTTCCAGTTTTGTCTCCATTCAGTAAACACCTGTTATAACCAATTCCTGCAGTCTGTGTCTCAATTACACACGGACGTTACACTGGCGACGAACAGATCCGAACTTACCTACAGTTCTGCACCACCTCACGGGGATCCATCCCTGAAGCGAAGTTGTTAGAGGTCGAGGCCAGAAGGAAGAAATCCAAAAAGAAAAAAAAAATAAACAGAAGAAACGGGCGTTGACCATGGGCAACCGCCCTCTGATTCATCGAATTCGAAGATTTGCAGGAGAGGCTGTCGAGAGCTGGGCTTGGTTATCCAGTCTATGGTGTTCCAGCTAATCGGTCTGGTGGCAGGTAGTACACTGATCCTTCCTGGGCTGCGGCGGGCTAGAGCTCGATCGGGTGGCTTTTCAATGGGGCCGAGCAGCGTTGTCGGGAAGAGGAGAGAGAGAGAGAGAGGGTGGAGCTACGAAGCCGGGCAGCGTACAGACCCGAGAAGAGGGAGGAAAGTGTCCCATAGGGTCTGCTCTGACGACGGGAACAGTAATTAAAATAAAAGAAATTGGAAGCGCAGAAAGCCGCGAGGAGCTGCAGTTTGCCACGGGGACCGCGGAGAGCGGCATTGGCAGCAGCGCGGGGGGGAAGTGCGCGAAGACCATAGGGCGTCGCCATCAAGGCATAAAAACACCAGCAACAGCGCTAGCAGCAGCGGAAAAGACAGAAAGCGCAGGAGGCGCCATCTTAATCCAGCGGGGAAGAAGGCAAAGCGCGGGAGGCGCCATTTTGTTCAATCGGGGAAGAAGGCAAAGCGCGGGAGGCGCCATCTTAGATCTCCAAGATGCCGAAGACTGGCAATATCACTGCCTTCGATAATGCAATAGAAGACTGGACCACGTATGTGGAAAGAGTCGAAGTATATTGCAAGGCAAATGAAGTAGCCGATGAGAAAAAGGCATCGGTACTACTAAACTTAATGGGCGCAAGAACGTACGGCCTATTGCGGAACCTGATCACTCCAGTCAAACCGATGGCGAAGAGTTTTAACGAAATTGTTGATATCCTACAGGAACACCTAAATCCTACACCGCTGCTGATAGCAGAAAGATTTAAATTCCACAAGAGAAATCAGCATAAAGATGAGAGCAATGCTGATTACCTTACGGAACTACGCAAGCTATCAAAGCACTGCCAGTTCGGAGCAGGACTGGCAGATACTCTACGGGACAAATTTGTCTGTGGACTCCTGAGTGAAGGAACCCAGAAGAGGTTACTCTCAGAGAAAGAGCTGACGCTAGATAAGGCTTTCAGCATGGCAGTATCGTACGAAGCAGCAGCAAGGGGAGCTGCGGAAATACAGCAAAAGCCACAGGAATACGGCACCCATGAAATGACATGGGGATTTGAAAAATGTTATCGCTGCGGCAGAACAACCCATGACCAGAAGGACTGCTGGTCCAAGGACAAAACATGCAGGCAATGCGGAAAGATTGGACACATTGCACGAGTTTGCAGGTCCGGGAAGAAGACTAACGACAACAAAAAGACTACTAAGGAAAAGTACAGGGAAGTACAAAAGATGACGGACAGTAGTTCCGAAGACCAGAAGAGCGATAGTGAATCCGGGAACAAGAGACTAAGCTGTCTCAAACTACACAACGTAATCACAAAAGAGGATCACCAAACCATTTGGGTCACCCTCACGATAGCAGGGTCCCAAGTCAAAATGGAATTGGATACAGGATCAGCCCTGACCGTCATGAATCGACGAGACTACGAGCGGCTATTCTCACACATACCCTTGAAAGACACATCCATTGTCTTGAAGACATATACGGGGCAGAAAGTATACCCCAGAGGGAAAATAAGGGTGCCTGTCGAATACAACGGCAAGAAAATACAGAAATTGTATCTGTACATACTGCAAGATGGTGGACCACCGTTATTGGGACGTGAATGGATCAGAAAGATAAGTTTAGACTGGCACTCCATTCAGGCACTGACGGTGGCTGGTAAAAAGGATGACGACGTCACACCTGTGAGATTGTCAAAAATCTTGGCTAATGCTAAAGAGGTATTTCAACAAGAACTGGGTACTCTTAAAGGTGTAACCGCCTCGATAAAAATAGAAGAGAATGTAATTCCCAAGTTTTTCAAAGCAAGACCGGTACCGTATGCAATTCGCCCAGCCGTCGAGGCAGAGCTGGAGAATCTGAAGAATGGTATATAAGCCTGTGAAGTAACTTTGTATAGTAGTTCCAGTTTTGTCTCCATTCAGTAAACACCTGTTATAACCAACTCCTGCAGTCCGTGTCTCAATTACACACGGATGTTAGAATGATGAGATGATCAACTGTTTCAAATGCCATGGAGAAGACAAGCAAAGTGAAGAGAGATAGTGCACCGCTGTTGCAGTCACAAAAGATATAATTGTTTTTTTTTAAATGGTCTTGCTGCTGTGGCCAGTGTGGAAACTGGATTGAAAGGATTCAAAGTGGGGGTGATGGGAGCAGTGGCACAAATAAATTTGAACAGGAAGTGATGGGAGAGGTGGCACAAAGCTGGCTGGTAACAGTACATTTGAGGGCTTTAGAGAGGGAGCGAAAGTTGGAGATAGGGAAGTCATTGCAGAGAATGAAAGTTGAAGGTGGATTTTTTGAGGGGGTGATGATGGCGGTCTTGGAGGAATGGTGGACGGAGCAACAGAACTTGAGAGCAAGAAAGCAGCTCTACAGAAGCCTGAAGGCCAAGGTCCAACAAAAAACTCGCGACCTAAAGAACAGATGATGGGTGGAGAAAGCACAGGAGATCCAGCAGCTAGCCGACAGCCACGACATGCGTGGATTCTTTAGCACAGTCAAGACCATCTGCGGCCCAAGCACCCAAGGCCCTACCCCACTGCGGGCCAAGAACAGAGAGGTACTCATCCAGGACAGAGAGGCAGTCGGTGCCCGCTGGAAGGAGCACTTCGAAGATCTCCTTAACAGCGACTCTGTCTTCGACGCGAGTGTCCTCAACTCCATCCCACAGGATGATACCCGCCACCATCTCAGCACAATCCCAGCCTGGCATGAGGTTGAAAAGGCATCCGACAACTGAAGAACAACAAGGCCTCAGGAGCAGATGGAATCCCCGCCGAGGCACTAAAGCATGGTGGAGAAGTACTACTGGCGTGAATTCATGAACTAATTTCTCTTATCTGGAAGGAGGAGAGCATGCCAGGGGATCTCAGAGATGCCGTAATTGTGACCATCTTCAAGAAAGGTGACAAGTCCGATTGCGGTAATTACAGAGGAGTTTCCCTGCTGTCTGCCACAGGGAAAGTCATCACAAGAATCCTCCTCAATCGCCTCCTCCCAGTGGCCGAAGAGCTCCTCCCAGAGTCGCAATGCTGATTCCACCCACTAAGCGGCATAATGGTGTAGGATTCGCAAAATTGAACTTTATATTATAAAGGGTCAAATGGCAGAAGAGGCCATGATTTTTAAAGACTGTTTAAAAGAAGCCCAGAAAAAGGGGCATACAAAATGGCCACCATACCACGTGACCGGCTTATTGGGACATTTTAAAATGGTTCCTGCGAATCCTCAGACAGCTTTGTGGATCCAACCCACAGTAAGTTCTGGAAGCCGTTTCTGAGAGAACGAAACCAGACCCCCACATATACATATGGATTAGATGCAGATCCAGACAAGATCGGCCTGGAGACAGAGGCCATCTAAATGTTGACCCAGACAAAAGGGGACGATTTCATATTCATGAGAACATGATAACGAGATCAGCAGGACATTAAAAACAATGAAGGTCATTCCAGACCAGAGATGGGCCTTTACCGGCCATCTAAAATATTTTAAAATATAATAACTACCCCGCTGTGCTCCCAGCCCGCCAAAAGTTAAACAAAGACTAACCTGATTTTGGGCGGGAAGTGGAGGCTTCTGAAGGAAAAGTATAATTGGAAGAGGTTGGAGTGGAGTAGAGACAGTTGAATTCGGGGAGGAATTCAGTCAGTTGGTTGGCTTTCCAGCTTTCCAGCTTGCAGGCCTGCCCAGCTTTTGCGCTGGGTGAAGAGGAGTCGCTTCGGGAGAAGGTCAGCGGGACTCCTCTCCATCGACGGAGAGGAAGGAGAAGAAGACCAAACCGCCATCAAGAAGACCGTTCGAGCCAGCGTCCCACCCCGGGGTCAAACATCGGGAGATCATCGACCAACCCCGGGCCGTTGACGAAAACGAGAGGCCCTCTCCCGGCTCGGGAGAAGAGACAAAACTAAACGACAGAACCAGCCGGTGTCCAGCCGCCCCCGACCCCCACCTCAGGAGAGAGGTGTGGTGCAGCTCGCTGGGGCTCCACGATCCACGTGGAGACGGGACGCCTGAAAGGACCAAACGCAGACTGGTTCAAAACCTTGCACTTCCTAGTTGGATTGGTGAGCATGTTTCTGGCCCTTCACAATCAGATCTAGATAGGTTTAAGGGGGTGGATTTAAGGGTACAATTAACATGAGTTGTTATCCCTCGATGTTCCGTGTGTTTCCTTATTTCATGATGATTTTTGTAGAGTATAAGATGCCTGTATTTGCCTTAGTTAGTATTGTGTCGTTATGATTTGTTTGTGTTTTTCCCTCCCATGTACTCTCTTATCTGCTTGCATTTGATTTGTTTATTTTTCCTTATGCAATAAAATTTCATTTCGTTTCATCAAACTTGGTCTACAAGACTTTTCTCTACATTGTAGTTCCTGCCCCAAAGTCCAGAGTATAGAATCTAAGAGGCGAGTGGGTCGAACCACTCAAGGTTTTACTGTGCAAGAGAGAGAGGCCTTTAGAGAGAGAAACCTCTGCGATCTAAAACCCCTTACAATGGACATGATCTTCACCGCACATCAATTACAAGAGAAATGCAGGGAACAGCTCCAACCGCTGTACATGGCCTTCTTTGATCTCACAAAGGCCTTCGACACTGTCAACCGTGAGGGATTATGGAGTGTCCTCCTCAAATTCGGCTGCACTCAAAAGTTTGTCACCATCCTCCGCCTGCTTCACGACAACATGCAAACCATGATCCTGACCAACAGTTCCACCACAGACCCAATTCACGTACAAACCGGGGTCAAACAAGGCTGTGTCATCGCACCAACGCTCTTCTCGATCTTCCTTGCTGCAATGCTCCATGTCACCCTCAGTAAGCTCCCCACTGGAGTGGAGCTAATTTACAGAACAAACGGGAAACTGTTCAACCTCCGTTGCCTCCAGTCCAGATCCAAGGTCGTCCCATCCTCTGTCGTTGAATTACAGTATGCAGACGACGCTTGCGTCTGCGCTCACTCAGAGGTCGAACTCCAAACCATCGTCAACACCTTCACCAAAGCGTACGAGAGCATGGGCTTTACACTAAACATCCGTAAGACAAAGGTCCTCTACCAACCTGCCCCCGCCACACAGTACTGCCCCCCGATTATCAAAATCCATGACAAGGCCTTGGACAACGTGGACCACTTTCCATACCTCGGAAGCCTACTGTCAACAAGGGCAGACGTCGACGACGAAGTCCAACACCGCCTTCAGTGTGCCAGTGTAGCCTTCGGTCGCCTGAGGAAGAGGGTGTTTGAAGACCAGGACCTCAAACCCGGCACTAAGCTCATGGTCTACAGAGCAGCAGTGATACCCGCCCTGCTGTATGCCTCAGAGACATGGACCATGTACAGCAGGCACCTCAAATCACTGGAGAGGTACCACCAACGCTGCCTCCGCAAGATCCTGCAAATCCATTGGCAGGATAGGCGCACCAATGTCAGTATTCTTGCTCAGGCCAACATCCCCAGCATCGAAGCTTTGACCACGCTCAATCAGCTCCGATGGACGGGTCATATTGTCCGCATGCCCGATACGAGACTCCCAAAACAAGCGCTCTACTCGGAACTCCGGCACGGCAAGAGAGCCCCAGGTGGGCAGAGGAAATGCTTCAAGGACACCCTCAAAGCCTCCTTGAAAAAGTGTAACATCCCCATCGACATCTGGGAATCCCTGGCCCAAGACCGCACAAAGTGGAGGAGAAGCATCCGGGAAGGCGCCGAACACCTTGAGTCTCTTTGCCGGGAGCAAGCAGAAGCCAAGCGCAAACAGCGGAAGGAGCGCACGTCAACCCAAGCACCCCACCCACCTGCCCTTTCAACCACCATCTGCCCCACCTGTAACAGAGACTGTAGGTCCCGCACTGGACTCATCAGTCACCTGCGAACTCATTTTTAATGTGGAAGCAAGTCATCCTCGGTTCCGAGGGACTGCCTAAGAAGAAGAAGAGGAGGAATGGTGGACGGAGCTTGAGGAGATGGAGCCACTGACAATGTTAGCTATACAATCTACCTCACTAATGCCCATGTGGGTAGGGATCTGGGGCAGTGCTTGAATCACTTTAACTTTTAAATCCTTCCTGCTTAAATAAAGTTTTTTTTCTTTTTATTTGTACTAGATCTGGTTCACTGGGGTGCGTGGAGATTTTTTTGATGTCACACAGCTCCCTTTGTCAGCAGGGTTTACGGCCAGAAACGTGAAGGATTGTGTGTTTCTCACCAGCACTCTGCCATGACTCTGGAGGTTCCACCTGTGCAGACAGGCCAGAGTGTGATATGTCTACGGTTAATTTGCTCTTTTAATTTATTACAGGTTGTGATTGTGTGTGTGCCGCTTAACCAATGGAATCCCAATCGTGAGATAGTTTGCTTCAGGTCTCTCTCTCTTGTAATTTTGCTGCACTTGTATTTTCTGTGTTAAAGGATGTCTTAGCAACTATGTTTAATTTTTTGTTGTCACATTATGATCTCTTTGAATGAAACTCATGCATTCCAATCTGTGGGAGTGCTGTTATCAGTCTGCAACTTTATGTTTTTTTTTTACTGGGAAAGGGATTACTTCACATTGATATTGAAATGTAACAGAAACTCAAACTAAGGTAAAATTGCTGTTAACATGCCAGGCGTAAGCAAATAATTGTGGTTTAAACAATACAATGTGATACAAACAGTACTTATTTCAACATGTGGTCAGGTCATTTAAAAAAAAAAGATTTTCTCCCTTGACAACTTTCTCCTGAAAGCATCGACTGCTTGCTTGGGGTATGGTTCCACAGAAGCTAATAACCATCTGGTACCTCGCCCAGGTGGTCATTATTCATATATGAGCCTAGATAGGGAGTGTTGGCAGGTTTTTTCAACTGGTGGAGGAATCGCAGCCGAGCCCCAACTTGTCATCACCTGATGTTTACATACATGTTGTTTCTAGCAAAGGGTAATCATGACAGGGAACCCTGGGCAATTTACTCCTTCCTAACTCAGGAGCACTGAGGTCAGTTGTAACCCCCATCATCCCCTCAGCTGAGAGCAGCTAACTCGGCATAGGCCAGGGATTTAAGTTGCAACCATTCCTGGCCTGTATGGCGTAGCCTCACAGCATGAACTCAATAAACCGTCAGACGTCCACAAGTATGTCATCTTTTCTCTCTTCCTGTTGGGGTACTGTACCATTTGTACCGGTAACCTTTAGAATCATAGAATCATGGAATGATACAGCACAGAAGGAGGCCATTCAGCACATCGTGCCTGTGCTGGCTCTTTGGTAGAGCTATCCAATTAATCCCACTCCCCTGCTCTTTCCCCGTAGCCCTGTAATTTTTTTTCCTTTCAAGTATTTTTCCGATTCCCTTTTGAAAGTTACTATTGAATCTGTTTCCACCAACCTTTCAGGCAGTGCATTCTAGATCACGACAACTCGCTGTATAAATGTTTTTTCCTCATGTCGCCTCTGGTTCTTTTGCCAATCACCTTAAATCTGTGTCCTCTGGTTGTCGACCCTTCAGCCATTGGAAACAGTTCATGAACGTAAGAAGAAATAGGAGCAGGAGTAGGGCATACAGCCCCTCGAGCCTGCACCGTCATTCAATAAGATCATGGCTGATCTTCTACCTCAACACTTTCCTGACCTATCCCCATATCCCTTGATTCGCTTAATGTCTAAAAATCTATCTATCTCAGTCATGAATATACTTAACGACTGAGCACCCATGGCCCTCTGGGGTAGGGAATTCCAAAGATTCACAACCCTCTGAGTGAAGAAATTTCTGCTCATCTCAGTCCTAAATGACTGACTCCCTTATCCTAAGACTATAGCCATTAGTTCTAGACTCTCCAGCAGGGGAAAATAGCCTCTCAGCATCTAGCCTGTCAAGCCCTCTCAGAATTTTATACGTTTCAATGAAATCACCTCTCATTCTTCTAAACGTCAGAGAATATAGGCCTAGTCTACTCAATCTCTCCTCATAGGACAATCCCCCCCATCCTAGGAATCAGTCTGGTGAACCTTTGTTGCACTCCCTCTATGGCAAGTGTTAAGTCCGTGAATGATTGAGACATGGACTAGCAGGAGAGAAACAAACAAGTCTTTACTGGTGAAAGGCATAAACGAATCTAACCAACAGAGGCTCTCTAGCGCCTTTTATACAGGGGTGGTCACTGCCGGTACTGCAGTCTGAGACCAGTTATTCTCTTAAAGGTACATACACAACAATTCCTCCCCTTTTAGATAAACAGTACATAACATTCATTTAACAACTAATGATAACGAATTACAATCACAATTACTGTTGCTAGATACATTGGTTAAGTTTAAGCAATTATAAGTTCAGTCTTTGAGGAGGCTTCCTGATTCTGTCTGGATAACGCCTCTTTGGAGTATCAGGTTCTTCTGGCAATGTTGAGTCGGAATCAATGTCATTGTTTGGTTCATCTGCTTCCAATATTACCGGTTCTGCGGTAGCTGCAATTGGAACGTCGATTTCATTACCAGGTGTATCAGATCGTGGTGTGGAGTTGACGTTCTCCAGTGACTCTAGAATCTGGTCAGCATGGCGTCTTACAATGCTCTCCCCAATGTCCACGGTATACATGAGAGGTCCTTGTCGTGTACAAATCGTTCCTGGCTGCCATTTCTCAGTGCGGTAGTCCCGGGCCAAAACTGGTTGACCTATCTTAAAACTCCTGGTCGGCCTTTCATTCATATTCTGAAACTGCCTGTTCTCCACATCTCTTCGGACGTTTGGCTTAACCAAATCCAAGCGGCATCGTAGTCTTCGATTGAAGAACATCATGGCTGGAGTTTGGTTGGTAACCGCATGTGTCGCATTCCGGTAGGCAAACAAGAAGTTGTCCACCTTGTGTTGTAGGGGTATATCTTCATTACACATTGCCTTCATAGCCTTCTTGAATGCTTGGACAAACCTCTCGGCCAATCCATTAGTGGCTGGATGATATGGGGCGGATGTGTAATGCTTAACACCATTGTTCTTTAAGAACCTCCGGAACTCTTCAGACACAAACTGTGGTCCATTGTCAGAGCAAATCTGTTCAGGCAGCCCATTCCTGGGGAATATGGTTCGTAAAACTGCGATAGTTTTTTCCGTGGTGGTTGAGGACATTTTTATTACCTCTGGCCACTTTGAATGTGCATCCACCGCAATTAAAAACATCGAGTCCATGAAGGGACCAGCAAAATCAATGTGCACCCTTTGCCATGGAGATGAGGGCCACTCCCATGGATGCAGAGGAGCTTGTGGTGGGGCGTTTTGGACCTTCTGGCATCCTGCACAGCTCTTGGTCATCTCTTCGATTTCTCTATCGATTCCCGGCCACCACACAAACGCTCTGGCTAAGCTCTTCATTTTTACCCCACCCAGATGACCCTCATGAAGCTCATTGAGCACTCTATCCGTCAACTTAGGTGGAATTACTACTCTGGATCCACATATCAAGGTTCCCCTGCACACTGACAGCTGTTCTCTTCTTGGCGAAAATGCTGGCAGCAGTGGTTCGCCATGTGCTGGCCATCCCTTCACCGTTAACTCATAGACCCGTGATAGTGTCGGGTCATTCCGTGTTTCCTTTTCTATGTTTGCATTCGTCACAGGGAGACATTCGACTATGGTCGAGTGGAATAACTCCATTGGATCCACTGCAAGGTCTTCTTCTTCCACCGTTGGCAACGGTAGACGTGACAATCCATCAGCATTTCCATGCTGTTTAGTTCCCCTGTACTCGATGTCATATTGGTGTGCCCCTAGGAAAAGGGACCATCTCTGCAGCCGTTGTGCTGTCATTATCGGTACGCCCTTCTGAGGGTTGAAAATGGAGACAAGAGGTTGATGATCGGTTAGTAGAGTAAATTTTTGACCGTGCAGATAGTGATTGAACTTCTTCACCCCCCACACTAGGCTGAGGGCCTCTCTGTCAATCTGGGCGTAGTTACGCTCGGCAGAAGTTAACGAGCGTGACGCAAAAGCTATCGGCCTCTCCAAACCATCAAGGAATTTATGTGACAGTACCGCCCCAATGCCGTAGGGAGACGCATCACACGCCAGCCTGATTGGCAGTGCTGGGTTGTAGTGAGCCAATACTTCCTTCGAAGTGATTAAGTCCTTACTCTTCTGAAAAGCACGTTTACAATCATCGCTCCATTTCCATGCTACCCCCGTTCGTAGCAGGGCGTTCAGTGGATGCAGAATTGTCGACAAATTCGGCAAAAACTTATGATAGTAATTCACCAACCCGAGGAATGACCTCAGTTGCGACACATTTTCAGGCGCTGGGGCCTTAACAACCACTTCAATTTTGTCAGGGGACTTATGTAACCCCTCTTCATCAATCACGTGGCCACAATACGATATCTGTTTCTTAAAAAATTCGCACTTGGGGCGGTTGGCTCGCAGCCCATGTTCCCGTAGTCTAGTGAGCACCTGTTCTAGGTTGTTAAGGTGTTCACTGTCATCTTCACCTGTTACAAGGATGTCGTCCAAGTAACACTGAGTCCCCGGAATCCCCTGCAGGACTTGTTCCATCGCTCTTTGCCATATCGCCGGAGCCGATGCTACTCCGAATACCAATCGATGATACTGGTAAAGACCTTTGTGAGTGTTTATCGTGAGATACTTCCTAGAGGACTCTTCAACCTCCATCTGCAAATATGCTTGTGCTAGGTCAATTTTTGTAAAACACTTCCCTCCAGACAGTGAGGCGAAGATGTCTTCTATCCTTGGAAGAGGATATTGTACTGTGTGAAGGACTGGGTTCACCGTCACCTTGAAATCCCCACAGATGCGAATCTTCCTTGGATCCCCGGACTTATTGCTTAACGTTTTCTTCATGACAGGAACGATGGGTGTCGCCCACTCGCTCCAGTCGACCTTAGACAACACGCCCGCCTTCTCCAGATTCTCCAGCTCTGCCTCGACGGCTGGACGAATTGCATATGGTACCGGTCTCGCTTTGAAAAACTTGGGAACTGCATTCTCTTCTATTTTTAACGAGGCGGTTACGCCTTTAAGCGTGCCCAGTTCTTGTTGAAATACCTCTTTGGCGTTAGCTAAGATTGTTGACAATCGTCCAGGAGTGACGTCTTCATCTTTTTTACCGTCCACCGTCATTGCATGAATGGAATGCCAATCTAAGTTTATCTTCCTGATCCATTCCCGTCCCAATAACAGTGGTCCACCATTTGGCAGTATGTAGAGATACAATTTCCGTATTTTCTTGCCATTGTATTCGACAGGCACCCTTATTTTTCCTCTGGGGTATACTTTTTGCCCCGTATACGTCGTCAAGACGATGGATGTCTCTCTCAAGGGTATGTGTGAAAATAGCCGCTCGTAGTCTCGTCGATTCATGACGGTTAGCGCTGATCCTGTATCCAATTCCATTTTAACTTGGGACCCTGCTATCGTGAGGGTGACCCAAATGGTTCGGTGATCCTCTTTTGCGATTACATTGTGAAGTTTGAGACAGCTTAATCTCCTGTTCTCGGATTCACTATCGCTCATCTGGTCTTCGGAACTACTGTCCGTTAACTTTTGTACTTTCTTGTACGGTTCCTTAGTAGCCTTTTTGTTGTCGCTGGTCTTCTTCCCAGACCTACAAACTCGTGCAATGTGTCCAATCTTCCTGCATTGTCTGCATATTTTGTCTTTGGACCAGCAGTCCTTCTGGTCATGGTTTGTTCTGCCGCAGCGATAACATTTTGCAAATCCCCATGTCATTTCGTGGGTGCCGTATTCCTGTGGTTTTTGTTGAATTTCTGCAGCTCCCCTGGCTGCTGCTTCATACGATACTGCCACGCTGAAAGCCTTATCTAGCATCAGCTCTTTTTCTGCGAGTAACTTCTCCTGTGTTCCTTCACTCAGGAGTCCACAGACAAATTTGTCCCGTAGGGTATCTGCCAGTCCTGCTCCGAACTGGCAGTGCTTTGATAGCTTGCGTAGTTCCGTAAGATACTCAGCATTGCTCTCATCTTTGTGCTGAGTTCTCCTGTGGAATTTAAATCTTTCTGCTATCAACAGCGGTGCAGGGTTTAAGTGCTCCTGTAGAACAGCAACAATTTCATAAAACTCTTCGCCTTCGGTTTGGCTGGAGTAATCAGATCCCGCAATAGGCCGTACGTTCTAGCGCCCATTACGTTTAGCAATATTGATGCCTTTTTCCCCTCCGCTATTTCATTTGCGTCGAAGTATACCTCGACTCTTTCCACATACGTGGTCCAGTCCTCTAATGTATTATCAAAAGCAGTGATACAGCCAGTCTTCGGCATCTTGCAAATCTAAAATGGCGTCTCCCGTGCTTTGCCTTCTTCCCCAATTTAACAAAATGGCGCCTCCCGCGCTTTGTCTTCTTCCCCGCTGTTGTTAGCGCTGCTTTCCACGGTTTCCTGTGCATTAAATATTAATTTGTTTTCTTTTATTATCTTCCCGTCGTGGAGCGGACCCTCTGGGACACTTCCCTCCCTCTTCTGAGGTCCGAACACTGCCCAGCTTTGAAACACCGGCCGCGCCCTGTGTGCTCCACCCTCTCTCTCTCTCCTTGCTTCCCGACTCGCTGCCTGGCCCCGTTGAAAGGCCACCCAATCGAGCTTCAGCCCGCCGCAGCCCAGGAAGGATCAGAGCACTCCCTGCCACCAGCCCGATTAGCTGGGAAACCACGGACCGAGGAACCCAGCCTGGATCTGGACAGTCTCTCCTGCAAGTTTTGAACTCGATGATTGATGGTCGACGCCCATTTCTCGAGTTTCAATGGCCTATTTTTTTTTTTTTTTCTTCTTTCTTCTGGCTCCGACCTTCAACAACGTCGTCGGAGCTGCTGCTGAGTTGCAGGTAAGTTCGTTTCTAACTCGTCGCCAGTGTTAAGTCCGTGAATGATTGAGACACGGACTAGCAGGAGAGAAACAAACAAGTCTTTACTGGTGAAAGGCATAAACGAATCTAACCAACAGAGGCTCTCTAGCGCCTTTTATACAGGGGTGGTCACTGCCGGTACTGCAGTCTGAGACCAGTTATTCTCTTAAAGGTACATACACAACAGCAAGTATATCCTTCCTTAAGTAAGGAGACCAAAACTGTACACAGTATTGCAGATCAATGTTCCCCCCTAAGGTGCGCGCCGCGTGGCCACACACCAATCACGAGGTCCCGTGCAGGCCGCTCACCAGCTCCTGCCGCTGGAAGAGATATCGCGCATGCACGGTTGCACAGCAAATTTAAAGGGACCACACACAAAAAAAAAATTAGAGGGAACATTGCTCCAGGTGTGGTATCACCAAAGCCCTATATAATTGCAGCAAGACTTCCTTACTCTTGTATTCCAACTAACATGCCCTCCAAACTGCACAGCCGTACAGCTGTCTGCTGATCCCGTGCAACCCGGGACCGGCTTTGCCAATGTTAAATTTTGTGCATGCGTGTAACTGTGAATGGGCCACGCAGGCGCACCCAAACAAAATATATGGGGGAACATTGACTCCAACCCCCTTGCAATAAAAGATAACAAACCATTTCCCTTCCTAATTGCTTGCTGTACCTTCATGTTAACCTTTTGTGATTCATGTACAAGGGCACCCAAATCCCTCTGCATATCAACATTTACTAGCCCTCAACTTTAAAAAAATATTCTGCTTTTCTATTCATCCTACCAAAGTTTCACATTTCCCCACATTATACTCCATCTGCCACCTTCTTGTCCACTCACTTAACCTGTCTATATCGTTTTGAAGCCTCTTTGCGTCCTCCTCACAGCTTACTTTCCCACCTAGCTTTGTATCGTCAGCAAACTTGGATACATTACACTCAGTTCCCTCATCTAAGTCATTGATATAGATTGTAAATAGCTGAGGCCCAAGCACTAATCCTTGCAGCACCCCACTAGTTACAACCTGCCATTCTGAAATTAATTAAAAGATTGGCAGTGCTCAAAGAAGAAAAGTCACCCGGTCCGGATGGGATAGATCCTAGGTTACCGAGGGAGGTTAGGGTGGAAATTGTGATGGCTCTGGCCACAATCTTCCAATCCTCCTTAGAAATGGGAGTGGTGCTAGAGGACTGGAGGATTGCAAATGTTACACCCTTGTTCAAAAAAGGGAAGAGGGATAAACCTAATCTTGTTTCTCCTTATTTACACTATAAAAAACGTTCATGATTTTGAACACCTCTATCAAATCTCCTCTTAACTTTTGCTGCTCTAATGAGAACAACCCCAGCTTCTCCAGTCTCTCCACATAACTGAAGTTTCTCATCCCTGGTACCATTGTAGTAAATTTCTTCTGCACCCTCTCTGAGGCATTGACATACTTTCTAAAGTGTGGTGCCCAGAATTGAGCACAATATTCAGCTGAGTCCTAACCAGTGTTTTATAAAGGTTTAGCATAACTTCCTTGCTTTTGTACTCGATGCCTCTATTTATAAAGTTAAGGATCCCGTATGCCTTTTTAACAGCCTTCTCAACTTGCCCCGCCACCTTCAAAGATTTCTGTACGTACACCCGCAGGTCTCTCTATTCTCCCACCACCCCCCACTTTTAAAATTGTACCATTTTGTTTATACTCATTCTTCCTACCAAAACGTATCACTTCAGACTTCTCTGTGTTAAATTTCATCTGCCATGTGTCTTCCCATTTCACCAGTCTGTCCATGTTCTCCTGAAGTCTGTTACTATCCTCATTGTTTACTACATTTACGAGTTTCGTGTCATCTGCAAACTATGAAATTATGTATTTGCCCCCCTGTCTGAACCCTATTTCTGAAGTATTCTTTACTCGAGTGCTACTTATTTCTCCCAGTCCTCTGTGCACCTCGTTTCTCCTCTCTAATGTTCTCCTCTTGTGCATCATCCAATTAGCTGTCACATGTGAGCCTAGACCATGTGGACAGGTTATTCCATCACCAGGGCATCACAGCCGAACCCAGTTCTGTCCTCATTTGATGTTCAAACACATGCCCTTTCTAGCAGGAGTCAGGAGCAAGAATCCTGGCTGGTTTTACTTCTTCCTAGCACAGGGACATTGAGACCAACTATAGTACCTTCCTATTGCTGTCCTGAGATCAGCTAAATTAGCAAAGAATGGGAGTCAAACCTGGGTTGCTAATGAGTGGCTCAGATACATACCAGCTGTTTTATTTGCCCACTGACTAACCATAGGAGCTAGGTGGGTACTTTTGATGGAACTGGAAGTTTATATCCTATGCTATAGTTTTACAAACATTATTTTACTCCCCCTTTCTGGTTAATAGCCATCAGAATTACTGATCTAATTTAGCAACAGCTGTTTTTGTTTTGTTTGAAGTTACTACGGTCTCTGTTGCCAAGATGATCAGCCGCAACCTGAATTCAAATGTAGTGTTGTTGTGCTGTTCCATGGATTTCATGATGCAGGTTTCTACCTGTATTTTTCCACCACTCAAGCTCTCACCTTCAACCAGGCAGTCAGGAAAAACTGGCAACCAAAAGTTGAGTCACCTGGGCTGGGCTCGAGTTCCCAAGTGACTGGATTATAGAGCAGCATTGAAATCATGACACTTCCTGGCTCTCTCAGCCCAATATTAAGAACTTGTATATGTATAGAGCTTTTCACAACCACGGTACTTCCCAAAGAGCTAACGAACTACTTTTTGACATGTAGTCACTGTTGTAATGTAGGGATTACTAATATTGTAACTAGAGAAGTGGAGAAATATTGTATTACCATTGATGTGACTCCTCTGACGGCCTAATATGTAAAGGCACACAGCGTAGCATTAACCCTCACAGACCAGAAGGTTATAGGTTGGATACTTGGTCTGTGCTGAGTTAGCTGAACTCAACTAGGCCAGCAATCAGGGTGCTTCAATTGGCTTTAGCCCCCCTTCAACACCCATAGCACCTGCTCCTGGTCACTATTCAGTGAATTGTACTGGAAAATGTGCATTAGTGAAAACAGGATAAAGCTAGACTGTGATGCATCCCAAGTCAAATAGCTTGCCAACACACACTTGGGTGAAATACCAGAGGGTTGATGACACCATTAAACTATACCCCAGCAAGGGTCAACAGCTTCAGGAGAGGAGGACAAGGAGAGAGAAAATAATATTTTATTATAGGCACATCAAATAAAAATTATTGATGTTAAAATGTAAACCAGTATTTTTTGCAACAAGAAACCGCAAGTAAATGATTCAGTATATTCACAAATGTTCATATTTAAGATGCTCTGTTACATAATTAGAAATTGACATATAAATAGCTACATTCACAAACCACATCCAATTGACAAAAGATAGTCTGTACTCTGCCTGTCCACTAGAGGGCCACAGATTCACTTTATAAACCAAGAAAAAATGGATGAACCTATTTCACAAACATTCCCTTTTTAGGAGAAACTTGCAAGTGTGCTTTGGAATTTTACAAGGTCACTACTTTCAAAGATTTCAGGATTTTTTTTTAATTGAGCATGTTGCAGCAGGGCAAATAAATTACACTGCAATTTAACAGGAAAGATGGTGTGATATATTGTTTATATAATCTTGAATAATTTTTTTTCTTATTTCGCTTCCTCTCAATTTTCTCTCTCCTCCTCACTTGAAGGAGCCGAAACTTGCTCATCCAGGGGCGTCAGTCAGCTTCCAGTACCTGGCTCGTCATGTCTGAACCTAAAATCAACATGGGAGGAGACCACAGCCAACATGATCCTATTGTTCCACATCCAGACGCACACTTTTTACTCTTTCATGTTACTTCCTCCCCTGCCACACTTCCTTTTCAAATCTCTCTGGACCAGCCATGACAAGGCCATGCAGTGATTTTTCCCTCCTCTTTCCCTGCTGTTGGTACCTCCCTTCAAGACTTATTTTTGGTTGTATTTGCATCCCAGAATACAACTGGATTGTAAAGTCTGTGGGTTATATGGTGAATTAATACACAGACTACAAGAGTAACTTTAACAGGACTTTACTATTCGAAGGTCAGGGCGAATCTGCCCAATAAATCCTTACACAGCACTTATGTACCGGTGTGGTCACTCCCGGTATTACAGTATACAGCAGCCAAGATAAAGTAGTGCAACACCTAAAATAGTTCTCTTAAAGGTGGACGGTTACATACAATAGTTCTCTTAAAGGTAGAACGGTTACATACACTACAATCCTCCCTTTTTAGCTTACAACATACTTATTCCCCATTAAACATAACATATATCCAACTTCATGTAAAAACAGTTCACAGATGTAGTCTCTGCGGAAACAGTTCACAGATTCAGTCTCTGCGGGAAAACAGTTCACAGATTCAGTCTCGGTGTAGTCGGTTCACGTTGCTGGAGTGACTCATCCAATAGTCCTTCACTGGACTTAACAGCTTGAACTTCCGTCACTTCTGAACCAGCATTGTTGACTTCTAAAAGCTTGAGTACCTTGGGAAGTTTTTCTACTTCCACTGATTTGGCTCCGTACGGAGAGACCACGTGCGTGACCTGGTAGAGGTGATAATGGTTCAGATGGTCATCATCTTCTGCTTCGTCTTTTCCTTTTCTGCTTCTTGGAGACTCTCTGGGCTCCACTGTCAGCTGCCAGCTGCATGCACCATTCCTCCTTCTCGTCCTCCTTTTTCCGTAGTAGCGCCACCATCTCCCGATGTTCCTTAGACTTTAGGTGATTCTTCATGGTTTCTGCACTTTGGGAGTTTTCATCACAAGCTGGGCAGAGCAGGTCATCGTAATATTCGGTGTCGTCCAACAGGTCATGGTAATATTCGGTGTCGTCCTGAGCTAGGCCAGCGAGAGGGTCTTCTATTTCCTCCATACCCAGCTGGACGTTAGCCAGCTTTTGTTCCAAATCCAGACATCTTTCCTGAAGAGACTTCTTCATGCGTTCAGTTTCATCCAGCTTTTTCTGGGCTTCCTGCAAGTCTTTTACTAATGACCTCATTCGTGATTTCAATACTTCAACTTCATTGGGAGATTGATTGATTGTATTATTCAATCCCTCTACTGGAGCAGCTGTTTCAGCATTCTGTTGTTCAACATTGACGTGAATCAGCGTACTTTTGGCATCCAAGGTTTGCTCTGCTGCCATCTTCTCAGTCTGTGTTGCAACCTCAGCTATTCCAATAACTTTTGGAAGCTCCAAACCCCTCTCCTTTGAAGATTTAGACTCCTGTCCAAATTGTTCCCATTTCAGATTCTTGTCCCTCAGCATATAAAGGAGTTGGCTGACCGTTGACTCTTCTGACCTCATCCGTTTCCCAGTAGCTGCAGGGCTGTTTATAACCTTGCCCTGGGGCTCCTTTGCTGTTTCTACTTCGCCATCATCTGCAGCCTCCACCATTCGAATTTCCACAAATGAATCGTCCGGTGATGCTGCACCCAACTTCAGTAGGAGCTCGGAATTCATGGCGACCAACTCAGCCTTTTCTGCCTGCAATCTGCTAACAAGCGCCTTCAGTTGCTGAACATCTTGCTCCACCAGATTAGAGCACGCACCTTCAGAAACCGAATCAGCTTTGATTCGTTTGGCCTCCTTGCGCAGACGGTTTGTGTGCTCCTGCTCCCTTTTCTCCCTCAGCTGTTTCTGTTGTCTTTCCAGATTCTCCCACTCTGTGTCAAAGAACGTTTTCATTGCTTCTATCTCTTGCTCGAGACGGCAACTCAATTGTTCTAATTGCTGTTGTAATTTGAAATGGAGTTGAGTTCGAGCCCGGTGTTCCTCAGACTTGTGCATGTCTGTAAACTGGACAGACTCAGAATTCTCTGCCAAACTATGTTGTTGTTGTTCAGTGGAATTCTGTTCTGAAACTTTGTTCTCCTTTGAAGCATTAGTATTTATGCACTCCTTCGTTTTTCCAACCTTAGTCAGCAAGTCCATTTTAGACTTGTCTTTCGCACCTGGGCTGGTCTTGTCGTCATCCGTTTCAGAGTCTGAGCTGATTGTCTTCACTGAGTTCTCACTCGTTATTGCTTTTAGGTAGTGCCATTCCATGTTTATTTCCCTGATCCACTCCCGTCCCAGAAGTGGTGGACCTCCCTCAGGTAGTACATATAAGTCCATTCCTTGGTGTTCTTTGTCCCTGTCTCTCACCTTGACTTGTATCTTTCCCATGGGGTATACTTTATGCCCCGTGTATGTCTGCAATACGATCTTGGTATCTCTCAAGGGTATATGTGAGAATAGCCGGTTGTAATCCCTTCGATTTATGACTGATAGGGCTGATCCTGTGTCCAATTCCATTTTCACTTGGACTCCGGCTACTTTTAGTGTGACCCAGATAGTTTGTAGGTCAGCTTCCTTACTCACATTGTAAATTCTCAGACTACCCAGTTCCTGGCCGTTCGGGTCTGAATCCGAATTCTGTTCATCTGAACTCTTCTCAGCCACCTTGTGTACCTTGCTGTACTTTTCCTGCGGTGACTTTTTTCTGTTGTTGGTCTTCTTTCCTGACCGGCATACTTTAGCTATGTGACCAAGCTTGCCACATTTTCTACATTCCTGGTTTTTAAACCAGCATTGGTTCTGGTCGTGTGTTGTCTTCCCACAACGATAACATTTTGTTGTACCCGAAGTCATTTGATCCACGCTGAGTACCGCTGCCTTCAGCTGCATTTCCGCAGTGCCTCTCGCGGCTGCTTCGTGTGATGCTGCAATAAGGACAGCCTTGTCAAGTGTAAGATCATTCTCTTCGAGCAGTCGCTTTTGTGTTCCTTCCTTCGACAACCCACACACGAACTTGTCCCTCAATGCCTCTGTCAGATTTTCCCCAAACTGGCAGTATTTCGCTAGTCTACGCAGTTCGACCAAGTATTCCGCATTGCTTTCCTCTTTCCGTTGCGTTCTCGCATAAAATTTGAATCGTTCCACCAACATCAGCGGTGTGGGGTTCAAATGATCCTTCAGGACAGCAACAATATCAGCGAAAGTCTGATCCGCCGGTTTAGCTGGTGATAGAAGATGCTTCAATAGCCCGTATGTCTTCGCCCCCATTGCGTTTAATAAGGTGAGGGCTTTATCATCATCTGCTATTTTATTGGCCTCACAATATACTCGATGCGTTCTACGTACGTGGCCCAATCTTCCACCTCGGAATCGAAGTTGTTGATGTTACCATGCTTAGGCATCTTCACTATCTTTTTGAGAAACCACAACGAATTTGTTCGTTACTTTTCTTTTCCAAAAATGGCGGTTTCCCGCGCTTGTCTTCTTCCCCGCCCACTTTCAAAATGGCGGTTTCCCGCTTCTGTCTTCTCCCCCGCCTACTGGCGGCTTCCCGCGTTTCTTCCCCTGGCGGGAGGGGTAAGCTTTCCTTCGGGCGACGACCGCTGGCTTTCGGAGTTCGCAGCCTGCGCGCCGGCTTCAGTGCGTTCCTTGTTCCCTTTTCTCGGCCGGCAACCGGCGCTGGGGACAACCCGTTGGTGGCGAACAGTTCCAGCCGCTGGGCGGAATCTCGCTCGGTCTCCCTCGCTCGGTCCCGTTCCCCCTTCACTCGGGCTCTGTCTCTCCCTCAGCGGCTTCCAATCGCGCCTCCCAGCCCTCTCGCAGTCCGGTCCTTTCCTCCCCCGGCTGCGGCTGAGTTCTCCGCGGTTTTATTTATTTTTATATCTTCCCGCGCCTTACGATCCCGGTTGCAGCGCCTCGTGGCCTCGGTAGCTGCCCGGCCTTTTTCACCGGTCGCGGTCTAGCTGTCTCACGACGCTGTTGCGTCTCCCAGCCCGCTTGTAGCCCGGTCTCTCACACCGGCTGCGTTCCCGCTTGTAGCCCGGTCTCTCACACCGGCTGCGTTCCCGCTTGTACCGCGGCTTCCGTGCCCTACGCTGCCCCAGTCTCAGCGCCTCTGGGCCCGACTTCTGTCCAGCTCCTTTCCCCCGACCGTGGTCGAGTTCACCGCCCTTATCCTCCGTTTCTTTTTATTTTCCCCCTACTCACAGTCAACGTGGCCGACTTGCTTCTCTTGGCTGATCGGCTCACTCACCGCCATGGCAGAAGGGACAATAACAGCCTGTTGCTGATGGAAGGCTTCGTGTCTGAATCCTTCCTTCTTCCTTGCTCTGCAGACTCGAGTCTTCTCTCAGCAGAACGACGAGGGCGGGTGCCTCTTCGCGACGCTCGTTAACTGCTTCGGGCGTGTCGCTGCCGCAGGGTAAGATCGAACCCGTCGCCACTGTAAAGTCTGTGGGTTATATGGTGAATTAATACACAGACTACAAGAGTAACTTTAACAGGACTTTACTATTCGAAGGTCAGGGCGAATCTGCCCAATAAATCCTTACACAGCACTTATATACCAGTGTGGTCACTCCCGGTATTACAGTATACAGCAGCCAAGATAAAGTAGTGCAACACCTAAAATAGTTCTCTTAAAGGTGGACGGTTACATACAATAGTTCTCTTAAAGGTAGAACGGTTACATACACTACATGGATGACTGGACATTTGGACAGCTTCTCCCATGCCATTCTGTGGTCAATCTATGTGTGGAGGAATTTGCAGCTGAGGTGTGACCCCAGATATATACCCATTTTTATTCCCCAACCATTTCAGCTGGACTCCTCACCTCCACTGGATCACTCAGTACATGAGTAATATGATGGCTAAATGCCAGACAAAGTTCGGGTTCACATCTGATTCCCTATTCTGTGTTGCAACTCATCAATACGTTGCTCGATTTGGGTACCCAAATTTGACTCCTTGATGTTTTGTAGGGGATGCATTTTAAAGCTATGGTCAACTGACACTTAAACCACATCCTCTTTTATTGGCCCAGCATATTGAAACTCTGCTAAGTATTTCAACAAAGAAGATATGATACCATAGTGTGGAGAGACTGTACACTGATGCCGTCAGTCCACAAAATTACAGTACGAAAGCAAGTGAGTTTTTAGAAATGCGTTAATTATAGATTTACAAAATGCTCAAAAGTTATGAGGTAGAAATCTCAAGTAAAAAAAATACTTGTCTAATCGAACTGTACACTGATTTCATTTTAAAAGCCAGAGATTGTTCAAAATCAAAGTTCCTCAGTGGTCGATAAAGAACTGATGAGAGGTTGTTTTCTCCACAATGACGTAACCAGTTGTAAACATGTGGTTTCTGCTCTGTCACTTTCTTAAGATGTTTGAAACAAACCCCCTCCACCTCTGACAGCTGCAGGTGTCTTTTGGATCAACTTTACTCAGTAGTTAAGTCATTAGGTGTCAGGATGGCTCAGTAGGCAACATCTCACTCCTGGAATAACAACAGAAACTCCTGGACCTATTTTGATTGGACCAGTAAGGGTGACACTGAGTTGCCCCAAAACCACCAAACAAGAATCAGCATAACAAGTGCCTCTTTTAGGGCACCACTACTATAATAAATGAACGAGTGCTCCAATTAAACTAATATGCTTAAAATAAAGCAACAAAAATAAGAATAGTAACTTTACCAATTAGAATGTCATTACTGGCATTTATAAGACACTCTATGCCCTGCGGAGCCCACCAGTTGCGGAAGGTTCTCACCTCTGGGTCAGAAGATTCTAGTTCAAGCCAGGGAAATAGGATTAGAGTATAAAGCTTGGTTGTGCAGTAAGCACTGACAAAGGCACAATGAAATATTTGTGGTGAAATACTATGGGGGAAAAATTTGGTTGCTTTGTGCCTCCCGTTAGCGCCCAAAGAGGGTGCTAACAGGGCGCAAAGCAACTAGCGCCCGGGCATGGCGCCGCCAACACCTCCTGCAAAATTCTGCGGGAGGTTAGCAGCGGTGGTAACCATTAGCACCACACAGCGCTGCGCCGGCGGCGATGACATCACCGCTGTGCGCAGCGCCCCGCTCGCAACCCGGCCATGGTTTTCGGTAGCGTCCCCTGACTTACTGCTGGACACTATGTCCGGCGGGGTCAGGGGAGCCTACCTGCAGCGGGGCGGCGCTAATTAAAGGCGAGGTGCCGGGCGGCCATTTTTGTTGCTGGCCGCCTGCCAGCACCTGCCCCCGTTGCCGTCCCCGGCCTTCTCTGCAGCCCCCCCGCGGAGTGCCGGCTGCACTCCATGAGCCCGGCACTTCTCGAGTGCCGAGCTCTTTTGCAGGCACTCCGATCCCTGGTGACCCAGCTGGGCCCCGGGTCATGCTGCGTAAGGCCCCTTCCCTTTAAGAAGGGGAGGAAGGCCTGCAGTACCACGGCGCAACGCGGTATTCCCTCACAGCGCCCCAAGAGGGAGGCGGGGTGCTTCCAGTAGCGCCCCGCTTCCCTCTTGGGGCGCTACTGATGAATTTCAGCCACGGGGGCGCTAATTTTTTTGGGGCGCTAAATGTAGCACCCTGGCGAAGTTAGCGCCCCAGAGGGGGCGCAACTCAATTTTTCCTCCTATGATTTTAAGCCACACTCCAAGACTTGAGCATTTAATCTGTGTTCACTCCAGTGCAGCAGTGGTACAAGGGTGCTGCATTGTTGGAGATGCCAATCACTTGGGATGAGATTTTAAATTGAGGTTCCATTCTTTTTTTATTTCCGAATTCCAGCATCTGTAGTATTTCGCCTTTTTTAATTCCAGGCCATAGTTCTGACGAAAGGTGATCGACCCGAAACGTTAACTGTTTTCTCTCCACAGATGCTGCCTGACCTGCTGAGTATTTCCAGCATTTTCTGTTTTTATTCCATAGTTTGCTTTGTTAGTTATTGCAAAATATCTGTATTTTGAGAGGTAGTCCAGCAGGGTATTACTCACTTGCCTGTTAGCCCACAAGTGATTCATAGTTGTTCAAAGATGCACAAAAAAGGTTGGTATAGTATTTGGACTAGAACTGACCTCAACGTTCCTCCTGTTGCTCATTTTTGTGCTTAGATCTTTTAATTCACAGACTAACAGGATTAATTGAAATTTAAATGGTGCTAGTATTCTCTCGTACCTAATTATTGCCCACGCTGTTGAAGTTCCACTTGAACTGTTAATGAGTGGATTTCGCTTATTTTAGTGGTGAAATGGCACCAGGGAACAATTATGTTCATTATCTTCTTTTGAAAGCCTATTGCAGCCCTTCAATCTTTATTTTGATTGTTTGACTTGTAACACCAAATTTCAATGGATGTCTCCTGAACTGTTTTAAAATAAATATGGGGATTTCAAGTGCATTAGGTTAGTAGCAGGGGTTGAAATAGATAAAGTGAGGTGGTGGTAGCCACCTGTAATTTAATACAAATTAGAGATTGCCCTTTATCATGTGTAGGTGCAGTGAGAAGAAAGCAACCAAGACAAAACCATTAGAGGTTTAATTTAGTGCATATTTTCTGACTATTTTAGTGTTTAAACCCGAACTATATCCTGATCTACAGTAAAGCTATCCGATTGACCAAAAATGCGAGTAATTTAGAAGCTTACTTCTTTATAGAATGGGCAGGGTAGAAAATAAGTGAGAAATTGGGGAGGATGAAGAAATAGGAAAGGAATTATATGGTCGGGGGGGGAAAGAAAATTAAGAATAGAGGAGGCATTGAAGAGGGAGGGAGGATTAATTTGTGTAACCTATATACTGTAGTATTAGTGATAATTTCCTACTGCCTTCCATCTTTATTGCAGAAATATACCATTCATTTTTTACAAATACACTGAACTGCCTATTTAGATAGTAGGTAGCTTAAAAGTGAACAATTCAGTATGGGGAATTTTCAGTGTACGGTTAAACTTTTACTGTAGTCGTCTTCATGGGCCAAAAGCGGGTGTATGGAGTTAGGTCGCAGATCAGCCATGATTTCATTGAATGGCAGAGCAGGCTCGAGGGGCTGAATGGCCTATTCCTGTTCCTATCTATTCTCCAATTAAATATTGGGAAGACCGAAGCCATTGTTTTCGGTCCCCGCCACAAACTCCGTTCCCTAACCACTGACTCCATCCCTCTCCCTAACATCTGTCTGAGATTGAACCACGCTATTTGCAACCTTGGTGTCATATTTAACCCTGAAATGAGCTTCCGGCCACATATCCGTAACATCGCCCGTCTCCGCCCTTGCCTCAGCTCATCCGCTGCTGAAACCCTCATCCATGCCTTTGTTACCTTTAGACTTGACTATTCCAATGCACTCCTGGCTGGCCTCCCACATTCTACCCTACGTAAACTTGAGGTCATCCAAAACTCGGCTGCCCATGTTCTAACTTGCACCAAGTCCCGTTCACCCATCACCCCTGTGCTCGCTAACCTACATTGGCTCCCGGTTAAGCAATGCCTCGATTTCAAAATTTTCACCCTTGTTTTCAAATCCCTCCATGGCCTCGCCCCTTCCTATCCCTGTAATCTCCATCAGCCCCACCCCTGAGATATCCACACTCCTCTAATTCTGCGCTCTTGAGCATCCCTGATTATAATCGCTGAACCATTGGTGGTTGTGTCTTCTGTTGCCTAGGCCCTAAGCTCTGGAAAACCTCCTGGCCTCTCTACCTCTCTTTCCTCCTTTAAAATACTCCTTAAAGACCAAGTTTTTGGATAGAGAACTGGTTGGCAGACAGGAAGCAAAGAGTTGGAATAAACGGGTCTTTTTCCGAGTGGCAGACAGTGACTAGTGGGGTACCGCAGGGATCGGTGCTAGGACCCCAGCTATTCACAATATATATTAATGATCTAGACGAGGGAACTAGATGTAATAGCTCCAAGTTTGCAGACGACACAAAGCTGGGTGGGCGTGTGTGCTGTGATGAGGATGCAGAGAAACTCCAGTATGATTTGGACACGTTGGGTGATTATGCAGATGCATGGCAAATACAGTATAATGTGGATAAATGCGAGGTTATCCACTTCGGTGGCAAAAACAGGAAGACAGATTATTATCTGAACGGCAATAGATTGGGAAAAGGGGAAATGCAATGAGACCTGGGTGTCCTTGTGCACCAGTCGCTGAAGGTAAGCATGCAGGTGCAGCAGGCGGTTAAGAAGGCAAATGGTATGTTGGCCTTCATAGCGAGAGGATTCGAGTACAGGAGCAAGGATGTCTTGCTGCAGTTGTACAGGGCCTTGGGGAGACCACACCTTGAGTATTGTGTGCAGTTTTGGTCACCTTATCTGAGGAAGGATGTTCTTCCATGGAAAGAGTGCAGCGAAGATTCACCAGACTGATACCTGGGATGGCAGGAATGATGTATGAGGAGAGATTGGGTTGATTAGGCTTATATTCGCTAGAGTTTAGAAGAATGAGAGGGGATCTCATTGAAACTTATAAAATTCTAACAGGACTAGACAGACTAGATGCAGGAAGGATGTTCCCGATGGCAGGGGAGTCCAGAACCAGGGGTCACAGTCTAAGGATTAGGAGTAAGCCATTTAGGACTGAGATGAGGAGGAATTTCTTCACCCAGAGAGTGGTGAACCTGTGGAATTCTCTACCACACAAAGCAGTTGAGGCCAATTCATTAAATATATTCAAGAAGGAGTTCGATATATTTCTTAAGGCTAAAGGGATCAAGGGATATGGGGAGAAAGCAGGGACAGGGTACTGAATTTGGATGATCAGCCATGATCTCATTGAATGGCGGAACAGGCTCGAGGGGCCAAATGGCCTACTCCTGCTCCTATCGTCCCTCTTTTAAAAGGACCAAGTAAATTAAACAAATAAACTGTAATTAAAACTCTAAAACTTTAAATAAACCTTAGCAAATCAAATTAAAATTTGGTTGTCCAATCCAATTATGCACTCCAGTCCCCGCGGCGCCCACCGGTCACGGAAGTGCTCGAGCGCGCCGGCGGACACCGCGTGCTCCATCTCCAGGGCCACCCGGGCGCGAACATGGCCGCGGAAGAGAGGGAGGCAATCTGGCTGGACGACCCCCTCGACCGCCCGCTGCCTGGACCAATTGATGGCTTTTTTAGCCAGGCCCAGGAGCAGACCCACGAGGAGGTCCTCCAGCCTGCCCGCTCCCCTCCGCACCGGGTGACCGTAGATCAAGAGCGTGGGACTGAAGTGCAACCAAAAATCGAGGAGCAGCCCCTTCAAATAATGGAAGAGGGGCTGCAACCTCTCACATTCTGCATATATGAAAAACGGACTCCTCCAGGCCGCAGAACAAACAGGCGGCCTGGGAGTCCGTGAACCGACTTAAAAATATATTGCACGGGACTGCCCCGTGCAACACCCTCCAGGACAAGTCCCCAATAGAACAGGGGAGGACTCCCGCATAGAGAGCCCTCCATTGGGGACCTCCGCCTCCGCCGGAAGGCAAGACGGCACGTCCGGACGGCAGGCGTAGATGGCAAAGTGGAGAGTGTGCAGGAGCAGCCCGTACAGGAAACCCCTCCGTGTGGAATAAAAAGGCACGGAGGGTATTTCCTCGAGACGGCTCAAGTTGTGAGGCGCCGGTTCCCGAGGGAGGTTTCGGGGCTGGGCGCCGATAAGGAATTCCGTCCGAACGGGGGAAAGCTCGGACGGGATCGCCCCACGCGCTTGAGCCGCCTCGATACACCTCGTGGCGCCGGGGCGCAGCGTCGCTTTCATCGACTTGATGGCATTGACCGCGAGCTGGACGTTGGCCCAAGACATACGCCGCGCCAACTCCTCCGGCGCCATCCAGCCCGCTCCTCCGCCATCGAGCAGGTCCCCGACTCTAGTCACCTTGCCAGGCACAGCCCTGCCCTCCGCCAGCCACCCGAACCCGTAGACGTGGAGGTGCGGATTCCTGAACAGCGGCTCCCGAAGGACAGCCGCCATTCCTGACGGGGGAGAGCTCCGCCTGGAAGCGACGTAGTTCCAAACCCATAGCAGTTCCTGGTAGAAGACAGGCAGCTCCCGCAGGCTGGCACGCGTGCCGCCCACTTCCAAAAACAGGAGCTGCATGTCGTAATTGAGGCCATGCAGCTGGCGGAAAAAATACGTCGCCAGCGCACACCATCTCGGAGGATTCTCGACGTACAGGTATCTCTGCAGCGTCTGAAGACGGAAAGTCGCAGCCTGGGTGCGGAGGCACACCAGCGCCTGACCGCCCTCCCTAAGCGGGAGACTCAGAACCGCGGCAGAGACCCAGTGCTTCCTTTTGTCCCAGAAGTTGACGAGCTTCTTCTGTATCTTGGCGACAAACACAGGGGGAGGGATCAAAGTGACGAACCGGTACCACAACATGGCGGCCACCAGTTGGTTTATGACCATCGCTCGACCCCTGTAGGACAACACTCGGAGCAATCCTGTCCAGCGTCCTAAGCGAGTGGTGACTTTGGCCTCCAAATCTTGCCAGTTTGCCGGCCAGGCGTCCTCGGCAGGGCTAAGGTAGACTCCCAAGTAGAGGAGGTGCGTGGTGCTCCAGGCGAAGGGCCTGAACTCCTCCGGCAGGGAGTCCACCCGCCACCGACCCACCAGGAGTCCGGAACATTTCTCCCAGTTGATCTTGACGGAGGATGTGTCCGAGTAAATCTGCTGGCATTCCCGCATCCTCCGAAAGTCAGCGGGATCCGTGACCATGAGGAGCACGTCATCGGCGTAAGCCGAGAGGACCACCTCCACACCCGGCCCTTGCAGAGCCAGTCCCGTCAACCTCTTCTGCAAGAGGCGCAGGAAAGGCTCTACGCAAACGGCGTATAACTGACCGGACATGGGGCACCCACCTCCCGAAGCGAAGGGGCGCCGTCAAGGACCCGTTAACTTTAATCAGACACTCTGCGGCAGTGTACAGAAGTCGGATCCGGGCGACAAAATGCGTCCCGAACCCGAATGCGCGCAGAGTCCCGAAGAGATACTCGTGATCTGCCCTGTCGAACGCCTTCTCCTGATCCAGGGAAAGGAAGGCGACCGACAGACCAACCCTCTGGGAATGGTGGACCAGGTCCCGGACCAGATGGATGTTATCGTGGATGGTCCGGCCCGGGACCGTGTAGGACTGGTCGGGGTGGATCATGTGGGCCAGCACGGCGCCTAGGCGAGCAGACATGGCCCTGGCAAAAATTTTGTAGTCCGTGCTGAGGAGGGAGACCAGGCGCCAGTTCTTAAGGAGGCGGAGATCGCCCTTCTTAGGCAGCAGGACAATAACCGCCCTGCGCCAAGAGAGGGGCATCTCCCCGGTCGCCAAACTTTCCCCCAGGACCCGCGCGTAGTCGCCCCCCAAGACGTCCCAGAATGCCCTGTGGAACTCCGCGGTCAGCCCGTCCAGCCCCGGGGGCTTTCCCCTGGAGAGCTGGCGGAGGGCGCCGGTCAGCTCCTCCAGACTCAGAGGAGCGTCCAATTTTTCGGCGCCCTCCAGGCCGACCTTCAGCAGGTCCTCCCACAAAACTCTGCGCGCATCCTCGCTGGACGGATCCGGAGAGAACAGAGCCCCGTAATAGGCGCGGGCCTCCGCGCTGATTCCGTCCGGATCCGAGACCAGAGATCAGTCGTCGGCCAGCAGCCCCAAGAGCTGCTTACGGACCCCCCGTCTTTTTTCCAGCGAGTAGAAGAAGGGGGAGCCGCAGTCCAGGTCCCGCAGGAACTGGATCCGCGACCTCACGTACGCGCCTCGGGACCCGATGAGCTGCCGGTCCTTCAGCGCGCCCTTCTTCTCTTCGTACACCTTCCGCAGGGCCGGGTCCTCGACGACTTGACCGAGACGGGACTCCAGGTCGAGCACCTCCTTCTCCAACCGCCCGACCCGGGCCTCCCGCCTCTTGGTCGACCCCTTCGCGTACTCCTGACAGAAGAGACGGACGTGAACCTTGCCCACGTCCCACCATAGCCTCAAGGAGGGGAAGCCCCCCCACTTCCTTCTCCAGTCAGCCCAGAACCGACGAAACGAATCCTGGAACCGCGCGTCCTCCAGCAGCAGGTTGTTAAGATGCCAGTATGCGGACCCCCCCCGCGCGCGCGCAGCGGAACGAGCTCCGCCCACACCAGGTGGTGGTCCGTGCACGGCACCGGCCGCATGGAAGCCGCTGGAACACAGGAGACGTACGCCCGGGAAATATAAAGGCGGTCGATTCTGGACCATCCTCCTCCAGACCTCACGCTAGTGAAGGCGCTGGAGTCGGGGTGGAGATGTCGCCAGACGTCCACCAAGTCGAAGGACCCGACCAGGTCCCTCAACTTCTCCATCGCCGCCGGGCATCGCTGGGGGGCCGAACAGTCCCTCGCCTCGAGGCTGCAGTTAAAATCCCCCCCCGAGGATGACGCACTCGCCCGCGTCGATGGAGCCCAGAAGAGCGGACACTTCTTCAAAGAAGCGCACTTGCTGCGCACCGGCCTGAGGGGGCGTACACGTTCACTAGATGGAGCAGCACGCCCCCCAGGCGAACAGTGACCTGGAGCAAGTGGCCCAGCACGTGCTCCTTGACCCCCAAGATCTCCGGCTGAAAATGCGGGGCCAGCAAGATAGCCACCCCGCTGGAAACGCTGGAGAGGTGACTCATGCTGACCCCTCCTTGCCACTCCAGGAGCCATGTGGCCTCATCTCCCGGAACAGTGTGGGTTTCTTGCAGGAAGCACACCGCATACTTCCCGTCCCGAAGGACCGAAAGGTTATTAAATCTGCGGCGAGCCTCCCTGCTGCCATTGATGTTGAGGCTGGCTATGGTTATCTTCATATCAGAAGCATAGTGCAACCTCTACCTACACCTAACGGGGGGAGGGAGCGCAGCCGCTAGTCGACCGCCACTCCCTCAGCAGCCCAGTGAGGAACGACCTGAGCCGATGCAGCTCGAGCGGGCTCACGTCCGCGCCCATGGTCTTGACGGCGGCGTGGACCGACCCGATGAGCAGCGCCAGCTCCGACCACCTGGCGAGGGCCAGCCGGGTCTTGTTTTGACGACCCTGGCACATGGCCACAAAATCCCGGAGTTCCCTGACGGGAATGAGGGGAGACTCGGCGAGGGGCACGAGGTCATCCATCGCCTCATCGGCGATGGAATCCAACTCGTCCTCCGCGCCCATCACCGAGTCCCCATCCTCCTCCGGGGGGTCGCCACCAGCGACCGACCCGTCCGTCGCGCAGTGCGCAGCGAACGGCTCGGCCGCATCGGCCGGCCCCGCCTCCGCCCGGATCCCACCCCCAGGATCGGTAGCAGAGGATTCCTCCCTGGGCTCCTCCGGGGGCGCCGGGCCAGAAGATGGCGGCGGTTCGGAGTCCCCCTCCGCCCCAGACGCCAGAACGACCGGAGAAATCGGAGAGAAAACAAATCCGAATTCCTCCAGGACGTCCGGCGCTGGAGACACAGTCAGAGGGCCTTCCCCTTCTCCGCCACCGGCCTCCGACCCAGCAGATGGGGTGTTTTTAACTAAAACCTCGACCAGGTCGAGCAGCCCCTGGGAAAAGTCCGGGTCGCTTTGGGCGAGCTCACTTTCCTCGAACTCGCCCGACCCAGACCCCAGGCCGCCCGACCCGGCGAGGGGTAACGGTACAGATAAAATGTCTATATCCGCCGCGGGTTGTTCCGCGACCCCCCCCACGGGCAGGGTCTCATCCCCATCCCCGGGAGGCACGTGCTGGACAGACGCATCTGCCTCAGCCTCCCGAGGGACAGGCGACCCCTGCCAATCGCAGGTGATGGTGACAGTGGGGGGGGGGGGGCGCAGTGCCCGCGGCGGGCGACGACTCCCCCTGCTCGGAGGGACCTTCCTCCTCCCGGTCCTCCTCCTCTTCCAGGGGGTCGCGCCTTCTTTTTAGCACGGAGGGAGCGAGGGAGACCTCCATGTCTGCAGAGGCCTCCTCCTCTGCTCCCTCCGGCGTAGCAGGTTTTTCGGGTTCCTCGGGCCCGAGCCTGGCCGCAGGTATCGGCGTTTCCGCTACGGCGGTTGCGGCCACAGGCTCGGGCACGAGGCCCCTCCCGCCCTCGTCTGCCCCGACCAACTCCGCGAGGAGCGCGGGTGTCAGGGGCTCTAAGTTTAGGGGTCGGCCCTCCGCGGGGGGACCCGCCCCGAGGTGTTTTGTCTTACGCCGCGACTTCCTTCCACCCGGACGGGCTCCCTCCCCCCCACCGGAGGCCCCGGTGGCATCGGCCTCCGACGTCGACCGCGCATCAGTGGCACCCGACGCGCGGACAGATCCGGGGGGGGAGCGGCGGCGGCGCCAGCCTTGGCCACGCCAGACGATCTGGCGGCCTTGGAGGCGGGGCAGTTTCTTCTGATGTGCCCCACCTCCTTGCAGGCGTGGCACCGCACACCGTCCAGAAGACGCGATAGGCGGTCCCCTCGTGGAGGACGACGAAAGCCCCGTCGGTGTCCCCCTCCCGCGCCAGCTGGATAAAAAGCTGGCGCCCTGCTCCTATCGTCTATGTTTCTGTCACCTGCCCTAATTTCTCCTTAATAACAGAAAATGCTGGAATTTCTCCTTATGTGGCTCAGTGTCCATTTTTTTTGTCTTATGCTCCTGTGAAGCGCCTTGCGACGTTTTACTCTGTTAAAGGTGCTATATAAATACAAGTTGTTGTTGGTGGTGTGACTGACTGTGTGGTAGTATGTGAGTCAAAAACTTTTTTTTTTTAAAAAAGGTGGCAGATTACAAATCACTAAGAATGAAACTTGAGCGAATGAACTGAAAAAAATTAATTGCAGTTGGTTGCGAATTGAGTTTACTCCGTGTACAGGAGAGGAAGAGATTTCAGCTTTTGCATCTTTTAAAAATCAAAACAGACGCTGTTTGGCAGCGGGGATTGCTTCACATTCTGTCTCGTTTTTAAAAGGGGGGGGATTGGCAGCTAATAACATTTTTATATTTCGTTTCCTTTCTATGAAATAATGGGTTCCTCTTTTGGTAAAACCATAAATTTAGACAGATAAAAACTGTAAATAAACCATTAAAACTGTAAATAAACCAATAAAACTGTAATAAACCAATAAAACTTCAAATAAACCTTAATAATCAAATTAAAATTTGGTTCTCCAGCCCAATCATGCACTCCAGTCCCCGCGGCGCCCACCGGTCACGAAAGTGATCTAGCGCGCCGGCGGACACCGCGTGCTCCAGCTCTAGGGCCACCCGGGCGCGAACATGGCCACGGAAGAGAGGGAGGCAATCCGGCCGGACGACCCCCTCGACCGCCCGCTGCCTGGACCAATTAATGGCCTTCTTCGCCAGGCCCAGGAGCAGACCCACGAGGAGGTCCTCCGACCTGCCCGCTCCCCTCCGCACCGGGTGGCCGTAGATCAAGAGCGTGGGACTGAAGTGCAACCAAAACTTGAGGAGCAGCCCCTTCAAATAATGAAAGAGGGGCTGCAACCTCTCACACTCGATATAAATATGAAACACGGACTCCTCCAGACCGCAGAACAAACATGCGGTCTGGGAGTCCGTGAACCTACTTAAATACCTATTGCACGGGACTGCCCTGTGCAACACCCTCCAGGCCAAGTCCCCAATAGAACAAGGGAGGACTCCCGCATAGAGAGCCCCCCATTGGGGACCTCCGCCTCCGTCGGAAGGTAAAACGGCACGCCACGGCGTGTCCGGACGGCAGGCGAAGATGGCAAAGTGGAAGGTGTGCAGGAGCAGCCCGTACAGGAAACCCCTCCGTGCGGAATGAAAAGGCACGGAGGGTATTTCCTCGAGACGGCTCAAGTTGTGAGGCGCCGGCTCCCGAGGGGGGGGTCGGGGCTGGGCGCCGACAAGGAATTCCGTCCGAACGGGGGAAAGCTCAGACGGGATCGCCCCACACGCCTGAGCCGCCTCGATACACCTAGTGGTGCCGGGGCGTACTTTCGCCTTTATCGACTCGATGGCATCGGCCGCGAGCCGGACGTTTACCCAAGACATGCGCCTCGCCAACTCCTCCGGCGCCATCCAGCCCACTCCTCCGCCATCGAGCAGGTCCCCGACTCGAGTCACCTTGCCAGCCACAGCTCTGTGCTCCGCCAGCCACCCGAACCTGCGGACGTGGAGGTGCGGATTCCTGAACAGTGGCTCCCGAAGGACAGCCACCATTCCTGTCGGGGGAGAGCTGCGCCTGGTAGCGACCCGGTTCCAAACCCATAGCAGTTCCTGGTAGAAGACAGGCAGCCCCCGCAGGCTGGCACGCGTGCCACCCACTTCCACAAACAGGAGCTGCGTGTCATAATTGAGGCCACGCAGCTGGCGGAAAAAATACGTCGCCAGCGCGCACCATCTTGGAGGAATCTCAACGTACAGGTATCTCTGCAGCGTCTGAAGACGGAAAGTCGCAGCCTGGGTGCGAAGGCACACCAGCGCCTGACCGCCCTCCCTAAGCGGGAGACTCAGAACCGCGGCAGAGACCCAGTGCATCCTGTTGTTCCAGAAGAAGTCGACGAGCTTCTTCTGTATCTTGGCGACAAACGCAGGGGGAGGGATCAGAGTAACCAACCGGTACCACAACATGGCGGCCACCAGTTGGTTTATGACCAACGCCCGACCCCTGTAGGACAACACTCGGAGCAATCCCGTCCAGCGACCTAAGCGAGTGGCGACTTTGGCCTCCAACTCGTGCCAGTTCGCCGGCCAGGCGTCCTCGGCCGGGCTGAGGTAGACTCCCAAGTAGAGGAGGTGCGTAGTGCTCCAGGCGAAGGGCCTGAACTCCTCCGGCAGGGAGTCCACCTGCCACTGACCCACCAGGAGTCCAGAACATTTCCCCCAGTTGATCCTGGCGGAGGATGCGTCCGAGTAAATCTGCTGGCATTCCCGCATCCTCCGCAAGTCAACGGGATCCGTGACCATGAGGAGCACGTCATCGGCGTAAGCCGAGAGGACCACCTCCACGCCCGGCCCTTGCAGAGCCAGTCCCGTCAACCTCTTCCGCAAGAGGCGCAGGAAAGGCTCCACGCAAATGGCATATAACTGGCCGGACATGGGGCATCCCTGACGCACCCCCCTCCCGAAGCGAAGGGGCGCCGTCAAGGACCCGTTAACTTTAATCAGACACTCCGCGGCAGCGTACAGAAGTCGGATCCGGGCGACAAAATGCGTCCCGAACCCGAATGCGCGCAGAGTCCCGAAAAGATACTCGTGATCCACCCTGTCGAACGCCTTCTCCTGATCTAGGGAAAGGAAGGCGACCGACAGACCAGCCCTCTGGGAATGGTGGAGCAGGTCCCGGACCAGATGGATGTTATCATGAATAGACCGGCCCGGGACCGTGTAGGACTGGTCGGGGTGGATCATGTGGGCCAGCACGGCGCCAAGGCGAGCAGACATGGCCCTGGCAAAAATTTTATAATCCGTGCTGAGGAGGGAGACCGGGCGCCAGTTCTTAAGAAGCCGGAGATCGCCCTTCTTAGGCAGCAGGACAATCACTGCCCTGCGCCACGAGAGGGGCATCTCCCCGGTCGCCAAACTTTCCCCCAGGACCCGCGCGTAGTCGCCCCCCAGGACGTCCCAGAACGCCCTGTGGAACTCCACGGTCAGCCCGTCCAGCCCCGGGGACTTCCCCCTAGAGAGCTGGCGGAGGGCGCCGGTCAGCTCCTCCAGACACAGAGGAGCATCCAATTTTTCGGCGCCCTCCAGGCCGACCTTCGGCAGGTCCTCCCACAAAACTCTGCGCGCGTCCTCGCTGGACGGATCCGGAGAGAACAGAGCCCCGTAATAGGCGCGGGTCTCCGCGCGGATTCCCTCCGGATCCGAGACCGGAGATCCGTCGTCGGCCAGCAGCTCCAAGAGCTGCTTACGGACCCCCCGTCTTTTTTCCAGCGAGTAGAAGAAGGGGGAGCAGCGGTACAGGTCCCGCAGGAACTGAATCCGCGACCTCACGAACGCGCCTCGGGACCCGACGAGCTGCCGGTCCTTCAGCGCGCCCTTCTTCTCTTCGTACACCTTCCGCAGGGCCGGGTCCTCGACGACTTGACCGAGACGGGACTCCAGGTCGAGCTCCTCCTTCTCCAACCGCCCGACCCGGGCCTCCCGCCTCTTGGTCGACCCCTTCGCGTACTCCTGACAGAAGAGACGGACGTGAACCTTGCCCACGTCCCACCATAGCCTCAAGGAGGGGAAGCCCCCCCACTTCCTTCTCCAGTCAGCCCAGAACCGACGAAACGAATCCTGGAACCGCGCGTCCTCCAGCAGCAGGTTGTTAAGATGCCAGTATGCGGACCCCCCCCGCGCGCGCGCAGCGGAACGAGCTCCGCCCACACCAGGTGGTGGTCCGTGCACGGCACCGGCCGCATGGAAGCCGCTGGAACACAGGAGACGTACGCCCGGGAAATATAAAGGCGGTCGATTCTGGACCATCCTCCTCCAGACCTCACGCTAGTGAAGGCGCTGGAGTCGGGGTGGAGATGTCGCCAGACGTCCACCAAGTCGAAGGACCCGACCAGGTCCCTCAACTTCTCCATCGCCGCCGGGCATCGCTGGGGGGCCGAACAGTCCCTCGCCTCGAGGCTGCAGTTAAAATCCCCCCCCGAGGATGACGCACTCGCCCGCGTCGATGGAGCCCAGAAGAGCGGACACTTCTTCAAAGAAGCGCACTTGCTGCGCACCGGCCTGAGGGGGCGTACACGTTCACTAGATGGAGCGGCACGCCCCCCAGGCGAACAGTGACCTGGAGCAAGTGGCCCAGCACGTGCTCCTTGACCCCCAAGATCTCCGGCTGAAAATGCGGGGCCAGCAAGATAGCCACCCCGCTGGAAACGCTGGAGAGGTGACTCATGCTGACCCCTCCTTGCCACTCCAGGAGCCATGTGGCCTCATCTCCCGGAACAGTGTGGGTTTCTTGCAGGAAGCACACCGCATACTTCCCGTCCCGAAGGACCGAAAGGTTATTAAATCTGCGGCGAGCCTCCCTGCTGCCATTGATGTTGAGGCTGGCTATGGTTATCTTCATATCAGAAGCATAGTGCAACCTCTACCTACACCTAACGGGGGGAGGGAGCGCAGCCGCTAGTCGACCGCCACTCCCTCAGCAGCCCAGTGAGGAACGACCTGAGCCGATGCAGCTCGAGCGGGCTCACGTCCGCGCCCATGGTCTTGACGGCGGCGTGGACCGACCCGATGAGCAGCGCCAGCTCCGACCACCTGGCGAGGGCCAGCCGGGTCTTGTTTTGACGACCCTGGCACATGGCCACAAAATCCCGGAGTTCCCTGACGGGAATGAGGGGAGACTCGGCGAGGGGCACGAGGTCATCCATCGCCTCATCGGCGATGGAATCCAACTCGTCCTCCGCGCCCATCACCGAGTCCCCATCCTCCTCCGGGGGGTCGCCACCAGCGGCCGACCCGTCCGTCGCGCAGTGCGCAGCGAACGGCTCGGCCGCATCGGCCGGCCCCGCCTCCGCCCGGATCCCACCCCCAGGATCGGTAGCAGAGGATTCCTCCCTGGGCTCCTCCGGGGGCGCCGGGCCAGAAGATGGCGGCGGTTCGGAGTCCCCCTCCGCCCCAGACGCCAGAACGACCGGAGAAATCGGAGAGAAAACAAATCCGAATTCCTCCAGGACGTCCGGCGCTGGAGACACAGTCAGAGGGCCTTCCCCTTCTCCGCCACCGGCCTCCGACCCAGCAGATGGGGTGTTTTTAACTAAAACCTCGACCAGGTCGAGCAGCCCCTGGGAAAAGTCCGGGTCGCTTTGGGCGAGCTCACTTTCCTCGAACTCGCCCGACCCAGACCCCAGGCCGCCCGACCCGGCGAGGGGTAACGGTACAGATAAAATGTCTATATCCGCCGCGGGTTGTTCCGCGACCCCCCCCACGGGCAGGGTCTCATCCCCATCCCCGGGAGGCACGTGCTGGACAGACGCATCTGCCTCAGCCTCCCGAGGGACAGGCGACCCCTGCCAATCGCAGGTGATGGTGACAGTGGGGGGGGGGGGGGGCGCAGTGCCCGCGGCGGGCGACGACTCCCCCTGCTCGGAGGGACCTTCCTCCTCCCGGTCCTCCTCCTCTTCCAGGGGGTCGCGCCTTCTTTTTAGCACGGAGGGAGCGAGGGAGACCTCCATGTCTGCAGAGGCCTCCTCCTCTGCTCCCTCCGGCGTAGCAGGTTTTTCGGGTTCCTCGGGCCCGAGCCTGGCCGCAGGTATCGGCGTTTCCGCTACGGCGGTTGCGGCCACAGGCTCGGGCACGAGGCCCCTCCCGCCCTCGTCTGCCCCGACCAACTCCGCGAGGAGCGCGGGTGTCAGGGGCTCTAAGTTTAGGGGTCGGCCCTCCGCGGGGGGACCCGCCCCGAGGTGTTTTGTCTTACGCCGCGACTTCCTTCCACCCGGACGGGCTCCCTCCCCCCCACCGGAGGCCCCGGTGGCATCGGCCTCCGACGTCGACCGCGCATCAGTGGCACCCGACGCGCGGACAGATCCGGGGGGGGAGCGGCGGCGGCGCCAGCCTTGGCCACGCCAGACGATCTGGCGGCCTTGGAGGCGGGGCAGTTTCTTCTGATGTGCCCCACCTCCTTGCAGGCGTGGCACCGCACACCGTCCAGAAGACGCGATAGGCGGTCCCCTCGTGGAGGACGACGAAAGCCCCGTCGGTGTCCCCCTCCCGCGCCAGCTGGATAAAAAGCTGGCGCCCTGCTCCTATCGTCTATGTTTCTGTCACCTGCCCTAATTTCTCCTTAATAACAGAAAATGCTGGAATTTCTCCTTATGTGGCTCAGTGTCCATTTTTTTTGTCTTATGCTCCTGTGAAGCGCCTTGCGACGTTTTACTCTGTTAAAGGTGCTATATAAATACAAGTTGTTGTTGGTGGTGTGACTGACTGTGTGGTAGTATGTGAGTCAAAAACTTTTTTTTTTTAAAAAAGGTGGCAGATTACAAATCACTAAGAATGAAACTTGAGCGAATGAACTGAAAAAAATTAATTGCAGTTGGTTGCGAATTGAGTTTACTCCGTGTACAGGAGAGGAAGAGATTTCAGCTTTTGCATCTTTTAAAAATCAAAACAGACGCTGTTTGGCAGCGGGGATTGCTTCACATTCTGTCTCGTTTTTAAAAGGGGGGGGATTGGCAGCTAATAACATTTTTATATTTCGTTTCCTTTCTATGAAATAATGGGTTCCTCTTTTGGTAAAACCATAAATTTAGACAGATAAAAACTGTAAATAAACCATTAAAACTGTAAATAAACCAATAAAACTGTAATAAACCAATAAAACTTCAAATAAACCTTAATAATCAAATTAAAATTTGGTTCTCCAGCCCAATCATGCACTCCAGTCCCCGCGGCGCCCACCGGTCACGAAAGTGAACTAGCGCGCCGGCGGACACCGCGTGCTCCAGCTCTAGGGCCACCCGGGCGCGAACATGGCCACGGAAGAGAGGGAGGCAATCCGGCCGGACGACCCCCTCGACCGCCCGCTGCCTGGACCAATTAATGGCCTTCTTCGCCAGGCCCAGGAGCAGACCCACGAGGAGGTCCTCCGACCTGCCCGATCCCCTCCGCACCGGGTGGCCGTAGATCAAGAGCGTGGGACTGAAGTGCAACCAAAACTTGAGGAGCAGCCCCTTCAAATAATGAAAGAGGGGCTGCAACCTCTCACACTCGATATAAATATGAAACACGGACTCCTCCAGACCGCAGAACAAACATGCGGTCTGGGAGTCCGTGAACCTACTTAAATACCTATTGCACGGGACTGCCCTGTGCAACACCCTCCAGGCCAAGTCCCCAATAGAACAAGGGAGGACTCCCGCATAGAGAGCCCCCCATTGGGGACCTCCGCCTCCGTCGGAAGGTAAAACGGCACGCCACGGCGTGTCCGGACGGCAGGCGAAGATGGCAAAGTGGAAGGTGTGCAGGAGCAGCCCGTACAGGAAACCCCTCCGTGCGGAATGAAAAGGCACGGAGGGTATTTCCTCGAGACGGCTCAAGTTGTGAGGCGCCGGCTCCCGAGGGGGGGGTCGGGGCTGGGCGCCGACAAGGAATTCCGTCCGAACGGGGGAAAGCTCAGACGGGATCGCCCCACACGCCTGAGCCGCCTCGATACACCTAGTGGTGCCGGGGCGTACTTTCGCCTTTATCGACTCGATGGCATCGGCCGCGAGCCGGACGTTTACCCAAGACATGCGCCTCGCCAACTCCTCCGGCGCCATCCAGCCCACTCCTCCGCCATCGAGCAGGTCCCCGACTCGAGTCACCTTGCCAGCCACAGCTCTGTGCTCCGCCAGCCACCCGAACCTGCGGACGTGGAGGTGCGGATTCCTGAACAGTGGCTCCCGAAGGACAGCCACCATTCCTGTCGGGGGAGAGCTGCGCCTGGAAGCGACCCGGTTCCAAACCCATAGCAGTTCCTGGTAGAAGACAGGCAGCCCCCGCAGGCTGGCACGTGTGCCACCCACTTCCACAAACAGGAGCTGCGTGTCATAATTGAGGCCACGCAGCTGGCGGAAAAAATACGTCGCCAGCGCGCACCATCTTGGAGGAATCTCAACGTACAGGTATCTCTGCAGCGTCTGAAGACGGAAAGTCGCAGCCTGGGTGCGAAGGCACACCAGCGCCTGACCGCCCTCCCTAAGCGGGAGACTCAGAACCGCGGCAGAGACCCAGTGCATCCTGTTGTTCCAGAAGAAGTCGACGAGCTTCTTCTGTATCTTGGCGACAAACGCAGGGGGAGGGATCAGAGTAACCAACCGGTACCACAACATGGCGGCCACCAGTTGGTTTATGACCAACGCCCGACCCCTGTAGGACAACACTCGGAGCAATCCCGTCCAGCGACCTAAGCGAGTGGCGACTTTGGCCTCCAACTCGTGCCAGTTCGCCGGCCAGGCGTCCTCGGCCGGGCTGAGGTAGACTCCCAAGTAGAGGAGGTGCGTAGTGCTCCAGGCGAAGGGCCTGAACTCCTCCGGCAGGGAGTCCACCTGCCACTGACCCACCAGGAGTCCAGAACATTTCCCCCAGTTGATCCTGGCGGAGGATGCGTCCGAGTAAATCTGCTGGCATTCCCGCATCCTCCGCAAGTCAACGGGATCCGTGACCATGAGGAGCACGTCATCGGCGTAAGCCGAGAGGACCACCTCCACGCCCGGCCCTTGCAGAGCCAGTCCCGTCAACCTCTTCCGCAAGAGGCGCAGGAAAGGCTCCACGCAAATGGCATATAACTGGCCGGACATGGGGCATCCCTGACGCACCCCCCTCCCGAAGCGAAGGGGCGCCGTCAAGGACCCGTTAACTTTAATCAGACACTCCGCGGCAGCGTACAGAAGTCGGATCCGGGCGACAAAATGCGTCCCGAACCCGAATGCGCGCAGAGTCCCGAAAAGATACTCGTGATCCACCCTGTCGAACGCCTTCTCCTGATCTAGGGAAAGGAAGGCGACCGACAGACCAGCCCTCTGGGAATGGTGGAGCAGGTCCCGGACCAGATGGATGTTATCATGAATAGACCGGCCCGGGACCGTGTAGGACTGGTCGGGGTGGATCATGTGGGCCAGCACGGCGCCAAGGCGAGCAGACATGGCCCTGGCAAAAATTTTATAATCCATGCTGAGGAGGGAGACCGGGCGCCAGTTCTTAAGAAGCCGGAGATCGCCCTTCTTAGGCAGCAGGACAATCACTGCCCTGCGCCACGAGAGGGGCATCTCCCCGGTCGCCAAACTTTCCCCCAGGACCCGCGCGTAGTCGCCCCCCAGGACGTCCCAGAACGCCCTGTGGAACTCCACGGTCAGCCCGTCCAGCCCCGGGGACTTCCCCCTAGAGAGCTGGCGGAGGGCGCCGGTCAGCTCCTCCAGACACAGAGGAGCATCCAATTTTTCGGCGCACTCCAGGCCGACCTTCGGCAGGTCCTCCCACAAAACTCTGCGCGCGTCCTCGCTGGACGGATCCGGAGAGAACAGAGCCCCGTAATAGGCGCGGGTCTCCGCGCGGATTCCCTCCGGATCCGAGACCGGAGATCCGTCGTCGGCCAGCAGCCCCAAGAGCTGCTTACGGACCCCCCGTCTTTTTTCCAGCGAGTAGAAGAAGGGGGAGCCGCGGTCCAGGTCCCGCAGGAACTGAATCCGCGACCTCACGAACGCGCCTCGGGACCCGACGAGCTGCAGGTCCTTCAGCGCGCCCTTCTTCTCTTCGTACACCAACCGCAGGGCCGGGTCCTCGACGACTTGACCGAGACGGGACTCCAGGTCGAGCACCTCCTTCTCCAACCGCCCGACCCTGGCTTCCCGCCTCTTGGTCGACCCCCTCGCATACTCCTGACAGAAGAGACGGACGTGAGCCTTGCCCACGTCCCACCATAGCCTCAAGGAGGGGAAGCCCCCCTGCTTCCTTCTCCAGCCGGCCCAGAACCGACGAAACGAATCCTGGAACCGCGCGTCCTCCAGCAGCAGGTTGTTAAAATGCCAGTACGCGGAACCCCCACCCGCGCGCAGCGGAACGAGCTCCGCCCACACCAGGTGGTGGTCCGCGCACGGCACCGGCCGCATGGAAGCCGCCGGAACGCAGGAAACGTATGCCCTGGAAATGTAAAGGCGGTCGATTCTGGACGCACCTCTCCCAGGCCTCACACAAGTGAAAGCGCTGGAGTCAGGATGGAGATTTCGCCAGACGTCCACCAAGTCGAGGGACCCGACCAGGTCCCTCAACTTCTCCATCGCCGCCGGGCATCGCAGGTGGCCGGTGCGGTCCCTTGCCTCGAGGGTGCAATTAAAATCCCCCCCGAGGACGACGCACTCGCCCGCGTCGATGGAGCCCAAAAGAGTGGACACTTCTTCAAAGAAGCGCGCTTGCTGCGCACCGGCCCCAGGGGCGTACACGTTCACTAAATGGAGCGGCACGCCCCCCAGGCGAACAGTGACCTGGAGCAAACGGCCCGGCACGAGCTCCTTGACCCCCAAGATCTCCGGCTGAAAATGCGGGGCCAGCAAAATAGCCACCCCACTGGAAACATTGGAGAGGTGACTCATGCTGACCCCTCCTTGCCACTCCAGGAGCCACGTGGCCTCGTCTCCCGGAACGGTGTGGGTTTCTTGCAGGAAGCACACCGCATACTTCCCGTCCCGAAGGACCGAAAAGTTATTAAATCTGCGGCTAGCTTCCCTGCTGCCGTTGATGTTGAGGCTGGCTATGGTTATCTTCATTTCAGAAGCATAATCCAACCCCTACTTAACTCTAACGGGGGAAGGGAGGGCGGCCGCTAGTCGACCGCCACTCCCTTTGCAGCCCAGTGAGGAAGGACCGGAACTGACGCAGCTCGAGCGGGTCCACGCCCGCGTCCGCGACCATGGTCTTGAAGGCGACGCGGGCCGACCCGACGAGCAGCGCCAGCCCCGACCATCTATCGAGGGCCAGCCGGGTCCTTTGACGACCCTGGCACGTGGCCACAAAGTCCCGGAGATCCTCAATGGGAATGAGGGGGGTCCCGGCGAGGGGCGCGAGGTCCTCCATCTCCTCATCAGCGATGGAGTCGCATTCCTCCTCCGCCCCCACCACCGAGTCCCCCTCCTCCTCCGGGGGGTCGCCACCGGCGGCCGACCCGTCCGCCACGCGGAGCGCAGCGAGCGGCTCGGCCGCGACGGCCGGCCCCGCCTCCGCCCGGATCCCACCCCCAGGATCGGTAGCGGAGGATTCCTCCCTGGGCTCCTCCGGGGGCGCCGGGCCAGAAGATGGCGGCGGTTCGGAGTCCCCCTCCGCCCCAGACGCCAGAACGACCGGAGAAATCGGAGAGAAAACAAATCCGAATTCCTCCAGGACGTCCGGCGCTGGAGACACAGTCAGAGGGCCTTCCCCTTCTCCGCCACCGGCCTCCGACCCAGCAGATGGGGTGTTTTTAACTAAAACCTCGACCAGGTCGAGCAGCCCCTGGGAAAAGTCCGGGTCGCTTTGGGCGAGCTCACTTTCCTCGAACTCGCCCGACCCAGACCCCAGGCCGCCCGACCCGGCGAGGGGTAACGGTACAGATAAAATGTCTATATCCGCCGCGGGTTGTTCCGCGACCCCCCCCACGGGCAGGGTCTCATCCCCATCCCCGGGAGGCACGTGCTGGACAGACGCATCTGCCTCAGCCTCCCGAGGGACAGGCGACCCCTGCCAATCGCAGGTGATGGTGACAGTGGGGGGGGGGGGGGGCGCAGTGCCCGCGGCGGGCGACGACTCCCCCTGCTCGGAGGGACCTTCCTCCTCCCGGTCCTCCTCCTCTTCCAGGGGGTCGCGCCTTCTTTTTAGCACGGAGGGAGCGAGGGAGACCTCCATGTCTGCAGAGGCCTCCTCCTCTGCTCCCTCCGGCGTAGCAGGTTTTTCGGGTTCCTCGGGCCCGAGCCTGGCCGCAGGTATCGGCGTTTCCGCTACGGCGGTTGCGGCCACAGGCTCGGGCACGAGGCCCCTCCCGCCCTCGTCTGCCCCGACCAACTCCGCGAGGAGCGCGGGTGTCAGGGGCTCTAAGTTTAGGGGTCGGCCCTCCGCGGGGGGACCCGCCCCGAGGTGTTTTGTCTTACGCCGCGACTTCCTTCCACCCGGACGGGCTCCCTCCCCCCCACCGGAGGCCCCGGTGGCATCGGCCTCCGACGTCGACCGCGCATCAGTGGCACCCGACGCGCGGACAGATCCGGGGGGGGAGCGGCGGCGGCGCCAGCCTTGGCCACGCCAGACGATCTGGCGGCCTTGGAGGCGGGGCAGTTTCTTCTGATGTGCCCCACCTCCTTGCAGGCGTGGCACCGCACACCGTCCAGAAGACGCGATAGGCGGTCCCCTCGTGGAGGACGACGAAAGCCCCGTCGGTGTCCCCCTCCCGCGCCAGCTGGATAAAAAGCTGGCGCCCTGCTCCTATCGTCTATGTTTCTGTCACCTGCCCTAATTTCTCCTTAATAACAGAAAATGCTGGAATTTCTCCTTATGTGGCTCAGTGTCCATTTTTTTTGTCTTATGCTCCTGTGAAGCGCCTTGCGACGTTTTACTCTGTTAAAGGTGCTATATAAATACAAGTTGTTGTTGGTGGTGTGACTGACTGTGTGGTAGTATGTGAGTCAAAAACTTTTTTTTTTTAAAAAAGGTGGCAGATTACAAATCACTAAGAATGAAACTTGAGCGAATGAACTGAAAAAAATTAATTGCAGTTGGTTGCGAATTGAGTTTACTCCGTGTACAGGAGAGGAAGAGATTTCAGCTTTTGCATCTTTTAAAAATCAAAACAGACGCTGTTTGGCAGCGGGGATTGCTTCACATTCTGTCTCGTTTTTAAAAGGGGGGGGATTGGCAGCTAATAACATTTTTATATTTCGTTTCCTTTCTATGAAATAATGGGTTAGTTTCTTGATTTGATAATTGACTAATTGCTCTAATTGACTGTGAATCCCGAGTCGCTGTCCGCAATCTGCTGCGGCTTTTCGGTCTGCGCGCCAAAATTTAAAAATCGCGCTTTCGGTTGCGGCGCGGCCGGACCGGGGGCGTGGCTACAGATGATTGACGGTTAACCGCTGACACTCGGGCCAATCCGCACTGCTGGCGGGCAACTGGCGAGGCGCTGGGCCCCGCGCAAAGCAGGCTGGGGCTTGTAGTCTGCCCGGTCTCAGCCCCATTGCAGCACAATATAAACGCCAACCGTCGAAGAAAGCTGAAGGGATTCGATGTAGCAAGGTACCAGAACGCGCCGTGATCTGAGGAGGCCGGTTATGAATGTCCTGAGAAACAGTCGGAAAGGCGGGATTAAGAGGACTACAATTCCCGGCATGCATTGCACTTCCCCCCGTCGAGGGCCACACGATAGCGGCGCCATTTTCTAGTTCATTGAATAAAAGGGGTTTGGCAGCGCGGGGACTCGCCGATCGGTACGGGTCTACTATTATTAAACAAGGTAGTTACCGGTGATTTGTAAGGAGGGTCAATAAAAAAAAATTGCTGCCATGTCAACTACTCCGGCCCAGAAGCAGAGCCGGGCCAGCGGGGCCCAAACGCCTCTGAGCCCGACTCGCATCACCCGGTTTCAGGAGAAAGAGGAGCTGAAAAACCTCAATGACCGCTTGGCCGTCTACATCGACAAGGTGCGCAACCTGGAGTGCGAGAATAGCGTCTTACAGTTCAAGATCTCCGAGAAGGAAGAGGTAACGACCCGTGAGCTGACCGGCATCAAGTCCATGTACGAGACTGAGCTGGCGGACACTCGGAGGCTGCTGGACGAGACGGCCCGCGAAAAGGCGAAGCTGCAGATCGAGCTGGGCAAGAGCAAGGCGGAGCTGGACGAGCTCAACAAAAAGTAAAGTAGTATATGCGATACCAACCTTGCCATGTACTTGCCTAATTATCTATTAATGTAAAAACTCCATCTTTCCACGTGTTTCTCTTGCACCGTTTATAAGGCTAATAAATTGTCAATCTACACACATCACATTGTAGCTGGTTTATGGGGGAGGGGTGATTGATGAGTCTTTGTACCTGTAAAAGCTCTTTAATTTTATATGACGATCCAATTGATTAGGAATTCCCTTGCTGTTTGTTTGACAGATTATCTTAGATTTTTTAGAATCAGCTGTTCCGTTTAAAACTATTACCGTTGCATTAATGGTTTACTTTTAAAATCCCCTATTCCCTATAAACAAATTCTACCCGTGTACAAGTGTCTCTTTTTTTCCCCCATCCTGACTTATACTGTATTCATCAGTTATCTATGGTTATACCAGTTACTTTCCTATAGTTTGTAAGTTTGCAAACAGTATTTGGTCTGAGTTTTATTTTAACCACTAATTGCATAAGTTGTGGATAATCTTTTGATGTCCTATCTTTTCGAGATCAAAATCGAGTTGTTATTGACCAAGAAATGGGCCTTTTGTTGAAGTGATTGACAAATGTTGCACATTGCCCTGTGCAGTGTATTTGATAACATAAGAAATAAGAGAGGGAGTAGGTTATACGGCCCCTTGCATGTTCCCCCATTCAATAAGATCCTGGCTGATCATCTACCTCAACTCCACATTCCTGCCCCATCCTCCTATCCCTTGATTCCCTTCATGTCCAAGAGAGTCTCGATCTCCGCCTTGAATATACTCAATGACTGAGCATCCACAGCCCTCTGGGGTAGATAATTCCAAAGACACGCAACCCTTTTGAGTGAATAGATTTCTCGTCTCTGTCCTAAATGACCGACCCCTTATCCTGAGACGATGACCCCGAATTCTAGACTTACCAGCCAGGGGAAACTGCCTCATTATTTACCCTGTCAAGCTCTCCAAGAATTTTATGTTTCAATGAGATCCCCCCTCATTCTTATAAACTCCAGAGATTCTAGATCTTTTTGTGTAACTTTGGTCAAGAATTTAATATTTAAGATGTTATGTTAGGTTGCATTTTAAAGAAATAAGATCATTAGAATTTGTTATTGCATGCCAGAAGTTGGAGACCTTAGTTGGGGCGGGGCGGAGGTGGGGGGTGTTTGTTTGGGAACAGGGTGTCTGGGTTAACCTTTGTTCAGCTGCAGTAAAAACCACCTAGAGTGGGAAAGTAGTAATCATTGTTTGTAAGCTTTTTTCACCAATGCTGCTCATGTTTGTTAACTAACCTCTGCACAAAATAGAAGCCATCTGAATGTGATCTTCGTCCAGTTAATTTTCTGCCACTTACAATTTGATGGCAAGGTGTACAACATCATACGGTGTACTCAATCCTACAAAATTGGAACATGCCAGTTATTTCTAGAATGCAATACTAATGCTGTAAAATATTTGCAGAATACTGTTTTTTCTTTAGGGTGTGGACGAAACAAAACAGATTTTTCATGCATATTGCAAGTAGAGGATTTGGAGTTTTTGAATCTTTCCTTTTCTCTCCTCACTAGCTAAGTGCTGGTCACTGCTTTTGTGGTGTAGTTGTCTTCAAGCCATGTTCAGTTGATTTAAAAGTTAGTGAGTGATTCTTGAGACTTTTTCACTTTATTTGAAGGTGGTAATTGGGACTACAGTGCAGGAGCACTGCATTCTTTGGTTAACCTGTACAGTGGGCGTTGGCAGTCTGAGGCAGAGGCTGATTCTGTACAGCCTGAAGATGGGGAGAGAGAAAACACACAATTTATGAAAACCACTTGAGCTGGTCTGGCTGGAGATTTTTTCCCCCCCTATGCAGATGCAATCAGTTGCTTTTTTATATCCAATTTCCTTTTTATATTTCAGAATAAAATTATTAATGTATATGGGGGGGGGGGTTTGGTGCAAAATTTCTCAGACTAATGTCTGTCGATAGATGCTGACAAATGACATTTTAATAATGAGGGAATTTTCCTGTTCAGATTTGTTCAAGTACCTCATACAATTTTAGTTCCTGCTTTAATGTGCGCTGACTTGTAGTGCAGAATTATAGTATCTAGGATTCATATTCACATACCCAACAGTGAGTTCCTGATTTGAAATGTCGAGGACAGGCAGATGGAAAAGTTTATGCACCTACTTGTGTCAATGGCAGTGACATTGATTGAACTCTGAAAGCCCACACCCACTGCTGGAGAAAGTGTGTGAAATTGACTCTTAAAGTCAATGCCCCAACCTGATGAAGGGGCTGCTTTTGAACACTTGAATCATGTGATTGCTATCAGAGGCATGTCATTCTTCCCAATTTCCTTTTAAGGGTGGATGTTCTTGCCTGTGGTTCTGCACTAAAGTTTGTTTTTTGGTCCAGCCTTCTGGGGAGGTGCTGGACTGAGGCCAGGTGCTTAAAATTATAAGAACCCTCTTGGGCTGCTCTTCTCTAATATTTGATTTCAGAGCAGCTCTGGTCCTCTTGGACAGCAAGATGCTATGAAGCCTACAAACAAAAACTTAAATGCATTATCAAAAATTCCATTAAGAACAGCTTAAAATAGGAGATGGCAGATGTAGTTTAGTGGGAATAATTATAGACTGCCAAAACCTAATGGATGTGCAAGTGTTGTAGGCAATGGGAGAGCAGCAACACTGACTTGTGGTTCATATTTGTTATTTTTATAGATGGTAACAGTTTGAGTCCATATACAGTACTTGCTTTTGGTTCTGCTTCATGATTTCTATTGGCAGCATATCTGCCCTGAAGGCAATGAAACACATTGGGAGGTAGGCTTTTGGGGTGCGGTGAGAAACCAGAGCCACGGAATGTGCAGCATTATCTTTTCAAATTATGCAGCAAAAAAGGTAAACCATAGTCAAATCTGACTCTAAATGTTCCCACTGATGGTGATCAGTACCTGCTGCTTTTTTTTTCTTCTCCCAAGACCACTCATGTCTCTGGCCAACCTGGTAGCAATTTGGGATCTTTTATATTTGCTTCTGTAGCTTGGGTGGCAGGAGAATGTGTACCAGTTCCCTGAACTTGGTTGCCAAAGGTGTGTCTTCCTTGTCCTAATAGCAAAGTCTCAGATGTATGAAAACGTGGGTCTGCTGTTGAAACAAGGCAGATGGTTTATCAATGTAAATGTGGGAGCTGCTGGACAGACGTTGCTCCTCTGTGATCTGAACTGAAAAAGCACCAAACCTAAAGTGCTTTCGTTCACTATGGATGGGGACTGTCCTTGTTTGTATGGTACAGTTACTACTGAACCAGCTCCACAACTTTAATATCCTTATGTATAGCTCCCTGCTGTGCAGAAATAAAGTTCTGAGTTAAGGTGATGCAAGCAGCTAGTTTGTGCTCCAGTTGCTGGTACAGTAGTTACATAAGTCAGTGAAGAGGCTTGAGTGATATTCTGTATCTATGGGTGTTATTGGCTGCTGGTGGAAGCCAAAATGTTCAATTTTGAACTGCCTTTTTAAAAAAGAAATTCGTTCAGGTGGTAAGCACAAGCTGCTTCATCTGGTATTCCACTTCATCCCATCAACATCCTGAGGTGGCTTGTGACATTTGGGTGCTGGGTGAATCAAGGCTTCATTGAATTGCATATTTGTTGGGTAAGAGTTTCAAGAGATATCCAGTAACGGTAGATAAATGGAGTTACGGTACAGATCAGCCATGGTCTAATTGAATAGGGGCGGGGGGGGGGAAACCAGGCTCGAAGGCTGATTGGCCGCCTCCTGTTAATAAGAGGGAATAGAGATGCCAACGTCCAGTAGCTGTGCTTTTAACGCACATATAGCCCCACTATTGAGGTTCCAGAAACAATAAATGATATAACCACTACAGTTTAAGATGCGTGCAATTTTAATTCGTTATATACATTGAATAATATGAGTCCAGGCTTGTCCATCTCCCTCTTCCCAAGGTTAAGCTTGGGCTTTGCGTGGGATCTGCCATCAGACAGCCGTAGTGAAAATTACATCGCCATTTTGAGGTTCCATTGTTGATACACGTCTGTTCTCTTTACTTTAGTGATAACCGGATTCCTATTTTTGAACAATAAATGTAAATGGTATTCCTATAGTGAGATCGGGTAATACAGTTTCCTTGAGTCCGATTCAACCAAAACCACTTGTTTTCTATTGTTTCTGGACGACTACTATATCACTTGAATTGACACGCCGTCCTTCCCCCTCCCATAGGAGCTGTGCTGGCAGTGGTCTTGATGTACATGCATTATCGACGCCCTAATCCTTTGTGTTGGAGACCTAACGCTGAATAACGAATGATCACGCCCAGTATTTCCGCGCTGTGTAGAACAAAAAATATGGAGGGAAATTGAACAAGATAATTTTATATTCAAGTTCACCTACTTGAACAGTCTGTAAACTAATTTGTGTGTCTGTGCCTGATCAAGTTGGCGAGCTAAATCACAATTTGCTAGTTTTATATCCGGATACCGCGATGTCCTTGGAAAAAATTCTGCTGCACTTATCGGACGCAGTTTAATATTTTTGAAATGTTGGCTATCGTGGGTAGAGCTGGATGAAAGAATAAAGCACGGTGTAGACAAAACAAAGAGCAACTTTGCAGTATCTTCCTACTTCTCAAAACCATTAATTTTACAATTCGAAAATAGCCTAAATTGTAGATAAAAATCCATTCCCTTTTGAACGATGAGATTGCTACAACTTTAATGTCTTCAGTCTGCTTAAATGCAGCGGCTTTGACCAGTTGTGTTCGTGGTTATGATGTCTGGGAGATCACGCTATTACAGGAAACGCAGTGAAGCTGAGCTCATTCTTGTGTTTCCAGCGTTTTTATGTGGATATTCTTCGGGAGTGAAAGGAGAGTCTTCCTTACAGAACTTTGTCGCTTTTTCAATCGTTAATGTGCAGCGTATTCGCCGTGACTTTTTAAAAAGCCTGATTACAACTGAGCCCAGTGTGTTATTCTAGCTACTTTAATTTGAATCCGAAGCACGTTTAGTTCGTTCAAATTTTTGTATGTGTTGAGGTTTTTACGGGCTTGGGGACTAGCCAATGAGGAGTTGCATTGGGTTTCCTGCCGTTAATTGCGTTCCTGGTAAGGGTGGGTCCTGTTCTAAGCGTAATGACGGGACTGGACGGTTTGAATGGGAAGGGCGGCTGCAGGCTAATTCAAATCCCATCTTGTTTAGATTGGTGTCTGATTTCATAATTCAGTTGCAAAATTTGAGAGCAATAGAGTGGTTCTTGTTTTGCCGATTGCTTTGAGTTTTCTGAAATCCAAGCAGACTGCTCCCTGAGAGGGGAAAATGAAATAAAAACGGACAATGCTGGAAATAGACGGCAGATCACCCTGCAACTGTTAAACATGCAAGTCGTCATGTTTTGTGTAGTACAGTACTATTGGAACCCAAGGGTAAACACCTGAAACATCAATCTGCCTTTTTCTCTTTACAGATGCTGACTGACCTCTGTATTTGCAACATTTTCTATTCCCTTCTCGCTTGGACTATAATTTGGTTGTTTTTTTTGTTGTTTGGACACATTTAGTGACTGTCAATAGTGGTTTTAGCAGGCAAAGGAGGTAACTGTTTAAATGCCAGCTCATATCTTGTGTGATGCCTAGCACTAGCAATCCCTGTATCTCCAAAGCCCCTACCCTCAAGTTTATACAATAGTTTGTCCTACAGCTACTCCATATCAAACAAGAACCCCACTTTCCCAGCACTTGGTTTTAAATTACAAGGATGATCTGACAATCTGTTTCTTCCATTAAAAAAAAACAGCTAATGTTGACAGCTTGTGTAAAATCTAAAGTCTAGACTTTTTGGGGAAGGTTGTTGTGAATAAACGTGATCAGACATTCTTTGCCTGGGGGAATGGAAATTGTCATACTGCAATGTTCAATAACTTATAGCTCTATTACTGGTCCATGGCTTAGTTTTCAGTCAACAGTACCACTACACCATTCATTCTCCATCCGTAACAATTGGGGGTACATGGGCACTGTAGGAAATCTTGAGACTTGAGTAAAAGGTATGCATAAGGAGAGTAATGTGAACTTTAGGCAGGAAGTCAAACAATTCCATTTGCATGTAGGAACATTTTCAAAGTTAGCATCAAACTCTTGCTACACTCCTCAGTGCTAATAATTCATTTTTAAGAAAGAAAAGGCAAAATACTGCAGATGTTAGAAATCTGAAATAAAACAGAAAATGTTGGAAACATTCATCAGGTCGGGCAGCATCTGTGGAGAAAGGAAAAAGGTTAGGTTAATGTTTCAGGTCTATCTGTGATCCTTTGTCATAACCATGCAGTTTCAGTACAGAGCAGGAATAAGCTTTCTGCTGCATGTCTAGGTAGAACCTAGATGTAACTGGTAAAATAGATAAGGGAGAACCAGTGGATGTGGTGTATTTGGACTTTCAGAAGGTTTTCGATAAGGTCCCACATAAGAGATTAGCGTGCAAAATTAAGGCACATGGGATTGGGGGCAGGTATTGACTTGGATAGAGAACTGGTTGGCGGACAGAAAGCAAAGAGTTGGAATAAACGGATCGTTTTCAGAGTGGCAGGCAGTGACTAGTGGGGTACCGCAAGGATCGGTCCTAGGACCCCAGCTGTTCACTATATATTAATGATCTGGACGAGGGAATTAGATGTAATATTTCCAAATTTGCAGACGACACAAAGCTGGGTGGGAGGGTAAGCTGTGAGGAGGATGTCGTGAAACTCCAGTACGATTTGGACAGATTGGGTGATTGGGCAGAAACATGGCAAATGCACTATAATGTGGATAAATGTGAGGTTATCCACTTTGGTGGCAAAAACAGGAAGGCAGATTATTATTTGAATGGCAATAGATTGGGAGAAGGGGAAGTGCAAAGAGACCTGGGTGTTCTTGTGCACCAGTCGCTGAAGGTAAGCATGCAGGTGCAGCAGGCGGTTAAGAAGGCAAATGGTATGTTGGCCTTCGTGGCAAGAGGGTTCAAGTACAGGAACAAGGATGTCTTGCTACAGTTGTACAGGGCCTTGGTGAGACTGCACCTTGAGTGTTTTGTGCAGTTTTGGTCGCCTTACCTGAGGAAGGATGTTCTTGCCATGGAAGGAGTGCAGCGAAGATTCACCAGGCTGATACCTGGGATGGCAGGAATGACTTATGAGGAGAGATTGTGTCGATTGGGCTTATACTCACTGGAGTTTAGAAGATTGAGAGGGGATCTCATCGAAACCTATAAAGTTTTGTCAGGCCTGGACAGACTAGATGCAGGAAGGATGTTTATGATGGCCGGGGAGTCCAGAACCAGGGGTCATAGTCGAAGGATAAGGGGTAAGCCATTTAGGACTGAAATGAGGAGGAATTTCTTCACCCAGAGAGCGGTGAACCTGTGGAATTCTCTGCCACAGAGGGCAGTGGAGGCCAGTTCATTAAATATATTCAAAAAAGAGTTGGATATATTTCTTAAGGCTAAAGGGATCAAGGGATATGGGGAGAAGGCCGGGACAGGGTACTGAATTTGGATGATCAGCCGTGATCTCATTGAATGGCGGAGCAGGCTCGAAGGGCCGAATGGTCTACTCCTGCTCCTATCTTCTATGTTTCTATGTAACCACCCTAACTCTTGTGACATTGCTTGCAGAGCTATTTGGAAACCAGTGTGGGAAGAATCCCAGCAATTGAGTCATACCCTTCAGCTTCCATTAGTGAACCAGAATGGCTGGTCAATTCAGGATGGCATGGCAATCAATAGTGCACTAGAGTATTGCAGACATGTCTGGTTTAGGTATATGATTACCAAAGAGAGTTGACTTGGTTGAAACTTCTATTGCCAATTTTTTTTTATTCATTTACGGGATGTGGGCGTTGCAGGCAAGCCCAGTGACCATCCCGAATTGCCCATGAGAAGGTAGCAAGCCACCGCATTGAAGCGCTGCAGTCGTATGGTAAAGGTACTACCACAGTACTGTTGAATGAAAACTTTCAGGATTTTGACCCAGTGATGACGATATTTCCAAGTCGGGTTGGTGTGTGATTTGGAGGGCATCAGGCTGCTGCCCTTGTCCTTCTTGGTGGCAGAGGTCGTGGGTTTGGGGCGGTGCTGTTGAAACCTTATCCAATTGCTTCAGTGCATCTTGTAGATGGTACACACTGCAGCCATGTTTGCGCCTGTGGTGGAGGGAGTGAATGTTTAAGGTGGTGGATGGGGTGCCGATCAAGCGGGCTGCTTTGTCCTGGATGGTTGGAGGTGGAGAGTATTCCATCACACTCCTGACTTGTGCCTTGTAGGTGGTGGAAAGGCTTTTGGGAGTTAGGTGAGTCATTCATTGCAGAATACCCAGCCTCTGACCTGCTCTTGTAGCCACAGTATCTATGTGGCTGGTCCAGTTAAGTTTCTGGTAAATGATGACCCCCCCCCCCCCAGGATGTTGTTGGTTGGGAATTAGACAATGTTAATGCCATTGAATGTCATGGGGAGGTGGTTTGTCATCTTTGGTTATTTGAGCTACTTTGCCTGAAAGGGACTCTGCTTACTAGCTGCCTTTTCCCCAAGCCTTGGCTACAAATCAGTAGTTGAAAACTGGCATGAGGCCTTCCTAGGTGTACTATTGGATACCTGGAGCTCTTAGAAACGACACGAAGAGCAGCACAATGTGTTTTGCCATCATGGACACATCATATCCCATGGAGCGTCAGCAGCAGCTGCTTGCTTCCCTAGCCCATTCATGGAGCCAAGCCCTTGATACATGAATGTGTTCTCGTATCTGGCCTCCCTAGCATCTGTTGCTTCAGTTTTCGTTTCCGCACCAGCTATTTGACAAGGACCTACACAGCAGCTTGTTGCATAGCTACCTTGACTCCACTTTCCAGGCTTACTTGTGACCAACTGCTTAAGTCAGGTCTTCATGAAGCTGACTTTCACCTTTTGATTACTCAGTGCTAGATTGATATAGGCCAGAGACCTCCCCCTCTGCAGCCACTTCCCTTCACAGCTTGGAAGTCCTAGGCATACAATAGAAGGACTTGCTCCAGCCCATCTTGCAACCAAGCCCTGGATTTCTAGCATGGGCTGGAGGAGAACTGTTTGGACACTTTTATTTTGTCTGCTACAAGTTTAACCTACATTGGGAAGCAATCCGCAAGAGCAAAATGCCCTTTGCCCCATCTTGACATGGTCTCGAATTACTACTTTTGAGAAAATGGCCTTTGGTATGCAAAGGAGGGAATGAAAACAATGTAATCTTTATGTTCAAGTCCTACACTTAACCAACACTAATTTCTCATCCCCAATCAACGAAGCCACATAGAATGCTGTTTTGTTTCCTGTTTTTGTTTAAAATGGATTCCTGGAAATTTGTCTCTGGATTGATAGGAGGTTAAAGTATAATTTTCCTTTATTAAATCTCAATCATAATCAATCAACTTTATTGTCATTGTTAGTGCACAAGTGCAGTACAACGAAATGTAGGCTCGTGGCTCCTGAGTGTACATTTAGATTAAGACATTTAAACATTCAACATTCATTTGGCTTGTAATACATTAACATAAACATTATAAAGTGCATTGGCAGATGTGCAGGCTTTAGAGTTTATTTGTGGAGTTCAGTAGGATGACAGCCCTGGGAAAGAAGCTGTTCCTGAATCTGGTCGTTCGGGTGCAAATGCATCTGTAGCGTCTCCCAGATGGCAGGGGGCGAACAGACTGTGGCTGGGGTGGGTAGGGTCTTTGATGATGGTCAGTGACCTCCGTAAACAGCGTTTCTGATAGATGTTCTCTATGGTCGGTAGCCGGGTGCCGGTAATGCGTTGGGCAGTTTTGACTACCCGCTGCAGGGCTTTCCGGTCATAGGAGCTACAGCTGCCATACCATACTGTGATACAGTTCGTCAGGATGCTCTCTATTATGCAGCGGTAAAAGTTAGAGGATCAGGGGTGACAGGTTACATCCCTTCAGCCTCCCTAGGAAGTATAGGTGCTGCTGGGCCTTCTTCACCAAAGAGGAGGTATTGAGGGACCAGGAGAGGTCTTCTGTGATGTGGACTCCGAGGAACTTAAAGCTGTCCGCCCTTTCCTCCACAGCCCCATGGATGTGGATGGGGGTGTGACTTCCGCCTTTAGACTTCCTGAAGTCCACAATGATTTCCTTGGTTTTCTTGATGTTAATGGCCAGGTTGTTACCGGCGCACCACTTCATGAGATGCTGGACCTCCTCCCTGTAGGCTGACTCATCGTTGTTGGAGATCTGACCTACCACTGGTATCATCCGCAAACTTGATGATGCTGTTGGCACCATGAACAGCCACACAGTTGTGGGTGAAGAGGGGGCTCAGCACACATCCTTGTGGGGCCCCCGTGTTCAGGGTTGGTGGGGGGGGGGCGGGGGGGATGTGGTTACCTAAATCTTTGCTTCATGTGATTTTCTTTGTGAATTTATTGCAGTCTGGGTACTACAAATAGATGTTATAAAGTGTGAAACCACTGCGTTAAATCGGAAAACACAATTGTCAGACATTGCTGTTATGAATCATTTGTAACCAAGGACTTGTTCAGTTTGCTTAGTACTGTAGAAGGTGGTGGTTGTTAAAGGAGTTGAGTGATCTGAGAACTCTTCTGCAGTCTGTTCTAAGCTTGGGAAATGGGGAGAATAATTCAGCTGTTGCAATAGTAGGTACAATGGTGGACCGCGGAGCTTGCTAAGGATTCTGATGGTGCAATCCAAATTCCAGTGTCCCAATTCATTTATGTAACAATGGATTTTTTAATGCATTGAGTGCATTGCTCTGTAATCTCTCTTCTAACAGCAGACATTAAAACTAGTATGGGACAAAAACAAATTTTCTTAATATTGCTAATTCCTTTTTAAATTTAATATTTTGTGGCCTATTTTTCCATAGATGGTCAGAGGACTGATCAGAAAGCAATTCTAGTCTTGGTTAGTGGCAAGTGAGCTTGTGGCTGTTACTGATACCCCATAACACACACAAAGATCCTTTCTGCAAGCTCTTGCACATTTTTACAAAATTGAATTTTACTGTAACTTCTGATACTTCAGGCATGGCATTTTAAAATCTTAATTTCTGTGAGGTGTATGTAATCAAGGAAGAGGTAATTACTTTTGTGGATGGGCCAGTATTCCAAGATCCTATTTCAGGAAATGTTACTTGTATGACCTCTGTTGGAAGAAACCAGTATAACATCGGGTTCATCCTTTACAGTTTAAAAATTCATACTTTCCCTATCTGCACCAATTTGTGAATTTGTAATCTGAACAATTGTAGTATTTGGAAATATTTTTTAATTGCCCTGTATTCTTGTCCTTTCTATAGAGGATAAAATATTAATTTAAATAGGAGTAGAAGTGACTAAGTGGCATTCTTAAATGAATGGTTATTAAGACTACACTGGTTGCTGGTTGGGAATATGTTGCATGTCCCATAGAGGGTGCTATTATGTCTGAAGAAATTAATGTTCTGGTAAACTTCAGTTATGTTGCAACTTGCTCTGCTGCATTGTAGTTATTGGGTTATAGATTTCTTAAATCCGATTTATATGAATGTGAATTTGACTAGAGTATTTGCATTTTATTTTATTTTAAGGCTTGGATGTGAGGCTATTTTATTACTTGTGATCCAAACTGTTCTTGCCCATATTGAGGCAATGAAACACTTGATTACTATTACAACATTATTAAAACTTTCTTTTGCTTTTGCAGTTACAAGAAGAAAGACAATGACCTGATATCCACTCAAGCTCGGTTGAAAGATTTAGAATTGACCTATCATAAAAATGAAGCTTCACTTAACACTGCTCTCAGTGAAATCCACCGTATGGAAGCGGAACTGGTTGACCTGCGTTCACAGCTTGCTAAGGTAAAGCACTCTAGTGTGGAAATGGGGCAGCTGAGTTATCTGGAGTGGGGAAACTGGCTGGAGAGGGATGCTGTTCTGTTCGAAAGTGCGGAGTATACCATGGAGTGGGAGATGGTATCTGAATTCTGCAAATTTTTCTGTTGCATCTTTCAGCTGTTGGTTGGATGTTTCCATTTTTTTTTTTAACATTGAACTTTAACATGCTTTGTAAGAGTGTGATGCTACCAAGAAAAGACAGGAGTGATTGTCAGCTGTTAAAGGAGAGGCATGAGAAATTCTCTTCATTTGCTAACTCATCCTGTTAATGCTTGATATTGATTTGTAATCCCTGTTGGGTATTTGGTAGAGGATGTTGTGGTGTATTGGACAGTTAGAGTTGTAAGGAGCCCAAGTATTGTTTCTCTAATTTTCCCTTTACCTGTTGCTCTATTGACAGTATTGACACATACTGGGGTGCAACAAGCCTCTAGTACCTTGCCCAAGTAGCCATTCTTCATGTGAGTCTATAATGTCAGTGAACTGTTTAATGCTGTAGAAAATTACAGTTGAACTCAAGCCAATTCTCATCTTGTCTCTGCTTTCCGGTAAGGTTTCCTAGATAGTGATTGAGAGGGTGCTCTGGCAGTAGAATTTTAAATGTTTGTAGGCTACTTGTTCCTAACTCTGTAACGCAGTTGTAGAACACTCTTCTGTCTTGACTGAAACGGCTAACTCAACACAACACAAGAATCACACCAGGGACGACTTGTGTGTAGTACTTGAGGGAGCCATGGTATTTTGAGTCTGTAACAACTGATACGACTGAACAAAAGTTAATTTTTTAAACTAATTTTAGGCTGAAAGTTCCCTGACTGCCGCCAAAAAGCAATTGGAAGAGGAGACGCTGATGCGAGTCGACCTGGAGAATCAGTGTCAAAGCTTAACTGAGGAACTGGCATTCAGGAAAAGTGTGTTTGAAGAGGTATGATTGTTTGGAACTAACCCTTTAGATGCTGACTTTCTTGCAACTTCCAAAAAATATATCCTATTGAAATACAACATTGTTAATTTTCTTCAGCAATCTTAAATTGCAGCACTGTAGACTAATTATTCCTTTCTGGAGTAGGGGGCTGCTCTCTACATCAGGAAGAATTTCAGCATGTTGGTTATTGATGAGAATTTTACCTATGAACTCTCAGGACACTGGAAATTTTAATACCCCTTGTGTTGCAAATTTGGATGCTTAAATTCTTCCTCACTTGTTCAACCTTCATTCAACTAAGAGTTGCTGTTGCTGTCATTTTGATCATTGAATACCTATCCATCTGATTGTTATCCATGGTATGTAGAAGAAATTACCACCGTTGGTCTGTGAAAGCTCACGCTGACTGCATACATATTTTATAATGCCCTCTAATACAAAAATCCCAATTGATCTCTTGTATTCTGTACGAGCCCTTCATTTCAAGCTACTGTACAAATAATACAAATCCGATCTAATGGTTGCATCCTTATTTAATCTAGGAAGTGCGTGAGACTAAGAAGAGACAAGAACGTCGTGTAGTCGAGGTAGACTCTGGGCGAAGGGTTGACTATGAATCCAAACTGGCAGCAGCCCTGCAGGACCTGCGAAAGCAGCATGAGGACCAAGTGAAACAATACAAGGATGACATGGAGCATACTTTCATTGCCAAGGTAACTGAACTTGTTCCAGTAAAGTCGGTCAATGCAGCTAACATTGTAACCTGTTAAATCATACAATTATAGCTTTCAACTTGATTTATTTTTGGTTACCCAAACAGACTTGGTAATACGTTAAGTCATTTCTAGCTTTGTTCTCAATTTACTCTGCATACTTTTAACTTTTGTAGTTGGAAAATGCTAAAGTAGCATCCGATAGAAATGACAAAGCTGTTGGCACAGCACGGGAGGAGCTGCAGGAGGCTTACCTTAGGATTGAGAGTCTCAACTACCAACTTGGAACCCTGCAGAAGCAGGTAAATAATTAACCACTAGTAGTTACATATTTTTGATTTTGGCAGGGGGTGGGGTAGAAGAGAATAGTGTTATGTTTGTTCTTTGATTGGGCAGTGCTGGACAGCCTGCATTTGTTGCTTATTCCCAAGAAGGTGGCGGGCTCTTGCCTTGAAATAATTGAATAGCTTGCTAGGCCTCTTCACAGCAAATTGGCATTCTACTGATCAACCTTTTAAAAGATATTGTACAGGCAAGGATATAGTGGGAGCAGGAGGGGAATCTGAGAGTTTGCATTTAGTTGTTGACATTATTGGCAAGACACTTGCATGCGGACAAAGGGTTTTGATGGAATGAGGAGTTTAATGGGCCAAAACTCCTGCTTGCCTTATCAAACCCAATACTTGCGACAAAGGCCAATTTGAAGTGTCACACATTCTACCCATTTTATTTAATTCCCTTTTTATACTAGTGAATAATCGCAGGTAGAACTGAGAAAACAAAACCTGGAATTCTGCAACATCTTGCTTTAATAAACAAATGGCATTGAACTGAGGCCTTGGAGGTTTCAGCATTGCAGCGAATGTGAACTAAACATTTAACATGATTAATAAAATTTGAACTTACAAAGTTTAAACCCGGTTAGTTTTCATTTTGTTAACAGAGTGCATCTTTATTTCCACAGTGCAGTGTGCACTGCTTCCCTGTGGCCAATGTCCCTGCACTGATTCACTTCCAAAACAACATCAAATCCTATTGAATTGTTTCTTTGAAGTCTAGTGACTGATGTAGTAGTCATTCTGTGCCAGTAACATCCCACAAATAGCTGCTGTTTTTAGGAGGTATTGACTGAGGCATGAATGTTGGATAGAGAGGACTTTTTTAATTTTAAAAAATGGTGTAAATTATTCTGGCCTAATTGATAACTTCTTAACCTTCCTTGTAGTCTGCTGCTTCTGAGGCTCGAGTTAGGGAGTTGGAAGAGATGCTTGCAAATGATCGTGATAAATATCGCAAGATGCTGGAGGCAAGAGAACGGGAAATGGCTGAGCTGAGGGATCGTATGGAGTTGCAGTTGCTGGAATACGAAGAACTCCTTGATGTCAAACTGGCCCTTGACATGGAAATTCAAGCCTACCGCAAACTCCTGGAAGGCGAGGAAGAAAGGTACCTGTATCTAAAAGCCTTCATGATGCATCTTAAAGTGCTATTGTCTTGAGGCTGCACATTACTGATCCAGTTGGATTCTGGATTTGCATTTTTCAAGTTGTGCTGTATTTACTTTTTAAGTAAATCAAATCATACAATTTATCCATCAATAACTAAACAGGACTAATCTGAAATGAGGTCAATCAGAGTATATGAGCAAAGGGTGTGAATATTTTACATGAATATGGTCTTAATTTATTTTAGTTAAATACTATAATCTGGATTTCATGTGTATGCCTTGATGGGCTATTTAAAGTATCAGCTGAGATTGGACTGCTCCTCACCCCAAATCAGGACATGCAGCAGTGGTTGCTGGCTTTTGAGCAGTAGGGAGAACCTTGGTAGCATTACTTTTTGTTAAACAACTATTTACATTATTAGAGCCTCTTTTGTGGAAAAAGTCCCAAAGTAACTCTGGTATAATTTGGGGGGCGGGGGGATGGAAACTGGCCAAAGTGATTAGAACAGTGCTTGGTCAGAGGTGAATTTTAATGAGGATCTTGAGGACAGTGGCGAGGCAGAGTGGTTTAGGGAGGACTTCCAGAATGTGGAGTCTAGGCCACTGAAGGCACAGCTGTAAAAGGGTGGGAAGGATGAACAAGAGAGAGTTTGGTGGGATGCAGGTCTGGAGGAGCTTGCCAAGCTAAGGAAGGGTGAGGTCACAGAGGGATTTAAACACGAAGATGATTTTAAATTGAGTCTTTGGACCAGGAGCCATCCTAGGTCAGTGAGGACAGGACTGATGGCCATGGGTAACTTGGTGTGGGCTAAAGTACAGGTCGCATAATTTTGGATGAGCTGATGTTTATGGAGGACACTGAAATCGGAAGCTGGTCATGATCATTGGAATAGTTGAATCTGGAGGTGACCAAGTGTAGGTTGGGGTTTTCAGTGCAAAAGGTAGGTGCTGTTATGCAAGGGGTCTTTTGATGTAGACGGTATGGGATTGGGATCTCTGCTTGGTGTTGAATAGGATACTGAAGTTGCAAACTGTCTGGTTCAGCTTCAGACGGGGGGGTGGGGTTGAGTCAATGGTGAGGGTATGGAGTTCATAGCAGTAGAGTGAAAGCCGTGGCTTTGGTCTTCCCAATGTTTTGTTGGAAATCTATAGCCTATAGAAAGAATGGACTTTCAACATGCAATCTCATGGAGCTGAGGTAGAGATGTGATTTAAGAGGTAGAGCTAGATGAAATTGCTAAGGAGCAGCATGTCGATGAGTAAGAGGAGGGTGTCAAGGGTGGTTCTTTAGGGTCTTCTAAGGTGATTCAGAGGTGGGACGAGAACCATTGCTGGAGATGCTCGGGCTACGCCCAGGATAGTGAGGATAGGCAAGAGTGGAACCAAGTGAGGCTGGACAATGGAGAGGTGCTGTTGGTGGTTTGTGTGGTTGACTGTTAACAGGCTGCAGAGGTCGAGGAGAGATAATGCACCATGGTCTCAGTCCCAGAGAATTGTTTGTGACTTGGTTAGGGTTGGTGTGTGAGGGGCAGAAACTTGATTGAAGAGATTCAGATAGGAAGTTGTGGGAGAGATGGGCCCTGATTTGGGTGGTGGCAACACATTCTATGGACTTGAGAGGAAAAGTAGGCTGGACAGCATCTAGAGTTTTGAAGGAAGGGTCAAGGGTGGTTTTTTTCCCCCCCCGAAGTTGTGGATATGGTTTCAACAGAGCGGGTAGTCCCTGAAGAGAGGGAGCTATTTGTAATGCCAACCAGCATGAGAGTCTGGAAGGGGAGTAGAGTGGTCAGTTGTTTAGTGGGATTGGGGTGAAGGAAGTGGGTCTCATGCACAAGATAAGCTCCAAGTGCATAGGGGAGATGGGAGCTCGGCTGGATACAAAAGATCCCAGGGGCCTAGCTAATATTTATCCCTTGACCAACATCACTAAAACACTGTCTGGTCATTATCTCATTGTTGTTTGAGACCTGGCTGTCACATTTCCTACATTATAACAGTGACTCTTGCAAAAAGTATTTAATTGGCTGTAAAGTGTTTTGTGATGTCCTGAGGTTGTAAAAGGCACTATATAAATGCAAAGAGGGGAAAGCGGGTAAATGTATGGCTTCTTTGCTCTCTAGAATAATCCTAGATTAGTTAACAGTTTTGATAGTGAATCCCATTAGTGCTTGGTGTGGTCCAGCCAGATTCTGAGGGACAGAATTAGTCTCCACTTGGAGAGGCAGGGATAGTCAGCATAGCTTTGTCAGAGGGAGATCATGTCTGACCAATTTGATTGATTGAATTTTTCGAGGGGGTGACTAGGTGTGTGGATGAGGGTAGTGCAGTTGATGTAGTCTACATGGACTTCAGTAAGGCTTTTGACTAAGTCCCACATGGGAGACTGGTCAAGAAGGTAAGAGCCCATGGGATCCAGGGCAATTTGGCACATTGGATCCAAAATTGGCTTAGTGGCAGGAGGCAGAGGGTGATGGTCGAAGGATGTTTTTGTGACTGGAAGCCGGTGTCCAGCGGTGTACCGCAGGAATTGGTGCTGGGTCCTTTGCTGTTTGAGGTGTACATTAATGATTTAGATATGAATGTAGGAGGTATGATCAGTAAATTCGCAGATGACACAAAAATTGGAGTGGTAAATAGCGAGGAGGGAAGCCTCAGGCTACAGGACGATATAGACGGGATGGTTAGATGGGCAGAACAGTGGCAAATGGAATTTAATCCTGAAAAGTGTGAGGTGATGCATTTTGCGAGGACAAACAAGGCAAGGGAATACACAGTGAATGGTAGGATGCTAGGGAGGACAGAGGATCAGAGGGACCTTGATGTGCATGTACATAGATCCCTGAAGGCAGCAGGACAAGTAGATAAGGTGGTTAAAAAGGCATATGGGATACTTGCCTTCATTAACCGAGGCATAGAATATAAGAGCAGGGAGGCTATGATGGAGCTGTACAAAATGCTAGTTAGGCCACAGCTGGAATAGTGTGTGCAGTTCTGGTTGCCACACTATAGGAAGGATGTGATTGCATTGGAGAGGGTGCAGAGGAGATTCACCAGGATGTTACTTGGGCTGGAGCACTTCAGCTATGAAGAGAGTCTGGACAGGCTGGGGTTGTTTTCCTTAGAGCAGAGAAGGCTGAGGGGGGACCTGATTGAGGTGTACAAAATTGAGGGGCATAGATAGAAAGGAACTTTTCCCCTTAGTAGAGGGGTCAATAACCAGGGGGCATAGTTTCAAGGTAAGGGGCAGGAAGTTGAGGGGATTTGAGGAAAAACCTTTTCACCCAGAGGGTGGCTGGAATCTGAAAGGATGGTAGAGGCAGGAACCTTCAACATTCAAGAAGCATTTAGATGAGCACTTGAAACGCCATAGCATACAAGGCTACGGACCAAGTGCTGGAAAAGGGGATTAGATTAGATAGGGCTTGATGGGCCGAAGGGCCTCTTTCTGTGCTGTATAACTCTGACTATCTGGTTGGCTAAGATAGTTGTGTGCCCCTTAGACATGGGTGAGGCTGGACCAGAGAGAACGACCAGGATGGGAGACTGATGGTTTTGCTGGGGACAAGGACATTAAAAATGTAGGTGAAGGAACAGTTGAGCAAATTGGCAGCAGCATTGTGGCAAAAAGCAAGATAAAAATTAGTCGAATGACAGTTTGTAAGTGAATTGGTAGAAGGTTCTTTTTCCAGGGCTGCTACAGAAGGGAGTGGGTTTGGAATGTAGTGGGTGGGGGGGGGAATAAGGATGATGAGGATACAATGAAGTGATTGGAGATGGCCTTGCCAGTGATCAGGGCCACTGGAGGTGACAAAGTTGAGGAATATAGGTAGGACTGTTTATATAGGGGACTGTGAATTCAGAGGAGAGGGGGCAAATGAAGCTGAGATGGAGATTGAAATTACCACGGATGAAGAGTCACAGTGCAGATGCTGAGGGAGAGAAACTTGGTGGAGGGGGTTAGATGAGGAGAGATGGGAGGAGTAGAATATTGTGAGCTGCATGAAGGAGAAGTAGGGGGGAGTGACCAAGATGTGACTTGGTGATGGGGGCTATACCACCAATGTAGAGTTTTGGGCAGGCAGTGGAAAGTATAGCCATGCAGGGAGGCTTTAGTAAAGGATAAGGTGTCGTCACCCGTGGTCAAATAGTCATCCATAATAAAGTCGTAGATGGCACAACCTGTGAGTGCACATTCTGGAGGAAAGTGTTGGGGGGTATCGATTGTTGATCTGCCAGCAGAGTCTGGGATGCAGTGGCGAGTGGCGTGAGCAGGTTGGGAAGGAGGTTGGCTCCCAGTGGATGTGCCAGGCAGGATGATTGGAGAGAGAGGTGGCAATGCAGTTGGAGTTACTACTTTTAATGTGTTGGATGCCTCAAAGGCTTCTTTGGGAAATGCTGAAACACAAAGGGTGGCCATTGGTTTGTTCATTGGTGGATTCGTGCTTCTCTTTTTCAAAACTGCTGACTTTACTTCCTCTTCAAAAAACCTACTCTTGACCCCCCCTGCCCCCTCCACTGTCCTTGGACATTACCATTCCATCTCCAACCCCTCCTTTTCAGTCCTTGAACATGTTGTTGGCTTAAAATCATGCCCATCTTTCCCACAACTGTGTTTGAACCTTTTCTGTTTTCCAATCTGGTTTCTGCCCTAGCACTGAAACCGAATCAGAAATTGTGTCCCATGGCACTTTTTAAAATTCATTCATGGGATGTGGGTGTCGCTGGCAAGGCCAGCATTTATTGCCCATCCCTAGTTGTCCTTGAGAAGGTGATGGTGAGCCGCCACCTTGAACCGCTGCAGTCAGTGTGGTGAAGGTACTCCCACAGTGCTGACCAGGATTTTGACCCAGTGATGAAGGAACGGTGATATACTTCCAAGTCAGAATGGTTTGTAACTTGGAGGTGGTGGTGTTCCCATGCGCCTGCTGCCCTTGTCCTTCTAGATGGGAGAGGTCGTGGTTTTGGGAGGTGCTGCCGAAGAAGCCTTGACAAGTTGCTGCAGTGCATCTTGTAGATGGTGCACACTGCAGCCACGGTACGCTGGTGGTGGAGGGAGTGAATGTTGAAGGTGGTGGATGGGGTGCCAATCAAGTGGGCTGTTTTGTCTTGGATGGTGTTGAGCTTCTTAAATGTTATTGGAGCTGCACTCATCCAGGCAAGTGGAGAGTATTCCATCACACTCCTAACTTCTGCCTTGTAGATGGTGGAAATGCTTTGGGGAGTCAGAAGGTGAGACACTCACTGCAGAATACCCAGCCTCTGATCTGCTCTTGTTGCCACAGGATTTGTGGCTGGTCCAGTTGTCAGTGGTCACCCCCAGGATATTGATGGTGGGGGATTCGGCAATGGTAATGCCATTGAATGTCAAGGGGCGGTGGTTAGATGCTCGCTTGTTGGAGATAGTCATTGCCTGGCACTTAAGTGGCAGGTAACATTCACGCCACACATCAGCTCAAGCCTGAATGTCATCCAGGTCTTGCCGCATGCGGGCATGGACTGCTTCATTATCTGAGGAGTTGCGAATGGAACTGAACACCGCAGTCATCCCCACATCTGACCTTATGATGGAGGGAAGGTCATTGATGAAGCAGCCGAAGATGGTTGGGCCTAGGACACCAGCTTTGTGCTCGGTATGACTCCAGCTAGTGGAGAGTTTTCTCCCTAATACCCATTGACTTCAGTTTTACTGGGCTCATTGATGCCACACTTAGTCAAATGCTGCCTTGATGTCATGGGCAGTCACTCACCTCACCTCTGGAATTCAGCTCATTTGTCCATGTTTGGACCAAGGCTGCAATGAGGTCTGGAGCCAAGTGGTCCTGGCGGAACCCAAACTGGGCATCAGTGCGCAGGTTATTGGTGAGTAAGTGCTGTTTGATAGCACTGTTGACTTTGCTGATGATTGAGAGTAGACTGATGGGGCAGTAATTGGCCGGATTGGATTTGTCCTGCTTTTCGTCGACAGGACATACCTGGGCAGTTTTCCACATTGTCGGATAGATGCCAGTGTTATAGCTGTACTGGAACAGCTTGGCTAGAGGCGCGGCTAGTTCTGGAGCACAAGTCTTCAGCATGACAGCCAAGATGTTGTTGGGGTCCACAGTCTTTGCTGTATTCAGTGTACGCAGTCGTTTCTTGATATAACGTGGAGTGAATCGAATTGGCTTCTGTGGTGGTGGAGACCTCCGAAGGAGGCCAATATGGATCATCCACTCTGCACTTCTGGCTGAAGATGGTTGCAAACGCTGCCGCTTTGTCTTTTGCACTCACGCGCTGGGCTCTACCATCATTGAGGATGGGGATATTCATTGAGCCGCCTCCTCCTGTTAGTAGTTTAATTGTCGTCGACCATTCACAACTGGATGTGGCAGGACTGCAGAGCTTTGATCTGAACTGTTGATTGTGGGATCGTCTATAGCATGCATGTAGTCCTGTGTTGCAGCTTCCCCAGGTTGGCACTACATTTTTAGGTACGCCTGATGCTGCTCCTGGCGTGCTCTTCTTCACTCATTATTGAACCAGGGTTGGTCCCCTGGCTTGATGGTAATGGTAGTGAGGGATATGCTGAGTCATGAGGTTACAGATTGTGGTGGAATACAATTCTGCTGCTGATGGCCCACAGTGCCTCATGGATGTCCAGTTTTGAGTTGCTAGATCTGTTCTGAATCTAGCACGGTGGTAGTGCCACACAATGCAATAGAAGGTGTCCTCTGTGAAGACGGGACTTCGTCTCCACCGTGACTGTGCGGTGGTCACTGCTACCAATGCTGTCATGGACAGATGCATCTGCAACAGGTAGATTGGTGAGGATGAGGTCAAGTCTGTTTTCCCCCTCGTGTTGGTTCCTTCACTACCTGTTGCAGGCCCAGACTGGCAGCGATGTCCTTCAGGGCTCGGACAGTAGTAGTGCTACTGAGCCACTCTTGTTGATGGACATTGAAGTCCCCCACCCAGAGTACATTCTGTGCCCTTGCTACTCTCGGTGCTTCTTCCAAGTGGTGTTCAACATGGAGGAGTACTGATTCATCAGCTGAGGGAGGGTGGTAGGTGGTAATCAGCTGGAGGTTTCCTTGCCCATGCTTGACCTGATGCATGAGACTTCATGGGGTCCGGAGTCAATGTTGAGGACTCCCAGGGCCACTCCCTCCCGACTCTCTACCACTGTACTGGTGGGACAGGGCATACCCAGGGATGGTGATGGAGTTTGGGACATTGGCTGAAAGGTGTGATTCTGTCTGTCAGGCTGTTCCTTGACTAGCTTGTGGGACAGCTCTCCCAATTTTGGCACAAGCCCCCTGATGTTGGTGAGGAGGACTTTGCAGGGTCGACTATGTTGGGTGTGCCGTTGTTGTGTCCATAGCGGGTGCCAAGGTCGATGCCGGGTGGTCCGTCCAGTTTTATTGTTTTTGTAGCGTTTGTTTTACAATTGAGTGGCTTGCTAGGCCATTTCAGAGGGCAGTTAAGAATCAATCACATTGCTGTGGGTCTGGACCAGGTAAGGATGGCAGATTTCCTTCCCTAAAGGGCATTAGTGGACCAGATGGGTTATTACGACAATCCGATAGTTTCATGGTCACCATTAATGATAGCTTTTTATTTAATTTTTATTTATTTAATTAACTGAATTTAAATTTCTCAGCTGCCGTGGTGGGATTTGAACTCTTGTCTCCGGATCATTAGATCAAGCCTCTGGATTACTAATCCAGTAACATAACCAGTATGCTACCGTTCCCCTGGTGTACTCCTTCCTCCTCAAAGTCACATCCATGCAACTGTTAATGTGGTGCACTATCCCTTCACATCCTACTTGACCTCTGCAGCCTTTGGCGCAGTTGACCACACCATCCTTCCCCAACCAGAGCATCTCCAGCAATGACTTTCCTTTCTGCCCTGCCGCTACCTCGAGTCCCCATGCGTATATATTTGGCCCCCTTCTATTCAGCAGCTACAGGTTAAATCTTGGCAACATCATGGGGCCAGGTTCCACGTGTACACTGACAACACCCAGTTCTACCTCCACCACCTCTCTAACCCTCCACTGCCTTTGTGCTGTCAGACTGCTTGTCCAATATCCAGCCCTGCATGAGTAACCCTTCCTCGTTGAACATTGGGAAGACTGAAGCCATTCTCTTGGGGGTACTGTCTCTGGTTGAACCAGACTGTTTGAAACCTTGGCGTCCTATTTGAACCCACGTTGATTTTTCCAGCCCCCATATCTTCTCCATTACTTAAGACCACATACTTCCACTTCTGTAACACTGCCTGTCTCCCCCTACCTGGGCCCAACTGCTGATAAAACCCTGATGCTTGCCTTTGTCACCTGACTTAATTTTCCCCTGTCCAGCCTCCTATCCTCCAAAAAAAACAGTTCTTCCAAAAGTCTGCTGCTTGTAGCTTATCCTGCACCAAGTCCCACTTGCTCCTAATCCCTGTGCTTGCTGACCAATGTTGGCTCCCAGTCCAATGCCTCAAATTTAACATTTTCATCCTCTGTTCAAATCTCTTCATGGCCTCATCTTCCCTATCTCTAATCTTCTCCAGCCATACAATCCTCAGGGAACAGTGTTCCTCCAACTGTAGCCTCTGCATCCCAAAATCCCTTTGGCCCCACCATTGGGTGTCGTGCCTTCAACTGCCTAATCCTTCGACCCTGCCTCTACTCCCTATCCTCCTTAAAACACGCTTCTTTGCCCAAGCTTTTAGTCATCCATCTTTGTGCTTACGTTACAGGTGCTATATAAGCGTACGTTGTTGCTGCTGTGACAGGAGTAAAGAGGTAAAGTAAAGCAGTGGTGGTTTGAGGTAGCGATTAGAGAAGGCAAGGTGTTTGAGCTGGCATATTCAAGTGTTGAACGAGAGAACGACCCAAGATGAAGAAAAAGGGCGATGCTAGTAATGGGATCAGATCTGTAGTACTGTATCATGCATCTGAGGCAGATGAATGCAACTAAAACATTTTTTGTTGTATTTGTTTCCAGGTTGAAGCTGTCTCCAAGTCCTTCCTCTCGGGTTACAGTATCACGTGCTACATCCAGCAGCACTGTTCACACATCTCGTGCCAAGCGAAAGCGTGTAGAAATGGAAGAGCCCAGAGAAAGCAGCAGTCATATACAGCAAACCCACTCTAGCAGTGGCTTGATCAGTATCGAGCCAACTGATATTGAGGGAAAATTTGTTTGTCTCAGTAACCATTCTGAGAAGGTGAGGACCCAGAAAACTCTTCCATATTTGGTTTGTCTTCTGATTGTGAGTCAGCACATTGGTGTAAAAATACCAATTCATTATGGTTGATGTTCAATTGAGTATGGCAGCAGTTGGACTCTGGATCCTGTGAAGGGCACAGTGCTGCTTAGCGACATGGTTCCAAACATTGTGTCAGGCGGTTTGGTGTTGGGAAGGTGAATTGGAGACTTGGGAGCTGAGCTTACTCTCAGTGAGCTAATGTTCATTTTTTTAGTAATCATTATGTTGTCCTGTGCCCTGTTACTTCAATGCTGTCCAAGATGGAGAATGCTGGTGCTGGGAATTAATGTCTGCATCCAACACTCAATTGGGTATACCATAGCAAGCAGAATTGGTTGACCTACTCGTGGGAAATTTTAAAAATATATATATAATATATAACCACGGGACAATCTATGCTGCTGGCTATTTTAGCAGGAGCAGTCTGGTCTAACTAGTGCTACTTTCTCCCTGCTGTGAGGAGGGATGGGTGATATAGCAAGTACCGACTAAGACAGTTGCACTGCCTGGAGTGGGAAGCTGCTGGACCAGCTCACTCCCATGTGTGAACTGGAAGCAGCATCTATTTTGTTTAATTCCTCAGTCAGCTAACAGGTGCTTTTTGTTCATGGTGTTCACTGTGGTCATTTATGGATGTGGTGAGATTGAGATCCAAAAATGCAATAAAGATGGTGAGTTGGGTAAAGTTGTATTTTTTTTTTTTTTTTTTTTAAGTGCCTGTAATTTAATCATGTGTGGCCCACAGCTAGTGGCTTGCTTGCTTGCTGAATACCGATGCACTCTTGCTGCTTCAATTAGAAATTCCTGCCCTATTGAGCCAGTGATTTCTCACTAGTGATCCTTCATGATGTATGAGATTTCAGGCAAGCAACTAATCTCTCTGGCCATTCTCTTGGGCAATGCTTGTTCTTCTAATGGCTAGCTCAAAACTGAAAGCCTGGAAGCAGGTTCCCTGCTGCCTTAACTGGAGTGTAGAAAGGTCATGGGGAACTTTACCCAGAAACTGGTAAATAAACCTGCTTTAGTTGTTATCTAGAACCTAAGACTTGTTTTAACATTTTGCTCCCACCGCCCAACCTGCATTCCATGATTTGACTCTACTCCACAAGTGATGGTAGTCCTGTACTATTCTTTCCAACTAGTGCTCCTTTTGTGCATGAACTGTGACAGTGTTGACAAGCTTCTCTATCATGGTGAGGAAGCAGAGCCAAGTCTGACCATGTCCTCGCATCTTTTTCCAGCGGGAGTTACTTGATTAGCAAGCAGAAGTTCAGTGCTGCTGCATTTTCTTCCACCTCGTTGCACTGCAAATCAGTCTGTGGGTACACTTCCCTCCCTCCTGCCCTCTTTCGTTTCCACATACAACATGTCAAATAAGAGCTAATTTGGTATAGCCCAGAAATAATCTGTTACTCTTCTGTGTGGTTCTGTATTACTGGGTGGTGTATTTACCATTTGAGCAGACATTCCTTTATAAAAAGGTCTCTCCGATCTTCTCAATCTGGCGTTGCAGAATGATTGATTCACTGCCACTCTTGCTTACAGGATCAACCACTTGGAGGCTGGAGACTGAAAAGGCAAATTGGAGATGGGGAGGAAATAGTCTACAAGTTCACTCCTAAATACACCCTGAAGGCTGGACAGGAAGTCAAAGTGAGTTACACATGGTGCAGTATAACTTCTACTATCCAAGTACACTGGAGTTGACTTGCTCTTTGCAATTTTAATTACTGATCCGAGACGTGTTTCTGTAGAGTGAATCACTGGTGAGTTTTGTACTGTGGACTGCTAGAAAAAAACTTTATTCCCAGCACTTTTGAAAGCCTAAGCAGGATCACCTCTTTCTGTGAATTGTGAACCTCTGAGCATTTCTTAAACCTAGCTTAACCCTACACTGGAGCTTCAGTCAACATGTTGAAACAAAATGAGTACTTCCCCCAAATGGGGTCTTGCAACACTGTTTGGAGTTGGGTCAGGACTTGCTCTGGAATTGTGTTGTCATTTCTGTGTTGCTATGGAGTGGTGATAACTGCAGCAATGCTAAAGTGGCACTGTAACTGCATCCTTTTGAATTGTTTCTACTGTATAGGTGAATACTGGAGTCGATGAAAAGCAACCAAAGTTGGGGCTAGCACATTGAAGCAGTGGAAGGGGGCTTTGTCACCCAGCTGCACTTTCTAGCACTTGCAAGGGAGTGGAGTTTGGGAGTGAATTTCTTGTTCAACTGAAAATCTTACTTTCATCCCACCATCTCCCTGAACAGCATCACTGAATATGGGCAGGTTTAACTTTTGGGTGCTTTTCAGTACAAAAGGGCAGCTGGAATACCCCAATTTTTATTGAAACTGCTCTGCTTGTTCCAGGAGGATGAAAGAGATTAATTCGCTATCTTAAACCAGTGCAAAAGTTCTGTCCTCGCGTTACTAAACTTTTTTTGGGTGGGGGGGGTTGGGGAGGGAGGAGGCGAAGAAAGAGGGGAGAGAGAGTTGTTGTTTTGCTCTGAATGTTTGTTTTTTGTTTCCTCTGTCTAGATTTGGAGCGCAGATGCTGGTAAAGCCCATAGTCCCCCTACTGACCTTCTGTGGAAGAGTCAGAGCTGGGGCACTGGCGATGAGATTAAGACTGTCCTCGTCAATTCTGATGGAGAGGTATGGCTTGTAGGTGGTGAAATTTCACATGGCTAAATTTTTCCCTATTACAGGAAAATTGTGTTCTTGTGGAATTTAGGCTTTAGTTCATAGTGTAGATTCAAACAAACAGCATCCTGTTTGACCCTAATCTGAGCTTTAGACCAATTCCTCTGCATTGCAAAGATCACCTGCTCAGTCACTTCCACCTCTGCAACACTGGTTCCACCCCAATGCTGCTGAAACCTTTTTTCTATACATGCATTCCATCCACCACCTTCTAAGTTTGTAACTTATCCAAACTACTGCGCATATTCTGTCCTGCTTCTCCCTGACCTTGGTTGTCACTGACCCAACCTGTATTGACTTTCCATCCCCTAATAGATTGGGTTGAAAACCTCAATCTAATCTTTCCCTGGCCTCAATCTACCCTACCTGTGCTGTCTACTCTAGTCCTACATTCTACCACACACCCAAATCTGCTCATTCCTCTTGACTCCTCCAGTCTCTTGTGCATCCTCCACCCCACCATTTGGTAACATCGTTCAGGTGCCTGGGTCCTGCTCTCCAATATTTTTTAATTATTCATTTACAGGATGAGGGTGTCATGGCAAGGCCAGCATTGATTGCCCATCCCTAATTTTACCCTTGAAAGTGGTGGTGAGCTGCTGCAGTCTGTATGGTGAAAGTACTCCCACAGTGCTGTTAGGGAGGGAGTTCCAGGATTTAGGAATGGTGATGTATTTCCAAGTCAGGATGGTGTGTCTGTCCTAGTAGAGATCGTGGGTTTGGGAGGTGCTGTCAAAGAAGCCTTGGCAAGTTGCTGCAGTGCATTTGTAGATTGTATACACTAGCCACAGTGTGCCGGTGATGGAGGGAGTGAATGTTTAAGGTGGTGGATGGGGTGCCAATCAAGCGGACTGCTTTGTCCTGGATCGTGTCTAGCTTCTTGAGTGTTGTTGGAGCTGCACGCGGGTGGAGAGTATTCCATTACACTCCTGACTTGTGCCCTGCAGATCAGATGGTGGAAAGGCTTTGGGGAGTTGGGAGGTGAGACACCTGCTCTTGTAGCCACAGTAGTATGTGGCTAGTCCAGTTTAAGTTTGTGGCCAACGGTGAAACACACACCCCCCCCCCCCCCCCCCCCAGGATGTTGATGGGGATTTGACGATGGTAATGGTATTGACTATCATGGGGAGATGGTTAGACTCTCACTTGTTGGAGACAGTAATTGCCTGGCACTTGTGTGGTGTGAATGTTTCTTGCCACTTGCCAGTCCAAACCTGAATATCATCCAGATCTTGCTGCATGTGAGCATGGACTGCTTCATTATCTGAGGAGTTGCGAATGGAACTGAACACCAATCATCAGCGAACATCCCCACTTCTGACCTTGTGATGGAGGGAAGGCCATTGATGAAGCAGCTGAAGATGGTTGGGCCTAGGACACTGCCCTGAGGAACCCTGCAGTGATGTCCTGGGGCTGATGATTGGCCTCCAACAACTGCAACCATCTTCCTTTGTGCCAGGTATGACTCCAGCCAGTGGAGAATTCCCTCCTCTATCTCCCCCACCCGGGGATTCCCATTGACTTCAATTTTACCGGGGCGCTTTGATGCCTTTGTCAAGGGAAGTCATTCTCCTCACCTCTGGAATTCAGCTGTTTTCAGTGTTTGGACCAAGGCCGTAATGTGTTCTGGAGCTGAGTGATCCTGGCGGAACCCAACTGAGCATTGGTGAGTAAGTGCCGCTTGATAGCTCTGTTGATGACACTTGCAACGATGAGCTTCTGCAACAATGTCCCGGGGCTGAGATAATTGGCCTCCACAACCATCTGCCTTTTGTGCTATGTATGACTCCAGCCAGTGGAGAGTTTCACCTCCACCCTGATTCCCATTGACTTCAATTTTACATGGGGTCCTTCATGTCAGACAGTTGCATTCGCCTCCGCTCTGGAATTCAGCTCTTTTTGTCCATGTTTGGAGCAAGGCTGTAATGAGGTCTGGAGCCGAGTGGTCCTGGCAGAACCCAAACTGCGCATTGGTGAGTAAGTGCTGCTTGATGGCACTGTCGACGACCCCTTAATCACTTTGCTGAATGAGAGTAGACTGATGAGACAGTAATTGGCTGGATTGGATTTGTCTTTTTTGTAACCGGACATATCTGGGCAATTTTCGACTTTGTCGGGTAAATGCCAGTGTTGTAGGTGTACTGGAATAGCTTGGCTAGAGGCACGGCTAGTTCTGGAGCATAAGTCTTCAGCACTGCAGCTGGGGTGTTGTTGGGAACAATAGCCTTTACTGTATCCCTTAAATCAGTGTTCTCTGCATCTGTGTCTCTCTCTATCTCTTAAATTTTTGGTTGCCCTTCCTAATCTAGCCTTTGGCTTGGTGTCTGTTTTCCACATACCTATTTTGTGATGGCATTATTCAAATGGAAGTTCTAATGCAGGTGTATTGTATGGACTCTCCCCTGGCACCATTGATTGCTGATCTGTAAGAATATGTGCAGCTTGTTTACACACAATTGCAAACAGCACTGGGCAGGAATTTCATAGCACTCCAGTTTCTATTGCCAATATAAATGGGACATTAGAAGAAAATTTGAAAAAAGCAGCTCTTAATGTGTTGCAGTGTGCATAGTAAATCTGAATTACATGGTAAGACTAACGACACAGCAAACGTAAACTTATAAATCTGTTGAGTTTTTATGCCTGCTTAATGTAATACATTTTCCCTTGGCTTTTTTTGGAGTAAAGGAATTCTGGAGGTTGATTTGTGTTGCAAATTGGTTAGCTGATACCCATGTGATCAAGTACATCGTGCTACCTTTTTATCCCTTGCTGTCTTCCTTTTGAAAATGACTGGGAACTATATGTGCTTAAAATAGTAGCTTGCAATCCTCATGCAAGCTTTGATTTTAAAGCATATTTCATAATGAGTTGGCACTTGTGTGGTGCTAATGCCACTTATCAGCCCACGCTTGAATGGTTTATATTTTTGCTCATCTTTTTCAGAATATTAGCGGTGGCTATACTGTATTGCTGATTTTTGTTCAATTCAGGCATAACTACAAAGTTCTTTTTAGTTGTGAAATTCCATCTATTTCCTGAGTACTGTTTGTTTTCAGAGTGGAGATCCTGGGCGCTCACCCTCTACTGGAGATCAGGGGTGGTGAGTCCAGTTGGACTCCTTATTAACTCAGGCAGTGTACATATTCAGCTGGTAGTCAATAACTGAAATGTAGTCTTTTTAATGTAGATACTACTGTATTTACATATTCAACAATTATTCCAAAAATGCACCCGTGTTGGTTATTTATATCTATTAAAATAAGCACTTTGGTTATGTGCATTTCTTTCTTATACAGGAAGTTGCAGTAAGAAGTCTCCGAAAAACTTACCATGAAGATGTGGAGGAAGAGGCTGAGTTTGGAGAGGAAGATCTTTTCCACCAACAGGTAAAGTATAAATTGTTATATTGTGTTGACATTTTTAATCTGAACACCTTTTCTGTAGCCTGAAATATTTCTGAATAGTACGGAATGCCAAATTTGTCCCTATTTCATGTCCTTGTCCAAATCAGTAGACACTAATTAACATGTCACTTATCCAGTATCTTCCCACCTACATTCGTGACTCTGCCGACGCCTTCCGCCACTAACAGTTTCCTGACCCCAATCGTGTCCTTTTCACTGGATGTCCAATCCCTCAACACCTCCATCCCCCACCAGGACGGCCTGAGGACGCTCTGTTCAAGGAAGAAGCGGAGGCCCAACCAGTCCCCATCCACCACCACCATCCTCTGCCTGGCTGAACTTGTTTTCACATTGAACAACTTCTCCTTTGACTCCACTCACTTCCTCCAAATTAAAGGTGTTGCTATGGGAACCTGCATGGGCCCTAGCTATGCCTGCCTTTTTGTGGGATATGTGGAACATTCTTTGTTCCAGTCCTACTCGGGTCCCCTCCCTCACTACTTTTTCCGGTGCATTGATGACTGTATAGAGCCATTTCCTGCTCTCCCTGAACTAGAAAATTTCATTCACTTTTTGCTTCCAATTTCCACCCTTCCCTCACCTTCACATTGTCCATCTCCGACTCTTCCCTTCCTCGACTTCTCTGTCTCCATTTCTGGGGATAGGCTATCGACAAACATCCACTATAAGCCCACTGACTCCCACAGCTACCTGGACTACACTTCCTCCCACACCGCTTCCTGTAAGGACTCTCTTCCATTCTCCCAGTTTCTCTGTCTCTGCAGCATCTGTTCTGACGATGCCACCTTCCATACTATTGCTTCCGATAGTCGTCTTTTTTTCTTCAACCGAGGATTCCCCTCTACCGTGGTTGACATGGCCCTCAACCGTGTCCGTTCTATTTCCCGCACTTCTCCTCTCGCCCCATCCCCTCCCTCCCAGAACCACGATAGGGTTCCCCTTGTCCTCGCCTTTCACCCCATCAGCCTCCACATTCAACAGATCATCTTCGCCACCTCCAGCGTGATACCACACCAAAACACATCTTCCCCTCCCCTTTCAGCATTCCGAAGGGACCGCTCCCTCCAACACCCTGGTCCACTCAATCACCCCCAACAGGCTCTCCCTTCCCCACGGTATCTTCCTGTGCAAGCGCAGGAGATGAAACACATGCCCTTTTACCTCCTCCTTTCCCACTGTCCAGGGCCCCAAACACTCCTTCCAGGTGAAACAGCAATTTACTTGTACAGGAAACTCTTTTATCCGGCACAGACGGGACCGGCGTGGTGCCGGTTTATCAAAGTCCGGATTACAGAGCGTTATAGTTAAAAGGTACGAGAGCTCGTACACAGCAACAAATCCAAGCTTCCATGTTGCTTAGCAACAGCTGCAAGAAGCCTGACCACAGACCAAGCGTCCCTGTTGCTTAGCAACAAGTGCAGGAACCTCCGATTACACAGCCAAAAATCAAGAAATGGCCACTAATATGAAGAAAAACTTAACTGAACCTACTCCTGAATTTTGCCGTTTAACCGAGATTTCTAGTTGTTTGGGTGCCGGTAAATCGAAAATTTCCTGCACTTCTTGCAATTCAGTATACTGTATTCGCTGCTCACAATGCAGCCTCCTCTACATTGGGGAGACCAAACGCAGATTGGGTGACCGCTTTGCAGAACACCTCCGTTCAGTCCATAAGGGTGAGCCCGAGCTTCCCGTCACTTCAATTCTTCACTCCACTCCCGCTCTGACCTCTCTGTCCTTGGCCTCTCACTGTTCCAATGAAGCTCAGCGTAAGCGCAAGGGACAGCAGCACCTCTTTCGATTAGGCACTTTACAGCCTTCTGGACTTAACACTGAGTTCAACAATTTCAGACTATAACCCCTGCCCTTACTTTTTCAGGCGGCAGGTGTTGCAAATGGGGATGGCAGGATCATCATTAAACCACTCCTGCCTTCCACCCTATCACAGACCGGAAACATTAACTCTGTTTCTCTCTCCACCGATGCTGCCTGACCTGAGTGTTTCCAGCATTTTCTGTTGTTTATATTAACATGGGTTTTTTTTTTTGTTTCCTGGTTCTGCATACAGAGCTTTAATCTCAAGTGTCTCAGATGAGATTAGCTATCTCATTGCAGACATCTCATCAAATTTGGAACCTTGTTTTTATGATAATACTACACTGATGTATTTTACTTGCTGGAACATGGAGTGAGAGGGGGAGGTTAAATATGAATTTAGTGTATTTATAACTGAATAAAATGAGAGCCTTTTTTCAACAGAAACTTGTTTTATTTCAGGGTGACCCGAGGACCACTTCCCGCCAATGTGCAGTGATGTGATCATCGTCAAAAAATACTTTTTTCTTTCAGAAGAAAACAATCTGAGTTCTTTACTTTATCCAGAGCCACTGAGAAATATTTTTGTACACAATGTGTTTCTTTTAACATTTGAGACCATTCTGTTTTAGTATTTTTAAGACCATTGTTTTATTTTGTAAAACCTGAGTTCTGAAGGGGTATTTTTTTAAGATCTTGCGACAAAACAGTTCAGTGGTACATTAAAAAGCGAGGTTATAAAAATTTTACACGGGGGTGGGAGGGAGAAGAGTAGAAACATTTTTAGTCACATGGCCTCCTTGTGTATAGATTGGGATTTGGGTTCAATACATCCAGGGTTTAGCCGTGGCACTGCATCACGGGCTGTATTAATCAGAATTTGGTTATTCTGCAGTTTTTCAAACCCAAAGGGTTGTTTTAAAAACTCCACCAAATTGGTGTTAACCTAGTACCCAAACATAATTAGCATCGTTGGGAGTATGAAACTCCTTCAAAGCTGCTGATGGAGTATTCTATACTCCAACGCAGAAGTCTCAGGTGTTTTACAGAAATCATGCTATAAAGATTTCTACTGTGACCCTACCCATTTATTTGGCTATTCTGTACAAATACTGCTGTACCAAAACTGTTGTACATGATCTATAAGCATTTGTAACATGGAAAGGAGACTGAATGGTCACTCATCTGGAAATGGGAGCCCAAATTTATTTTAATTGGATGAATTATGTGATCATGTGCATTTATTAAATGAAAACCTAAACATTGCATGAAAAACAGCAGAATACACCAAACTTTTTTAATTTTTAATCAATCATCTTGTTGAGCACTGCATGTAATGTTCTGCTACATTGCACTCATTTCACAGCAAAGCCTGATCTTGTACAGGAAACTTTCTGGTATCCGGCACTGACGGGACCGAGCTGGTGCCGTACCATCAAAACTGCTGTAGAAACCAGCGCTAATGTTAAAACATACGGAGCTTTTGAGCTCCGTGTGAATCAACAAACCCTGTTGCTTAGCAACAGCTTCAAAACAGTCGGCCGCAGCTTAAAAGCGTCTCTGTAGCTAAGCAATAGCTTCAGCTAGACCTTGCAGAGCCTGACTTTGGGTGGGGGGGGGGAAGCAACGAGAAGTAAAAAAAACTTATAGGAAACGGCTCCTGAATTTTGCTGGTAGATAGAGCTTTCCGGACATTTAACCTCCGGTTAAATGAAAGTTTCCTGTAGTTAGTGTTGTCAAAATTCCATTGTTTAAGGTAGTGCTTAACCATTTGGATCCCTAGTTTCTGATGCCATTGGGTACATTTACTGGCTGGTGTATTAATATTTGGATGGTGGCTTATGGAAGTTTGACTTTTGTTTATTGCTGAATGCTGGTTAGTACTTAACTGACAGCGATTTTGTAGTAGAAGCTTGCTTGTTTTAGTGGCTTGTTAGTGACCTTCAGATAAAGACAATGAGGGTTGGAAAAATGTTTCATGGCATTGGAACAGATATTAAAGTTTAATTTGACAGGACAGTTTACACAGCAGTTGCAGAAACCACCTTAATTTGCAAACTCCTGTTTTAACAAATCATGTAGCCAGTACATAACAGATGATCTAGTCAGAATATAGTGAAATCATAGAATTTTGGCAGTATTCAAGGTAAGCCAACATAAGAGACTGCAAAACTAGAGATTTTTAAAAAAGCACAATCTTGTTCTTTTCTTTGTAATAACAGGTTTTCAAAAATAGTACGGCTACTTATGAAATCTTAAGCAATAAAACTGGAGAAGCAGAGATCTGCAGCTAGCCCTTGAATATTCACTCTTGTATCACTGTCCCAAGAGTGGTTTTAAATTGGTTAAGTTTTTTTTGGGGGGGGGGGACAAAAAAAATCATGTTACTTGTACTTTAACGACTGAGAGATTTGAGCCCACACATTGTAGTGTTGGGAGGGGTGGTGGGGAGGAGTAAGTCCTGGTCACACTAATGTTTTTTCCCACCCTACCTTGTGATTTATGTATCATATATATGGTTAAATAACAAATTTTATGCTTATCTTTCATTTATAAACTTTAAAATTATGTTTCTCAGACGATCCTTTTTTTTAAGTGGGCTGAATACAAATCTGGAATGTTGAGATTAAAAGATGAGTTCCTTTTTGAATCCATGAATCTAATAGTTCTAGTTAAAATTTTAGTAGTTTTTCATAGATCTATGGTGGTCTTGGTGAATTAGAATTGATAGATTGTGAAATGTAGAATTAAGTGCCCTCAAGTAGAAGTTGCTGAGGTTTATGGCCTGGGAAACAGAATTTTTAAAAATTTACTTATGCTTTAATATTAAACTTATTTGAACCATAGTGGATGGTCTTAAAAAAAATCATGTGCACACTGTTTCTTAAATGATGTCGAATTTACTGGTGAAAAATCATGATGTGCATTGCTGTGATTTTTTTTGACTTTTTTTTAAAAAGGTTACATTGCAAGGTTTCTGGTGTTTTCCTTGTAAAATCAAACACTTCTTTCCACTGATTAAAAAGAAACCCACAAAGCACATGTGGAATTCAGTTTCTGTCTTATTGGAGGTTTTTATTAACTAAAACATTGGCAGATCCACGCGCTCCCTCCCTCCTTCCCCTCGCCTGCGCCGCTCTCCCTCCTTGCCCTCGCGCACACTCTAAACCAGTGATACTAATCCTTTTTTAAACCTGTAATCAAGCAGATTGTCTAAGATTTTGGTAGGAAAGTTTCAGAAAAGCAAAGGCATCATGATTCCAAAAGAACAGATTTGCCTTTTTTTAATGTAAACCTCTTACTAGCCCTTTTTAAAAAATAAATGCATAATTCAACTGAATTACTAATGTGAATTTTTGAGCAGTGAAAGAAGATAATGTGAATAAAGAATCATTTCTGTGTGTCATTTTCACTTGTAAATGCACTGTGACCAGAATTTGTAGCTGAAGGTGCAGTACTTTGTTATGGAGTAGGTTAGTTTGATTTGTAGATTGTTGACCTACAGCATCACTGTCGGCAATATCAGGATGTGTTGCTGTGTCTGGAAATGGGCATTAATGTATGAACTGTCCTGAATGAGGTATTGCTCCAAAAACGCAGCTGGGCCGAGTGTAAAATCAATAGGGTGTTAATTCTACCATTAAAAATCAGCAAAGTGGAACTTCAACTTGCCCTTGTAGCATAAGTATTTACATTGTGCTTAAAAGTAACTTGGATTTGCTTTTGATGAGTTTACACCCCAATAAGCTAGACTGTATCACTGTGTATTACTAGATGGAGATGACATGCCCAAAATACAAAAGTTCTTTCTGTAATTTGTAAACATACATTTTATAACTGGAATTTTTTTTATGAACATTCAATAAATGTGGTTTTACATATTATGAAAGTTTTAAAGCATGGTATTTTTGTCTTGAATGAACTTCAAAACACAGATTTACTGAGACACCTTGAGCTAGAATAGTTGTGGAGAGATTTTAAAGAGGTGATGAAGCAGGTATTTTAAAGACAAAAATCAACACTTTATCCAAAATCCTGCAATTTCTGATTCTTGCTTTACTGTGACGTAGAAGGAAACATTTGTGAAAGTAAAGTTGCCCATCTTGGCTCAGTAGTTGCTCTCTTGCCTCAGGCAGAAAGCCATAGGTTCAATCCCCACTCCAGAGACTTGAGCACATAACCTAGATTGACGTTTCAGTGCAATACTGAGGGAATGCTACACTGTCTGAAGTGCTGCCTTTTTGGAAAAGCTGCATACGAACAGAGGAGGGCCACTAGACCAAGTCCCAGTTTAAAGCATCTCTGATCCATCGGGCCTCTCACACAATTGCAATACCTTGTGTATCACTATGCTATCCACCCCACCTGAAATTGTTACCTCCTGGGAGAGTTGAAAAAGCCCAGGCCAATGTTGGGGGCGGGGAAATATCTGGCAAATTGCTCTCCAGTCTTGAGCCCAATCTCCCAACACATTGAGATCTGCCTGAAGCAGACTAGCATGGTCTACAGTCCTAACACACAGATCTTGGTACTGTATAATTTGCAGATCGTGACCCCAACACCTACATCCGATCATTAATAAAAATAATAGAGTAGCAGTCCTGACACTGATCCTGCAGGACACCACTGATGACTGGTCTCCAAACCGATACTGAGCCAAATCCACCCAGAGCTACTTTCTGCCTACGTCCTGCCAGCCAGTTCTCCATCCAGCTCAATATATTACCACTAATAAAGGTTTCAATCTTCTAGAGAAGCCTCTTGTGTGGTACCTTATCAAAAGCTTTTTGGAAGTTAAGTAGACAATATCTACTGGGCTTCCCTCCTCCACTAACTTCTTCAAAAAAATAGAATTAGAGTTGTAGACATGACTTTATGGAGCCATGCTGGGTGTCCCAAATATGTAATCAATATCCAAACAATCATATATTGCATCTATAATGATTCTCAAGCATCTTTCCTATTACTGATGTCAATCTAATGGGCCTATAGTTACCAGATCCACCATGTCACCTTTTTTTTAGATATGGGGACTACATTAGCCTTCAAATCTACGGAAACCAAAACTGCAGTGAGCTATTAAAAATACAGGCTAGCGGCTCGCACAGCACGTGTTCCATTTCCCTGAATACCCAAATGGTCGTTTCATATTTTTTGAATGTTGTGTGCAAATTTGAAGAACCGGAGTTCTCCCAGTGTCCTGGGCAACATTTATCCCTCAACCAACGCTGCAAATATTTTACATGGTCATCTATTTGTGTAGATGTTGCTGTGTGCCAATTGGTTGTTGCATTTGTCTACATTTAAATGCAGTCACTGTAGTAATGTAATCAATTGACTGAAGTGCTTTGGAGTGGCCTGAGCATAAGCATATGAAAGGTGCAAATGCAAGTAAAATAGCCCTTGAATTGTATTCAGTAAGTTTTTGCATTTGGGGGCTTCCAAGCCCTCCCAAGATTTGGACCCCTCTCGTACCATGAATGATATCAGAAGATTGTGCATCTTCCAGGTTTATTTGGTTTGACTATGGAGGTTGAGATCAAATCCGCAAAGAAGTTATGATTTTTTACTTTGAAGAATCGGTGACTCAGAAGTGGAATAATATACTGAGAATGTGAAACCGAGAACCCCTTTTGCACAGAAATTGTCTTTATCTCCTTGGCCCTTTTTTTTGGAGGTGGGAGGTGTGTATGTACCTTTAAGAGAATAACTGGTCTCAGACTGCAGTACCGGCAGTGACCACCCCTGTATAAAAGGTGCTAGTGAGCCTCTGTTGTTTTCAGTTTCACTATTGACTTCCATCAGTAAAGACTTGTTTTGTTCAACTCCTGCTGTCCGTGTCCCAATCATTCACGGACATAATACTGGCAACGAGCAGATACGAACTTACCTACAGTCTGCACCACCTCCTGGGATCCATTCCTACAGCGAAGTGAGCAGAGGTCGAGGTCGAGGCCAGAAAGAAAAAAAAAGTAAGAAGCAGTGGAAACGGGCGTCGACCGTGGGCATCTGCCCCTGTGTTAGCGGAGTTGAAGATTGCTGGAGAAGCTGTCGAAAGTGGGGCCTGGTTCCTGTCGACGGTGCTTCAGCTAATCGGGCTGGTGGCAGGTAGTACACTGATCCTTCCTGGGCTGCGGCGGTCGCGAACTCGAGCGGGTGGCTTGCAACGGGGCCGAGCAGCGTTGACTGGAAGAAGAGAGAGAGGGTGGAGCACACGGCGCGGCCGGTGCTACGAAGCCGGGCTGCGTATAGACCAGAGAAGAGGGAGGCAAGAGTCCCACAGGGTTGTTCCACGATGGGAAAATAATTTAAAAAATGTTAAACACGCAAGAAACCGCGAGGAGCTGCAGGTTGCAACGGGAACCGCGGAAAGCAGCACTAGCAACAGCGGGGAAGAAGGCTAAAGCGCGGGAGGCGCCATTTTGTTAAATCGAGTAAGAAGGCAAAGCGCGGGAGGTGCCATTTTAGATTTGCAAGATGCCGAAGACTGGCTGTATCACTGCTTTTGATAATACAATAGAGGACTGGACCACGTATGTGGAAAGAGTCGAGGTATATTTCGAGGCAAACGAAATAGCTGATGAGAAAAGGGCATCGGTATTGCTAAACGTAATGGGCGCTAGAACGTACGGCCTATTGCGGTGATATACCTATCAATTCGTCCAATAAAAAGCGACGAGTTAGGAACGTAACTAAAGGTTTTTATTGACTAAATAACAGAGCCCACCCTCGTGGGTGATCGGGTCCAACAAGGAGGAATACCAGCCAGTCGACTACCTTTATACCTGGGCAGGTAGTTGGAGCCATGGGCGGAGTCGGAGGTGGTCAGCCCAGGTATAACAGCGCGACAAGAGGCGACCTCGTATCGTGATACAACAGTGATAACGGTGATAACAATACAACAGTGATAACTATAGTGAACGATAAAAGTGGTTTACCACATTCACCCCTTGTTTAGATTTGAGTCCGGCGGGGTGAAGTGTACTACCAGTTCTGGTATGTCAGTCTGTCCGGAGGCCTCGTAAGCCTCTCCGATCGTCGCAGCGGCGGTGCTGCATTATCCGGTGTTAGTGCTGGTGTCTGCGTGGTCGGCGAAGGCTCGTGGGGTTCCGGCATGCCGTCTACCTGGGCTGGAATTGGGGGGGTGGTGGGGGGGGGTAAAGGTGGTGTCTCCGGAGTGCCCGAGGGTGCGAGGTCTCGTAAGGAGACAGTGTCCTCCCGCCCGTCTGGGTAAGCCACGTAGGCGTACTGGGGGTTGGCGTGCAGGAGGTTCACCCTCTCGACCAGGGGGTCTGTTTTATGGGCCCTCACGTGCTTTCGCAGCAAGACGGGCCCCGGAGAGGTCAGCCAGGTTGGTAGAGTGGTTCCCGTAGTCGACTTCCTGGGGAAAACAAACATTCGTTCATGGGGGGTGGCGTTAACGGCAGTGCAAAGTAGTGACCGGATGGAGTGCAGCGCTGTCGGGAGGACTTCCTGCCAGCGGGAGGTTGGGAGGCCCTTAGACTTTAAGGCTAAGAAGACGGCCTTCCATACCGTCGCGTTCTCTCTTTCCACCTGGCCGTTCCCTCGGGGGTTGTAGCTGGTGGTCCTACTTGCTGCAATACCTCTCGCTAGTAGGAACTGACGGAGTTCCTCGCTCATGAAAGAGGAGCCCCGGTCACTATGTATATAGTTTGGGAACCCGAACAAGGCGAAGAGGTCGTTCAGGCATTTAATGACCGTGGTACTGGTCATGTCTGGGCAGGGGAAGGCAAAGGGGAAACGGGAGTACTCATCAACAATGTTGAGGAAGTACACATTACGGTCAGAGGACGGGAGGGGCCCCTTAAAGTCGATGCTCAGGCGCTCGAAGGGGCGGGTGGCCTTGATCAGGCTTGCTCTGTCCGGCCTAAAGAAGTGCGGTTTGCACTCGGCACAGGTCTGGCAGTTCCTGGTTATGGTCCTGACCTCCTCGATGGAGTAGGGCAGGTTGCGGGCCTTAATGAAGTGGTAAAGTCTGGTGACCCCGGGGTGGCAGAGGTCGTTGTGGAGGGTCTGAAGTCTATCACTTTGCGCGCTGGCGCATGTAATTCGTGACAGAGCATCGGGGGGTTCGTTCAGCTTACCTGGCCGGTACAAGATATCATAATCGTAGGTGGAGAGCTCGATTCTCCACCTCAAGATCTTGTCATTCTTGATTTTGCCCCTCAGCTTGTTATTAAACATAAAAGCGACCGAACGTTGGTCGGTAAGGAGGGTAAATCGTTTGCCTGCCAGGTAGTGCCTCCAGCGTCGTACCGCCTCCACAATCGCCTGGGCCTCCTTCTCGACCGACGAGTGTCGGATCTCAGTGCCCTGTAGGGTCCTTGAGAAGAAGGCCACCGGTCTCCCCTCCTGGTTAAGGGTGGCGGCTAGGGCGAAGTCGGATGCATCGCTCTCGACTTGGAAGGGGATGGACTCATCCACTGCGTGCATAGTGGCCTTGGCAATGTCTCCCTTAATGAGGGAGAAGGCTGCGCACGCTTCCTCCGTAAGGGGGAAGGATGTGGACTTCATGAGGGGTCTGGCTTTGTCCGCATAATTGGGCACCCATTGGGCATAGTAGGCGAAGAGCCCCAGGGTTCTCTTGTGCCTTAGGGCAGTGGGGGAGGGGTAGCTCCATGAGGGGGCGCATTCTTTCGGGGTCGGGGCCGATGAGTCCGTTCTCTACTACACAGCCAAGGATGGCAAGGCGCGAGGTGTTAAACACACATTTCTCCTTATTGTAGGTGAGGTTCAGCCGTTGGGCTGTACGGAGGAATTTCTCCAGATTCACGTCGTGGTCCTGCCGGTCGCGGCCGCAGATGGTGACGTTATCTAGGTAGGGGAATGTGGCCTGCAGTCCGTTCTGGTCAACCATCCGGTCCATCTCCCTTTGGAAGACCGAGACCCCGTTGGTGACACCGAAGGGGACCCTAAGGAAGTGGTATAGGCGCCCATTCGCCTCGAAGGCGGTGTACTGGCGGTCCTCGGGGTGGATAGGGAGTTGGTGGTAGGCCGACTTAAGGTCGATGGTCGAGAATACGCGGTATTGTGCAATCTGATTGACCATGTCAGATATGCGGGGAAGGGGGTATGCGTCCAGCTGGGTGTATCTGTTTATGGTCTGGCTGTAGTCGATGACCAGGCGATTTCTATCGCCGGTCTTAACGACCACAACCTGGGCACGCCAGGGGCTGTTGCTCCCCTCGATGATGCCCTCCTTCAGGAGACGCTGCACCTCAGAGCTAATGAAAGCTCTGTCCCCAGCGCTGTACCGCCTGCTCTTGGTAGCGACGGGTTTGCAGTCGGGGGTGAGGTTAGCGAACAGGGAAGGTGGCGGCACCTTGAGGGTGGATAGGCTGCAGGTGTTACGCGGTGGGCGGTTTAACCTTCGCTGGTTGTCGACTGTGAGTGGGGGGAGGGGTCCACCGTATGCTAGGGTTACACTTTGGAGGTGGGATTGGAAGTCCAGCCCTAGTAGGACGGCAGCGCAGAGCTGGGGGAGGACGAGGAGTTTAAAGTTTTTATACTCTGTACCCTTAACCGACAAGGTCACAGCACAGTAGCCGCTAATGTCCGTGGCGTGGGACCTCGATGCCATCGAGATTTGGTTGCGCGTTGGCAGGACAGGGAGGGAGTAGTGGCTCACCGTGTCTGGGTGGATGAAGCTCTCCGTGCTTCCGCTGTCGAACAGGCAGGTCGTGGCGTGGCCGTTTACTTTGATGTCCATCATCGACTTGGACAGGTGGTGTGGGCGGGCTTGATCCAGAGTGACGGAGGCTAGCGTGTAGGTAAGCGAGTCGTTGTCGTCTGCGGGCGAGGCGGTCGTCGGGTCCGGGGGCCCGGTGGCAGTCGGGCGTGGTGGGTAAAATGGCGTCTCCCACGAGGTAGGACAAAATGGCGGAGAAGATGGCTGCCCCCATAACTCACATGAGGCACTATTGGGGTTGGTTGCCTTGATCAAAGATGGCCACCCCCATGACTCACGTGTGGGGATACTGGCCTCAGTTGCCGTGAAAGAAGATGGCCGCCCCCACAGTTCGCATGAGGCACTGCTGGCCTCTGAAGATCCGCTCCTGCAGGCCTTAGAGAAGTGGCCTTTCTTCCTGCAGGTTGAGCAGGTAGAGTTCCTGGCTGGGCAGCGCGACCTCGGGTGCTTCTCCTGGCCGCAAAAGAAGCAGCCGGCGGCCCGATCGCGGGTGCCCGATGTCGGAGCCGGTACCGGGGGTGGCGGGCCGCCGACGCTGAGGTAGGTCCCGGGGGCGGTGCTGCGAAGGGTATTGCGGTAGGGGTCGGGCCCGAGTCCCAGGGTCGCGAGCAGTACCTGGAAAACGCCTCCTGGTCCTGATGGGCCACCTCCAGGGAGAGAGCGAGGGCTTCAGCTTTGTCCAGGTCGAGGTCTTTAGCTTCAAGCAGTCTTTGCCGTGAGTAGTCGGACCGTAGGCCTTTCACAAAGGCATCGCGGATATTATCTTCCGTATTTTCAACAGCCGTCACCGCTTTAAAGTCACAGTTCCTGCCGAGTGCTCTTAGCGCCCGTAAAAATTCAGCTACAGACTCTCCTGGCTGTTGCGGGCGGGATCTTAGGAGGTGCCTGGTGTACATGTAATTTACCGGGCTGCGGTACTGCTGTTTCAGTAGGTTGATAGCGGCCTCGTATGTAGTCGTATCCTGGATGAGTGCGTATACTCTCGGGCTCGCTTGGGCGTTCAGAAGTCTTAGTTTGGATCTCTGCGGGGCGCCGGATTCTTCCAGGTAGGATTCGAAGCAGTCCAGCCAGTGTTTGAAGTTGAGGGCTGAGTTTGCTGCCTGTGGGTTTAGATCCAGGTACGGTGGTTTGAGGGCTTGCAGCCAAGCCGGCTGGTGTGGCTGGTGTAGCCCGGTGTCTGAAAGCTGCTGTGGCTGTGCTTCTGGGAGGGCTCCTGGCTGGTCAGTAGTAGACATCTTTAAAATTTAGTCAATAAAATTGATATACCTATCAATTCGTCCAATAAAAAGCGACGAGTTAGGAACGTAACTAAAGGTTTTTATTGACTAAATAACAGAGCCCACCCTCGTGGGTGATCGGGTCCAACAAGGAGGAATACCAGCCAGTCGACTACCTTTATACCTGGGCAGGTAGGTGGAGCCATGGGCGGAGTCGGAGGTGGTCAGCCCAGGTATAACAGCGCGACAAGAGGCGACCTCGTATCGTGATACAACAGTGATAACGGTGATAACAATACAACAGTGATAACTATAGTGTAACGATAAAAGTGGTTTACCACATGCGGGACATGATTACTCCAGCCAAACCAAAGGTGAAGAGTTTTAACGAAATTGTTGCTGTCCTACAGGAACACCTAAACCCTGTACCGCTGTTGATAGCAGAAAGATTTAAATTCCACAGGAGAACTCAGCATAAAGATGAGAGCAATGCTGAGTACCTTACGGAACTATGCAAGCTATCAAAGCACTGCCAGTTCGGAGCAGGACTGGCAGATACCCTACGGGACAAATTTGTCTGTGGACTCCTGAGTGAAGGAACACAGAAGAAGTTACTCTCAGAGAAAGAGCTGACGCTAGATAAGGCTTTCAGTGTGGCAGTATCGTATGAAGCAGCAGCCAGGGGAGCTGCAGAAATTCAACAAAAGCCACAGGAATACGGCACCCACGAAATGACACGGGGATTTGCAAAATGTTATCGCTGCGGTAGAACTAACCATGACCAGAAGGACTGCTGGTCCAAAGACAAAATATGCAGGCAATGCGGAAAGATGGGACACATTGCACGAGTTTGCAGGTCTGGGAAGAAGACCAGTGACAACAAAAAGGCTACTAAGGAACCGTACAAGAAAGTACAAAAGATGATGAACAGTAGTTCCGAAGACCAGATGAGCGATAGTGAATCTGGGAACAGGAGACTAAGCTGTCTCAAACTTCACAATGTAATCGCAAAAGAGGATCACCGAACCATTTGGGTCACCCTCACGATAGCAGGGTCCCAAGTTAAAATGGAATTGGATACAGGATCAGCGCTAACCGTCATGAATCGACGAGACTACGAGCGGCTATTCTCACACATACCCTTGAGAGAGACATCCATCGTCTTGACGACGTATACGGGGCAAAATGTATACCCCAGAGGAAAAATAAGGGTGCCTGTCGAATACAACGGCAAGAAAATACGGAAATTGTATCTGTACATACTGCCAAATGGTGGACCACCGTTATTGGGACGTGAATGGATCAGGAAGATAAACTTAGATTGGCACTCCATTCATGCAATGACGGTGGACGGTAAAAAAGATGAAGACGTCACTCCTGGACGATTGTCAACAATCTTAGCTAACGCCAAAGAGGTATTTCAACAAGAACTGGGCACGCTTAAAGGCGTAACCGCCTCGATAAAAATAGAAGAGAATGCAGTTCCCAAGTTTTTCAAAGCAAGACCGGTACCATATGCAATTCGCCCAGCCGTCGAGGCAGAGCTGGAGAATCTGGAGAAGGCAGGCATGTTGTCTAAGGTCGCCTGGAGCGAGTGGGCGACACCCATCGTTCCTGTCATGAAGAAAACGTTAAGCAATAAGTCCGGGGATCCAAGGAAGATTCGCATCCGTGGGGATTTCAAGGTGACGGTGAACCCAGTCCTTCACACAGTACAATATCCTCTTCCAAGGATAGAAGACATCTTCGCCTCACTGTCTGGAGGGAAGCGTTTTACAAAAATTGACTTAGCACAAGCATATTTGCAGATGGAGGTTGAAGAGTCCTCTAGGAAGTATCTCACGATAAACACTCACAAAGGTCTTTACCAGTATCATCGATTGGTATTCGGAGTAGCATCGGCTCCGGCGATATGGCAAAGAGCGATGGAACAAGTCCTGCAAGGGATTCCGGGGACTCAGTGTTACTTGGACGACATCCTTGTGACAGGTGAAGATGACAGTGAACACCTTAACAACCTAGAACAGGTGCTCACTAGACTACGGGAACATGGACTACGAGCCAACCGCCCCAAGTGCGAGTTTTTTAAGAAACAGATATCGTATTGTGGCCACGTGATTGATGAAGAGGGGTTACATAAGTCCCCTGACAAAATTGAAGTGGTTGTTAAGGCCCCAGCACCTGAAAATGTGTCGCAACTGAGGTCATTCCTCGGATTGGTGAATTACTACCATAAGTTTTTGCCGAATTTGTCGACAATTCTGCACCCACTGAACGCCCTGCTACGAACGGGGGTAGCATGGAAATGGAGCAATGATTGTAAGCGGGCCTTTCAGAAGAGTAAGGACTTAATCACTTCAAGGGAAGTATTGGTTCACTACAACCCAGCACTGCCGATCAGACTGGCGTGTGATGCGTCTCCCTACGCCATTGGGGCGGTACTGTCACATAAATTCCTTGATGGTTTAGAGAGGCCGATAGCTTTTGCGTCACGCTCGTTAACTTCTGCCGAGCGTAACTACGCCCAGATTGACAGAGAGGCCCTCAGCCTAGTGTGGGGGGTGAAGAAGTTCAATCACTACCTGCACGGTCAAAAATTTACTCTACTAACCGATCATCAACCTCTTGTCTCCATTTTCAACCCTCAGAAGGGCGTACCGATAATGACAGCACAACGGCTGCAGAGGTGGTCCCTTTTCCTAGGGGCGCACCAATATGACATCGAGTACAAAGGAACTAAACAGCATGGGAATGCTGATGGATTGTCACGCCTACTGTTGCCGACGGTGGAAGAAGACCTTGCAGTGGATCCAATGGAGTTATTCCACTCGACTATAGTCGAATGTCTCCCTGTGACGAATGCAAACATAGAAAAGGAAACACGGAATGACCCGACACTATCACGGGTCTATGATTTAACGGTGAAGGGATGGCCAGCACATGGCGAACCACTGCTGCCAGCATTCTCGCTGAGAAGAGAACAGCTGTCAGTGTGCAGAGGAACCTTGATGTGTGGACCCAGAGTAGTAATTCCACCTAAGTTGACGGATAGAGTGCTCAATGAGCTTCATGAGGGTCATCTGGGTGGGGTAAAAATGAAGAACTTAGCCAGAGCGTTTGTGTGGTGGCTGGGAATCGATAGAGAAATCGAAGAGATGACCAAGAGCTGTGCAGGATGCCAGAAGGTCCAAAACGCCCCACCACAAGCTCCTCTGCATCCATGGGAGTGGCCCTCATCTCCATGGCAAAGGGTGCACATTGATTTTGCTGGTCCCTTCATGGACGCGATGTTTTTAATCGCGGTGGATGCACATTCAAAGTGGCCAGAGGTAATAAAAATGTCCTCAACCACCACGGAAAAACTATCACAGTTTTACGAACCATATTCACCAGGAATGGGCTGCCTGAACAGATTTGCTCTGACAATGGACCACAGTTTGTGTCTGAAGAGTTCCGGAGGTTCTTAAAGAACAATGGTGTTAAGCATTACACATCCGCCCCATATCATCCAGCCACTAATGGATTGGCCGAGAGGTTTGTCCAAACATTCAAGAAGGCTATCAAGGCAATGTGTAATGAAGATATACCCCTACAACACAAGGTGGACAACTTCTTGTTTGCCTACCGGAATGCGACACATGCGGTTACCAACCAAACTCCAGCCATGATGTTCTTCAATCGAAGACTACGATGCCGCTTGGATTTGGTTAAGCCAAACGTCCGAAGAGATGTGGAGAACAGGCAGTTTCAAAATATGAATGAAAGGCTGACCAGGAGTTTTAAGATAGGTCAACCAGTTTTGGCCCGGGACTACCGCACTGAGAAATGGCAGCCAGGAACGAATTGTACACGGCAAGGACCTCTCATGTATACCGTGGACGTTGGAGAGAGCATTGTAAGACGCCATGCTGACCAGATTCTAGAGTCACTGGAAAACGTCAACTCCACACCACGATCTGATACACCTGGCAATGAAATCGACGTACCAATTGCAGCTACCGCAGAACCGGTAATATTGGAAGCAGATGAACCAAACAACGACATTGATCCCGACTCAACATTGCCAGAAGAACCTGATACCCCAAAGAGGCATTATCCAGACAGAATCAGGAAGCCTCCTCAAAGACTGAACTTATAATTGCTTAAACTTAACCAATGTATCTAGCAACCGTAATTGTGATTGTAATTAGTTATCATTTAGTTGTTAAATGAATGTTATGTACTGTTTATCTAAAAGGGGAGGAATTGTTGTGTATGTACCTTTAAGAGAATAACTGGTCTCAGACTGCAGTACCGGCAGTGACCACCCCTGTATAAAAGGCGCTAGTGAGCCTCTGTTGTTTTCAGTTTCACTATTGACTTCCATCAGTAAAGACTTGTTTTGTTCAACTCCTGCTGTCCGTGTCCCAATCATTCACAGACATAATAGGAGGGGATCCTGTTTTATGTTTGATTTGCTTGATGGCACTTTGGAGGTTTGAGCCTGACCTTTGTAGGTTGAAACTCCATTCTGGGATTTGACCATATACATCAGGCTGGTACTTAGTGCAGTGCTGAGAGTGCTTGCATTATCAAAGTGCCATCCTTCAGAGGGCCCATTAAACCGAAGCCCCTACTGCTTATTTCAGTGGTTCAAGTAGACAAGATCCCATGGCACTATTTGAGTAGGGGCCTGGTACTCTGATATCTTGGCCAACTTTAACCAACAAAAGTAATTTGTCATAAATGAAATGCTTTTGAGGCATTGTTTGAGGTCTTTCTCATGGTTGTTTTTGGGTTACTACACTAGATATTTTCTTTCATTCAACATCACTGGCAACTCCTATAAAGAGACCTCATTAGTCTATAATCTAGATTCTGCCTTTTCCACCATTATCTAGGTAAATGGTGACTGGACCCAAGGATTGTAACAAAACCCTTACGCTTTACACTGGCTTAGGGAATGTGTCATATGTGATTCCATTTTCTTTTGAAAGATGAACTGGATATACACGTAACAATTTGAGATGTCGGCTTTGGGCCTATAAGTTTTTTTTTCAGAATTATGCAGAAATTACAACACAGAAACCGGCCTCGGCCCAACCAGTCCATATTGGTGTTTATCCTAATCCCTTTGCTTCAACCAACTATCTAACCTAATCGTGTTGACAATATTAACATAAGCCACATAAATGAACAACATAATTGTTTTCTATCCTCCTCTGCATAAAACAAAATAGCTACTTACTTTCCCAACAGAAGTCTACTCACTAAACTCAAAACTAGTCTAACTCCCTGGCGCTAACTTGCTGCCCGTCAATTTCATATGTTTGGAAGTCTATAGTTTACACCAAAAACTCGGCAGGTCGGGCAGAAGCTGGGGAGAACAGAAAAATTAACAATTCAGGTGTAGATCCTTCATCAGGACCTGAAATGCCTGTCCATTCTCCACAGATGCTGCCTGATCTGATTGTGCAGTATTTCCTGCTTTTTCAGATTTCCAGCATCTGCGGTATTCTTTTTGTTCAGGTCTAGGCGTTGACTGATCCTGCATCTGAGTGCAGATCGACTTTCCAGGTAACTGGGCTTTTCAATGTCCATTTCAATTTCAATACAATGTCTTCCTTTTGAAGTATATAGGAAAAAAGGCAACATGGCTGCAATCTCCATTGCCTCAAACAGCCATTCACAGGTTATCGGTTAGTTAGAATGCTTTAGGGGGGAATGGAGTTTTGTAACCTTTTGGTGTGCCATAGTGGGCAAATGGTTAGAATGACATGTCAGGCAGCAAGGTGTCTCAAAGTACCCCTGAGAAACAATCAAGGTATGTAATCCTTTGTGTCTCCATCTGATTTCAGTGATAACTGGAACTGATGGTCTAGCATCTAGCCTGCATTAACAGGACAGTGCTTTTGTTCCAGCCTGATGCATATTAATTGATGTTTATGTGCCATAAATGTATTTTCTGTGCAGCGCAAAGGTAGCTCACAGAAAACCACAATTATCCTATTGTGAGTTGTTTCTATGAATAGAATTGAAAAGGGAGGAAACAACACACGTTAAAAAGTATATTTTTCCTCGCACTCACCTGCATTTTTCCTTCCAGGGTCATTAAATAATGATGAAGGTGAACACTGGCTCAAGTTTTTTTTCCCTCCCTAATCTAGGGGCACTGAAACCACTTGTAGTGTCCCTGTCTGCTGAGATCAGCGACCTCAGCACAGACTTGGCTTGTACGCCACTGTTCCACATCGTGAAGTGGAGCACTAATTTGCAGATTGTAAGGACTGCTGCCAGTTCTTTTCACAATGTAGTCCTTTGTAGCTGTGTTTATTTTTGCTTTTGAGTCTATTAACATTTCAGCAAGTGGCATATGACTGTGCCAGAGGATGGGCAGTACATGAAAATATTGGGTGCTGAAAATGCAGGAGGCTGTTAAACTTAAGGTAGTGGAGAGACATCTTTTGGTGAGTGGAATGGCCTCTGTCCTATCAAATATTTCATTGCTTCATTTGAGATGAAATGAAAAATAACTACAACTAACCATAAATGACCAATTAAATGCAACTTGCATTGTAGCTATGACAAAAACCACTGGGTGACCTCATTACATGATTAAGCAATAAGTGCAGGAATCTGAGTTTAAAAGAAATTCAATAGCTCCCATATACTAAGTAAACACAAAAGTTACATCCATGCTCAGTGCTGGAGTACTTGATTTTTGGGTAAGTTTGGGATTATTAATTTGACTGCAATAATACATGTTCACAGCTTATAAGTTAAACTAAACTTAGCTCATTTTATAGAAACAGAAGATAGGAGCAGGAGTAGGCCATTCGGCCCTTCAAGCCTGCTCCGCCATTCAATGAGATCATGGCTGATCATCCAAATTCAGTACCCTGTCCCTGCCTTCTCCCCATATCCCTTGATCCCTTTAGCCTCAAGAAATATATCCAACTCTTTCTTGAATATATTTAATGAACTGGCCTCCACCGCCGTCTGTGGCAGAGAATTCCACAGGTTCACCACTCTCTGGGTGAAGAAATTCCTCCTCATTTCAGTCCTAAATGGCTTACCCCTTATCCTTAGACTATGACCACTGGTTCTGGACTCCCGGCCATCAGAAACATCCTTCCTGCATCTAGTCTGTCCAGACCTGACAGAATTTTATAGGTTTCGATGAGATCCCCACTCAATCTTCTAAACTCCAGTGAGTATAAGCCCAATTGACACAATCTCTCCTCATACGTCATTCCTGCCATCCCAGGTATCAGCCTGGTGAATCTTCGCTGCACTCCCTCCATGGCAAGAACGTCCTTCCTCAGGTAAGGTGACCAAAACTGCACACAATACTCAAGGTGCGGTCTCACCAAGGCCCTGTACAACTGTAGCAAGACATCCTTGTTCCTGTACTCGAACCCTCTTGCTACGAAGGCCAACATACCATTTGCCTTCTTAACCGCCTCCTGCACCTGCATGCTTACCTTCAGCGACTGGTGCACAATAACACCCAGGTTTCTTTGCACTTCCCCTTCTCCCAATCTATTGCCATTCAAATAATAATCTGCCTTCCTGTTTTTGCCACCAAAGTGGATAACCTCACATTTATCCACATTATAGTGCATTTGCCATGTTTCTGCCCAACCACCCAACCTGTCCAAATCGTACTGGAGTTTCACGACATCCTCCTCACAGCTTACCCTCCCACCCAGCTTTGTGTCGTCTGCAAATTTGGAGATATTACATCCAATTCCCTCATCCAGATCATTAATATATATTGTGAACAGCTGGGGTCCTAGGACCGATCCTTGCGGTACCCCACTAGTCACTGCCTGCCACTCTGAAAACGACCCGTTTATTCCAACTCTTTGCTTTTTGTCCGCCAACCAGTTCTCTATCCAAGTCAATACCTTGCCCCCAATCCCATGTGCCTTAATTTTGCACGCTAATCTCTTATGTGGGACCTTATCGAAAGCCTTCTGAAAGTCCAACTACACCACATCCACTGGTTCTCCCTTATCTATTTTACCAGTTACATCCTCAAAAAATTCCAGTAGATTAGTCATGCATGATTTACCTTTTGTAAATCCATGTTGACTTTGTCCGATCCTGTCACTGCTTTCCAAGTGCTCTGCTATTACATCTTTTATAATAGACTCTAGCATTTTCCCCACTATCGATGTCAGGCTTACCGGTCTATAATTCCACGCTTTTTCTCTACCACTTTCTTTGAATAGTGGGGTAACATTAGCTACCCTCCAATCCATGGGTACCGTTCCAGAGTCTATCAAGTTCTGGAAGATGACCAGCAATGCATCTACTATCTCTAGGGCCACTTCCTTAAGTACCCTGGGATGTAGACCATCAGGCCCTGGGGATTTATCGGCCTTCAGTCCCATCAATTTTCCTAACACCATTTCCCTACAAATACTGTTTTCTTTCAGTTCCTCCCTTTCATCAGACCCTATGTTCCCCGGCATCTCTGGGAGGTTATTTGTGTCCTCCTTTGTGAAGACAGAACCAAAGTATGTATTTAGTTGGTCTGCCATTTCCTTGTTTCCCATTATAAATTCCCCTGATTCTGACTGTAAGGAACCTACGCTTGACTTCACCAATCTTTTTCTCTTCACATATCTATAAAAGCTTTTACAGTCAGTTTTTATGTTCCCTGAAAGCTTACTCTCATATTCTATTTTCCCTTAATTAATCCCTTTGTCCTCCTTTGTTGACTCCTAAACTGCTCCCAATCTTCAGGATTATTGCTTTTTCTAGCCAATTTATATGTCCTCTCCTTGGATCTTATGCTATCCCTAATTTCCCTTGTTAGCCACGGTTGAGTCACCTTTTTTGTTTTATTTTTATGCCAAACTGGGATGAACAAATTCTGTAGCTCATCCATTCGGTCTTTGAATGTTTGCCATTGCCTATCCACCGTCAACCCTTTGAGTGCCATTCCCCAATCAATCCTACCCAACTCGCTCCTCAGACCATCATAGTTTCCTTTATTTAAATTGAGGACCCTTGTCTCTGAGTCAACTACTTCATTCTCCATCTTAATGAAGAATTCGATCATAGTATGATCGCTCTGACCCAAGGGGCCTCGTACAACAAGATTGCTAATTAATCCTTTCTCATTACATAATACCCAGTCTAAGATGGCCTGATCTCTGGTTCGTTCCTCGACATATTGGTCCAGGAAACCATGCCGTAAACACTCCAGGAATTCCTCCTCCACAGTATTGTTACTAATTTGGTTGGCCCAATCTATATGTAGATTAAAGTCACCCATGATGACTGCTGTGCCCTTATTGCACGCTTCTTTAATTTTCCTTTTTAATACCATCCCCAACCTCCGCCTTACTGTTTGGAGGTCTATATACCACTCCCACTAATGTTTTTTTCCCCTTAGTATTTCTCAATTCTACCCATACAGATTCCACATCATCAGAGCTAGTATCCTTCATTACAATTGTATTAATCCCTTCTTTAACCAGCAATGCTACCCCACCTCCCTTTCCTTTTTGCCTATCTTTCCTGAATATCGAATACCCCTGGATGTTGAGTTCCCAGTCTTTGCCATCCTTGAGCCACGTTTCCGTAATCCCAACCAAATCATATTCGTTTACCTCTATTTGTGCAGCCAATTCATCCACCTTATTACAAATGCTCCTCGCATTAAGACACAAAGCCTTCAGGCTTGTTTTTTTAACGCTCTTAGACCTATTAGAATTATTATTTACTGTGGCCACGTTTGATTTAAACCGTTGATTTCTCTGACTGCCACTTTTGTTTTTCTCCTTCCTATCTTTTGCTTTTATCCCTGTTTTCCTTTCCTCTGTCTCCCTGCTCAGGTTCCCAACCCCCTGCCAATTTAGTTTAACCCCCCCCAAACAGTGCTAGCAAACCTCCCCGCAAGGATATTTGTCCCGCTCTGGTTTAGGTGCAACCCGTCCGATTTGTACAAGTCCCACCTTCCCCAGAAGCAGGCCCAATGATCCAGGAAACTAAAGCCCTCCCTCCTGCACCAACTCTTTAGCCATGCATTCATCTGCTCTATCCTCCTATTCCTATACTCACTAGCACGTGGCACCGGGAGTAATCCAGAGATTACAACCTTTGAGGCCCTACTCTTTAATCTGCTACCTAGCTCCCTAAATTCTTGCTGCAGGACCTCATCCCTCTTCCTACCTATGTCGTTGGTCCCAATGTGAACCACGACCTCTGCCTGTTCACCCTCCCCCTTCAGAATGCCCTGCAGCCGTTCAGTGACATCCTTGACCCTGGCACCAGGGAGGCAACAAACCATCCTGGAGTCACGTCTACGGCCACAGAAACGCCTATCTGTTCCCCTCATACTAAGTTGTTTTACATGATGTGGGGGGGGAGAGAAAATAATTGTTTTGTAATACTTATGACACTTGGTGCCCATGGTAAAATGAAGTCTAGCTTATTGGTCCTGGGTGAGAAGGGTACGTGACTTCTATTTGTACCTTACACACCTATCTTTATTTTCCATCTCGAAATACTGGCATGCAGTTCTATTGCAAATTTGCTATTCTTTGAACAGATGATTCCTGCAATTTATATATAGGCTACGTAGAAAATATGTGAACTGCATTTAACAATCACTGAAATAACAACAGAAAATGCTGGAAAAACTCAGCAGGCCAGGCAACATCCGTGGAGAGAGAAATAAAGTCAACGGGGTCGATTTTCCCGAAGCTGTCGGGAAGAAGGCGGGACTACAACTTTCAGGTTTTAGACCCACCTACATCGACGTCCAGCCAATCCGTGCGATTTTCCCTTGATTGACCTTGTTGAGCCTGCCCAGCGGGCTCAGCAGGCCAATTAAGGGCCACCCGGCAACAGGTGACGTCACACACTGCAATTTCATCTGTCAAGAGTTCTTGACAGATGAAATATCAGTGTTTCACAGCTGTTTGAAGCTGCCAAACACTGACAGTCTGAGTTCTAACATGAGTCCTTCTGCACAGACTCAGTTAGAACTCTCAGCAGCACTCAAAGCTGAAGGCTGTCACTTTTCACAGATCGCAGCCATTCAGCTTTAAGTGACAGCTGAGTGATGCACTCCCGACGCCTACAGGAAGAAAGGCTGTTAAGGTAAGTACTGGTAAGTAAAAGTTCTTTACAGACTTTAGACACACCAAACACACTTACCTTTGCACTCATGCACCCATCACTCACCTGAACACCGACATCGCGACCCCTCCAACTCCTTCAACCCGACGGCCCGCCTGCTCTAACCTGCCGTGGTTTGGAGCCGTTGGGAATCCCACACGACACCCCTCAAAATAGGGATTAGGCTCAAAACTGCCTGTTAACTAATCCCTTCCCGCCTGGGGTCGGCGGGTCCCAGTGCGGGGCGGGTACCCGCCGCCTCTGAAACTTGTGCAGGATTCGCAAAATTGGACTTTATATTAATAAGGGTTAAATGGCAGAAGAGGCCATGATTTTAAAGGCTGTTTTAAAAGAAGCCCAGAAAAAGGGGCATACAAAATGGCCACCATACCATGTGACCAGCTTATTGGGACACTTTAAAATGGTTCCTGCGCAACCTCAGACAGCTTTGTGGATTCAACCTGCAGCAAGTTCTGGAAGCCGTTTCTGAGAGAACGCAACCAGACCATATGGATTATGGTATGGATTATGGATTATGCATATGGATTAGATGCAGATCTAGTCAAGATCGGCCTGGAGACAGAGGCCATCAAAATGTTGTCCCAGACAAAAGGGGACAATTTCATATTCATGAGAACAGCACCCAGGACTAGATAACGAGATCAGCAGGACATTAAAAACAATTCCAGACCAGAGATGGGCCTTTACCAGCCGTTTAAGACATTTTAAAATATAATGACTACCCCACTGTGCTCCCAGCCCGCCAAAAGTAAAACAAAGACTAACCTGATTTTGGGCGGGAGACGGAGGTTTCTGGAAGAAAGTATATCTGGAAGACTTTTCGGCAGTTGGAGGACAAGCAGGCTTGGAGAGCTGGAAGCATACAGCTTGAATCCGGACACCCAGAAGAAGAAGCAGGCAATCGCAGGAGGAAGAAGAAAGCCAACATCGAGAAGGCCGTCTCGAAGCCGGCGTCCCGCCCCGGGGAAACACACCGGGAGATCACCGACCATCCCCGGGCCGTTGCCGGAACAAGAGGCCATTGACCCAACTTGGGAGAAGAGACAAAAGAATAAAAACCCCAAGAGAAGAAACCTTCCAGCCACCCCGGTTGGAAGGAGAAGAGATAAAAAGAAACTGAAGAAGCGATGGGAGCCAGCCCAAGGCTCCTCTAACCAGGGTTGAGCCGACGATCCTCGACCCCGCCGACATCCAGGCCCGCCGATGTCCAGCCGCCCCCGACCCCCACCTCAGGAGAGAGGTGTGGCGCAGCTCGCAGGGGCTCCACGATCCACGTGGAGACGAAACACCTGAAAGGACCAAACACAGACTCGATTTCAAAACCTTGCACTTCCTAGTGGGATTGGTGAGCATGTTTCTGGCCCTTCACAATCAGATTTAGATAGGTTTAATAAGGGGGTGGATTTAAGGGTACAATTAACATGAGTTGTTGTCCCTCGATGTTCTGTGTGTTTCCTTATTTCATGATGATCTTTGTAGAGTATAAGATGCCTGTATTTGCCTTAGTTAGTACTGTGTCGTTATGATTTGTTTGTGTGTTTTTCCCTCCCATGTACTCTCTTATCTGCTTGCATTTGATTTGATATTTTTCCTTATGCAATAAAATTTCATTTTGTTTAATCAAACTTAGTCTACAAGAGTTTTCTCTACATTGTAGTTCCTGCACCTAAGACCAGAGTATAGAATCTAAGGGGTGAGTGGGTCGAACCACTCAAGGTTTTACTGTGCAAGAGAGAGAGGCCTCTAGAGAGAGAAACCTCAGGGAAACCTCTCGAGGAAAACCCTTATAGAAAATGGCGACCGCGGCAGGACTCTGGCAGCAGGATTGCAATGTAGTAGATCCAAGTTTGAATGGTTGAAATGCAATGGATGAGAGGATAGCGGATTATGTCTTTGGCAAGGTAAATCTCACTAAACAGTGGATTTCCGATCTCTTGCTGGATGGGCATCCGGTGGACGCAGCCATCAGGTGGACAGAGAGCAAAGAGCATAAGAAGTCAGTGGAAAAGGCAGTATGGCTGATGTGTTACAAGAAGCAGGTCCAGATCTTGGACCGGGTCGTTGCAGCACAGGCAGCCAAGATCACAACCCAGGCAGCAGAGATAGAGGAAAAGGCCATGGGTGGGGAAAAACTCATCACAGCGCTTCACGCGCTGAATCAGGAACGCCAAGTGGTAGCTAGTCAACATCAGGCTAGGATAGAGTACCTGGAGTGCCAGGTTACTGAGGCAAAGATCAATGAAATGAGGATACGGGAGAAAAGCGCCCGCCTCGCACAACAGCTAAGAGCGCAGGAGGAGAGAGTAGTGGAGGTTAAGGCAGCTTACAAACTGGCCCTCGAGCACGGGTTTGAGAGCACAGACCACGGCCCCTGCCAAAAGACCATAGAGGACCTAAGAACGGCCCTGGTTAAGGCAAGAGGCATGGTGTGTCTCGTCAGCCCGAAAGCCAGTCACATGGACTTTTTAAAGGAATCAAAACAGCCGATTTCAGCTGAGCTATAGTGAGACTTGGTCAGAAAAGGAGGGGGTAGCGAAAGAGGAGGTAGCCGAGGTGGAGTGTGAGGAAGAACCACTGGTAGCAAAGCCGGGACCGGCACCGATGTGTCCCGCTCGGCACCAGAGGTTCGGTCCCAACGCTGCCGATGGCAGTGTTGGACCCCACCAGAACCAGCTCGTGGTGCCCTACGCTGGCCCGCAATTAAGGTCCATGGTGAGCTGACTCACAGTAAAGGGAGATCCCTCGATTCATTTCAGAGAGATAGAGGAAACAGCAGCCATCAATGACTGTGATGATCAGGAACAGGTCAAACTGTTGCTTTTCTCCCTGGATTCCACAATCCTTCAGTGCCTCTCAGAGGATGGTAAAAGGGGACGGAAAGGGTATGCGGATCTCAGGGAGGACGTTTTAGAAGTAATGGGAGTGGACGACGGTAGTCCGTTCGACCGTGTGGAAGGGACCGTGCAGCTATCTGGAGAACCCCCACGGGTTTTCGCAGAAAGGCTGTGGCCAGTATATCGATGCAGCTGTCTGGGTATGCCTGAACGGGCTTTAATGAGCAATGAACAGCGGGTTCATTGGCTCCGTTGTTTGGTTACCAACAGTTTGCCAGAGATACGGGCCCTAGCCAGGTCATGGTTTGATCCCCCAAGGTCCCGGTGTCACGGAAGAGACGGTACTCCATCAGTTAAATGTGGCATACAAGAATTGTAGAGGTCAGGAAACACCTCCCCAGAAGGGAAAGGTGCATGAGGCAAAACCCGCAGCCCCAAGCCAGAAGGAGTGGCGTCAGGAGGGGAATCGCCCTGTCCAAGCCAAGCTCAATTGCTACGGGTGTGGGAAGGATGGACATTGGCGCAAGGACTGTAGAAATCCGTGGAAGGATAATAAAGGGAGATTTCCCGCAGCCCAAGCCCAAGCCCAGACCGCCGCCCCAGCACCAGCCAAAACCCAAGCCGCAGCTCCTGCCCCAGCGCAAGGAGCTGGTGCAGTTATGAATCCCGCGGCGATTGAGTCAATCATAGAGACAATGCGGTCTCTGATGACCTCACAGGGGAAAATAGCTGTCACCACCGGCCTTGTCGCTCCCAAAACCCCGATCGCTGTACCCAAGTGACTAGAGTCGGCGCAGCCTGTCTACCTGCGTGTGCTGCGATATGATGTATGGAGACGACCCCTCATGGAGATGGAGGTGGAGGAGGTGAAGGGAACCTATCTGTTGGACACGGGAGCATCGTGCACCGTAATCCACGCAGATAACCCCACCGCCTCGCCTCTGTCCACCAGGGTCCCATACCTTCTGTCGGGCTTCACGGGCAAAGAACAGGCTGGCGGACATTCCCTTCCCCTCTCCATTCGTTTAAGACCACTCCGCACCACGTGGAAGTGTACCCTAATGAAGTGGGAGGTGGGAGGTGGAACGGGAGTCCTGGGGTCTGATTTCTTGGTAGCCCACGGGATCCACGTGGACCTGAGAAATCATTGTCTCTGGGGAGAGGGTACAAGTGTGAAGGAGATAGAGAGTGTTAAAGAAACCCCTACGAAGGTGCGGGTTGGCCGGCGAGAAGTAAAATTCTTGGATCTAACCCTATGCGCTGGCGAGAGAACCATAGACCAGGAGGATGAGCCGGAATCGGTGCAAAATCCACCGGTCTACGCCACTCGCACAGTGGAGGTGTCCCGACGCTACAAGTGGTTTCGCATGAAGCGGTGCAAACTGTTTAAACCGGGTGCAAGAGCATCAGCAACCGAAGCCAGGTCTGAGGATAAAGATCCTCAGCCTGAGGCGCGCGATGAGTCACAGACCACACAAGCTGGCGTTGTAGCCTGCTTGGAAGGAGAAGAGGTCCCGTCCACCTTGGGGGAGCTTTCTCCGTTGGCCTGGGACTCGGACAAGGAGGGGCCCTGTAGTGTATGTACCTTTAAGGGGAGAACTACTTTTTACAGCTCCTGGATACTGTAGTACCGGCAGTGACCACACCTATATATAAACCCTGAGTAGGGATCTGTACGTTAGTTTTAGAGTAACCCTCATCCAGTAAATACCTGTTGATTGTTCCCTGCAGTCTCGTGTCTAGTTATTGAAGGAAACACAACATCAAAATACACGGATCTAACATTGGCGACGAGGCAGATTTGAACCTACCTGTAACTCTGCATCACCTCCCAGGGATTCGCTCCTGGAGAACAGTGCAAGAAGGTCGAGTTCAGAAGCACGGGCGTCGACCACGAGCAACCGCTAAGTCATCCAGCGGAGATTTGAGCATCGCAGGGGAGGCTGTTGAGAGCTGGGCTTGGTTCTCCAGTCACGGTGGTCCAGCGAAACGGGCTGGCAACAGGTACGGCACAGACCCTTCCCGGACAGCGGCGGCTAGAGCCGACCGACGGCACAGAAAAGGCCGAGCAGCGTCGACGGGAGAAGAGAGAGGGCAGAGCGCACAGGGCGCAGCCGGTGTTCAGGACCGAGCGGCGTCGCCGGGAGAAGAGAGAGGGTAGAGCGCACAGGGTGCAGCCGGTGTTCAGGACCGAGCGGCGTCGACGGGAGAAGAGAGAGGGTAGAGCGCACAGGGCGCAGCCGGTGTTCAGGACCGAACGGCGTCAACGGGAGAAGAGAGAGAGGTGCGAAGGAAAACGCGCAGAGCGCAGCCGGTGTTCAAGGGACGAGTAGCGTCAGCGGGGAAGAAAGGGAAACGCGCAGAGTGCAGCCGGTGTTCAAGGGCCGAGCAGCCGCAGCGGAGAAGAAGGGAGAGCGCGGGAAACGCCATTTTGAGCCACAGCGGAAAAGAAGGGAGAGCGCGGGAAAACGCCATTTTGAGCCGCAGCGGAGAAGAAGGGAGAGCGCGGGAAAACGCCATTTTGAGCCAGTCTAACCACACCCAGGGATGCCGAAGAGTGGCAGTATCACAGCGTTCGACAATGAAGTCAAAGATTGGACGACATATGTCGAACGCATAGAAGTGTATTGCAAGGCGAATGAAGTGCCAGATGAGAGGAAAGCGCTGGTATTGTTGAATTCCATGGGTGCAAAAACGTATGGCTTACTGCGAAACCTAGTAACCCCAGAGAAGCCAGTGGAAAAGGATTTTGGAAACATAGTGTCAATCCTACAGAACCACTTAAACCCCACACCGCTGCTGATAGCAGAAAGATTTAAGTTTCACAAAAGGAACCAGCATAAAGATGAAAGTAATGCTGAGTATTTAACGGAACTGCGCAAGCTATCGAAACACTGCCAGTTTGGAACGGGACTAGCAGATACTTTAAGGGACAAGTTTGTGTGTGGGCTTCAAAGTGAAGGAACCCAGAAACGGCTTCTATCAGAAAAGGATCTTACGCTGGACAAGGCTTTCAGCATGGCAGTATCACACGAAGCAGCCGCACGGGGCGCTGCAGAGATACAACGGAGACCGCAAGAATATGGCACAAATGAAATGTCATACGGAACAGTGAAGTGCTATCGCTGCGGCAGAACAACACACGACCATAATGATTGCTGGTTCAAGGACAAAGTGTGCAGACAGTGTGGAAAAATAGGACACATAGCAAGAGTCTGCAGGTCGGGAAAGAAAACCAGCAGCAAGAAATCTCCACAGGAGAAGTACAAGAAGGTACATAAGGTGACGGAGAGTAGTTCAGATGAACAGAAAAGTGATACAGACTCCGGAAGCAAGGAGCTGGGTTGTCTGAAACTACATAATGTGATCAAAACGGAGGATCACCAAACTATCTGGGTCACGCTCAAGATAGCTGGAGTCCAAGTGAAAATGGAATCGGACACAGGATCAGCCCTAACAGTCATAAACCGAAGGGACTACAAGCGGCTATTCTCACATATACCCTTGAGAGATACAGAGATTGTCTTGAAGACATACATGTGGTAAACCACGTTCACTATCGTTAGCACTGTTCACCACTGTTCGTTATAACTGTATCACTGACCACTATTGTATCACGGTACGAGGTCGCCTCTTGCCACACTGCTATACCTGGGATGACCACTGCCGACTCCGCCTTGGCTCCACCCACCAGGCCAGGTATAAAGGTGAGCGACTGGCTGGTATTCCTCCTGCTTGGATCGGATCACCCACGAGAGTGGGCTGTTATTTAGTCAATAAAAACCTTTAGTCACCTTCGTAACTCTTCGCCTTTTATTGGAGAAATTGATAGGTATATCAATTTTATTGACTAAATTTAATGATGTCCGACAACGAGTCACAACCGGCGGAGGAGCCACCAGCGCAGCTCCCAGGAGCACAGCCACACCAGCCAGCTTGGCTGCGAGCCCTCAGACCGCCGTACCTGGACCTGAACCCACGAGCAGCAAACTCAGCCGCAGACTTTAAACACTGGCTGGTCTGCTTCGAATCATACCTGAGAGAATCCAGCGTCCCTCAGGCATCCAAACTAAGTGTCCTGCAGGCACAACTGAGCCCGAGAGTATACACTCTCATCGAGGACATGACTACCTACGAGACCGCCATCAACCTGCTGAAACAGAAGTACCGGACCCCGGTAAACTACATGTACGCTAGGCACCTCCTAAGATCACGGCCGCAACAGCCAGGAGAATCAGTAGCCGAATTCTCACAGGCGCTATATGCACTCGCCAGGAACTGTGACTTTAAATCGGTGTCGGCAGCCGAAAATACTGAAGATAATATCCGCGACGCATTCCTGAAAGGCCTACGGTCCGAGTACTCACGGCAAAGACTGCTGGAAGCTAAAGACCTCAGCATGGAAAAAGCTGAAGCCCTCGCTATCTCCCTGGAAGTGGCCCACCAAGATCAGGAAGCATTCACCAGGTACTGCTCGCGACCCTGGGACTCGGGCCCGACCCCTACCACAGCACCCTTCCCAGCGCCGCCCCCGGGACCTACCTCTGCGTCGGCGTCCCGGACCCGACCGGCCCCGCCACCCCCCGGCACCGGCCCCGACATCGGGCATCCGCGATCGGGCCGCCGGCTGTTTTTTTTGTGGCCAGGAGAAGCACCCGAGGTCGCGCTGCCCAGCCAAGAACTCCATATGTAGAACCTGCCTGAAGAAAGGCCACTTCTCCAAGGCCTGCAGGAGCGGATCCTCAGAGGCCAGCAGTGCCGCATGCGAACTATGGGGGCGGCCATCTTCGTTTAGGGCAACTGAGGCCAGCATCCCCACACATGAGTCATGGGGGCGGCCATCTTTGTTTAGGGCAACTGAGGCCAGCATCCCCACACATGAGTCATGGGGGCGGCCATCTTTGATTAAGGCAACCGACCCCAATAGTGCCTCATGGGGCCCTACCTCGTGGGAGACGCCATTTTACTCACCACGCCCGACCGCCTCGCCCGCAGATGACAACGACTCGCTCAGCTACACACTAGCTTCCGTCACCCTGGACCAAGCCCGCCCGCACCATCTGTCCAAGTCAATGATGGACATCAAAGTGAACGGCCACGCCACGACCTGCCTGTTCGACAGCGGAAGCACGGAGAGCTTCATCCACCCAGACACGGTGAGCCACTACTCCCTCTCTGTCCTACCAACGCGCAGCCGAATCTCGATGGCATCGAGGTCCCACGCCACGGACATCAGCGGCTACTGTGTCGTGACCCTGTCGGTTAAGGGCACGGAGTATAAAAACTTTAAACTCCTCGTCCTCCCCCATCTCTGCGCTGCCGTCCTACTAGGGCTGGACTTCCAATCCCACCTCCAAAGCGTAACCCTAGCATACGGTGGACCCCTCCCCCCACTCACAGTCAACAACCAGCAAACGTTAAACCGCCCACCGCGTAACACCTGCAGCCTCTCCACCCTCAAGGTCCCGCCACCCTCTCTGTTTGCTAACCTTACCCCTGACTGCAAACCCGTCGCTACCAAAAGCAGGCGGTATAGCGCCGGGGACAGAGCCTTCATTAGCTCTGAGGTGCGGCGCCTCCTGAAAGAGGGCATTATCGAGGGGAGCAGCAGCCCCTGGCGTGCCCAGGTCGTAGTCGTAAAGACCGGCGATAAAAACCGCCTGGTCATCGACTACAGCCAGACCATAAACAGATATACCCAGCTGGACGCATACCCCCTCCCCCGCATATCTGACATGGTCAATCAGATTGCACAGTATAAAGTATTCTCGACCATCGACCTGAAGTCGGCCTACCACCAACTCCCTATCCACCCTGAGGACCGCCAGTATACCGCCTTCGAGGCGAATGGGCGCCTATACCACTTCCTTAGGGTCCCCTTCGGTGTCACTAATGGGGTCTCGGTCTTCCAAAGGGAGATGGACCAGATGGTTGACCAGAACGAACTGCAGGCTACATTCCCCTACCTAGATAACGTCACTATCTGCGGCCGCGACCAGCAGGAACATGACGCGAATCTGGAGAAATTCCTCCGTACGGCCCAACGGCTGAACCTCACCTACAATAAGGAGAAATGCGTGTTTAACACCACGCGCCTTGCCATCCTCGGCTGCGTAGTGGAGAACGGAATCATCGGCCCCGACCCAGAAAGAATGCGCCCCCTCATGGAGCTACCCCTCCCCCACTGCCCTAAAGCACTTAGGAGAACCCTGGGGCTTTTCGCCTACTATGCCCAATGGGTACCCAATTACGCGGACAAAGCCAGACCCCTCCTGAAAGCCACTTCCTTCCCCCTCACGGAGGAGGCGTGCGCGGCCTTCTCCCTCATTAAGGGAGACATAGCCAAGGCCACGATGCACGCAGTGGACGAGTCCATCCCCTTTCAGGTGGAGAGCGACGCCTCCGACTTCGCCTTAGCCGCCACCCTAAACCAGGAGGGGAGGCCAGTGGCCTTCTTCTCAAGGACCCTACAGGGCCCCGAGATCCGACATTCGTCGGTCGAGAAAGAGGCCCAGGCGATCGTGGAGGCAGTACGGCGCTGGAGGCACTACCTGGCAGGCAAACGATTTACCCTCCTCACCGACCAGCGTTCGGTGGCTTTCATGTTTAATAACAAGCTGAAGGGCAAAATCAAGAATGACAAGATTTTGAGATGGAGAATCGAGCTCTCCACCTACGATTATGAGATCTTGTACCGGCCAGGCAAGCTGAACGAATCCCCTGATGCCCTTTCACGAATGACATGCGCCAGCGCGCATATCGATAGGCTTCAGACCCTCCACGACCAGCTCTGCCACCCCGGAGTCACCAGACTCTACCATTTCATTAAGGCCCGCAACCTGACCTACTCCATCGAGGAGGTCAGGACCATGACCAGGAACTGCCAGACCTGTGCGGAGTGCAAACCGCACTTCTATAGGCCGGACCGAGCAAGCCTGATCAAGGCCACCCGCCCCTTCGAGCGCCTGAGCATCGACTTTAAGGGGCCCCTCCCGTCCTCTGACCGTAATGTGTACTTCCTCAACATCGTTGATGAGTACTCCCGTTTCCCCTTTGCCTTCCCCTGCCCCGACATGACCAGTAGCACGGTCATTAAGTGCCTGAATGCCCTCTTCGCCTTGTTCGGGTTCCCGAACTATATACACAGCGACCGGGGCTCCTCCTTCATGAGCGAGGAACTCCGGCAATTCCTCCTAGAGAGAGGTATTGCAGCAAGCAGGACCACCAGCTACAACCCCAGAGGTAACGGTCAGGTGGAAAGAGAGAACGCGACGGTATGGAAGGCCGTCCTCTTAGCCTTAAAGTCTAAGGGCCTCCCAACCTCCCGCTGGCAAGAAGTCCTCCCGACAGCGCTGCACTCCATCCGGTCATTACTTTGCACGGCCACTAACACCACCCCCCATGAACGAATGTTCGTTTTCCCCAGGAAGTCGACTACGGGAACCACTCTACCAACCTGGCTGACCGCCCCGGGGCCGGTCTGGCTGCGGAAACACGTGAGGACCCATAAAACGGACCCCCTGGTCGAGAGGGTGAACCTCCTGCACGCCAACCCCCAGTACGCCTACGTGGCGTACCCAGACGGGCGGGAGGACACTGTCTCCCTACGAGACCTCGCACCCTCAGCCGATCCGGAAACACCGCCACCACCCCCCCCAACCTCAGTCCAGGTAGACGGCATGCCGGAACCCCACGAGCCCTCGCCGACCACGCAAACACCAGCATCAACACCGGATAAGGCACCAGCACCGGATAAGGCAACACCACCGCTGCGGCGATCGGAGAGGCTTACGAAGCCTCCGGACAGACTGACCTACCAGAATTGGTAGTACACTTCACCCCGCCGGACTTAATTCTAAACAAGGGGTGAATGTGGTAAACCACGTTCACTATCGTTAGCACTGTTCACCACTGTTCGTTATAACTGTATCACTGACCACTATTGTATCACGGTACGAGGTCGCCTCTTGCCACACTGCTATACCTGGGATGACCACTGCCGACTCCGCCTTGGCTCCACCCACCAGGCCAGGTATAAAGGTGAGCGACTGGCTGGTATTCCTCCTGCTTGGATCGGATCACCCACGAGAGTGGGCTGTTATTTAGTCAATAAAAACCTTTAGTCACCTTCGTAACTCTTCGCCTTTTATTGGAGAAATTGATAGGTATATCAATACACAAGGCAAAAAGTCTACCCCAAAGGAAAAATAAGGGTGAACGTCATATATAACGGTAAGGAAACACCAAAAATGGACCTATATGTATTGCCAGATGGAGGACCACCACTACTAGGACGTGAATGGATCCGGAAGATACAGCTAGATTTGCATTCCATACAAGCACTGACTGTAGATGCCAAAAAGGATGACGACGCCACACCGGGACGACTGTCAAAAATGCTAACTGACGCACAAGAAGTGTTCCAGGAGGGACTTGGAACACTAAAAGGCATAACAGCGATGATCAAAATAGAGGAAAATGCAAGCCCAAAGATTTTTAAGGCCAGACCGGTGCCTTATGCGATCCGCCCAGCCGTCGAAGCAGAGCTGGAAGGTTTGGAACGTTCAGGAGTACTGTCCAAAGTGGACTGGAGCGAGTGGGCTACACCCATCGTTCCTGTAATGAAGAGGTCGTTGAGTAATACGCCTGGGGAACCAAAGAAGGTTCGCATCTGTGGGGACTTTAAGGTGACAGTGAACCCGGTCCTTCACACGGTACAATATCCGCTTCCGCGGATTGAAGATATTTTCGCCTCACTATCTGGAGGGAAACCCTTCACTAAGATTGATCTGGCCCAGGCGTACCTGCAAATGGAGGTAGAAGAAGCCTCGAAACAGTACCTCATGATCAACACTCATAAAGGTCTCTACCAATACAACCGGCTGGTGTTCGGGGTAGCAACAGCTCCGGCTATTTGGCAAAGGGCAATGGATCAAGTCCTGCAAGGGATTCCAGGGACCCAGTGTTATTTGGATGACATCCTGGTCACGGGCGAAAATGACAGTGATCACCTTGCCAACCTGGAGCAGGTGCTCACTAGATTGAAGGGATATGGGCTCCGAGCAAATCGCCACAAATGCGAGTTTTTCCAGAAGCAAATCTCGTATTGTGGCCACGTTATTGATGAAGAGGGGTTACATAAGTCCCCTGAAAAGATTGAGGCAGTAGTCAAGGCTCCAGCACCGGAAAATGTGTCACAACTGAGGTCGTTCCTCGGGCTGGTGAACTACTACCATAAGTTCTTGCCAAATTTGTCTACAGTACTACACCCACTGAACACCCTGCTGCAAACGGGGGTACCATGGAAGTGGAATGACGAATGTAAACGAGCTTTCCAGAAGTGCAAAGAATTGATCACATCAAAAGAGGTGTTGGCTCATTTCAACCCAGCACTACCAATTCGGTTGGCGTGTGATGCATCACCCTATGGCATTGGAGCGGTGCTGTCGCACAAGTTCCCGGACGGCTCGGAGGGGCCGGGAGCCTTTGCGTCTCGGTCACTAACCTCAGCCGAGCGTAACTACGCCCAGATTGACAGGGAGGCCCTCAGCCTAGTGTGGGGAGTGAAAAAGTTCAATCACTATCTGCACGGGCAGAAGTTCACCTTACTGACTGACCACCAACCACTTGTCTCCATCTTTAATCCAAAGAAGGGCGTGCCGGTGATGACTGCGCAACGGCTACAAAGATGGTCCCTTTTTCTAGGGGCGAACCAATATGAAATCGAGTATAAGGGCACGAAACAGCATGGAAACGCTGATGGGCTATCACGCCTGCCACTGCCTACTGCGGAGGAAGCACCAGCAGTGGACCCTGTTGAAATATTTTATTCAACTATAATTGAACGCTTGCCAGTAACTAACGCTGAAATGGAGAATGAGACCCGAAATGACCCGACACTGTCTCGGGTATATGACTTGATGGTGAAGGGATGGCCAACACATGGCAACTCACTGTTGCCAGCATTCTCATCCAGAAGAGAACAGCTGTCAGTATGCCAGGGGACCTTGATGTGTGGATCCCGAGTGGTAATTCCACCCAAGTTAAGGGAGAGAGTGCTAAATGAGCTTCACGAAGGCCATCTGGAAGGGGTGAAAATGAAAAGCCTTGCTAGGGCTTGTGTGTGGTGGCCGGGGATCGATCAGCAAATTGAAGACCTGACAAAGAGCTGTTCAGGATGCCAGAAGGTCCAAAATGCACCACCACATGCCCCTCTACACCCATGGGAGTGGCCTTCATCTCCATGGCAACGGGTGCATGTTGATTTTGCTGGTCCATTCATGGACTCAATGTTTCTAATAGCCGTGGATGCGCACTCGAAATGGCCTGAGGTGATCAAAATGTCGTCCACCACCACGGAGAAAACTATTGCAATCCTACGGACCATATTTGCCAGGAACGGCTTGCCAGAGCAGATTTGCTCTGGTAACGGACCACAGTTTGTGTCCGAAGAGTTTCGAAGATTCATGAAAAGGAATGGGGTAAGGCATTATACATCCGCCCCATATCATCCAGCCACAAATGGATTGGCTGAGAGGTTCGGTCAAACCTTTAAGAAAGCAGTAAGGGTCATGTGCGATGACGACATTCCACTGCAGCGTAAGGTGAACAATTTCCTGTTAGCCTACAGAAATGCGACACATGCAGTCACCAACCAGACCCCGGCCATGATGTTCTTTAACCGAAGGTTGAGATCTCGTCTGGATTTGCTCAGACCAAATGTACGAAAAGATGTTGAGAATAAGCAATTCCAGCACATCAATGAGAAGCCGACAAGGAGCTTCAATGTAGGGCAACCAGTCTTGGCCCGCGACTGCCGAACAGAGAAATGGCAACCAGGAACGATATGCACACGGCAGGGGCCACTAATGTACAGAGTGGATGTTGGGGAGAACATTGTGAGACGCCATGTCGACCAGATCCTAGAGTCACAGGAACGAGTCAACCCCATGTCTCGTGCACCTGGTGATGAACCCGACATACAGGTAGCATCTACCTCAGAAACAGTAGCATCGGAAGCTGATGAACCAACTGACGACAGGGGGCCTCCGCACTAAGAACAAGACACTCAGGAGAGGCGCTATCCAGAAAGGATCAGGAAGCCGCCCCAAAGACTGAATTTATAAATGGACTATTTTCAGTTAATGTGCATGTTAAAAGTGTTAATTGTTAAATGAATGTTATGGTACTGTCAATCTAAAAGGGGAGGAATTGTAGTGTATGTACCTTTAAGGGGAGAACTACTTTTTACAGCTCCTGTATACTGTAGTACCAGCAGTGACCACACCTGTATATAAACCCTGAGTAGGGATCTGTACGTTAGTTTTAGAGTAACCCTCATCCAGTAAATACCTGTTGATTGTTCCCTGCAGTCTCGTGTCTAGTTATTGAAGGACACACAACATCAAAATACACGGATCTAACAGGCCCGAACAACAAGGTCCCGCCCTCGACACGATTCTGGAAGAGGTGGAGTTGGAGGACAGAGATCCCGCCCTCGACTCGAGCGTGGGGGAGGTAGAAATTGGGGGCAGAGATTCTCCACCTGTAGGGACAGGTGAGGAGGAGCCGTCTGCCACAGGCCCAATTCCCGAAGGGGCGGAGCCTGAGGGGAGGGAGCCGAAGCCCACAGTCGTGGAAGAGCCATGGGCTGTGAGAGCTGAAGTCCCACCCGAAGGTCCACTCGCCAAGGGAGCCTGCCCAAATCCCAAAGGGCTGGAGTCTGAGGGAAGGGAGCCGAAGCCTACAGTCGTGGAAGAGCCACGGGCTGTGAGAGCTAAGGTCCCACCCGAAGGTCCACTCGCTAAGGGAGCCACGCCCAAAGTACCTTTTCGCAGGTCGGCTTGAACGCCTCAGCCTGTAAAACCTTGGCCCGATTCCCCCGCTCCCAGTAGACGCCGACTTCAGAAATCCATGAAAAAACACAGTCCCCATTTAACAGCAAAAGGCTGCGGGGAACCAAAGCCACAGGTCACTGCAGCCCCGCCACAGGGAACGGCGAGCTGCAGTCCAATCAGGGATTAGGCAAGCCGCCCGGGGACGGGCGGCGCTGTACATAAGTTTAGGTTTAAGTTTAAGGTGTGTAAATATTAAATTGATTAGAGTTTAAGTAGTTTTAAATCTGCCCAGTATGTGTGTGTTTTTTTTTGGATCGAGGTCGAAAGACCCGATCATGCCGTCACCTAAGCCAGAATCTCTCGGGAGCCTGGCTATATTGTTTGATTTATTGCAGGAACCAGGAGAAAGATGAGAGGGATCCTCGTCGCGTTCGTGGTAATCGGATGGAGCTGGGCCTATCGGGGCCGCACCAAGGACTCTACCATCTATGGGTGCTCTGGAAATAGAGGCTTCATCGCGAATGATGGAACCGGCTCACGGGACGCTGAAGAGACTGCTGCCTACTTCCATGAAGGGAGATGGCCAGGCTGGCTGGGGTCGAACTCTACTGAATACTCCAGCCAGACGGGGTTTGCATACAGAGAAACGTCTCTGATGTGCCCCAGGGTGCGGATCATTGCACCCAGGATCAGCGTCACCGTGGGCAAGAAGATTTGCCTTGTTTGTCACGGACATGTACCTTTGGACCGTTGGTGGTGGCTGCGCAAGTTGAGCAGCACCATGAAGAATTCGACGGTGGAATGGGAAAGATTGGGTAATAACACCCATCTGACAATAACGGGAACTCACGGGGGGTTGAGTGTCTGTTGGGACAAATGGTGCAATAACCAGATGAGGGGATCTACATCTGTATGTGGGGTTCAGAACGCGCTTGCCCCACAGGCGTCTCCATCTTTTTCCAAAGACAGTGGCAGGATGCTGGACAAGGAATGAGGTGGGACGTCAGCTCATGGGCGTGCGGAGTCCCGTACTCTCAAATCCCAGTAAACGCCACGGAGCTCATCACCCGACCCCGCAAGCCCCGGCCCACAGTTCCAGTAGCTAAAGCCCTCAAGGAAGGGTGCCCCACCACGACAAAGGGACCCGGGAACGGATTGGTACCCACAGATCAGGTACTGTACCAAGGGGTCCACTACGCAGTGGCTTCGATGATTTTAAACCTCACCGAGGTAAGATTGCCAGCGTGGTGCCCCAAGGAAACGGAGCAATTTTTAAAATTAAAAAAAAAAAATGTATTCATTGATGGGATGTGGGCGTCGCGGGCTAGGCCTGCATTTAGTGCCCATCCCTAATTGCCCTTGAGAAGATGGTGGTGAGCTGCCTTCTTGAACCACTGCAGTCCATATGGTGTAGGTACACCCACAATGCTGTTAGGAAGGGAATTCCAGGATTTTGGCCCAGCGACAGTGAAGGATCGGCGATACAGGTCCAAGTCAGGATGGTGTGTGGCTTGGAGGGGAACTTGTAGGTGGTGATGTTCCCATGCGTCTGCTGCCCTTGTCCTTCTAAGTGGTAGAGGTCACGGGTTTGGAAGGTGCTGTTGAAGGAGCTTTGGCGAGTTGCTGCAGTGCATCTTGTAGATGGTACACACTGCAGCCACAGTGCGCCGATGGTGGAGGGAGTGAATGTTGAAGGTGGTGGATGGAGTGCCAATCAAGCGGGCTGCTTTATCCTGAATGGTGTCGAGCTTCTTGAGTGTTGTTGGAGCTGCACTCATCCAGGCAAGTGGAGAGTATTCCATCACACTCCTGACTTGTGCCTTGTAGATGGTGGAAAGGCTTTGGGGAGTCAGGAGGTGAGACACTCGCCGCAGAATTCCCAGCCTCTGGCCTGCTCTTGCAGCCACAGTATTTATATGGCTGGTCCAGTTCAGTTTCTGATCAATGGTAACCCCCAGGATGTTGATAGTGGGGGATTCAGCGATGGTAATGCCATTGAATGTCAAGGGGAGATGGTTAGAGTCTCGCTTGTTGGAGATGGTCATTGCCTGGCATTTGTGTGGTGCGAATGTTACTTGCCACTTGTCAGCCCAAGTCTGAATGTTGTCCAGGTCTTGCTGCATATGGACACGAACTGCGTCAGTATCTGACGAGCCTCGAATGGTGCTGAACAGTGTGCAATCATCAGCGAACATCCCCACTTCTGACCTTATGATGGAGGGAAGGTCATTGATGAAACAGCTGAAGATGGTTGGGCCTAGGACACTGCCCTGAGGAACTCCTGCAGTGATGTCATGTGATTGAGATGAATGACCTCCAACAACCACAGCCAACTTCCTTTGTGCTAGGTATGATTCCAACCAATGGAGAGTTTTCCCCTTGATTCCCATTGACTTCAGTTTTGCTAGGGCTCCTTGATGCCACACTCGATCAAATGCTGCCTTGATGTCAAGGGCAGTCACTCTCACCTCACCTCTTGAGTTCAGCTCTTTTGTCCATGTTTGGACTAAGGCTGTAATGAGGTCAGGAGCTGAGTGGCCCTGGCGGAACCCAAACTGGGTGTCAGTTAGCAGGTTATTGCTGAGTAAGTGCCGCTTGATAGCACTGTCGACGACACCTTCCATCACTTTGCTGATGATTGAGAGTAGACTGATGGGACGGTAATTGGCCGGGTCGGATTTGTCCTGCTTTTTGTAGACAGGACATACTTGGGCAATTTTCCACATTTCCGGGTAGATGCCAGTGTTGTAGCTGTACTCGAACAGCTTGACCAGGTCCTGTTAACAAACATGTTTAAACAGATTTACGAATTCGACTTTGCCGATGTCGACAGAGCCAAATTGTACACCACACCACATGAGGTCTTGGACAGAGTAGGGAGACAAAGAAGGAGTGCAGTAAATGATATTTTCACAGCTTTTAATACAGGAACTTCCGTCATCAACACACTGGATGACGTGGAGCTGCAAACCCAAATCAATGGTTTAAAAACACAGCTAAGAAAGATACTGACTGATGAGAATAAGGTAGTGGGTTCTGAGTTAAATGAGAACCAGGCCATGACACTACACTTAAAAGAGATAATAGCTGAGCTGGAGAAACATGCCAGAACGGTAAATGCCCTCATTAGGGAGGATCGGAATGCGTCCGATCAGGCTGCGCAGAACGAAGCTTGTGTGCTATACGGGGCGTGGTTACTGGGTGAGGGCCGCAGTAATCTGGAGGACTTAAAGCAAGGTTTAGTCCCCTCCTGGATCAGCAACAAGCACCTCGCAGCCCTCCACCCTTTTGAGAATACATTGAGTCCGTGCCAGCTCAGACTAGCTTCAGAGGCCTATCCAGTCCCAGTGGACTGTGGATGGTCTAATCACACCATTATGGGTATAGTGGTAAGAATGCCGGTGATGGGAAAGACAGCTAAACCCGCCCCGGTATACAGGGTGGAGAATATTGGAGTCATTCAGGGGGGTGCGCACATTCGCTACACGGGGGTCCCACCTTACGTCATTCGATGGGAGCATGCAATGACGGGTACCGACCTCTCGGGGTGCCGGAGCCGGGGAGCACACATCATCCTGTGTCCCCAGCACTTGAATGCCCATTCAAAACCACAGTGCGGGTTCAGAACTGCTGGCGCGAAGCCTATAAATTGCACCATGGAGGCAATGGCACAAGGCCATGTGCCCCCGCAAGGTGGCATATATAGGAGGTGGGACATACTGTGTCACCACTGCAGCGCCCCACTACCAACATGGACAGCACGGTTGGTGCCCGGTGAGTGACAGCAGTTTCTGTTTCAAGCCCAGGGCAGAAGTTCAAGTGGCCCAAGAGCGAATTGTCCCCATTCCTGAACCTTCCACTGTTCACATCACTGTTAAAGAAAATTTCACTGATTTGCAGCGATTCGTTGCACATTTTGGATATATCATTCCCCCTCTCCCTGAACACCTCACCAAGATATTAAAAGCCGTTGGTGTTTCACAGAAACACTTCTACACACTGGAGCAGAAGACTTTAGAGATAGGGGCAGACATATTGGATATAGTGACCCCACCATGGTGGGACCTGTTCACTAATTTGGAAATCCCTTCCTGGATTAGGATAGCCTCCCACATTCTTGTAGTGTGCCAGGTTGTCATTGTAGTTTATTTACTGTTTGTACACTGTAAAAAGGTCAAACATTCGCAAAAGTATGAGAATAGAGGGGAATGGAGGGAGCATTATGTGCGGGTAGAAGAAGAGACACCCATTTAGATTTTTGCTGCTTTGTATAAAGTTAAAGTTTTCCCTCCCTCCTCTATTATTTTTGATATGTATTCATGTGCATTTTGAATTTTTCGTGTATGTACTTTATTTTATTATTGAAGTTTTATTAGATGTGATGTTATTATTAGAAAGTAATGTGTATGCACTAGGTGATGTAGGGGTATAAGGACCCCCTCCACGCCTGGAAGTAAGTTGTTAGATTTTAACTCCAGGGTATTGCCATCTATAGATGCTTAATGTACACTAGATTTTTTCTGAAATGGGAAATGCATGTGTCGTGGGGTCATAGATAGGTAAATACTGGGAATGGTTAGATTGTGGAAAGTCAGAAAATTTTGCTCACCCAGAATTATGATACTTCAAGCAAGTTACAGTATCATCAGGGGGGAGTGTAGGATTCGCAAAATTGGACTTTATATTAATAAGGGTCAAATGGCAGAAGAGGCCATGATTTTAAAGAATGTTTTAAAAGAAGCCCAGAAAAAGGGGCATACAAAATTGTAGTGTATGTGCCTTTAAGAGCCCCAGGTGTACTGTAATGCCGGTAATGGCCACTCGGGCTATATAAGCCTGTATATTGTGTTGTATCCGTTAGTTCCCCTCCAGACTTTGTTTAGTAAACACCTATGAAACCAACTCCTGTCTTCAGTGTCTCTAACAACACACAGACACAACAAAAATGGCCACCATACCATGTGACCAGCTTATTGGGACGCTTTAAAATGGTTCTTGCGCAACCTCAGACAACTTTGTGGATTCAACCTACAGCAAGTTCTGGAAGCCGTTTCTGAGAGAACGAAACCAGACCCACAGGTATGCATATGGATTAGATGCAGATCTAGTCAAGATCGGCCTGGAGACAGAGGCCATCAAAATGTTGCCCCAGACAAAAGGGGACAATTTCATATTCATGAGAACAGCACCCAGGACTAGATAACGAGATCAGCAGGACATTAAAAACAATGAAGGTAATTCCAGACCAGAGATGGGCCTTTACCAGCCGTTTAAGACATTTTAAAATATAATGACTACCCCACTGTGCTCCCAGCCCGCCAAAAGTAAAACAAAGACTAACCTGATTTTGGGCGGGAGACGGAGGTTTCTGGAAGAAAGTATATCTGGAAGACTTTTCGGCAGTTGGAGGACAAGCAGGCTTGGAGAGCTGGAAGCATACAGCTTGAATCCGGACACCCAGAAGAAGAAGCAGGCAATCGCAGGAGGAAGAAGAAAGCCAACATCGAGAAGGCCGTCTCGAAGCCGGCGTCCCGCCCCGGGGAAACACATCGGGAGACCATCGACCATCCCCGGGCCGTTGCCGGAACGAGAGGCCATCGACCCAACTTGGGAGAAGAGACAAAAGAATAAAAACCCCAAGAGAAGAAACCTTCCAGCCACCCCGGTTGGAAGGAGAAGAGATAAAAAGAAACTGAAGAAGCGATGGGAGCCAGCCCAAGGCTCCTCTAACCAGGGTCGAGCCGATGATCCTCGACCCCACCGACATCCAGGCTGCCGGTGTCCAGCCGCCCCCGGCCCCCACCTCAGGAGAGAGGTGTGGCGCAGCTCGCAGGGGCTCCACGATCCACGTGGAGATGAAACGCCTGAAAGGACCAAACACAGACTCGATTTCAAAACCTTGCACTTCCTAGTGGGATTGGTGAGCATGTTTCTGGCCCTTCACAATCAGATCTAGATAGGTTTAATGAGGGGGTGGATTTAAGGGTACAATTAACATGAGTTGTTGTCCCTCGATGTTCCGTGTGTTTCCTTATTTCATGATGATCTTTGTAGAGTATAAGATGCCTGTATTTGCCTTAGTTAGTACTGTGTCATTATGATTTGTTTGTGTGTTTTTCCCTCCCATGTACTCTCTTATCTGCTTGCATTTGATTTGATATTTTTCCTTATGCAATAAAATTTCATTTTGTTTCATCAAACTTGGTCTACAAGAGTTTTCTCTACATTGTAGTTCCTGCACCTAAGTCCAGAGTATAGAATCTAAGGGGCGAGTGGGTCGAACCACTCAAGGTTTTACTGTGCAAGAGAGAGAGGCCTCTAGAGAGAGAAACCTCAGGGAAACCTCTCGAGGAAAACCCCTTACACTTGCGTGGAGCGGGGTTTTGGGCGGGATGGTGTCGGGACGCCCAAATTCAGGATTCCCCCCCCCCACACGCCTGAAACCCCGCCTGACGGCTCCAGGAAAATTGACCCCAACGTTTTAGGTCGAAACCCTTTGCCAGGACTGAAAAGACACAGGAAATGAAACAGATTAAAAGGCCAGTTTGGGGGCTGGGAAATGGGGGTGAAAGAACAAAAGTGAAGTGAAGAGACATTAAGAGGTATTCAAAACTAGACGAGATGGTGATAGGACTAGTAAAGAGACAAAAGACGGCTCTAGATTAGGTGTGAAATGAACGCAGGTGTTCCGCAATTGGGTGACCGCTTTGCGGAACACCTCCGTTCAGTCCGTAAGGGTGGCCCCGAGCTTCCGGTCGCTTGTCATTTTAATTCACCGCCCCATACCCACTCAGACCTCACCGTGTTCGGGCTCTTGCATTGTTCCACGGAAACCCAGCGTAAGCTCGAGGAACAGCACCTCATCTTCCGATTAGGCACTTTACAGTGCATTACCGGCACCCGGCTACCGACCATAGAGCACATATACCAGAAACGCTGTCTACGGAGGTCACGGTCCATCATCAAAGACTCTACCCACCCCAGCCACAGTCTGTTCGCCCTCCTGCCATCTGGGAGACGCTACAGATGCATTCGCACCCGTACGACCAGATTTAGGAACAGCTTCTTTCCCAGGGCTGTCATCCTACTGAACTCCACAAATAAACTCTAAAGCCTGCACATCTGCCAATGCACTTTATTATGGTTATATTTATGTTAATATACTACAAGCCAAATGTATGTTGAATGTTTAAATGTCTTAATCCAAATGTACACTCTTGGGAGCCGCAAGCCTACATTTCGTTGTACTGTACTTGTGCACTAACAATGACAATAAAAGTTGATTTGGTTTGATTTGATTACAGCCTTCCGGACTCAATATCGAGTTCAACAATTTCAGACCATAACCTCGGCCCCCATTACATTTTTACATATATTTTTACATATGCCCTTCCCCCTTTTTTTCTCTCCCACATGGCAGCTGTCTCCCAATCTGCCAGCGCATTTCACACCTAATCTAGAGCCGTCTTTTGTCTCTTTACTAGTCCTATCACCATCTCGTCTCGTTTTGAATATCTCTTAATGTCTCTTCACTTCTCTTTTGTTCTTTCATCTCCATTTCCCAGCCCCCAAACTGGCCTTTTAATTTGTTTCATTTCCTGTGTTTTTTCAGTCCTGATGAAGGGCTTCGACTTGAAACGTTGACTCTATTTCTCTCTCCACGGATGCTGCCTGGCCTGCTGAGTTTTCCAGCATTTTCTGTTGTTATTTCAGATTTCCAGCATCCGCAGTATTTTGCTATTTAACAATCACTGTTTGCTTTTATTATCTTTATAACCATTTCATTGCTAAAATAAGACACTACTTAATCTGATTATCCCAAAAATAAGTTTGTAACTTGATTTTATTAGTTTCTTTCAACTGGACTAACTTTTATTTAAGCCAGTGATGCTTTGCTTCTTAACCAACTGCTACTCTAATCACTCCAATCAGATATTCAATATCCATCTTAACTGAATAGGAATGATGTGGCATTGGGAGAGACAGCAGAGCTCACGGGATAAACTCAGTCGAGTGGCTGAGCCATGCAGAGCAGGAAGGTCCCAGAGTCCATCTGCACTGAGTTAGCTTGATCTCAGCAAGTAGGGAAATGGCAGTCACTGAGCATGGAAAAAACACATTTGATGGTGAGGAGGGAAAGACTGAAGGCATGGTTGAAGAGAGGTTTTTCGGAGGTATTTGAAGGCTTGGCTGGAGGTAGAGGTCAGGTGGTTTTGGGAGAGATAAGGGGTCAGTGGTTGAAGGATCAGCCTTTAATGGGGTTCAGAAGGCTATGGAGAGAAAATGGGAGTTTAAAGTCGATGGGGGGAATTTTTCAGGGGGTTAGTGCGGTGGCGGGTCGGATGGGAAAACATTATTTTGACAGCGGGTCAGGACCCCGCTCTCAACCCGCTGCCACACACCTTGCCCAGATGCCGGGTCTGTCAGCACTGAACAGACCCGACACGCAGTGGCAGGGGAGGCAATTCAGGTCATTATGATCTTGTTAACAGCGCATTAAGTAGTATTTTGAGCTCACCTTTACATTTTACAGGTCGCCCACAGGGTCCACGCTGCTCGGGGATCACGTCAGGTAAGCACATCGGGAGTTGTATGACCATGGAATGATCTCATTACTTGACAGCTGCAAATGTGCTATTAAAGCTTCCATCTCACAGCTGTTCACTTTCCAAGCTCAGAAGCTGTTGCTTACTGCATTTGGAAGACAGATTGATCTTTATGCAGCTAGCAAGTGTTTGGAGTAAACTCTCTATCCAGTGTCACATTGGAACAACCTCTCACCATTAACAGATCGCTTCTGTCATCTCAAGTTCATCTGCCATCTATTACATCAGCATCGGTGCCCTTGAAACTATCTCACCTTGGTCCTCAGAATCCCACCACGATCAGCCCCAACACTAACCTTCTTCACAATCAACTGATGCTGCACAGGACACAGGGCATCAGCACCCAACCACACTGCTGCCAGGGATGGCCTCACCATGGCCAGATTTACTTCACTTGACACTGTACACCCTGGCTGCCACATGATGCGCCAGGTTGGCACCACCCCACAGCAACACCATAAAGCATTCCTACAATGCCCAAGCCATTCCTTTCACAATCATCACCATTGCGGGGGTACCGTTATGTCTCACCATTCACTGCAACTCACTAAGCCACTTCCAAAGGTGCACACAAATCTGTCCAAGAACGCAATGTGTTCAAAAAGGTTTCAATGTTTGACACCACCTTAACAGAAACTTTACATGGACAATGGCTAAAATGCCCAAGTGCCTACCCTTGCGTGTTGTTAGTTGGTATGATTGGACTAGGATGAGGGTGAGTGTGAGGGGTGGCTAGTGAGATGGGGAAGTGATAATGTAGAGGGATGGGTCGAGGTGCAAGGTAAATTGGTGTAAGGATGTGCAGGAGTAAGGTTGGGAAGGCAGAGTGACAAGGGGCATGGCAGGATGAGATTGACTGGCTTTGCAGCAACATTTCGTGATCTACTGAGATTGTTGAAAGGTTTGCACCATTCCAGCCTGGTCCTCCTGTGCAACCAAGCTGCGTTGGTCTCCTGGGAAGGTCTCTTCCACCCATTGGAAGGGAAGAGAACCTCCGTGTGATGTGACTCCCTCCATATGCATATGGAGGGAATCACAGGAGAGCCTGGGTGCAGGTGCACCTCTGTGCAATGCTTGTCAGTGTTTCCAGCATCTCAATGCTGTAGAACACCGACAGCACAACTGTCAAAATCAATTTGTGTGTGGTTCCTTTAAGGAAACCGGCTGATGGACGTATCATCAACTGACGTCATTAGACCCGCTTCCTTCAACTGGCCGGCAAACGCGCTAGGTGGACTTAACAAGCCCAATTAGGGGAGGATCATTTTGGACAGCGGGCTGGAGCTAGCAGCGAGGCTGGGACCCACCACCGACGTCGCCCGCCACACACCCACCGAGGTTGGGGAAATCGCGGCCAATGAGTGGAGAAGATTGCCTAAACAGTTAATTGAGGATAAGCGTCTTGAAGTTGATTCATGGGGTATATGGAAGTTGGAATGGATAAGGGCAAGTAGTTTAGAAGAGAGCATGGCAGTGGGTGACTAGTGTGGTAGAACCCATAGGCTCTTATATTCTAAAGTTTGCAATGGGTGGAGATACAGATCAGAAAGAATTTGAAAAGTAAAAGCGATAAAGATATGGATAAAGGTTTCACTGTTCAGGGAGAAGTAAGGACTTGCATGAACAATATTGCAGAGGTGAAAGAAAGCATTCTTTATGAAGGACATGACATTTGAAGTAAAAAGCTCAGCTGGGGGGGGGAGCCAACAGGATGCCATTATTTAGCATGGGGATGAAAATAATGGCAACATTAAGCTGCAGGGAATTACAACTCAAACAGAACTTGCTTTCCAACTGAGTCATTGGTGGCGAGGTTGGGTGCGGTGTTATTAGCATACATGGGAAAGCTTAGCCTGTGCTTGCCAACATCACTGACTGGCAACATGTAGATGAATAGAAGGGGACCAAGGATAGAGTGCTGCAAAACACTAAATTGAGGCGGGATAGCGAGCCACTGTCACACAGAATGTTGTGGGGTTTAGGCCAGGCAGAAATTGGATTGGGGAATGAGGACAAGATAACAGAAGTTGAGTGTGGAATTTTTAAGGTAGGTGATGGTTTTGAGAAAACTGTAGTAGTGCCAGAGGATAGGAAGAGGTCAATAATCATGGGGCCAAGATGGGCAAAATGGAAAATCAAGGAGGGGTTAACAGAGCATGGGGTAGGCTTCATGGAGGAGATAAGTTTAACTGGGAGAGAAGCTGCAGAATATAGACTAATGGAGACTGTGGAAGACTGAGAAAGGGTAGAGGGCAAGGCAGCTGTGCATATGACCTTGATTTCATGAAAAAATACATTAGTTTCCACCACTTAAGTGTCAGAGGTGAGGATTGAGTGGAAAAAAAGTTAAGATGGTTGTTCTTAAGATTTGGACATAGAGCAAGACTGATGGCACCGTTTTAAATGATGCTGCAAGGTTGTGTGAAGAATTTCCAATATTGGTTGTAAATTTACCCCTCACTAGTTTGAAGCAGTGCCCCCTTGTCCTACTGTGGAACTAATAATTAAATGGTAAGTAATTGCAGAAACTAAAGAATATGGCAGCAGATTGGTATGGAATATCACAAGCAATTCTTTCAGCCAACAAATACCATTGTGTAATGTCTCAAATATGCAGACCTCAGTACTATTTGCATTGAACAAGACACTTGCTCAACGTCATGTTTATATTGCAAGCAGATGCTTCTCAGTAATGTTTTACAGTAACACCAGATTCCCCTTGTAATCCTGGCCACCATTACATAGCAATTCTGTCTAATATAGTTTGTTACATATCAGCAGATGTTTTTAACAGCACTGATCACTTTTGTTTCAATGTGTGGGAGGAATTGATTACCATTTATGCTACAGAAACAACCATTTTCAAAATAGTTCACTCTTTTTGACTACAAAATATTCCTGTTTGAACTATATAGTTACTTCAGATTTTATTTGTAGTTTGAAGAAAACTAATCATGCATAAAGTGGAAAATTCATGGTAGTTACAGCTTTTGCACACTGCTACAGACTGTGGAATCGATTTGGTTATGCTAGTCAAACAGTTAAATTGGTACCAGATTTTATGACTGCAATTACCATGAATGTTAGGATGTTGAAACTGAGCCAGTGTATACAAGTGCAGGGAGAGTTCTGTTGACCCTGTGAGACGAGTGAAACCACACTTAAAACAGATGTATTGGAATAGATTCAAATATTATTGGCCTGAGATGTTTTAGGAACCAAGAGTTACGTTTAGGTTCCTTATGCTTTCTTTCTACCCCTTCAACAAATTCCTTTTATAGACCTCCTCCTATGAAGTCTAGCTAAGCCATACAAGACTAGGCCTGGAGCAAGTTAGCTGATTGAGCCCGAGCAGCAGTTGGTGTTCTACAATTATCCTCAATGCTCCTGAACTGGGGAAAGAACATTCACAAGGTTCCCACTCTTAATTACTAACCCTAGCTGGAAAGTGCATGTGATCAATGTTGGAATTTGATCCCTCACCATGCTGTTTTGCTGCATACATTTATGTATTATTCTGTCACCACCTCAAGCTGAACAGCCTGAATAATCAATTGCTGTTTCCATATTGACAGCAAATTCACAGTAGTGTACAGACTTCTTCATCCACAGCACTTCACTATGAAAAGTGGCTGCTGTAGTTGCATACCCAAGTCACTTCATCGCAAAGTAATTTACTAGCATGTAAAGTACTTTGAGATATGTTGAAGTGTTTTGTAAATGCAATTTTCTTTTCTGACCAGAACTTCAAAGGTGAATGGGGATAAGCCCTTTGCGTGGGAGAAATTCGACAGTTTTTAAAGCAGAGAGCAACACCGCCCATTTGTCATGGAAGCTACTGGGATTCAAACACAGGAATGGTAGCATAGTGGTTATGCTACTGGACTAGTGATGATCCAGAGCCTCGTGTTCAAATCCCACCAAGGCAGCTGGGGAATTTAAATTCAGTTAATTAAATAATTCTGGAATAAAAAGCTAGTATCAGTAATGGTGACTACTGGATTGTCGTAAAAACCCATCTGGTTCACTAATATCCTTTAGGGAAGGAAATCTGCTGTCTGTACTTGGTCTGGCCTATATGTGACTCCAGACCCACAGCAATGTGGTTGACTCTTAACTGCCCTCTGAAATGGCCTAGCAAGCCACTCAGTTGCACACAACCGCTACCTTCACCACAAGGACTGCAGCGTTTCCATCAGTGATGCCCACATCCCAGGAATGAATAAAAAGTTGTGCCATCTAATGTTAGCAGCACAGCACCAACAGAAGAACTGACACAGAAAAAGGTTTGGCAACATGTTTATCCACCATACATAATAACCATGCACAATCAAGTGACAATACATATTTACAAAATGGATTGCACTTAATGGAATACAGGAACCATTAGTGACAAGGAAGTAACAGACAGCATGCTCCGAATCATTTTAACGGAGCCATCGTTCCAGTGTGTCCGTCACAGGCAAAACATCAATTTTTTTTTTTGCAGGTGGGGGAGGGGGCACGCGAGAAGGAATTGGGATGGATATCAATACATTTCTTGATTTACAACCCAGTGATGCCTTCAAACAGCTGTTTGGAAACACCACTGACCATTTTAAACAAAAGGTAGTCCCTTCATGAAACTCTCCAGTCCAGAGACAGGCAATGAGATTCCAAACCTAAACTGTTGGCTGGGGTTTGCTGTGCTCGTTCCAGTTTTTTTTTGCTTAGGTGGAATTCAAGACAGACTCTGAATAAAACAATCTGTACTAAAAATGCACATGATTTAAAAAATCTGTCTAAATCCAACTGGAAAACTGCCCTTTCTTCCTGACGAGGTGTATATTCTCTTTCACCCCCAATGTCAACAGATTTTTTCTGCAAATGACCAGGTAAACTGAAGGTGGTACTGCTGACGCAAATTCTTAGTGTGGATATTTACATGCTTCAGGAATGTGTCAGCTTTTAATGTACTATAAGCTACTAACTAGTCAATGCAAAGCAGTACTGCAGGTTCTGTATCTACATTAAGATGCAGCAAATAGGCTACAATTAAATAGTTATAATTGATAGATCTCTCACTACCAGTAGCTGGAAGGAAAGGGAAAAATATGGTTTTCCTTTCAAAAGACTCCAAAGCACAAGATATAAATACTTTTATATGACAGGATATAAAGGCCTCAGTAGCATTATAAAAAGGAGATGTTCCAGAGTTTGAATGTGTTGGGATCCTGATCTTTTCACACAGGAACCTTCAATGACAGGACCATAAATATGCACATAAACTCAAACTCACTGTTGAAAGTAGAAGGGGTATGTGTTTCTATCTTTTAAAAAAAAAATGAAGAGTTATGTACATAAAGTATTGCTCGACTTAGTCTTGAATGTGTTCATAATTACAGGCAAAGGAGGAAGAGGAGAGACGCACATGCAATGTAGTCACATTAAAAGGGATATCCCATATGCAAAAAGGAATGTCAGCTCTACTGTTACAACTCATTAGAAAGGATTTCATTAATCACATAGAACACTGGACAGAAGCATTCACAACACACTACAATGCACAGGCAGGAGTAGGGATCAGAGTTGAAGCAGGTCACATGTTCTGGCAACACTGAAGTTTATTAGATTTCTGCCCATCAGTCGTTGGGGGGACACTGATGTCTACCACATTGTTACCAGGTGATTCGTCATGAGCTGATCGATCAGAAATCTGCTTCTGCGAAACTATGCGGTAAATTTCTGGTGAAGAGAAAGAGGGGGTCATTTTATAGCCAGGATATTAAAGTTTCCACTCCATAATTAAACAAAATTGAAGTCAATATTTTCTCAGCCACATGCTGCTCCCAGTATCTCAAGCCCTTTAAAACAATTGTTTTACTGGAATTGAAAGAATGCATAAAGGCTGCTAATTGAGCACATCTGATAAGGAATTTACTCCCGTCAGACTTTTCCCCTGCAGCACGCAACATACCCCAGTTGACAAAAACTGCCCATTCTATTCTTAGTAGCACGCAATAGCCTGGAGAATTCTCAAACCTGGGAATGGGGAGGACAGGGTCTAGCTTTAACGCAGTTCTTCCCCACAAGAACAGTCAAGTCATCATGTGAGAACCTATGGATATATACACCGTGACAATGTGGAAGTTCTAACATTTAAAAAAAAATTGTTTATGGGATATGGGCGTCGCTGTTATTGCCCATCCCTAATTGCCCGAGGTGGTGGTGCGCCGCCTTCTTGAACCGCTGCAGTCCATGTGGTGAAGGTACTCCCACAGTGCTGTTAGGTAGGGAGTTCCAGGATTTTGACCCAGTGACGATGAAGGATCGGCGATATACATCTAAGTCAGGATGGTGTGTGACTTGGAAGGGAACTTGGAGGTGGTGGTGTTCCCATGCGCCTGATGCCCTTGTCCTTCTAGGTAGACGAGGTCGCGGGTTTGGGAGGTGCTGCTGAAGAAGCCTTGGCGAGTTGCTGCAGTGCTTCTTGTAGATGGTACACACTGCAGCAACGGTACGCCGGTGGTGGAGGGAGTGAATGTTTAAGGTGGCAGATGTGGTGCCAATCAAGCGGGCTGCTTTGTCCTGGATGGTGTCGAGCTTCTTGAGTGTTGTTGCAGCTGCACTCATCCAGGCAAGTGAAGAGTATTCCATCACACTCCTTACTGGTGTCTTGTAGATGGTAGAATGGCTTTGGGGAGTGACTTGCCGCAGAATACCTAGCCTCTGACCTGCTCTTGTTGCCACAGTATTTATGTGGCTGGTCCAGATAAGTTTCTGGTCAATGGTGACTCCCAGGTTGTTGTTGGTGGGGGATTCGGCGATGGTAATGCTATTGAATGTCATGGGGCGGTGGTTAGACTCTCACTTATTGGAGATAGTCATTGCCTGGCACTTCTGTGGCACGAATGTTACTTGCCAGCCCAAGCCTGAATGTCGTCCAGGTCTTGTTGCATGCTGGCATGGACTGCTTCATTATCTGAGGCGTTGTGAATGGCGCTGAACACTGTAGTCATCAGTGAACATCCCCATTTCTGACCCATACTGAGCCAAAAGAGTTAATGTTGCAACTTATATTCTATAGTTCAGAACTGAGAGCTGAGGCATGATGTTGGGGCAGGGAGAGGTTCACTCTGCATCTGGCTGTGCTGTATCCAACCTGAAATTACTTGGTAGTGGTGCTTGAATTGGAAAGAGTTCCATTCCCTGACACATCCCCTCAAAAGTCGATGAGCACGGGAAAAAGGCAAGGAAGGAACTTTCATTCATTTAGTGTCTTTCATGACCTCAGAATGTCCCAAAGCACTTCCCAGTTAATGAAGTTTGACTGAAGTGTAATCACTGTAGTAATGTAGGGAAACACAGCAGCCAATGTGCACACAGCAAAGTCCCACAAACAGCATTGAGACAAATGACCAGATCATCTGTTTTTAATGATGTTGGAGGAGGGTTAAATAATTAAAATATAGTTCTGTAATTAAGGACCTCATTTTATTTTGAGTGACTCTAAGCAAAGAGGTCCAAGAGCCTTAGTTTGGGTTATTTCAACTTAAGCTGATAGGAATGTGTACAGAGCAAGGTGATGGAGATACACATCTAAATGGTACTGCTAAGCACTGCAGCCCAATTCCAGGCACCATGGTCAATAGTTTTTCCCTATGTTTAAGTTTATTATATTACCTGTAAGAATATTTTTAAATGCTTCCTCTACATTCGTTGAATCCAGTGCAGATGTTTCAATAAATGATAGATTGTTCTTTTCTGAAAGAAATGAGAAAGTAAGACATCATGTTCTACACGATAAAAGGCACAGCACAATTACAACAAACTTGGCAAGTTTCAGGTGATTTTCATAGAATCATAGAAACTTAGTGCAGAGAGGCAATTTGGCCCATCATGCCTGTGCCAGCCCCCTGAAAGAGTCGTTCTTAGTCCCAGATCCCCGCTTTTTGTCCGTAACCATGTAAGTTCCTTATCCTCAAGCATCTGTCCAACTCCCTTTTAAAATAATTTATGTAATCAGCTTCCACCACCTTTTCATGTAGAACATTCCAAATGCTGACAACCAAGTGAAAAAATTTCTCCATCTGCATCAAATGTTAAAATAAATAAAAAAAGAAATGGTGTAGATTTGTCCATTTCTGCAGCACTTGATGTAGTTGAAATCAAAGATCCAATGTCTGTGTAGTAACCTCTAATAATAATGCTTTAGAAACTCTTGAGAATTGTTGTGCATTTATGTAACATGATGCATTAATGCTCATGAAACAAAGAAATGATTCTGTCTTTGACACTGGCTACTGAGAGAGTGTTGTAGATACTGAACAAGTATCAGGGATCTCATCAGGGACTAATAGTTCTCACTGAAGCACACGAGTTGGGCGTGCATGTACTGGCACTCTTCTCTCTTATACTGTGCACTATATTTATGTATGGCTACACTAGCAAATAAACGATAAAACACATTAAAGAATTAGCATCATAAATTGAACTGTTTTAATGCTTTAAAAAAAACCACTGGTTCGCTAGGTAATTTGTATGGGTTCAGTAGGGTCTTGGCTATTAAGATACCTTTCTTCAAAACTAATTGGTACTGGGATACAATTCCATGGGCAACAATGGTTCTTTGGTACCTCAACCAAGTGTCCACTCTTCATGTGAACCTGGGAAGTGGGTGTTGATGGGTAAAATGACCCCAGGTGTCATCACAGCCCAGCCCAGCTCTTCTCAATCACTGTCTACACATTCATTTCAGCAGGTGTCACTGAACAGAGATCAAATATCCAGATTCTACACGGTTTTAACTTCTGGGTCAATCATGGCACCCTTTTCCAGTGCTGCCCTGTCGCAATTAGCTAACAGTAATCCAATTAGATACATCACATGTACTTGCATAAAAGGTCAGGTTTTTTATTCAAAGCAAACATTTAAAACACTATATAAATAGCTAGCTGTCTAGATGTTAACATGCTTTTTATAACACCTACCAGCGAAGGCCCGTGCCTCATCCGTTGGCACAGCTCTCAGGTGACGGAGGTCACTCTTGTTCCCGACCAGCATGATGACTATGTTGTTGTCAGCGTGGTCACGCAACTCCTTCAGCCACCGCTCGACATTCTCATACGTTAGATGTTTGGCAATATCATAGACGAGCAGAGCACCTACAGCCCCACGGTAGTACCTGAGAACGCACAATCCAGATTGCATCAGTCCTCACTCCTGCTGTAGGCTACACCCTCCCACCCCCCTTCTGTGTAACACGAGGACTCTGGCTGGAGTACAAGTCAGCATCTTCTACCTTACCCAAGTAGGAATTATTCACGTCCAAACTTAAGACAGCTGTTGTTGATGAGCTATTCAATGGGGGGTGGGTGGGGAGTGAGATACTGTTCTTGAAGCTTGCATTGAGCTTTGGTGAACAGTGTAGGAGGTCAAAAACAGAAAGATCAGAGTGGGAATGGGAGTTTAATCTAGCAAACCACAGAGGAGGCAAGGTCAGCTTTCTCCTCTGGCCTGAACAATTTAGCAATTTCAGATCTTCAGTTACCTCTCCCATTTTCTTGTCCATTTCTCCTGTTCAATTTTCACTTTGTTCCCTTTTAAAACTGTTTCCATCCTTTTCACTAGCTTACTTGGCCATTTTCACCACTTTTGTTCTTCTCGTGCTTTTCACTCCAACAAATGATTTTTATGCATCAAGCACTATTTCACGTCTTTCCAATTTTCAAAATAACCCATTCATAGGCTATTAAACCCATTAACTAACTCTTCAATATGGTAAGTATACCATCAGTCCTATGTGAGTGCTCAGTTATCTTTCAGTTCTGGCAAAGAGTCATTACCCAAAACTTTAACCTGTCTGTCTCTTAAAATGCCCATATACCTCAAATTATTTTCCAGTTTTATTTCTACAAGTTAACCACATTTAGACATAAAATACTTACGCTGAAGTGATGGCACGATATCGCTCCTGTCCCGCTGTGTCCCAGATCTGTGCTTTAATTGTCTTTCCATCTACCTGGATACTCCTGGTGGCAAACTCCACTCCAATGGTGCTCTTGCTCTCCAGATTAAACTCGTTGCGCGTGAACCTTGACAGGAGATTGCTCTTTCCAACCCCGGAGTCCCCAATCAGCACGACTGGAAGAGACAAACCAGATTATACATATAACTGTGGATGTTCAATAAAGAAATAACAGTTTGTAAAAAGACCATTTGCCCAACCGTCCTGCAGGAGGACGTGCAGTTAGCAAAAATCACCTCCTAGGGGCCAGCTGTATCTAAAACACAGGGCTCATTTGCATTTCCTCCCTGCTGCAAAGTCACCAACAAAGTATAATAAGGTTAGAGATCCATACATCTGACTTGCTGTTTGCAGCTCTGCTCACTTACCATTTGCACTGACTCCCACTAGAGGGGTCGAGTCTGCCAATCACACTTCAGTAAGCTGTGGAAGGGCAATCCTTTCATCGCTACAAGGCCAACACAGGTGCTTATGCGTCACACTTCTCCAGTAGAGAAGGCACTGAAGGAAAGTTTGCTCAAGTTTTAAATGTGGTTGACACTCACCAAGTACATTTTATATAAATTGTGGTTTTATGACAGGAAGTGAACACATTTTTCTGGAATTTCTACCTCAGGTGGTAATACTGTAATAAATTGGAAGATAAAATGCTTTAGATATCTGCTCTCAATCATTACATATAGAAATATTTTAAGGCTTACATTCCATTTTCTGAGATGAAATAGGATCTTGTGGAGGAGCCACCAAAGAACTCAGAGCGGTTGCACATAATTCCTTTAACAGCAATGTAGTCACTGTCTGTGCCTGTAACTTTAATTACACTGTTTGACGGTACAATGCCAGTTACCTTTACAGCACGTGATGACGTCATGCCGTTAGTCACGTGATGCCCCAACGGCGGGAAGAACGTGATGATGTCACTCTCCTAATCAGGGGATCAGTCCTCGTGGAGTCCTCAAGGAGAATAGACCTGTTATTGATGTGTCCTAGCAGTTTCCAGTTTAAACTCGTTTGTTTTCATTAAAGTTCATTATTTTAATTGCCTGAGTCGTACTCAGTCTTTTGATAGGAACCTCCGTTCCTACATTGGTGATCCCGACTTCTACGAACGATTTTCGTGGAAGATTCGACATGGACACGAACGCCGTCACGCTGAAACTGCCACAGTTCTGGGAGCAACAACCAGACGCCTGGTTCATCCAGGCTGAAGCCCAGTTCGCCATCCGGAACATCAACGCGGATCAGACCCGTTATTATTACGTGGTCTCCGCCCTCGACAGCGCAACTGCATCACGGATCATCAGCCGCCTCGGTAGTCCTCCTACTGACAGCAAGTATGATGCAATTAAGGTGCGGTTGCTTCAGGTTTTCGGGCTATCAAAGTCAGAGTGTGCTCGCCGGCTCATCACTCTGCCCGGCCTCGGGGATTCCAAACTGTCCGAGCTCATGAGCCAAATGCTCACGCTCTTGGGTGCTGAACCGGAATGTTTCATCTTCCGGGAGCTTTTCCTCTACCAACTGCCTGAACAGGTTCAGGCTGCCCTAGCCAGCTCCGACATTACTGACTGCGCCAAGCTTGCGGCCGAAGCCGGTAAGATTTTCACGGTTACCCAGCAGTGTTGTGCGGCCACGAGGCGCCCACCCCCCACAGACGCAGTCCCGGCTTCTCCTACAGCGGGCTGGTGCTCCTACCACACCCGTTTTGGCGCGAAAGCACGATGCTGCCGTTCCCCCTGCAGTTTTTCACCAAAAAAAAAACAAGGCGGCGCAGGCGACGTCCCTGGCGACGGATGACCAAATCTAACGGGTGTTCCGCAGTGGCGATGGCTGTCGGTTCTACGGGGAAACTCCTCTAACACCAATTCCCTCTCAGGCCGCCGTTTCCTTTGTGACACCGGGGCGCAGTGTAGCATTCTACCTGCGTCGAAGCTAGACACGCAGACTGGGAACCTCGGTTTTTCCCTCGTAGCGGCTAATGGCGCAGCTATTCAAACGTTCCGAAAGCGGTGGGTCGAAGTCTGTTTCGGCGGTCAGCGCTTCTTTTGGGATTTCGTCACGGCTACAGTCTCACAGCCTATCCTAGGGGCAGATTTTCTGTGTGCCAACAGCCTGCTAGTCGATGTCCAACACCGCCGGCTGATCAACGCGGCCACCTTCCACTCGATCCCGTGCTTCCACGGTACCTCCGTGGCCCGTTCCATTGCCTGTGCTTTTCCTCCTCCAGATGATTTCACGCGGCTCCTCGGGGAGTTTCCGGAGCTGACAAGGCCCACCTTCTCCTCTTCAGCGACGAAACATGGTGTTGAACATCACATCACCACTACTGGCTCCCCGGTTTATGCACGGGCTAGAAGGCTCGAACCCTGCAAGCTTGCAGCTGCGAAGGGGGAGTTCGCCACAATGGAGCGGCTTGGCATCATTAGGCGATCGAACAGTCCCTGGTCTTCGCCTCTCCACATCGTGCCGAAACCAGGCGGCGGCTGGCGGCTACGCGGTGACTACCGACGCCTCAACGACGCCACCACTCCAGATCGGTACCCGATCCCGCATATCCAGGACTTCTCGGCCCACTTGGCGGGAAATACTATCTTCTCTAAAGTCAACCTCGTCCTTGGATATCACCAGGTTCCAGTGCACCCACAAGACGTCCCGAAAACCGCGGTCATCACCCCTTTTGGCCTTTTTGAGTTCCTGCGGATGCCATTTGGCTTAAAGAACGCAGCACAGGCGTTCCAGCGTTTAATGGACTCCGTTCTTCAGGACCTGCGTTTTCTTTTCGTCTACCTGGATGACATACTCATCGCCAGTGCCAGCAAGGAGGAGCACATCTCCCATTTGCGTTCCCTCTTTAACGCGCCTCAGCCAGCACGGGTTAATCATCAACTCGGCCAAAAGTGCCAGTTTGGCCTACAACAAATCGACTTCCTGGGACACCGCATAACATCGGACGGCACCGTCCCTTTGGCGATGAAGGTTGAGGCGGTTACTTCTTTCCCGCGGCCGTCGACAGTCAAGGCCTTGCAGGAGTTCCTGGGGATGGTCAACTTCTACCACCGTTTCGTCCCCAAGGCGGCTCAACTCATGCAACCTTTGTTCAGGGCCCTCAAGGGCAAGTCCGGTAAAGATCCAATCAGCTGGACAGCTGAAATGGTTCAGGCATTCGGCAACACCAAGAACGCTTTGGCCAATGCAACCATGCTGGCGCACCCACTTCCAGGTGCTACCATCGTCCTTACCACCGACGCGTCAGACTATGCCATCGGTGCAGTGCAAGAGTAATGGGTCAACGGCACGTGGCAACCGCTGGCGTTTTTCAGCCGTCAATTGCGAACAAATGAAAAAATGTACAGCACCTTCGATAGGGAGCTACTGGCCCTTTTCCTCGCCATTCGCCATTTCCGGTTTTTATTGGAGGGGCGCCCCTTCACGGCTTTTGTCGACCACAAACCCCTTACGTTCGCCATGGCCAAGACCACCGAACTGTGGTCCGCTCGTCAACGTCACTTGACGTTCATTTCCGAATTTACTACGGACATTCAACATGTGTCTGGTAACAACCACCTGGTGGCAGATTGCCTCTCCCGTGCGACGGTCCACGCGGTGCACCTGGGGATCGACTACGCCCTCATGGCAAAAGATCAAGTTTCGGATTCAGAGGTCCAATCATATCGAACCATTCCCTCCAGCTTCCAAGCGACCGACGTCGTCTTCCAGGACGCAGGTGCCACGCTCCTTTGCGACGTTTCCATGGGAGTCCTTCGTCCCGTAGTGCCAGTCGCATGGCGCCGGAAGGTTTTTGATGCCATACACGGGTTGTCGCACCCAGGGATGAAGGCTTCGCAATGGCTTATGTCAGCCAAGTTCGTCTGGAAGGGGATGCACATCGATATCCGTGACTGGGCTAATACCTGCGTCGTGTGCCAGAAGGACAAAGTCCAGCGTCATGTCAAGGCTCCAGTAGCTGCATTCACTGTTCCGGAGCGTCGTTTCGACCACGTGCATGTGGACCTCGTGGGGCCGCTTCCGCCTTCTCAGGGTTATAGTCATCTCCTTACCATAGTGGACCGCACCACTAGGTGGCCAGAGGCAATTCCTTTGGTTTCCACCACGTCGGCAGACGTCGCTAGAGCTTTCATCTCCTGTTGGGTCGCCCGTTTCGGAGTACCGGCAGACATTTCCTCTGACTGCGGGCTGCAGTTTTCCTCGGATCTTTGGAATGCTGTGGCTCAGGGGCTCGGTACCAAGCTTCATCGTACCACCGCCTACCATCCTCAGGCAAACGGCCTTTGCGAGCGATTCCACAGGTCGCTTAAAGCCTCTCTGCGGGCCAGTCTTCAAGGCGCAGGATGGGTGGACAGACTCCCATGGGTCCTGTTGGGTCTCCGTACGGCGCCCAAAGATGATCTACAATCGTCTTCAGCTGAACTCGTCTATGGCCAGCCGCTCCGGGTACCAGATTTCCTCCCTTCGCCCACAGAGCCATGGTCCGCATCCTGGCAACTCGTTCGCCACCAAGAAGTGGCCAGATGCTTTGGCCCGATCCCTACGTCCAATCATGGGTTGCCGACCTCTTACATGCCACCGGGACTGAAGACTGCGGAGTATGTATTCATCCGACACGACGCGCACCGGGATCCGCTCAAGCCTCCTTACACTGGTCCTTTCCGCGTCATCGAACCGGGTGACAAATCCTTTTTGGTCGACGTCGGAGGGAAACCGGATCACATCGCAGTGGACTGCTTGAAGCCAGCTCACCTGGACCTGGATTACCCTGTCGTAGTCACTCAATCACCCAAACGTGGCCGATCGCTCGTGGCCGCCGCACCTGATCAACCAAAGCCGCCTGACATCCCGCCTGCGCTCGCCGCGCCTGCTCAGCCGCCATGTCTGCCAACACGTCCACCGGTCATCAGCTTCCTCTACCAGGGTATCGAAGTCGATCGGACAGGCTCATCAGGCCTCCTCCTCGCCTCACCCTTTCTGTTAAAGACAATTCTGGGGGGGCGCATGTGGCGGAGCCACCAAAGGACTCAGAGCAGTTGTACATAATTCCTTTAACAGCAATGTAGTTACTGTCTGTGCCTGTACCTTTAATTACACTGTTTGACTGTACAATGCCAGTTACCTTTACAGCACGTGATGATGTCATGCCGTTAGTCACATGATGCCCCAACGGCGGGAAGAACGTGATGACGTCATGACGTCACTCTCCTGATCAGGGGATCAGTCCTCAAGGAGGATAGACCTGTTATTGATGTGTCCTAGAAGTTTCCAGTTTAAACTCGTTTGTTTTCATTAAAGTTCATTAATTTAATTATCTGAGTCGAACTCAGTCTTTTGATAGGAACCTCCGTTCCTACAATCTCTTAAAAGCATTTAATGGTTTTTAAAAATAGGTAACACACCAGCAGTATAAATGACCGAGTAAATGGTGTGCATGACACTCGCAGTTGTACGGCACTTAATTGGGTCAAATGTCGCAAAGGGCATCAATACCATTATTTTGAAGTGCACAGCAGCTATTCTGTACCAGCAACATTCCACAAATGGTAATATGAATAACGAGTTAATCTGTGTCTTGGTGACTAACACGACTGAAGGTGAAATAAATAGATTTCTGAGCCCTACAAAAAGGTTAATTTCTCCATGCAAAATGGTTAAGTGCAGTTTAACCGGCATGAATTGTGTCTGCAATATTAGATGGCTAAAAGACCCACTGATACAAAAAGTAGATTTGAATGATAAACAAGGGATGAAATAAAGGATGGATACCCTGAAAAGTACATGAAACTATTAGAGGCACTCAGCCCTACCAAAACCTGGAGCCTTTTCCTCTTTATTCATGCACTACAACACAGTGCCAACAGTAAGAAGCATCCAATACAGAGAAAAGGACAGTCGTTGGAAGAGAAGTGATTTTGAATGGAGCTTTCTGGCCCACTCACCTAGCATATGGATGATTCAATGCTCATTTAAGAGTCAGTGGCTGAAGTGCATTTTGTTTAATTTTGAACTGACGATTTGAATGTGTTGTACTGCAGAGGTTGCATTATGTCATTGATTTGACCTCTGACTTGTGTGTAAAGGTCAATATAGAGTGGTTTCATCTCTGTTTCAAGCCCAGGTCAATTACTTTAATTTGTACTTGCACAATTTCATATGAAGGTGGGATTATATTCCACACACACACAACCCACTTAGACAAAACACAAGTGATTCCAAGAAAGATACTGTGGGACTAGCACAGGTTACTGGAATTGCCATTGGATCTGCAATGTTCATCGAGTAGCTGAGGAGTCAGAAGAGGGGGGAAGCAGGAAGAAAATTGGCAATAAAACAAAAATATTTTTTCCCCAAAGAATCTTTTCCATTTGGAATTCCAAGTTAATTTTGTTGCATGAGAATCAGTTTTGGATACTTTCTCTCAGAGTCAATAGCCAGTTTAATGTTACTACCTGTTCACTAAGTCACAATAGATTACAGTTGCTTTGAATGGGTAACACAATGAATTCTGCAATACCTGCCCAATGCTGGTTAAAGCAGCCTTTAACAATGTCTAAATCTATCAACTACAATCCATTTTCCATTTTACTCATAGAATGGTTACAGCACAGAAGGGTGCCATTCAGCCCATTGAGCCTGCCCCGGTAATATTAATCCAAAATAGTGACTTCTTCAGTTTCAAAACTTTCAAAGTGTCTATTTCCAAAAGAATTCCCTTTATTCCCACTCTGTTCCTAGTTAGCTGATCTTAGCCACGATTGGCAGTAGGGGTATTAAAACCTGTCCCATTTGAATGAATGGAGGCAGCCTTAAAACACATACAAAGAACACATACAACAGTGCCGAAGATTTCCATGCTCAAAAGCAACTCCGAAAATAAAGGTTTTCCTCCCTCCTAAAGGCATGTAGTCCTTGCTCGGCAATTCTGTTTAACCTCTAGCACACCAAACTGGCAATTATTCATGCAAGAGTCCTGACAGCAATTGTCGGTAGGCTATTCAACTGCAGAGGGAATTGGTCAAGACCAAACCCCTCTCACATGGCATCCACATGTGCATTCTCCAGCAGAGATTACCAAATCTCTATCAGGAGTGGGATAACCTTCAGGCAGAGTAACTTAGGATCTCTTGAGTTACTTCATTAATTTGATGAAGTAACTCGAGAGATCATAAGATGCTCTTCTTTTGCTTAGTGTCATAGCCAGTGGCAAAACCAAAGTAAGCTTGCCGATTTTGCCAAGGTCACTAGCGGTGCTGAAGGGGGACTGTAAACTGATGGTACTTTGTTCAATATAAAACCAGCTATAGGTAGATGAACAGCACTTCATATTCCAAGTGGTGTAGCTTTCCCCTGAGGTGGAAGGCAAATAACCTTTTCTTTTATAACTGTTCCATGGCCCAAAACGGCAACACGTGAGGCTTAAATATGTTCAAAGATCAATACTTTGGATGTGCAAGGCACTGGTGCACCAACATGTATTGTTACAGACCAGGAGAACAATCTTGGGCCTGTGATCCCACACAGACTGAATTCCTTCTCAATCGGGACATCAGATGAGGTCAGGCAAGGCAATGCACAAAGGAAGAGGACAAGTGCAAGGTGCTGGGGGAGCTTGAAGAGGGGAAGAACATTCAGAAAATAGAAAGAGTGGTTAACCATTTGGAGTCTGTACGCTTAAAGGGGTCAACTAATTTTTATGTGCAATCTGGAGCCAGAATCAGTGTGCATTTTCCCCAAATTGAGTAGTCTTTACAGGAAAGAGGATACAAAATAAATTGCTATTCAAACTTTTCAGGGGCTAAATCTAACAAAAAGGTGCTTAGCAACTAATTAGCTCAATTCTTTCATCCAATGCCAATGCACAATGCAACAGGGCGAGTTGGGAGTAAGCACAACATCCATGTATAAACAGTGCAGAGATAGTTTGTTGTCTAATTAGGTAGCAAAATCTTTCTTCTCCTTCCTCCTTGTTTTGCCAATTATCTCTTGTACAGATTCTTGTTGGGGAGGTTGGGGGGGATGTTACAGTTTAACTGATGCCCTCCAGTACCTTACCCAAGTGGCCGCTCTCCATGTGCGAGCCCAGACAATCAATTTCAACATGCTATTTGATGTCCACAGATGGGCGCTTCCAATAGAAGTAACCAGACAGCAATAAGGAGCGGGACATTTGTCCAATTTTCCCCATCTCTAACCCAAGAATACAAAAGACTAATTATGGCTCCATAACTGTTGTACTGGTAGAGATCAGGTAACTCGGCACGGACCACAGATCAAATCAGGGCCTTTCCTGATCTGCATGTTTCAGCCACTCAACACCTTACATAGCTAAGTCATTGGAGCAGCCTTAGCGCCAGGTTGACCCTTGTATTTTAACTTTCATTTTCTCCCAATATTGTAAATGTTCAAATCTTAATGCTCACATTAATCAACTGGAAACTTAAAAAAAAAAATTAAAACTCTTATGCAACTATGTTTCAGTAATTTCATACAAGAGTTTGCACAATACAGGAAACTTTGTGCTATCCAGCACCGAGCTGTTGCCGTTCCCTCAAAACTGCCGGACACTCCAGCGCTGATGTTGAAACATACGGAGATTTTCAGCTCCGTGTGAATCAACAAACCCTGTTGCTTAGCAACAGCTTCTAAACAGTCGGCAAGCGTCTCTAGCTGAAGCTGTTGCTTAGCTACAGACCTTGCAGAGCTTGACTGTTGAGAAAAAAGCAACGAAAAGAAAAAAAACGGCTCCTGATTTTTGCCGGTGGCTCGAGCTTGCTGGACATTTAGCCTCCGGATAACACAAAGTTTCCTGTAGTTGACTTTTTAGTCATAATTAGCAGACAATCGAACTAACCTTTGCGTTAACATTTTTATGACTTTAGTCCATAATTATAGTCTGGATAATCTTTAAACTAAAAAAGCTCAATTCACTGAGCAGGTTTTTAAAGATTGTTCTGTCCATTGGCCGATAATCAGTGTGTAAATACTTCTGTTCAAATTACTTTAACTGTTACAAGATTATAGCACGATTTTAATGTGTACATGGAGTGAGCTTCATACATTTTACTTTTGTCTGTAATATTAACCATTGCATATCCTAAGGTGGCTTTAATGCAATACAGTGGAGGAAACAATAGCGAGAAAAACAGGTTACATTTTCCTGGTACTTTTCTCAATATGGACCACTTGGGAGAGAAATATTTCAAGCCCTTCACTTGTGGGATATTCTGTCAATTTAATTTTGCCTCCAACCAGTGATACGAATGTCAGTTGTGTGTGCGCGAAGAATGCAGAGCAACACTGGATGGTGGTAATGTGGCCTTGGGTGGGTTAGGGAGGAGGATGTAGGGAAACACTGGTTGGTGGTAGTGTGGCCTTCAGTAGGTGGGGTGGGAAGAGAATGGGGAAAGGTTCATGTAATAATAATACAGTATAAGTGTTGGAATGCTCTGTCCGTGCCATAGTCACTAGTCTGACCAGACCATAGTTAGTTTCCTCCTTCCTCTCTAGGTCTAAGAAATATTTCCACATTTCAAAAGTCAGAATAGATTTCTATGTTCAAAAGGAGTTTTAGTACAGATTAATCAAAATTTATGGCATATTATAATCTGACTTCTATGAATTACTGGTTCTACCACAGCACAAAATGGCACAATTACAAACATGCAGATATATTTTGAAATCAAAGTATTTTTAGATTTGTTTTTATCATGTATACGAGAAGAATTATGCCAATACTGACAAGTTGACAGAGCAGAATTGGGGGAGACAAAAGCATTTAAAGAATTTTAACTTTGCTAAATAAAACTGTTAAAATGTTCTACAATCATACTGCTGTCAAGCAGTACATGGAACTACTTTTTAAAAAATCACAAAGCAGCAGAGTGTACAGTGCTGGTCAAAGATTCCAATGACTTCCTGATCGTAACTATACACTCAGGAGACACAGCAACTGAAGGGGGATCTGTTCCCCACAGCAGATAAAGTCCGACACCCGTTTTCTCCTCCCTACACCCGTGTTGAATTCAAAGCTCTTACACCAGCTCCTACTGAACCTCATACTTGTGGAACTTCCTCTCTCTCAGCCATCCCTTCAGTTTTTAATGTTGATGCCGCAAAATATTTTTTAAAACTTGCCACCCAATTGGTCTTTATTTTAATACTATGGTCAGTACTCCTCTGAACTTGCCCCTCGTGTTACTCTAAACTTTAAATATGTTGGGCAACTCCTTACTTCACCCAATCTTCCCTTCCTCTTATAATCTGCAGACTTTTAAAATCAAGGGATGGCAATACCTGCAGGATGGCAGAGAAGATTGCCTGCCCTCTTGGGAACAGGAGTACATGGTGCAGGAAGAGCTTTAAAACCAAAATAAAGCTAGTTCAAAATGGAACAAGGGGAAGCTTTTAAAATGTTTAAAAACCCAGACAAATTACTTGTTCTAGGCCTACGTTAGCTCTTCCTGAATTTATGATGTAAACTACTTTGTTACCCAATTACTGAGTGGCTGACATCTTGATCACAGTACTGCAAGCGTTTGACTAGGAAAAAGTGTTAGCAGCAGTTTGCAATGGATAGGAAAAGTGAAAACAAAATTGTGTAAATACAGTATTTGACAGCAACCAAATTACTCTTCAGTAGGAAAAAACCTCTGTCCCATTCTATCATTAGTGTCAAGTCACTAATCTGAACCTACAGATGCCCTGCAAATGTTACACCTCATCTGTGGTTGCCAGATTCCAGTTTGGACTTTAAACTTATAGCACAGGGTTATGAAGTCAGCATCACAATCACAAAGCTACCAAGGACCACTGTTCATTAATTGGGAGCTCAAACTGTCAACCATAAGTATGTTAGGAATTCCAGATTGCTTTACCTAAAGAGAATATTACAAAGTTGCACTGGTGCCAGGCACGACTCATGTAGGAACAGAGGCCATTACTCAGTGGTCTTCAAGATAATCACATCAATAATAATAATAATAATTCAACTTTATTGTCATTGTACAATGCACAAGTACATGAACAACGAAATGTGATCTTGCAAGCTCCCATGAGTCCAGTACAAATAACATTAACATTAAACGCAAATAGCACCATCCTGGGAGAAGCAAAGCCGCTGCGTCTGTGCGCGCCGCCATTCCATTTCCACCATTCCTCCTATCTTCAGCCCAACGCCCGGGCCTGCTCACCAGCCGCCCCTCCCGGGGCTCCTTCCGTGACCTTCTCACCAACCGCCCCTCCTCGGGGCTCCTTCCGTGACCTTCTGCACCTGGTCTTCCCTGATGGTCACCCCTCCAGGTACTAACCAGGCCTGGCTCTGCTTAGCTTCCAAGCCTTGCCAGTGACCCTGTCCCTAGTCCCAGGAACTGATTAGTTCTGATGAAGGGTCCCAGACCTGAAACGTTAACTCAGTTTCTCTCTCCACGGATGCTGCCTGGCCTGCTGAGTATTTCCAGCATTTTCTGTTGTTATTTCAGATTTCCAGCATCCGCAGTATTTTGCTATTATATTAGTATTTTCTATGTCTGCTTTTAAAATGGAAACTGGCCGTGGAAACTTGCCACACTGTAATCATACCTTCCCTACAGTGGAGGGGTTGCAATGCCAACACAGCAGGTGATCAGAATTGCAGTGTGCCAAATTTAGATTGGTTATTTCCATTATAAATATGGAAATATAAAAATTATATTAAGGTCAGAATATATGACTTTAAAATTGGGACTGAATTACACCCTGGTCCATTATCCCCCTCTCTTTAACCCAGCTTCACCTGAAGACTACATTTCATCTCGACTTCCCATGTGCAACACAGGAGATCAACTAGTAATATTAAAAGTCTTACATCTGGCGGGATGATAAAATTACAGCCCGACAAACTTACTTGTTCTTCAGGATACCAAGAGAACTCCCCTGCTTCGAATAGTGCTCTGTTCACCTGAGCAGGCAGACGGAGCCTCAGTTTAGCACCTCACCTGAAAGACGGTATCTCTGACAATTCAGTATTCCCTCGGTACTGGACTGAAGTATCAGCTTAGCTTATAGGCTCAAGTCCCGGAGTGGGGCTTGAACCCATGACCTTCATACCTAAAGCAAGAGTGCTACCACTGAACCAAACTAAGTTTCGAGAACGACTCATAGGCCAGACGGAAATGTGGAAGAAAGCTGAGAATGTAGGAACAGATGTTATGCAAATTAAGAGGAATAAGCAAGATGTTGCAAGAAGGTGGACAAGTTCTACACAGTAAAGGATATTGGCTGCCTATGTACAGTGCTTTTCAAGCAAAATGTATTGCACTTTATATCTATATTACTAGGCAGTACATTACCTTTAAACTTGACTATTCCAATTTTCTCCAGGCCAGCCTTCCATCTTCTACCCTACATAAACTTGAGTTCAGCCAAAACTCGGCTGCCCGTATCCTAACACGCACCAAGTCCCGCCCACCCATCACCCCTGTGCTCACTGGCCTACATTGGCTCCTGGTCCGGCATCGCCTCAATTTTAAAATTCTGATCCGTTTTCAAATCCCTCCATGGCCTCGCCCCTCCCCATCACTGTAGCCTCCTCCATCCCTACAAGATCTCTGTGCTCTTCCAATTCTGTCCTCGTGCATCCCCGATTTTAATCGCTCCACCATTGGTGGCCATCGTTCAGCTGCCTCCACCCTAAGCTCTGGAATTCCCTCCCTCAACTTCTCTAGCCTCCTTTAAGATGCTTTTTAAAACCTACCTCTTTGTCCAAGCTTTGGTCATCTGTCCTAAAATCTCCTTATGTGGCTCAGTGTCAAATTTTGTTTTATAACACCCCTGTGAAGCACCTTGAGATGTTTTACTACATTAAAGACAGTATATAAATGCAAGTTGTTATAAAAAAAATCTTGTGTCTGCACAGACTGATCAACTTTTTCATTATAAATTCCTATGTCCTCACTTATAATGGAGACTGCCTCTGAACTTGTCACACTAATTACAGCCTCATGCCATTGGGAGAACTATATAGTGCTTCAGTTTTGCATTTCCCAGCACCTTAGCCTGCACTGCAGAGAAACGCTCATATTCCAACCAGCTCTGCTTCCCAAATTGCCATAAGTTTTGCTGTCATAAACAATATCAAAATAAATTATATAAAAATAAGGACATACTGAATTACATTTTTGTGCCTAATCCAGCTATTCCTTGCCTGCTAACCCCAGTTCACCTGAAGTCTACACTTGGTCTTGATGCCCCATATTAAAAATGGCATACATAACCGTATATAACCGACTTGCAATACGGCTAGTGAGACCAGAAGACAAATTTAAATTGGTGAAAAGTAAAATTAGAATTAGGAAAAATTTTATTCAAAAGGAAATAGATGTTTGGACTAATTTGCTAAACCGGGTAGAGACACATATTAGGGGCATTCAAAATGCAGTTGGATGCTAGACTGGGAGCGTTAGGGTACGAGAGGACCAAGCTTTAATGGGCTGAAAGCCTTTTCTCATCCCCAAGGAGTATTTTATTTACCATTATAAATCAAGCCCTTCTAAGTTTGTGAAGTTTAGTGGACAGCTAATCTTCCACGATTTAGAATGTAGCCCTTCGCTAAACCCAACAGCAACTCAAACACTGAAGGCACAGACAACCTGTCCTTTAAAAAGGACAGAAAACCTACCCTTTTTGGTATGGTTGCCATATGAATGGAGCAATTATGCTTTTAAGGTAGAACAAATAAGTCCAACCATCATATAAATTTCCACTGGCAGAGCTTGGTAATCCTCACCCAAAAGAAACACACACAACCAGAACAAGAGACCAGAATAAATGTATTGCAACCCAAAAACAAAGCTTTGAATCTACATGTTCCAAGTGTAGTTGCTGCTCTGGTAAGCTAGCAGAAAACATGAAAAATACATTGGCCTCTGCCTGGATTTTAAAAAAATTGCCTACCATGCAGCATTCCAACTGACTGCGTAACCAAAGAGAATGTGTAACAGGAGGCAGTAATGAGACCAGAACCTAGAGAACCCACAGATTATGGCCTTCACATATTCCACACTAGCAAAGGTGCTTTAAGAGTATTTTTGAGGTTTCAGTTATGAGAATTAAAGCAGTGTAATGAAATTATCTTTACAGGCACATTTAATTACACACACTACCAATCTGTATAAAACTGTTCAAACATCAGCAGCACTTAACTTCCAAACTTCATCTTACTGAGTTCAGTCTAGATCCAACTAGTTAACAAGATACATAGTCAAATAGTGATAGCTAAAAGGACCGTACAATTGTTCATACTCAAAACTGATACAAAATACAACAATTTGCATGTATAGAACATCTTTAAAAGTAGAAAGACATCCCAAGGTGCTTCATGCAGACATATTCAGACAAAAATGAATGTCAGGCCAAATAAATCATTGAAGTAAGGGAACATTCAAGTGCAGGAAAACTTTTTTCTACAACAGCTAAAAGGGATGGATAAAGTGCCTATTTGCTTGTAAATTGTGACAGATTGTAAAAACAGCATTGAACCTACTCTACATTTGACCTAAAAGCTTAATGTTGACATTGGATGAAAAAGTTGAAAAAGTTTCATTCCCCAATGAGTACCTCATCTTCCGATTAGGCACTTTACAGCCTTCCGGACTCAATATCGAGTTCAACAATTTCAGATCATAACCTCGGCCCCTATTACTTTTTTACTTATATTTTTTTCCACCCCTTTGTTTTGGGGCCTCCTCCCCCCCCCCCCTTCCCTTTTTTTCCCTCTCTCCCACCTGGCAGCTGTCTCCTATCCTGCCAGTACACTTCACACCTAATCTCAGCTGTCTTTTGTCTCCTCTGGCCTATTACCATCTCGTCTGGTTTTGAATACCTTTTAATGTCTCTTTTACTTCTTTTGTTCGATCGCAGCCCTGCCTTCGATCCATTTTATTTTATTTCCAGTTTTGAAAAAGGGTTTCGACCCGAAACGTCAACTCAAATTTCTCTCCACGGATGTTGCCTGACCTGCTGAGTTTTTCCAGCATTTTCTGTTGTTATTTTGAGTATTTCAACTTGATGAGTACCGCCATTTCTTACCCATTGAAGGGCATTAACACTTATGCTGAAGACAGAGAAAGGCAGACATATGAATGTGCCAAGACCATTTTTTTTTTTTGGGGGGGGGGGGGGGGTGTTAGAAAGAGAAGCTGAATTGTGGAAAAAGAGATTGTGAAAAGAACAGCAAGAAACAGATAATCAGCCACTACATGGAAGACTAGTAATGTCATCAAGTATATTTGGTGCATTGGTACCAATATGCTAGCAACAAAAAAAAATTGCCTTAGCCACTCTGATTTAATGTGCCAATACATTTCATGTTATACTCATCACCTCAACTAGTCAATGATAGCCTTACAACCACCAGTAGGGTTATAATGCTCCCTCCAGATACAATCCAGGTCTAGAAACACAAAAAATCTTTGTTTTTCGTAGTTCATGCACCCATTACACTTTACTGAAATCCTACTGATAACACATCACATATGCAATACTGTGGGGAAAAAGTTTAATTCATACATTAAAAAGATAAGCAAAGCAATTAAGATAACAAAGTTCATGTGCATTATCCAGGGGAGGTGCATGAAACTATTTCCAGATAAACAGTGAAAAAAATGCATGCCCTGCACCCACAGAACAGATTCGCATTCCAATTGGCAAAAGAAAATTGTAATATGTAGAAAAATAAACTACAGAATGCTTTATTGTGCAATTAAAGTGAGGAAGTGTTAGCTGGATTGGATCTGCAGGTTATAAAGGAGTCGGTCGGCTGGCTAATCTTCCCTTCTTAGGCAGTCCCTCGGAACCGAGGATGACTTGCTTCCACATTAAAAATGAGTTTGCAGGTGACTGATGAGTCCAATGCGGGACCTACAGTCTCTGTCACAGGTGGGGCAGACGGTGGTTGAAGGGGCTGGTGGGTGGGGTGCTTGGGTTGACGTGCGCTCCTTGCGCTTGGCTTCCGCTTGCTCTCGGCGAAGAGGCTCGAGGTGTTCGGCGCCTTCCCGGATGCTTCTCCTCCACTCTGTGCGGTCTTGGGCCAGGGATTCCCAGGTGTCGATAGGGATATTACACTTTTTCAAGGAGGCTTTGAGGGTGTCCTTGAAGTGTTTCCTCTGCCCACCTGGGGCTCTCTTGCTATGCTGGAGCTCCAAGTAGAGCGTTGTTTTGGGAGTCTCGTATCAGGCATGCGGACAATGTGACCCATCCATCGGAGCTGATCGAGCATGGTCAAAGCTTCGATGTTGGGGATGTTGGCCTGAGCAAGAACACCAACGTTGGTGTGCCTATCCTGCGGAGGCAGCGTTGGTGGTATCTCTCCAGCGCTTTGAGGTGCCCGCTGTACATGGTCCATGTCTCTGAGGCATACAGCAGGGCGGGTATCACTGCTGCTCTGTAAACCATGAGCTTAGTGCTGGGTTTGAGGTATAGATGGGGGCTTATTGCAGACTACAGCTTTTTGGGTGGTTTCTCTCTAGTTGCAGCTCCCGCTACTGGTGCCTGCTGATTCCCTCCACGCTTTCTGGTAGCAAGTTAACAAACCTCCGCTAAGAAATAGAGAACTTACCTCGCCCGCAGCGAGGAAGTTTTTTTTTGTACCCTCTTTGCCCAGGTTGAAGGCACAAAGCCTGAGGCCTACATCTATCATAATTATTTGTGTGAAAGAAGACAAATATATTTTAAACTCCACTACGGATGGTAATTCGCTTACCTTTAAAGAGGTAATCGTATTCATCATCCCTGGTTCCCATTTTAGCGTCGATATAAGCGGCTTCTACCAGAGCAAAAACCTGCAACGACCACAAAAATACCTCTTCCTTTTTTCGGCCCAGGCCGCAAGCCCAACCCCTACCGGACGACCGGAAATGAGTACCAGCCCGCCCACCGTCTCACTAACTGACTGACAGCGGGATTAACCAATAAGAGACCGGAATGGGTACAACGGGCCATAGACATTCTCCCGCTGTGGCGACAACACCCGCCCCCCCACACTGCGCTGCCTGACTGGGTGAAGTCATCCTGCCCGGCCACCCGCCCGCCTTGCGCAGAATCCTGTTCACTGATTGGTCATATAAGATGTCAATCAAGATCAACACAGGTTGCTGATTGCGTAATTTACTTGTCATTCACAGTTAATCATCCAGACACACCTTTTCCGGCGCGGATTTTTTTTAATTATATTATTAAGGTGGAGGCTTTGGCGTCGGGAACGGTCATGGTGTTGGAGAGATGGGTCGAATAAACCGCTGAACCGAGTCTCGGGGATCGTCAACCCAGATCTTCCGAAAGCGATAACTCTGAGGTAATGAAAGACGCATCGAGCGAGTAATTTAAGAAAAAAATAAATGTGCAGCGACTCGCCTCTCCTCACACGGTATTGTGCGTCATAATCCTGGGGTTGGGGGAGGTCTCTGTTGGTTTATTTTGTGGTTAAAATGTCTCTTCACATGATCATTGCCACAGGCCCCCGAGTGAACTGTCACTTGGTCTGTCGCTGTGGAGTGTAAACATCAGCCTGACATCTCTGCAGGGACTCCGTGGCCCTGCTGTCACAACTCGGAGGAAATTGGGGAAAACCCTACAATTCTTCGGATAACTCTCATAAACTTCCAGTTAAATCTATTGCCGTTTTCAGACAATATTGTGGCTGTCTGGAATAATGTTCCAGTTGAGTTGCCAAATGGTTCTGACAGCTTTGGTCATCAGTCAAGCTTGTTGGCAGTGGAGACCAAATGGTACTGACGTGGTTCACTTTGACTAAGTGAGCCTAGACTAGTATCTCCTATTGGAAAGTCTTCCAATAGTAAGCTGTGATATCGCTGTGACATAATGTTTATGACTGTACCATTTTTCATTGAGCACATCAGTGTTAGTGGTTGACCACTTCTGAGGTTAGATCTTCTGCTACCTCTTGTATTATTCACATCTGAACAGTCTCTTGTTCCCATAGGATCTTAACTTGGACAGGTACAGAATAGGAAGCTTATTACAGAATGAGTTAGAATCATAGACTCATAGAAATTTACAGCACAGAAGGAGGCCATTCGGCCTATCTTGTCTGTGTCAGCCGACAAAGAGCTATCCACCCTAATCCCACTTTCCATCACTTGGTCTGTAGCCTTGTAGGTTACGGCACTTCAAGTGCAAATCCAAGTACTTTTTAAATGTGATGAGGGTTTCTGCCTCTAGGCAGTGAGTTGTTTCACTTCACTGCTTGGAGCTAGTTTTCAAGCCAACCTTGTTTGTGGAGCTATAAATTATATTTATAAAGCTGTCCCCTATCTGGTAATTATTGCTGAAGTTCAGCTAAGGTTATTGATACTGCATTATCATTGAGATACTTAACCCATTAAGTATGGGTTATCTGGATTATTTTCTGACTAGTAGGCAAAAGAAGGATTTTAATTTGTCTGTAGTTGGAAAGTGCACATACATTATAATGTATATTGTAATATTCCATGATCTATATTTTCTCAAAATACTGTATGTGTAAAAGTATCTTGTCAATAAAATGACGAGGAATTGTAAGCTACTTTGTTTTTCTTTTCCTTTTGAGACTACCTATCTTTTAGATTCTGGTCTCATTAATGTCTCCTGTTGCACATTCTCTTTCCTCTGGGAAGGATGGTTTGAATTTTGGAACCTCTCTGGGGCTTCTAGGAATACAGCGATGTAATTAGATAATGGGTTGGGGTTGGTATTGATAGTTTTTATGTGTAAGCTTTGTTTAAGTAAATAATTTAGCCATTGTGAAAGTGTTGTGGCGGACTGGTGAAATTTACTGATGGCTAATGAATACTTGAATGGCCAAAGCACTTGAACCTTGTGCCTGGCTGCTCTACACTTAGTCCTACATCTATTGAGATGTTTCTTTAAATTATGAAAGCCTTTCTGATCTTGGCTACATCAGCATAAATGTAAGTCTTTTGGAAGACGATTGCATAATTGCCATAAATCTAGGTTTAGGTAGTGTTTTTTAATAGGCTTGAAGAAAACTGTAAAATGTACTTTGCCTTTTTTATACCAGCAAATAGTTTTTAGTGGTTTCTCAAAATAAAATAAGCAGTAAATAAGGAGAAACTGTTTCCACTGGAAGGTAGGTCTGTAACCAGAGGGGACACATTTAAAATAATTGGCAAAAGAATTAGAGGGGAGATGAGGAGAATTTTTTTTACGCAGCGAGTAATGATCAGGAATGCGTTGCCTGAAAAGGTGGTGGAAGTAGATTGAATAGTAAATTTCAATATGGAATTGGACATGTAGTTGAAAAGAAAAATTTCAAGGCTATGGGGAAAGAGCAGAGTGGGACTAATTGGATAGCTCAAAGAGCCGGCACAGGCACGATGGGCCAAATGGCGGCCTCCTGTGCTGTATGAGTCTATGATAAAATAAGGACCTTTTAGGAGTGGTAAACTTCATAACCATGCTGTTCAAAATTTACTTAGTTTTTGACAAACAAATTAAAACAAAAATGTTATTATTATTTACAAACTGTGGTAAGAGAAATGCAATGGATGTCTTTTCAGACTACTTTTGTGCCAGGGACTGTAGTTTATTTATAATTGAAATATGTGATAAGCTAAAGCGTGTGGGTGGGTTAGTGGGTGAGTGAATGTGTGTTGTCTGATGTCTTTTTTCCCAAATTTGAGCTTTTATGATTTTCGTATCAAATTATTGTTAAGTTTAAGAACCGAAATAGAGTTTAATATACTTTTTATGTAAATAACTTGTAGGTACAAGCTCATCTGTAAGATTGATGAATAGTATGTGGGAATAACTCCGCTCTCAGGAACATTTTTGCTTGCCAAGTAACTGCTGTTTTATGGAAAAATACAATAGACAAATATGTTCACATGTGTAGGATACTGGCCCAGTTTCCAGATGTAAAACTTCTGTGTGGAGTATGGAATTTGTTTAATGACCAGAGAATACACAATAGGAACAGCAGATAACAAATTTATCTTGCATGAGTGAGGAGGAATTGTAACTCATCATAAATCTCAATCTTGCTTTCTCTTTGTTTCCTCACATATGCTTTTTTATATTCATAATTTGTATGTCTTTCTTAAATTAACTTTTTAATTAAGATTCTTATTCTTTAATGCTCCATATGAAATTGTGTTAGCCTTTCCCCAGATATGACTGTTGCATGAAAAAGTATTAACTTTGTAAACTGCTACCAATGGACTACTGTATATTGAAATGGACTTTCAGCTGGATAAAAGTTAAATTCACATAACCATTTTGGCTTCAGGAGCTATTTTCTGAAGTGAATCATGGAACTAGCTGCAATCCTTGGCTTAACTCTATGCAAATAAGTTGTGTTGCCAAATTTTGTGTTGGCTGCAGGATGGAAGGAAATGGCACGTTTCCTGCTTCAGTTCACTATATTGTGGTTTTAATCTACTTAATGTAATAAAGTGTCTGAGTAGCAACTGGTGAAGTAGTAATCATAATAAAATGGAATTTTTAATTAAAAATTCCATCAGAATTCATTAAACCTTTTATATGAAGTAAGATGCGTAAAGGCAATGGTACTTGAATGACCAAAGAAGCATACAAATCCTAATATTTTCCTAATTACTGTAGATAAGAATTTCACCGCCAACTAAGCTGGTTCGGACCTTCCATAATTTTTTTCCTTCCCTCCTAAAGTTGACTGTAAAAATGACAGATCTATGTGTGTGTGTAGAGCAAAGTGCTAGACATGCACAGCAAGACTGATCAGCATCGAAAAGTATGACGTGTAAGTACCATATTATTGCCTTCATCTAAGAGGCCATCCATCACAACCAAGTTTTCTTTCCTTAAGATTACAGAGTGGTTTTTTGCTTACTCACCTCCTTAAAAACTTCATGGGGAGTAAACTTTATGTACTAACAGTTTACAGGAAGCATTAGTCACCTACTCAAAACTCAAATAAATCCAAAATGTTAACTTTTCTCTTTTTATATGTCAATGGATCTGCTGTGTATTTGCGGAACTTTGTTTTTACTTCAGGTGTCGATTTTAAAAAAAAATTATTGTAATTTCCTCCCTGATAGGCATTTAAAAAAAAAAAAACTAATTTAACAAAATTACAGTGTTTATGTAGAATTTCCTGTATTCTGGAAACCAAATGGACAATTAGAGCTCCTATTTCTCTCTCCCCCACCCGGAACCCTCACAGAATAACTGCAATTATAGTTGACTATAATTAATAAAAGATCATCCATATTTTCAACAAAGAATCCTGCACAGGGAGTATGGTTAATGCTGACTACAAACTGTTAGTACATGCAATCTTTTTTCCCCCCATTAAGCTCTTGGGAGATGAAAAATCAATTAACCACTTTGTGATCTTTTATGGGGGGTGCGAATTGTCTGTGATGGGTAGCTCCTTAGATGTAGGAATTTGATGTTAGCAATAATATAAGACTTTTAGTATTTTTCTGGAGACAAAGCTATATTTGAAAATTGCTATTGAGCAGAATTGGAGGGCAAGTGTACCCAAGCTGTTTTCACACAACACCTGGCTTACAGTGACACTAACAGAGACCCCAAAACAGGATATCTGCATTGCTATTGATTTTAGCTGAAAAATAGTGCATGATTTCTCAACTTCAAACACGCCAGCCTACGTCATCTTCCTCCTCCCTGAAACCTCACTTTATTGACTCATCACATAACCATCTTGATGCGCCATCAATTACTCAAAAGACTGAGGTTGAGCGAGTAACAATCAGGCTTTTATTAACTAAAGAATGAAGGTCTTGTCTCGAGTGGTCGACCCGTCCAGAATACTAAGGGACTGGGAGGTAGTCACTTATATACCTGGAATAGTGGGAGGAGTCAGCCGAGGCATGTCCAGACCTGTACCTAGTGGAATACACATACAGACACAGACAGGTTATAACAGTGGTTTACCACATTCACCCCTTGTTTAAAAATGAGTCCGGCGGGGTGAAGTGTATTTAAAAGTTCATGTATTGGGAGTCTCTCCGGAGGTCTTGTCTGCCGCTGTGATTGACGTGGCGACGGCAGGGGTGGTGGAGCTTCCGGCGTCGCGTCCCGTGTAGGCTGGGGCCCTGGAGTGTCGTCCTCGTGGGTGACGGTCCAAGGCGAGCCGGCTGCTGGGGTTGGATATCGGGTCGTGGGGGGGGGTGGTAATGGGTAGTGGGTTACAGCGGTCCCCGAGGGTGCGAGGTCTCGTATGGAGACTGTGTCCTCCCGCCCGTCCGGGTATGCAATGTAAGCGTACTGGGGGTTGGCGTGGAGGAGGTCGACCCTCTCGACCAGGGGGTCCGTTTTATTGGCCCTCACGTGTCTTCTCAGTAGTACCGGCCCTGGGGACGTCAGCCATGGCGGTAACGATGTCCCCGATGTGGCCTTCCTTGGGAAGACAAACATTTTCTCATGAGGGGTGGCATTGGTGGCAGTGCAGAGCAGTGACCGAATCGAGTGGAGCGCATCGGGGAGCACCTCCTGCCAGCGGGAGGTCGGAAGGCCCCTAGACTTTAAGGCTAGTAGGGCGACCTTCCAAACTGTTGCATTCTCTCTTTCCACCTGTCCGTTCCCCCGGGGGTTGTAACTGGTGGTCCTGCTTGTGGCTATACCCCTAGCGAGCAGGTACTGGCGGAGTTCGTCGCTCATAATCGATGAGCCCCGGTCGCTATGGATATAGCTGGGGAAACCGAACAGGGTGAAGAGGCTGTTCAGAGATTTAATGACCGTGGCACTGGTCATGTCCGGGTAGGGGATAGCGAACGGGAACCGGGAGTACTCGTCAATGATGTTGAGGAAGTACACATTGCGGTCGGAGGAGGGGAGAGGCCCTTTGAAATCGACGCTCAGGCGTTTGAAAGGGCGAGTGGCTTTTATCAGGTGGGCTCTGTCTGGTCTATAAAAGTGCGGTTTGCACTCAGCGCAGACTTGGCAGTTCTTGGTCATGGTCCTGACCTCCTCGATGGAGTAAGGCAGGTTGCGGGCCTTGATGAAGTGGAAGAACCTGGTGACCCCCGGGTGGCAGAGGTCATTGTGGAGGGCCCTCAGCCTATCGATCTGCGCGCTGGCATCTGGGGGTTCATTGAGCTTCCCAGGCCGGTACAAGATCTCGTAATTGTAGGTGGAAAGTTCGATTCTCCACCTCAAGATCTTGTCATTTTTGATTTTGCCCCTCTGCTTGTTGTTGAACATAAAAGCAACTGAACGCTGGTCAGTGAGCAGGGTAAATCGTTTTCCGGCCAGGTAGTGCCTCCAATGACGCACAGCCTCCACGATAGCCTGGGCCTCCTTCTCGACCGCGGAGTGTCTGGTCTCCGGGCCCTGGAGGGTTCGTGAGAAGAATGCCACAGGTCTCCCCGCCTGATTAAGGGTGGCAGCCAGAGCGAAGTCGGACGCATCGCTTTCCACCTGGAAGGGGATGGATTCGTCCACTGCGTGCATGGTGGCTTTGGCAATGTCTTCCTTGATACGGTGGAAGGCTAAGCGGGCCTCTGCCGTCACGGGAAAAGAGGTGGACTTGATCAGCGGACGGGCTTTGTCTGCATAGTAGGGGACCCACTGAGCGTAGTAGGAAAAAAACCCTAGGCACCTCTTCAGAGCTTTTAGGCAGTGGGGCAGTGGGAGTTCCATAAGGGGACGCATCCGGTCCAGGTCGGGACCGATGACCCCGTGTTCCACAACACAGCCAAGGATGGCGAGGCGGTCTGTGCGGAATATGCACTTCTCCTTGTTATATGTCAGGTTCAGGAGTTGGGCGGTGCGGAGGAATTTCTCGAGGTTTGCGTCATGGTCCTGCAAGCCATGGCCGCAGATGGTCACATTATCTAGGTAAGGGAAAGTGGCCTGCAGCTCGTTTTGATCGACCATCCGGTCCATCTCCCTTTGGAAGACGGAGACCCCGTTAGTAACGCCGAAGGGAACCCTAAGGAAGTGATAGAGGCGGCCGTTTGCCCCAAAAGCAGTATACTGGCGGTCTTCAGGGCTGATGGGGAGCTGGTGGTACGCTGATTTCAGGTCAATGGTCGAAAAGACGCGGTACTGCGCGATCTGGTTGACCATGTCAGCTATGCGGGGGAGTGGGTAGGCGTCCAGCAGGGTGTAGCGGTTTATTGTTTGGCTGTAGTCGATGACCAGGCGTTGTTTCTCGCCGGTCTTAACGACTACAACCTGGGCTCGCCAGGGGCTGGAGCTGCCCTCAATAATCCCCTCCTTCAGGAGCCGTTCCACTTCGGTTTTGATGAAAACCCTGTCCCCGGCACTGTATCGCCTGCTCTTTGTGGCGATGGGCTTACAGTCGGGGGTGAGGTTAGCAAACAGTGGGGGGGGGGGGGGTGGGACTCTGAGTGTGGAGAGGTTGCATCTGGTGCGCGGCGGGCAATTTGGAGGCTGCTGGCTGCGGACTGTGAGTGGGGGGAGGGGGCCATCGTAACGCTTTTGAGGTGGCACTGGAAATCCAACCCCAGTAGAACGGCAGCGCAGAGGTCGGGCAGGACCAGGAGTTTAAAATTATTGTACACAGTCCCGTCTACTACTAGTGTCACCACGCAGTAGCCGCCAATGTCCGCTGACTGGGACTCGGAGGCCATAGAAATCCGCTGGTGCGCAGGCAGGACTGGGAGAGAGCAACGCCGCACCGTGTCGGGGTGGATGAAGCTCTCTGTGCTCCCGGAGTCAAAAAGGCAGTTTATTGCATGGCCGTTTACCTTAACGTCCATTTTGGACCGAGCTAGCCGGTGCGGTCTCGTTTGGTCCAGCGTCACAGAGGCCAGCGTAGGGGTCGGTGTGTCGCTGCGAGTATCAGATGGGGGGGGGGTTGGCGATCTGCTGCGTCCCGGCTGGTGTCCAAGATGGCGGCGTCCATGATTCCCATGTGGCTGGAGTTGTCCAAGATGGCTGCTGCTGCGGTGGTTCGCACATGGCTGGGGAGGCCCAAGATGGCGGCCCGCATGGCCCACACGCGGCGCTGTTGGGGGCCCAAGATGGCGGCTCGCACGGCCCACATGCGGCGCTGCTGGCGTTCGGGGTGGCTTTGGCCTTGCAGACGCTGGCGTAGTGTCCCTTTTTCGAGCAGGTCGCATTCTTCGCCGGGCAGCGCGCTCTGGGGTGTTTGGCTTGGCCACAGAAGTAGCATTTCTGGTCTTGGGATACTGCTGTCTGGCTTTGGGACACTGCTGCGGTACTTGGGCCGTTGTTGGGCTGTGGCTGGGGTGGCACGGTGCTATGGGGCTGTCCTACCGTGTTCCAGGTTGTCGTTCCCCGCGGCGTCCACGGTGCAGAGGAGTAGGCATCCATGCCCCGGAAGGCTGCGTCCAGCGTTAGTGCGATGTCGGAGGCTTTGTCGAGGGTGAGGTCACTCTGCTCCAGCAGTCGCTGTCGGGTGTAGTTGGACCTGTGGCCCGCTACGAAGGCATCCCGGATCAGTTCCTCCGTGTACTTAGTGGGCGTTACCGCCTTACACCCACAGGCCCGGCCAAGCACGGACAGTGCTTGGAGGTATTCCTCAGTCGATTCCCCAGGTTGTTGCTTGCAACTCCCCAGAAGGTGCCTAGCGTATACTTCGTTCACAGGGCGCGTGTACTGGGTCTTGAGGAGCTGGAGGGCGGTTGTGTACGAGGTCGCGTCCCGGATGACTGAGTACACTCGGTGGTTCACCTTGGAGAACAGGACAGACAGTTTGTCCGCATCCGTTTCGACTGCAGTGGAGGCAGTCGGGAATGTCTCGAAGCACGTGAGCCAGTGAGCAAACTTGGTGGAAGCGTCCGCTTCCCGACTGTCCAGGTCCAGGCATGCTGGTGTGAGGATCTTCTCCATTATAAAAAATTTAGTTAATAAAATTGATGCGCCATCAATTACTCAAAAGACTGTTACTCGCTCAACCTCAATCAGGCTTTTATTAACTAAAGAATGAAGGTCTTGTCTCGAGTGGTCGACCCGTCCAGAATACTAAGGGACTGGGAGGTAGTCACTTATATACCTGGAATAGTGGGAGGAGTCAGCCGAGGCATGTCCAGACCTGTACCTAGTGGAATACACATACAGACACAGACAGGTTATAACAGTGGTTTACCACACATCTAACTCATTCTTTTCCCAGGATCTTAGAAAAACAGAACTCCTTATCTCCCCCAATCATTCTTTCTTCCTGCAATCTTCTGATTTTTAAATCTAGGGGGAAAATTTGGGTATCGCCCATTTTGGGGTGCTAATATCGTCTGGACGCAAAGTTTAGCGCCCGGCACTAATTATCGCCTCCGATTGCAAAATTCGCCTCCATCACCCGCTAAATCAGGCGCTACACACCTCTCTTAAGGTGCAAACGTCAGGGAGCGAGGCGCTACCTCAGAATGCTACCAAAACTCGGGCGATGTCAGTTACCATGGAAGCCAGACAGACTGGCGCTGTCCAGTTCTTAAAGGGGAGGGGCCATCTTGCTGGCCAGCCACACCCTGCTCATTGCAGCCTGAATCTCGGCCTGGAGAGACCTCTAAAGCAATTGTGTTGGAAGAACTAATAGATAGGCCCAGGGAAAGAGCTCGGCGCTTAGGAATCTCAAAAGTGGTGCTGAGGGCCAAACCTCCTTAAGACAGCGTTAAATCTCTCCAGACATCTTTCTCCCCCCTCAACCTGCATGTACCAAAAATTTTGCCAACAAGAAAAGGCAGGAAGTGTCCGCCTTTAAATAGCGCTCCCCCAGCCCCTTCCCGACTTGAAAACGTTCCCCTCTACCTGTCGTTGCTAGCGGCAGGCACTAAGGGAGGGGGCGCGACTCAATATCCGGTCCGGGGCGCTACCAGGGCGTTGCATGCTTGACTGACGTCACGATCTGCGGGCTCAGGAGATCGTGGCGGTAGTGTTTAGCGTGACCCTTCACCCATTTCTCAATTTTTGAAAAAGGACAGTAGAAGAAAAAAAGACAGTCAACGGGAAAATCTAACCTGCTTGTGGGAAGGGTGTCTCATTTAAAAAAAAAAGGTATGAAATAAGGGGAAGAAAAGCTCCATTGTTCAGAAGTGGTGCTCATTTTATAACATTTCGCTTTTTTTACGTATTAGTGTTAACGGGAAAGTTAGCATTAGATGTGGGGAATTTTTTTATTGGGGTGAAGCCAATATTTTTTCCAATTTATTTGCATTTGTATGTAGGAAATTACTTTCTTCATGTTGGTGTTGCTTTAAAAGAGTATGAAGAAGCTCATAAAGCTAAAAATGACTGTGTCGATATTAGAAGACAAACACTGCTCTCGTAAAGATTCCTCTGCTATTTTAATGGAGATGTTAATCCATTTAAAATAAACTAACAGGAATGTTCTACAAACATATAAAGCGTTCAATTACGAATATCACTGGCAGTAATTTCACGTCGATAGTCTCTTTCACCCCCACTTTTTATACATCATAAATAATTTTACTGGTTCACAATTTCTCATGCAGGGAGTACTTTTAGCTTTGCCTCCTTGCATTTTTGCAAGGAATTTATTCCCTTGCCACCCCGTCTAAATATTTCAGAACATTGCTGTTCCCACAACAGATGGAGATTTACTGTTTAAAATGTAATTTGCTACTGTGGGGGAGGCAACTCCTCGAATATCCTATATGTCTAGTTTCTAAAAAATGCTGCAGATGTGCATGTTCTGAATCTACTCCATGTGACTTTTGGAGCACTCCTGTCAAATTCTAGCTGAGCTCCACTGTCTCCCCATGTTTCAGTGAATTGATTTCAAGATCTTCATCCTAAACTAAATGCCTGTAACCCATCATGGCTTTGCCCCGCCCTACCTCAACAACACCCACTTGCTGTACAAATCTATGTGCAGCTCCGTTCCTTTGACACCAGGTTATTGGACAGGGTACTGAATTTGGATGATCAGCCATGATCTCATTAAATGGCGGAGCAGGCTCGAGGGACCGAATTGCCTACTCCTGCTCCTATCTTCTATGTTTCTATTCTTTGCCCCATCCTACCTCAGTGACCTCTTCCAGCCATGCACTTCGATTTCTTCACCACCTCGTACCTGCTCCACCATCAGTGACTATGTCCTGCACCCTGGAATTCCCTCTCAAATCCCTCTGTTTAGCCACCTCTCTCCCTGCTTTCAAACGCCTCTTTAAAACTTTTCTTTTCAACCTATGCTTTGAACATACACAGCCATAACCTTTTCTCCCTCGTGCTTTGTGTCCATTTGTTTCTTCTGCCCTGTAAAGCAACTCTCTATGTGAGGAGAGGTATAAAATTTAAGTTCTCTAGTAGATCCCACCTAGGAGAGGAGAAAGGGAAAGAATGATCTCTCACTACAGTATTATATACTGAGTGTATCTCCTGTCAGTTTGATTACAAAGCATCATTGATTTTAGACATGATGATGGTAAAATCAGCATTTGCCTGCATCCAAAATGAGTGTGAAGTTATGAAGTGAAACTAAAAATAGGATAAACTGGAAATCAAGATAGCAGACAAAGAATGTTGTAGAATAAAAACAGTGTTGGAAATGTACAGCAGATCCATCAGCTTCTGGAAAGATAGGTTAAGATTTCAGGCATAGACTCTTTATCAGGACTAGGTCTATTATGGAGCTTCTGCATAATATACACATGTATGAATGTATTTTTCAAGCATCATCCTCTTTTCAACCATTAACTATCCCTGGGTTTCAGTCGTCTTCTCTTTGAAAACCGTTCTAATGTTCTGGTTATGTATTTTTTTTAATTTATGACTGAGTGCATAGGAAAATACGTACTGGATGTTGTACAGCACAAGTAGAATTCTATCTGTCTCCCAGAATTTGCAATGTGAACTATTCTGATGCAATAATTTCCTGTGTTGTGGTGGTAGTAGTAATAACACTAATACTAACTTTTTCCTATCATTGTGTAGACGGTGGAAATGATGCCACTACTTCTAAACAGATGGAAAGTAAACCTTTCAGATGTGGGTTTTTCTGATGAAGTGAAACAGATAAATTAGAGCACAGCATTAGAGCTCCAGTACAATGGTAGATTTGATTCGCACTTGTAATTTTGGATAAGAAAGAACTTCTCTCAGACATGTTGTAAAACGCTTCACATAGAATGCATTGTATTGTGCAGTTACTCTTGTCAGGCAGTCATTTTGCACACAGCAAGCTCACAAATCCAGCAGTGAGATGAATGACCAATTAAATTGTTTGTGGCGGTGGTGGCTGAGGGAGGAATATTCACTGGGAACATGCACTTCTCTTTTTAAAAAAAATATTTAAAAAAATAAATAAACTGCCCCAGTACTGCACAGGAGTGTCAGTCTTGATTGTGTGCTCAAGTCCTGAAATGGGCTTTGAACCCGCCGCTTTGTCCCTGGTGATAGTGCTACCAACTGAGCTAATCTGATACTTTGCACATAATAAGGTTTGCTGATGGAGTACTGAAGTGCAGTGGAAAGATCTTTTCTGAAGGAAAATCGAAGGGGACAACTATCCTTCTTGTACATCTTCTAATGGCTGTAGAAGACCTTGACTTCCAGCCACCCCTTTCTGCGAGCAGTGTGCCACATAGGAGACTTCGCAAAAGGAAGAGGAAGAAAATCATGTTGCCAAAAAAGAAAATTATAAACTCACTAAGGAAAAATCTTCAACTATATGAAAACTATTGAAGTATTCTTTGCTGTTGAACTATAGATTGCTATAGCCAATATAGTCAGAGAGGGAGTGGGATGAGGCTTAAAAATCACAGCAGATAATGTGTGGTTAGCGCTGACTTGCTTGTCTCTTCTAATGTAGCAGTCAGTGTATTACTAACTTTTGCCACCTGAATGTCACTACTACAGTTTGACAATATACAGGAGAGTTATATCCTCAAACGAAATCAACTGCAAAGCAGTACTGACTACATAACCCAGAAGGCTTTTCCTCAGAGTGAAGGACCTGCAATGGGAATTAAAACTGTTGTAATGGGTAGTCTGTGCATAAAATATCACCCTACCTCCACATTCTCCCAATATTCTTCTGGAATCAGTTACTAGGAGGTGCATAGGCAGATTGGGTTGACTATCATCACATTCCTTCTCATATTCAATATGCTACAGCTTTATCATTTCAAAAAGTCAAAGATGCCAACAGTGCAGGTATACTCCTGAGGTTGTTGTGGAGTGTAGCACAGTGAAGCAAAGTTTCACAGCTCATGTGTGACCAGGCAGGCACCATCTGATGCAGTTATTTGTCTCTAATTTGTCACACTGCTTGTCCAATATCCAGTCCTGGATGAACAGAAATTTCCTCCAACTAACTATTGGGAAGACCAAAGACATTGGGGTCGATTTTCCTGGAGCCGTCAGGCGGGGTTTCAGGCGTGTGGGGGGGGGGGGGGGAAATCCCGAATTCGGGGGTCCCGACACCGTCCCGCCCAAAACCCTGCTCCACGCAAGTTTCAGAGGCGGCGGGTACCTGCCCCGCACTGGGACCCGCCGACCCCAGGCGGGAAGGGATTAGTGCCAATTAACTGCCTGTTAACAGGCAGTTTTTAGCCTAATCCCTATTTTGAGGGGTGTCGTGTGGGATTCCCGATGGCTCCAAACCACGCCAGGTTAGAGGAGTCGGGCCGTCGGGTTGAAGGAGCTGGAGGGGTCGCGATGTCGGTGTTCAGGTGAGTGATGGGTGCATGAGTGCAAAGGTAAGTGTGTTTGGTGTGTCTAAAGTGTGTAAAAAACTTTTACTTACCTTCACAGCCTTTCTTCCTGTAGCCGTCAGGAGCCCATCACTCAGCCGGCACTTAAAGCTGAATGGCTGCAATCTGTCAAAAGTGACAGCCTTCAGCTTTGAGTGCTGCTGAGAGTTCTAACTGAGTCTGTGCAGAAGGACTCATGTTAGAAGTCAGACTGTCAGTGTTTGGCAGCTTCAAACAGCTGTGAAACACTGATATTTCATCTGTCAAGAACTCTTGACAGATGAAATTGCAGTCTGTGACGTCACCTGTTGCCGGGTGGCCCTTAATTGGCCTGCTGAGCCCGCTGGGCAGGCTCAACAAGGTCAATCAAGGAAAATCGCGTGGATTGGCCGGACGTCGATGTAGGCGGGTCTAAAACCCGAAAGTTGTAGTCCCGCCGCCTTCCCGACAGCTTCGGGAAAATCGACCCCATTGTCTTTGGTCCCCACCACAAACTCCGTTACCAACCACCAACTCCAATCTCCCTGGCAACCTTGGTGTTGTATTTGACCCCGAGATGAGCTTCCGACCACATTTCCGCATCATCACCAAGACCACCTACTTCTACCTCTAACATCACCTGTCTTCGCCCCTGCCTAGGCTTAACTACTGCTGAAACCCTCATCCATACCTTTGTTACCTCTAGACTTGACTTTTCCAATGCTCTCCTGGTCGGTCTCCCACCTTTCACCCTACATAAACTTGGGCTCATCCAAAACTCTGCTGCCCGTATCCCAAGTCTCTCAAAATCCCATTCCCTGTGCTCGCTGACCTACATTGGCTCCCGGTCTGGCAATGCCTCAATTGTAAAATTCTCATCCTAGTTTTCTCTCTGGCCTCACCCCTCCCTATCTCTGTAACCCCTAAGCTCTTGAATTCCCTCCCTAAACCTCTCTGCCTCTCTACACCTCTCCTTTTAAGGCTCTCCTTAAAACCTACCTCTTTGACCAAGCTTTTGGTCATCTGTCCTAATATCTCCTTCTGTGGCTCGGTGTCATTTTGTTTGATGACGCTCCTGTGAAGCGCCTTGAGATGTTTTACTACATTAAAGGTGCTATATAAATGCAAGTTGTTTTTGTTACTGTCTGAAGGAGGCTTATAGCTCATTTCACAGTGTGCCATGTATGTAAATAATTAATTTAAGTTTAGGCTTTGGTAAGTAGCAGTTAAATCTATTTGCTACACCTGGCTTAAACTGATGTACCTCAACTAACCGATGCTTGTTGCTTCAATAGTGGTCGTCCAAGTATGAGGATGTTCATACAAAAGCAAAATACCGTGGATGCTGGAAATCTGAAATAACAGAAAATGCTGGAAACACTCAGCAGGCCAGGCAGCATCCGTGGAGAGAAAAACCGAGTTAATGTTTCAGGTCTGACGAAGGGTCACAAACCTGAAACGTTAACTTGTGTTTCTCTCTCCACGGATGCTGAATGTTTCCAGCATTTTCTGTTATGAGGATGTTCATACCTTGCCTGTTTTGTTTCATGCACATTGCAATTTAATGTTCTATTTTTAAAATCACTAGCAACATATTAATAGGATACTAATGGTCTATAAGCTCCTCTGTCTCTAATTTCCTTTTCCTCTCTACTTTCGCCACCTTGGTCCATGACCATCCCTCCCAAAACTCCTTATTTGAATCCCTTCAGTCCGGCCATTGCCCTATTCACACCACCAATATTACAGTGAACAGTTATGAATGACATCCTCTGTGACTGTGATGCATTTTCCCTCCTTGCCCTCCTCGACTTCTCCACAGTATTTGGTACAGTTCATCGTGGCACCCTCCTTTATTGCATCGCCTTTGTTATCCAGCTCCTGCCTACCCCCATTCTCAACTATGCATCGTTTCTGCATGACAATTTGTACCAAGCCGGGTCAGTTTCCATGCATATGCTGATGATACCAACCTCTACCCCTCCACCGCTATGCTGGCAAACTGACTGCTTGATATCAAATCATTAATGAGTCAAGATTTCCTTCAACTGAACACCAGGAAGACTGAAGCTATCATTTTGACCTCCGCCATAAAGTCAGCTTCCTTGCCACTGAGTCCATCCCACTGGATGGCCACTTGCTTGAGCTGAACTAGATCGTCGAAAACCACAACATCCTTTCTGACCCAGAGCTGATCTTCAGACCCCACATGTTATCCCCCACATGTTATCCATCATCAGGGCCTCTTCCACTTCTACACCATTGCCTTCCCTACTCCAAACCTATTCCCTTATCCATACTTTTGACACTGCTAGACTCAATTTCTCCAATGTCCTCTTTAGCCTCACACCCTCTATCCTCCATAAACTCCGCTGTCCATATCCTGTCTGATGCTAGTTACTGCTCGCCCATCACCCCGTCTTCATTGGCTGACTGTTCTAGCGCATTGAATTTAAAATCCCCATCTCTTCTTCAAATCCGTCTGGGTCCTCAACCCTCCCTATCTTTGAAAATTCCTCCATTCTTGTATTCCTTTGCACCCTTTTGTGCAGCCTGTCCTCCCTTCTCCCCACCATTAGTGGCAGACCCTTCAGATGTCTCAGTTCTACTCTATGCAACTCTTTCCCCCCCCCCCCCCCCCCCCAAAAAAAAAATCCTTCCCCTTCACCAGTTCTGTATCCGCCTTTTAAAAACTTTCTAAAAACCAATGTTTTCAATCGAAGCTTCTGGTCATCTCCTAACTCTCCCACCATGGTTAATTTTTATCTAATTTATTTGTGTCTTGGGATATTCTCTAAGTTAAAGGGGCTATCTAAATGCATGTTGGTGGTGGAGGTGGACCTTGCTGTTAGACTACCAAGTTTTCCTATGTGACAACAGTGACTACACTTCTTTGGTTGTGATATCATTCTCAAGCTGTTGAAGCAAGCATGTACTGCTCAATACATTAGCCACGAGTCACATGTGGGTAATTGGTATCCAGGTGTGGCTAATTGCATTTAAATAACATTGAGTAGTAGACACTGGGCATGTGATCTCAATATTCATATTCGCACGGTGTATGCATGTGCACTTTAGCCTTTGTTTATTTGTTCGTAAAATGGTAAGACGAAAAGCAGAGTGTGCAAGTGTTTTTCATTGTTATGTGTACTTTACTTCTTGGTTACTGCTTGTTGGTTATCTGCTAAAATGGTGTTTAACACGGGCGAAAACGCAGGACTTCAGCAACATTGTACGAAGGGAGGAGCTGTCATCCTGGTCAACTCAACCAATCAGAATAACCGCTCCAGGCCAGCAGAAAAAAGCAAACTCAACCAATAAGGAGAAACTCCAACAGGGCAAGTCATGGAAAAGGGCAACAGCATCGAACCACATTCTGGGTGGAAGAGGAGGGTGTGGCTCGTTGTGCGAGTCAACATTCTCACCAATCACTCTGAAGTCAAAGTACTGCTCACAACTGTTGGACAAAAACCTGGAAGATGCACCAAGATGTGATATATTTGATAAGTTCATGCCAGAATACCAAACTTGTTTGTTGTTTTCATATCTTCACGTTCCTCCTTTGGGGAATAGTGTGATATAGTGGAAAGATTTGCAGGCTGATTAACAACCTGACAGGTCATGATGTGAATGCAACTTCTGTGACTAACCATCTTTATATCAGCCGATGGGGTGGGCTAGTCCTATACAATGGGAGGGTTTTATTGGTTCCCACAACCCATACGATGAGGGAAGGGGGGCACCCACACATAGTGTATGTGTGTATCCAGCTGGGTGTCGACCCAAAATTCAGAGCTGGAGCTCTGGTCACTCACTGGGGCTGTCTGGAGTGGGGTTCAAATCTTGCACCTTCTGATTCAGGTGGGAATGATCCAATCTTTGGTGAAAGAGAAAGACTATGAAGTTTTGCCATGAATGGTGGAGATGTTTATGTAAATATGCACGGGAAGTATATTTACCTGTATTGTGTGTACGGTGTTTTCCACTTAAATTAGTGCATGTGGATAATAGTGTCAGTGTAGCCATGCCTGTGGCCAGTTAGCGATTTCTATTAGACAACACTGTGCTAGACAAAATGCTTGTGGTACTTTTTGGCCCAACAATGCTTTACTATGAGCAACACAATTGTAAATTACTGTGATAACTCTGCTATGCCTGTGGGCATTTGAGTCGTACAGTTGACACTACTCTGTTTATTCTGCGTAAAGTGCTAGTCTCCAACATTAATTCTGTATGTAATCTGACCCTAACTGAGGGATCAGAAGGCTCCATACACACCATGAGGGAAGTTGAACAAATTTATCGACTGAACGTAAGATTTTGGTTTGCCGTTTTGAACTCCGGGCACCATTCTTAAATCATCAATATCGCTTGTGGAACTTGCATTTCTCGACTGTTTCAGTTTTTAGTTTTCTTTCAGGGAAGGGTGATTAACTTCCAGCTAAATGATTGGGGAGTGTGTTGCATCTTGTACAAGTTGTACAAGAAAATAACTTGCAGTTGATTTTTTTTAAAATACCATAAATAGTATATTAAACACTGCACGGTGAGCAGCCATGTATAGTATTTCAGAATCTAAGGAATGCACAGCAGGCATTTCCAGTCTTTTTTTAAATGGAAATTCAAAGTATCCTTTAATTAAATTATTAAAATTCCAGGAAAAGATTACTTTTACTTTGTGCTTGGTTTGCCGTTTATGATTATACAAGTTGCATGTGAGTAAATATTTGATTGAACACCAGTCCTTTTTTTTAATTGAAAGAAATGTTTTCTGAGCTCCACTGATGCGCCAAACAGATCTGGTTCAATCCCTGGTCTTTGATGACTCTGCTCAAGGTGCTACTGTTTTCCACAGCATTCTCAAGAAATTGGCCTGGGTTCCTGCTCTCGATTCATATTCGGTGCCCCCTGTTGTAAGTGTGCATTTTGGAGGCGAGTACGGATATTGTCAGGCGTGGCTTGTGACACCCCCGTGAATGAATAATCTGCCAACGTTCATTGTTGAGGCAGCAAGGAATTGATGCAAGATCAAAAAAAAAAATTCTACTCATTCTTGACCCCCCCCCCAGTTAACCATAAATTATGAGCTGTGACAATAGCCACAATGGTCTTGCTAGGTGCCCCTCTATGGCACTGACTACCCTCCAGTCTCTTGCCCAATTGGCTATTCATATGTGAGCTTAGATGGTGAATATTGACTATTCAAATTCACAATATAGGGTGTACATGCATTTTTTAGCAAGGGTCATAGATAGTGATCAGAGTTTGAACACTGGTGTATTTTTCCCCTAATAAAATCAGAAAATGCTGGAAATACTCAGCAGGTTAGGCAGCGTCTGTGGAGAGAGAAACAGAGTTAGCATTTCAGGGCGATGACCTTCTGTCAGAACTAGAAAAAGTTAGATGTAACAGGATTTAAGCAAGTACAGGGGCAGGGAAAGGGCGGGGGGGTGGGGGAACAAAAGGGAAGGTCTGTGACAGGGTGGAAGGCAGTAGAGATTAAATGACAAAAGGGATGTTGGTGCAAGGCAAAAGGAGATGGTAATGGGACAAGTAAAGAAACAAAAGATGGGTCTAGAGGAGGTGTAAATGTGAATAGCAGAATCATCACCAACAGCTGCCATCCAAAAAAAAATGGGGGCAGAGGTTATAATTTGAAATTGTTGAACTCCATGTTGAATTGAGAAGGCTGTGAAAGTGCCTGATCGAAAGATGAGTTGCTGTTCCTCGAGCTTACATTGAGCTTCATTGGACCAGGTCCGAGGTGGGACCCAGAAGCTCAGGGTCGCGCTTGCGGACTGAACAGCGGCATTCCGCAAAGCGGTCACTCAATCTGCATTTGGGCTCCCCAGTGTAGAGGAGACCTCGTCGTGAGCAGCGAATACAGTATATTAAATTGAAAGAAGTACATGTAAATCACTTTCACCTGGAAGGAGTATTTGTGGCCTGGACGGTGGGAAGGGAGGAGGTAAAAGGGCAGGTGTTGCATCTCCTGCACTTGCATGGGAAGTTGCTGTGGGAAGGGGAGGGGTTGTTGAGGAGTGGACCAGGGTGTCACGGAGGGAACAGTCCTTTTTGGAATACTGCGGGGAGGGAACGATGTGTTGGGTGGTGGCATCACGCTGGAGGTGGCGGAAATGGGGGAGGATGATCCATTGAATGTGGAGGCTGGTTGGGTGGAAGGTGATGACGAGGGGAATCCTATTGTGGTTCTGGGAAGGAGGGGAAGGGGTGAGAGCGGAAGTGCGGGAAATAGAACGGACACGGTCGAGGGTCCTGTCAAGGGGAATCCTCGGTTGAGGATAAAGGAAGACATATCGGAAGCACTGGTATGGAAGGTGGCATTGTCAGAACAGATGTGACAAAGACGGAGAAACTGGGAGAATGGAATAAAGTCCTTACAGGAAGTGGGGTTGGAGGAAATGTAAGTAAGGTAGCTGTGGGAGTCCATGGGCTTATAGTAGATACTGGTTGATAGCCTATCCCCCGAAATGGAGATAGAGAAGTCGAGGAAGGGAAGTGAAGAGTCAGAGATGGACCATGTGAAGGCGAGGGAAGGGTGAAAATTGGAAGCAAAGTTGATGAAATTTTCCAGTTTGGGGCAATACAGTCTTCAATATACCAGAAAAAGAAGCGAGGGAGGGGACCTGAGTAGGACTGGAACAAAGAATGTTCCACATATCCCACAAAAAGGCAGGTATAGCTAGGGTCCATACAGGTTCCCATAGCAACACCTTTTATTTGGAGGAAGTGAGTGGAGTCAAAGTAGAGGTTGTTCAATGTGAGAACAGGTTCAGCTAGACAGGAGGGTGGTGGTGATTGGGGACTGGTTGAGCCTCTCCAAGGAAGAAGCAGAAAGCCCTCAGGCTGTCCTGGTGGGGGATGGAGGTGTAGAGGTATTTGACATCCCTGGTGAAAAGGCGACAGTTAGGGCCAGGAAATTGAAAACGGTTAGTGGCAGAGGGCGTCAGAAGAGTCGTGAATGTAAGTGGAAAGAGACTAGACAAGGGAAGAAAAAATAAAAGTTGAGATGAGAAGAAATCCGTTCCGTGAGGCAAGAACCGGCTGAAACGATGTGTTTACCAGGGCAGTCCAATTTGTGGGTCTTGGGAAGGGGGTAGAAGTGGGCTGTGTGGGGTTGGGGGACTGAGGTTGGAGGCCATGGAGGGAAGATCTCCAGAGGAGATGAAGTCAGTGACAGTCTTGGAAACGATGGCTTGATGTTCAGTGGTGGGATCATGGTCCAGGGGGAGCTAGGAGAAGGTGTCAGAGGGTTGGCGTTCAGCCTCCGCTAGGTAGAGGTCGGTTTGCCAAACAACAACAGCACCACCCTAGTCAGCAAGTTTAATAACAATGTTAGGGTTGGACGTGAGAGAACGGAGTGCTGCAAGTTCAGAGGGAGGTAGGTTAGAGCGAGTGAGGGGAGCAGAGAAATTGAGACGGCCGATGTCACGCCAGCAGTTCTCAATGAAAAGATCTAGAGAGGGTAAAAGGCCTCTTCTCCCCTCCTGGCCTAGCTCTGGATAGATATGTCTGCAATCAAATCAATACTGCAGGGAACATCAGCAGAAGTGCAACAATAAAAATTAGGTTCAGGATGAGGTCCTGTTTGCTGGTGGTTTCTGTAGAGGCCTATTTAAAGACATTTTCAGATGTTTTGAAGTCACTGAAAAATTATAATTTATTGAATTGTGACTAGATCAGAAACAATGGTTTATTTTCAGTCATAAAGGAGGAGAGGAATGTGGAGAGGTTTCAGGAGTGATTTCCACAGCATGGGACCTGGGAATTTGAAAGCGCTGCCACCAGTGATTGGCTGAAGGAAGGGGTGCACCAAGGCCAGAGTCTGAGGAATGGAGAGATCAAGGGGGGGGAATTGGCGGCTGGAGGAGGTTACATGGAGGGGTGGACCATGAAGGGATTTAAACATGGGGCAAGAATTTTAAATTTGCGCCACTGGGGAACCGGAACGATGTAAGTCATTGAGATGAAGGTGATGATGAGCGAAACTTGGTGCAGGCTCGGATACAGGCAGCAGAATTTTGAATGAACTGAAGTTTATGGAGGGTGGAGAATGGGAGATCATTGGGCTAATTTGGCTATGATCAGTTGGATGAGTAGACTCCAGCAAATGCAGACCACCACCAAGCTGGACAATGGAGGAGAGGCGTTTGAGGAGGATGGTGCAGTTGATTGTATCGAAGACTGCAGAGAGATCAAGGACAATGAAGAGAGACAATGCACAACAGAACCAAACTAGAGAGATTCAAACAGGGAGTGGGCACAAATTTGGGAGATGACAACAATTCAAGGACCTTGAAGAGGAAAAGGAGGTTGAAGATGGGATGGTAGTTAGTGAGGACAGAAGGGTCAAGGGTGGGGTTTTTGAGAAGGAGGATAATGACAGTGGTTTGAAAGGGAGATGGTCAGTATCTGAGGAGAGGGTGCCATTGACGATATCAGCTAACATAGGGGCCAGAAGGGGAAGCAGCATGGTCAGGAATTTTGTGGGAATGGGGATGAGGAAGCAGAAGGAAGGTTCAGTGGATGAGATGAGCTTAGAGTGCAGTGGAGAGAGATGGGAGAGAAACTAGAGAGATGCACTGGTACAGGTCTAGAGGTTTGACTTAGTGGGCAAGGGGAAGCTGCAGAAATGGCTGAGCAGATGACTATCTTGGTGACAAAGAAATCCATCAGCTCTTAATGGTGTTGGACGTGTGGGTAGAGGGAGCAAGAAGTGCATTTTAAGGAAGCTGTTGGTAGTAGAGAAGAGGAGCCTGGGGGTTAACTATGTTCTCCAAGATGCTCCTAGAGTGTTGGGTGGTTTTGGCAGAAAAGAATGAGGTCCGTTAAAGCTTGATGTGGTTGCGCAGGATCTGGTGATTGATGGCTGAGCCAGGCATGCTCACATTTGTGCTCTTTTGAATTGAGGGAGCCAGATGGGGCTGTATCTGGGGGGAGTAACAGGGATGGGAGACAGTGAAGGTTTTGCTGGGGGGCAAGGGCATTGTAGATGGACATTAGGAAGTGGTTGAGCAAGTAACCAATTCCAGATGTATTGTGGCAAATGGAGGGCGAAAGGCTAGCCAGCTGGGATTTTAGTGTGTGGATTTTTTCCAGGGGCGGAAGTAGAGCAAAGTAGGTTATGGATATGTGGGTGGTGAGGGATACAAGAAAGATCAGAGATAGGCCTGTTTGTGATCGAGGCCACAGGATTATGGCAAGGTCGAGGGGGCAGCCATAAATATAGGTAGGAGAGTTTTTATGGACAGAGGTTTAGGAAGGACAGGAAGGCAGTGAATTTAGAGAGAGGGAAAGGGGAACAGGGATGAGGTCAAAATTACTGAGTATGAGGAGTCGCTTGGTGCAGAGGCTGAAGGAAGATAGAAGGGATGATAGTTCTGGGAGAAACTTAGGATGGAACTTCGTAAATAACAAGGATTTTAAGAGAGGTGAGCGAGGTAGAACAGGATGAGGTGCTCGAAAGAGGAGGAGCTATCAGAAGCTGTAGGGGGAGAGGCTAAGGTGTGACTTGGTGATGGGGGCCAATACACCACCACAGTGGTTTGGATGGGGCAGGTAGTGATAAGTATAGATAACTTCTCAGCTTTGCATGAACACTACAGATGTAGTGTAAAATGCAGCTTAATTTTTTTAGTATTGCAGGTTCTCCCTGATATGGTAGATCTTCACTTTTTATGGGTTTTCTAAGTTTTGTGTAAGCAAAAAGGCCAATATGCTCTCTGACCCCACTGCAATTTAAGAGTTGAATTTAAGAAAAACATTCCTTATATGGGTTTATTAAACTTGCTCTTGCAACCTCATCCAGATGTGCGAGTGGGTGAACAATTTCCTCCACCGCTTCCAACTGGGGCGTTTCCATGGTGTAACAAATAAAATCTGTTTTCTCTGTCTGCCTTTGTTTTAGACTCCAACTGAATTCTGCTTCCAAATCTGCATTTTTTTTTTTTTTTTTAAAGTCCCTTGTTGTATTCACCATTTCCTCAACATTAGATATGTAGCTGGAAAAAGGAATCCCTCAGCTTTATAAAGATTACTGTTAAAAATGTGTATTTGGGGAAAATAGATTCAGCATGGATGTTTTCAGTTACTGATGGCTGCTGTGAACTGCTTTAGAAAGATTGTTAAAAAGCCAACTGTTGAATGGGGGAATTAGGAATGTTGTATCTGAGCAGAATGCAAGATTTGTGGTTTTTGTCACCTGGGTATCTCTTGCACGCAGGAACCCATCATTGCATTGAAGCAGCTCCAAACCAAGTTACTGAGTTTCTATGTGCTTGATGCAGCGTGCACACGATCTTCCATTGGGGAAAAACCCTACTTTCCAATCCTAGAGAGCTGAGACTTGGGGACCCCCCAAGTATGTGTAAGGATGCTGGTGTAATTTAACCAGTTAAAACTGTGGGTGATGGTGGGCAACCTTGTCTCGCTCCTTTATTTAGAGAGGGGGTGGGGCAAACTCAAAGGGCTGGATTTTCATTCAGAAGTCAGGAAGGAGTCGGGACTACAACTTTCGGGGTTGTAGTCCCGCCTCCATCGAGATGCAGCCAATCCACGCGATTTTCACTTGATTGACCTTGTTGAGCCCGCCCAGCGGGCTCAGCAGGCCAATTAAGGGCCACCCAGCAACAGGTGACGTCACAGACTGAAATTTCATCTGTCAAGACATGTTGACAGATGAAATATCAGTGTTTCACAGCTGTTTGAAGCTGTCAAACACTGACAGTCTTACTTCTAACCTGAGTCCTTCTACGCAGACTCAGTTAGAAATCTCGCCGGCACTGAAAGCTGCAGGCTGTCACTTTTGACAGATCGCGGCCATTCTGCTTTCTGTGCCGGCTGAATGATGGACTCCCGAAACACAGAGGAAGGAAGGCTGTAAAGGTAAGTACAGGTAATTTAAACTTCTTTACACACTTTAGACATACCAAACACACTTACCTTTGCACTCATGCACCCATCACTCACCTGAACACCGACATCTCGACCCCTCCAAGTCCTTCAACCCGACGGCCCGCCTCCTCTAACCTGGCGTGGTTTGGAGCTGTTGGGAATCCCACCGACAACCTCAAAATAGGGATTAGGCTAAAAACTGCCTGTTAACTACCTGTTAACAGGCAGTTAATTGGCACTAATCTCTTCCCGCCTCGGGTCAGCGGGTCCCAGTGCGGGGCGGGTACCCGCCTCCTTTGAAACTTACATGGAGGCGGGTTTTGGGCGGGATGGTGTCGGGACCCCCGAATTCGGGATTTTAGCCCCCCACACGCCTAAAAGCCCGCCTCACGGCACACTGAAAATCAACCCCAAAGTGTCTGATCTGTTTTTACAGATGTTGGAGTTTGAGTAGTCACCGATTCAGCCATGTACTCTCGTAGCTTCCAGTTTTGTCACGAGGGCCACTTGAGGCACTATGTTGAAAGCCTTATGAAAATCAATGGCAGAAATGTAAGTGGGTTTCCCTAACCTCAACAGATAAAGCCATAACCTGCTCCATGCATTCCTCCTGAGAACAAAGTCTATTTGTCTGATTATACCAAAGGGCCTGTAATGCATCAGATATACTGGTGTAAAGAACTGAAAAAGCATTAGTACCAGTGAGATTCCTTGGTAGTTCTAAATTTAGCTAGAATCCACCTTATGGATAGAAACTACAATTGCATTCTGGAACAACAAAGGTATGCATGCTTCAAACAGAATCCTGTTCCACAGTCTCCAGATGGGCAGCTTCAATACAAGTCAGTGATTCTTGGTACATCTTTGAAACCATTTGTCTCTTTTTTTTCTCTGCACTTCCCCCCCCCCCCCCCCCCTGCTTTCCTAGGGTAGTTTTTAGGCTGCAAGATAATTATAACACATGGAAAAACTTGAAAAGGAGGGAAACTACACATTTTAGCAGCCTAGGTGTGAAATGGGGGTGGTGGGGGTGAAAAGTATGGCGCATCGCTCACTCTAAGCTGATCAATTTTGGAAGATTATAGAAAGACCGTTTCTGCTGATGCCAGGTCCATATCTGCCTTTATTCCAAAGTATTGTACTATGGTATTTAAGATCCTGAAGGGGAATAGATCAACTGGATCCTGAAGGGGAATAGATCAACTGGATCCTGAAGGGGAATAGATCAACTGGATCCTGAAGTGATGTTCAATATTAACACAAACTTTAGCACAAGAGGACATGGTTTCAAGGTTAGACAAGAAAAGGTGAATATACAGTTAAGATATAACTACTTTATGCAGAGGGTGGTAAGTATGTGGAATAGCCTTGTCTAGGGAGGCAAGTGTTATAAATTTCAAGATGATGATGGATACATTATGGTAGACAGTGTTATTATAGGGAATTAGAGAAATGGGGTAGGAAGTCGTACCTTTGACAATGGATAAAATTGGTCTATTCCGATTGTGCACAATTCCATGTTCCAAGGATGCTAGGACATAGCTGGAGCGAGGGTTAATATGTATCTCATTCCTTTTTGAAGACGTAATCTAGTAATGTATTTGGTAAACTGGTCTCTTGGAGCTTGCTTGATTGACTCATTCAGTTGTGCAGGAATTTCCCAGGGTTTTTCCTGAAGTTGGCAGTGTTTTTTTTTGATGGAGTTGCCTCAATAAGAGTTAACATTACTAATGATTGGGATGAATGGTTCATAAGATTCACCGTCTAACAGAGTCGGCATGGATACTCCAAATGGTCCTTTTACACCCTTATTGTCACATGTATATAGTAGTAATTATGGCTTTTATTGAAAGTAGTATGCTCAGGGTCTGTACAATAAGTGTTAACAAGGTTTATATCCATTGGTGATGAGGAATCTAAGCTTGTACTAAACCAATTGAAAACATCAATGTTTCTAAATTTTGTTTTTCAGGCGTGGCGTGAATGTGGGAGTCGATCCCTAGAGGCACTAACTCCTTGTTGCCATGACAACAGGCGACTGCTGTCATCTTCCAGGGTCTCTCTGTGATTGTACTGGCAATGCCGCCTTTTCTAAGACGGTAGCAGCAGCTGATGTGGGTCGGCCTCAGTACGTCACGCAAGTAACAGCAAAAAATGGACGTCTGCTGTCAACTGTCATTAAGGCTCTAAGCACTCAAAGGTAAGTGGGGTGTGAGCTGCTAATGTCAGAAAATAGGAATGCACTTGTCCCCATTTGTTCCTACTTTTCAAGGCATGACGCGAGAGGAGCGCATTGTGTTTAGCAGCTTTCAAGCTATCGTACTATTCAACTGTAGGAATTTCTTTCTCTGCAATTTACTGGGAGACCAAGTTTACATGCCTGTTGGCTCGAGATATTATGGTGAGCCATTGGTAATTGCAGTATACCTCTTAATTGTCTAATTTTAATCAGAATGCCACAACATTAAACCACACTACTGCAAAGCAACAGTAGACTATCAAGCAACCAAGTCAGCTAATTTTCTGATTCTGCAGGAAACTGTACTCATCCCCCTCTTCCTCAGCACCAATGCAAATTCCACCTTTTTGACACATTGCTAATTGAGAGGCTTATAACATGGGTTTGTTGATGATTCAGATGGTTTTCAGTTGGTGGGCAAACTTTGCGTACACATGATGAGAAAAGGGAATAATGCAACATATAGCTAGCTTCCTGATGTGTTAAAGATTGACAAAATAGTGCAGTATGCTAATGCACTAATGTGTGCCATAGAGTGGGACAGAACTAGTAAAGTTCCAGTCTTGATGGGGTGGGGTGGTGTAGTGTAGAGGTGATGGGCTCTAGCAGTTGGACCCTTAATAAGTATAACTTAAGAGCAGCATTGGCAGTCACTTGAAGATTGGCGTGTGGCATGGACGAGGGGGAGGAATTAACCTACAAATTCTGTGAAGAAATGAAACAACCCCCTGATTTGTTTGTGTGAAGGTTACCTGTTTTAGTTTGAGTTGGAATGTGAGATGTATGGGTGGCACATTTTTGGTAGGGATATAAACTCTCTGGGCTTGACATTCTGTAAGTCCTACTCTGTCAGTGGAAGTGTGGTAGAGCAGAACTCCCAGCTGCCCAGAAGCTAGGGTGCAGATCCCATCACAAATTCTGAGATGTGGTTATCTACATACTTTGGGCAGGCCACATGCACCTACAAGGGCACATCAGGAGCACACCTCAATGGAGCCCCCAAAAGATTGGAGGGGCACCATGCCACTCCAAGGAGGAAAGAAAGAGCCCAACAATGGAGGTAACTTTCTCTCTTCAGCTCTCAATCGAACTAGCAGCTAGGGGCAAAGTAATCAATTTCCTCTGGGATCCGTTACCTTTGCCTGCTGATGACATCGAGGCCTTTTAAAAGCTTTAATGGTACTCGTGCAGCTCTCAGGTAGTGAGAGGTCAGCAAAGATCTGCCCAGGGCATACTGGGTAGAGTTCCATGGGTTGCATGGGAACTCTCCCACACACAACTCCTTGACAGAAGTTGGGGAGAACGAGCAGAAAATCCACCCACACACTTTTTAAAGGCGGACTTCAGTTCTGTCCCATTTTCTGGTCTCCACCGGAGATTTGACCCACTTCTGTCTGGATCCAATCAGAATTTCAGGACCCCTGACTTCAAACAGTATTGGCATTTGATTTTGAAATGCTGCTTTTTCTAAGTTGACTACTTTTTGTAATGTAATTTGATTCCTTCAGTCTGCTCGGTTTCCACACAAGCCTTGAACAGGGTTTGATTAGGGGGGAAAAAAATTCCCACAGGATGGTGGCTGTGGAAAAGATTCCCAGAGAAGGGAGTTGATTTGGTGTCAGTTGGCACCTTTTTAAAGGAACTGGACTGATACCTTGAGAAAAGAGATTAATGGTAGAGGCATGTATTACAACACTGGTTGATTTCCCCTCCCCCCCGGAACAATTAAGGAAGGAAATTTGTGCCCCTTAAAGTATAGGATTTACAGTTGATGTGAGGGGGAAGTCCCTGATAGAACAATCAGACAAGCTCTGGTTGAGTTGGGTTGATGGGCTGAATGGCCTTTTCTTCCTCTGGAGTTTCTTATCCAGTGTTGTTTTTATCAAACTATAATGAGGAGGAAAAGAGTCATTGGTGAAAGTGTGATTTTTAGTCAGAGACTAAAATTGGAATTAAATTTCTTTTGAAGATTACAACAGCTTGCATTTATATAGCACCTTTAACATCATAAAAAAGTCTCAAGGTGCTTCACAGGAGCATTATCAAACAAAATTTGACACTGAGCCACATAAAGAGCTAGCCGGACAGGTGAGGTAGGTTTTAAGGAGCGCCTTAGAGTAGAGAGGTTTAGGGAGGGAAATCCAGAGCTTTGGGCCTAGGCAGCTGAAGGCATGGCCACCCCACCAATGATGGAGCAGAGAAAATCGGGGCTGCACAGGAGACCAGAATTGGAAAAGCGCAGAGACCTCGGAGGGTTGTATGGCTGGAGGAGGTTACAGAGATAGCGAGGAGAGAGGCCATGGAGGGATTTGTAAACCAGGATGAGAATTTTAAAATCCTCAAAATAATTTACAACTAAAATAAGACTAAAGTTTGAGATAGAGATAAGACTAAAAGTGAAATTATTTCTGGCACTATAAGTACCATTGTCCGTAGTCCACAACCTTTGTAATCGATGTTTTGAAATTTGGAACAGACAAATAAAAGCTCAGTTGTCATTTCAGGCCCAGTTTACTATTTCTCAAAATTTTCTGTGGCCTTTGTTGTGCGAGCCAAAACAGCAATTGACATTTTTCAAAACACAAAGAACTTACTGGCTAGACTAGAATACAACTATAGAAAGCAAAAACTAATTTTTTTCTTTAAATTTTTCTAAGACTATAACTAAAATAAGACAAAAATTTGAAATAGAGACCAGACTAAAACTAGATTTATTATACAGTTAATTAAATAAATCTGGAATAAAAAGCTAGTATCAGTAGTGGTGAACATGAAACTATCAGATTGTCGTAAAAACCCCATCTGGTTCACTAATGTCCTTTTAGGGAAGGAAATCTGCCGTCCTTACCTGGCCTGGCCTATATGTGACTCCTGACCCACAACAATGTGGTTGACTCTTAACTACCCTCTGAAATGGCCTAGCAAGCCACTCAGTTGTGAAAAAACTGCTACGAAAAACAATAAGAATAAAACCAGATGGACCACCTGGCATCGACCTCGGCACCGGCTACGGACACGACAACGGCACACCCAGGCCAGTCGACCCTGCAAAGTCCTCCTCACCAACATCTGGGGACTTGTGCCAAAATTGGGAGAGCTGTCCTACAGACTAGTCAAGCAACAGCCTGACACAGTCATACTCACAGAATCATACCTTTCAGCCAATGTCCCAGACTTCTCCATCACCGTCCCTGGGTATGTCTTGTCCTACCGGCAGGACAGACCCACCAGGGGTGGTGGCACAGTGGTATACAGTTGGGAAGGAGTGGCCCTAGGAGTCCTCAACATTGACTCTGGACCCCATGAAGTCTCGTGTCTTCAGGTCAAGCATGGGCAAGCAAACCTCATACTGATTACCGCCCTCCCTCAGCTGAAGAATCAGTACACCTCCATGTTGAACACCACTTGCAGAGTAGCAAGGGCACAGAATGTACTCTGGGTGGGGGACTTCAATGTCCATCACCAACAGTGGCTCGGTAGCACCACTACTGACCGAGCTGGCCGAGTCCTGAAGGACATAGCTGCCAGTCTGGGCCTGCGACAGGTGGTGAGAGAACCAACACGAGGGGATAACCTACTTGACCTTATCCTCACCAATCTACCTGTTGCAGATGTATCTGTCCATGACAGCATTGGTAGCAGTGACCACCACAGTCATTGTGGAGACGAAGTCCCGTCTTCACACTGAGGACACCCTTCATCGTGTTGTGTGGCACTACCACCATGCTAAATGGGATAGATTCAGAACAGATCTAGCAGCTCAAAACTGGGCATCCATGAGGCACTGTGGGCCATCAGCACCAGCAGAATTGTATTCCACCACAATCTGAAACCTCATGGCCCAGCATATCCCTCACCCTACCATTACCATCAGGCTGGGGACCAACCCTGGTTCAATAAGGAGTGTAGAAGAGCATGCCAGGATCAACACCAGGCGTACCTAAAAATGCGGTGCCAGCCTGGGGAAGCTGCAAAACAAGACTACATGCATGCTAAACAGCGGAAGCAGCATGCTATAGACTGAGCTAAGCGACCCCACATCAACGGATCAGATCAAAGTTCTGCAGTCCTGCCACATCCAGTCGTGAATGGTGGTGGACCATTAAACAACTAACGGGAGGAGGAGGCTCAATGAATATCCCCATCCTCAATGATGGTGGAGCCCAGCACATGAGTGCAAAAGACAAAGCTGAAGCGTTTGCAATCCTCTTCAGCCAGAAGTGCTGAGTGGATGATCCATATCGGCCTCCTCCTGAGGTACCCACCACAGAAGCCAGTCTTCAGCCAATTCGATTCACTCCACGCAATATCAAGAAACAGCTGAGCGCACTGGATACAGCAAAGGCTATGGGCCCCCGACAACATCCCGGCTATCGTGCTGAAGACTTGTGCTCCAGAACTAGCCGTGCCTCTAGCCAAGCTGTTCCAGTACAGCTATAACACTGGCATCTATTCGACAATGTGGAAAACTGCCCAGGTATGTCCTGTCCACAAAAAGCAGGACAAATCCAATCCGGCCAATTACTGCCCCATCAGTCTACTCAATCATCAGCAAAGTGATAGAAGGTGTTGTCAACAGTGCTACCAAGCAGCACTTACTCACCAATAACCTGCTCACTGATGCCCAGTTTGGGTTCCACCAGGACCACTCCGCTCCAGACCTCATTACAGCCTTGGTCCAAACATGGACAAAGGAGCTGAATTTCAGAGGTGAGGTGAGAATGACTGCCCTTGACATCGAGGCAGCATTTGACCGCGTGTGGCATCAAGGAGCCCTAGTAAAACTGAAGTCAATGGGAAGCGCAGGGGGGAAATCTCTCCACTGGCTGGAGTCATACCTAACGCAAAGGAAGATGGTTGTGGTGGTTGAAGGTCAATCATCACAGCCCTAGGACATTGCTGCAGGAGTTCCTCGGGGCAGTGTCCTAGGCCCAACCATGTTCAGCTGCTTCATCAATGACCTTCCATCCATCATAAGGTCAGATGTGGGGATGTTTGCTGATGACTGCACAGAGTTCAGTGCCATTCGCAACTCCTCAGATAATGAAGCAGTCCATGCCCACATGCAGCAAGACCTGGATGACGTTCAGGCAGGTAACATTCGCACCACACAAGTGCCAGGCAATGACTATAGAGTCATAACGGCACAGAAGGAGGCCATTTGGCCCATCAAGTCCGTACTGGCTCTCTGTGGAGCAATCCAGTCAGTCCCATTCCCCCGCTCTATCCCCGTAGCCCTGCAAGTTTATTTGGCTCAAGTGTCTATCGAGTCTCCCCTTGAAAACTATCTCCAACAAGCAAGCATCTAACTACCGCCCCTTGACAGTCAATGGCATTACCATCGCCGAATTCCCCACCATCAATATCCTGGGGGCCACCATTGACCAGAAACTTAACTGGACCAGCCACATAAATACTGTGGCAACAAGAGCAGGTCAGAGGCTGGGTGTCCTGCAGCGAGTGTCTCACCTCCTGGCTCCCCAAATCCTTTCCACCATCTACAGGGCACAAGTCAGCAGTGTGATGGAATACTCTCCACTTACCTGGATGAGTGCAGTTCCAACAACACTCAAGAAGCTCGACACCATCCAAGAAAAAGCAGTCCGCTTGATTGGCACCCCATCCACCACCTTAAACATTCACTCCCTCCATCACTGGCATACCTTGGCTGCAGTGTGTACCATCTACAAGATGCACTGCAGCAACTCGCCAAGGCTTCTTCGACACCATCTCCCAAACCCGCGACCTCTTCCACCTAGAAGGACAAGGGCAGCAGGCGCATGGGAACACCACCACCTCAAGTTCTCCTCCAAGTCACACACAATCCTGACTTGGAAGCATATCGCCGTTCCTTCATCGTCGCTGGGTCAAAATCCTGGAACTCCCTCCCTAACAACACTGTGGAGTACCTTCACCACATGAATTGCAGCGGTTCAAGAAGGCGGTTCACCACCACCTTCTCAAGGGCAACTAGGGATGGGCAATAAATGCTGGCCTTGCCAGTGACGCCCACATCCCATGAATGAATTTAAAAAATGACATTTAAAACGCTGGAAACATCTCTGCTATGTTGAGTTGGGGGTTGGGGCTTCAGCTGCCTGCTCCAGACTCCTGCAAATGCATTTTGCAGCTGGCTAGTGGGAGGTGCCGAGTACTGGACAGGCACAATTTGATTTTTCCCTCCACCTCAGGGAGTTGTCATGACTTTCATTTGGCTCCAACCGACTTGATGCAACTCAGATTGGGAACTGAATGGAGCAAAGATTGAACCGTTTCATTTTCTCTCAAATTGAGCAGCTGAGCAAAATTGAATTCCTTCATAATTAATAAAAATGCAAAAGGTATTTTAGTGCTGTGAAATTTTAATTGGTAATTTAGTTTCAGTGGAACAATTTAAAGGGCTCTACATACCTGAGAGATGATCATAAGTTTTGATTTTCTTTTGACTATTTGAACATTGTCTTTTGGTGATTAAAGTATATCATTATTTTGTGCTCGGTATAAATATCTCGTACAGATGGGAGTGAAGAGGCTTTAATTTAATGGAGGGCATTAAATGTGAGTGTGAAGCTCAGGCAGTTAATAAGCCTCATCAAACCCCAAGATTAGTTTACAGCCTTGAACTTGTTCTCTGGTATTTCTTCTTTATTGCATAATCTGCTTATTGGTTAGTCATTAACTATATTGATGGTCTCACTGCTGTGGAATTCACAATCAAGTTATTTGGCTCTTTTGTGGATTACCGCATTATTAGCAGGTAGTAATGTGCAGTAGAATACAGATGCACTTCTTTTACAGTATGTAATGCAGCACGTCTTAGTAAAATGTATTTGTTTCACTTCCAGTGATGGACCAATTTGTCGGATATGTCATGAGGGCAACAACCTGGAAAGCTTGCTGTCACCTTGTGATTGCACTGGAACGCTCGGGACAGTTCACAAAACCTGCCTAGAGCGATGGCTTTCATCATCCAATACTAGCTACTGCGAACTTTGTCACACTGAGTTTGTGGTGGAACGAAGGCCTAGACCTTTGAGGGAGGTAGGTGTAGTAAAACAATCATAGGATGCATTACAGTACTAAATTTAAAGGTAACATATTTGAAAAGAAGTTCTCTTTTTTTTGCTGGTTTTGGTTCAGATTTAAATTTGCTTATGTGAATTTTATTCTTTTGCAAGATTTTATTCAGTTTTTCAGACTTTAAAGGACTAAATAAAACAAACAATCACATTTTAAGCCGGGACAATGTTTTTATATAGCACTTTCCTCACTTCTTGACTGGATCTGTAAATGCAGAGCTTTGTAGTGATGATGTAATTGATCTTGGTGGAGTTGATGAGGAAAGAGAAAGGGAGCAAAGTACAGTCTTGGGGGGTTACACCTTTTGCACTAACAATACTTCTTGAACTGGGAGGGATATTTTTTTTAAACTCTAACAGCAACTTGCATTTATATAATGCCTTTAACTTAGAAAAATGTCCCACGGTGTTTCACAGAGGCAAGAGAAAAATAGAAATTCAACCTTTTGCCTGCTCGTTATTAAGTGTCATCCTATTGCAATTGAACCATTGAACCCTCTTGAAATGCAGACCTGTAGTTATTGGGCTATGAATGCATTCAGTCCATTGGAAGTGATGCTAATTTTAAAAGAAACTGTTGACAGAAAGTAGACTACTATCAATCATCCAACTAGCAGAGTATTGCGGCGGAAGGTTTCCTCAGCACACAAAATCGTAATCTCATTCATAAAGAACAGGTTTATGGTTTTGTTGCATAGCACACAGAGGCACTTTCCCACACCCACACCCACCCTGGTTATTACCCTAGTGCTACAAACGTGGCCATTTCCTATAGTGCTTACTAAAAGCTACATAACAAGTCGACTGTGCTGTATGTGTCTGTTTAAGTTGCACACTTTGTTTAGGTAGGTAATGAGGCTGTCCTGTCTTTCAGTGGCTCAGAGATCCGGGTCCCAGGAATGAGAAGAGGACATTATTTTGTGACATGATTTGCTTTCTTTTCATCACTCCATTAGCAGCAATCTCTGGCTGGCTCTGTTTACGAGGGGCACAGGATCATCTACAATTCAACAGCCGCCTGGAGGCAGTTGGACTTATTGCACTCACTGTTGCACTTTTTACCATCTATGTCCTGTGGACACTGGTAAGTAGAAGGTAGAATTAGATGAGGTTAAACATTATTGAGTCATTCCACTGTAACTTTGTCCATTTCAACTGATTTAACCCTTAGACTCCTGGCAGGTTGAAGGAAAATTTTCTCCCTTTCCCATCTCCCTGGTGTAACGTTGTCAATGTCACTGTGTGTGAGTTGAAAACAAGCAATAATACAGTAATAATGTCACTGAGACTCCAGTTCTAGATTTATTATTTTAATAATCCTAAATTACTAAACTAGACACCTAAAACATATTTTTGTTTATATGAAAAAGTTTGTTTCCTTGTTCGCATCACCCATTTTAAAGATGGGATCAGTTGTATAAAAATTAACATTTGGATAAATTCCAAATCCAAAGACTTCAGCCATTCAAATGGCAAAGTCCTAAATGTTGACAGGGTTGAAATCAGTCTTTGAAATAGTTTTCAATGCCAAAACCTGTAGTACTGTAAACTCATGTGGCCCTTAAAGGTTTGAAATTGGTTGGAAAATTGTGTTGCTGCGATTTGTCAGTCAGCAAAATACCCATACTGGGGTTTCACTCCATCATGGCCTCTGCAGTAACCACAACTGTGATTTTATAGAATAGCAAAATACTGCAGATGCTGGAAATCTGAAATAACAACAGAAAATGCTGGAAATACTCAGCAGGCCTGGCAGCATCTGTGGAGAAAGAAACAAAGAACTTCTGATGAAGGGTCCCAGACCTGAAACGTTAACTCTGTTTCTCTCTCCACGGATGCTGCCTGGCCTGCTGAGTATTTCCAGCATTTTCTGTTGTTATTTGTGATTTTATAGAGACTGGTTTGCACCTCAATTTAAAGGGTGCTATGAACATTTGGCTCTGACTGATGTGATAGAAAAACTGAGTTATGTGCTCAAAGAAATTCAAAAATCAAGATGGCATCAAAATTATGAATCCGGGATCCACTGCAAAAAAAATAAGAGAACAGTACCAGTCAGTGAGAAATAGGTATCTAAGACAACCAGGCAATGTTGCTCCAAGCTTAACCAGCAATTTACAGAAATGAGTCTGCCCTACTTTCAATATGTTTATTTTCAAAACTTAGCTTAACCCCACACCTTCAAGCCTATTAGGGGAGTTTAATTTTAGCTTTTTCCCCAGTTTTTGTGGAGATTTATTCATTTACAGTTGCTGCAGCTTGGATTATTGGCATGTTGCCTTCTTCAGAGTTCTAACTAATGACAGTAGTCTTGCTTAAATAAGCTGTTACTGCAGAGTGTGCAGTTACTGGAACTCTTCATATCAGCTATGAATGACAAAAGATCTAACGGACCCAATTCTGTTCAGATAAACTTGGTGCATTTCCTGTGATTAATTGTTTTGGGATCTTGGCACAAACCCAAATTAAAAGCATGCAACAAAGCAACTAACATCAATCTGTTAATGTCATTCTTCCTTGCTATGAGCTCATCTATGTCCATGCACCATTTCTGAGTAAGTGTTCTGTGTGTATTATTAATACATTGTAGACAGTGGTTGGTTCTGTAAAGTATCTGCCACCATCAGATCTTTTTCAAAGATAAAATACATAATAACATAAGACGTAGGAGCAGGAGTAGGTCATTTGGCCCCTCGAGCCTGCTCCACCATTCAATAAGATCATGGCTGATCTGATCTTGGCCTCAACTCCACTTCCCTGCCCACTCCCCATAACCCTTGACTCCCTTACCTTTCAAAAATCTGTCTATCCACCTTAAATATATTCAATGACCCAGCCTCCACAACTCTCTGGGGAAGAGAATTCCAAAGATTCACGACCCTCTGAGAGAAGAAATTCCTCCTCTTCCAATTTAAAAGAGTGCCCCCTTATTCTGAAATTCTGCCCCCTAGTTCTAGAATCCCCCACGAGGGGAAATATCCTCTCTGCATCTACCCTGTCGAGCCCCTTCAGAATCTTGTATGTTTCAATAAGATCACCTCTCATTCTTCTAAACTCCAATGAGTATAGGCCCAACCTGCTCAACCTTTCTTCATAAGACAACCCCTTCATCTCCAGAATCAACCTTGTGAACCTTCTCTGAACTGCCTCCAATGCAAGTATATCCTTCCTTAAATAAGGAGACCAAAACTGTACATAGTACTCCAGGTGTGGTCTCGCCAACGCCCTGTACAGTTGTAACAGGACTTCCCTACTTTTATACTCCATTCCCTTTGCAATAAAGACCAACATTCCATTTGCCTTCCTAATTACTTGCCGTACCTGCATGCTAACTTTTTGTGATTCATGTACAAGGACCCCCAGATCCCTCTGTACCTCAGCATTTTGTAATCTCTCCCCATTTAAATAATTGAATTTTTTATGTTTCCTACCCTCTCATTTTCCCACATTAAACTCCATCTGCCAGATTTTTGCCCATTCACTTAACCTATCTATATCCCTTTGGAGATTCTTTGCGTCCTCCACACAATTTGCTTTCCCACCTATCTTTGTATAATCAGCAAATTTGGCTACATTACACTCCGTCCCTTCATCCAAGTCATTAATATAGATTGTAAATAGTTGAGGCCCCAGCACTGATCCCTGCGGCACCCCACTAGTTACAGTTTGCCAACCTGAAAATGACACATTTATCCCGACTCTCTGTTTTCTGTTAGTTAGCCAATCCTCTATCCATGCTAATATATTACCCCCAATCCCGTGAGCTCTTATCTTGTGTAGTAACCTTTTATGTGGCACCTTATCGAATGCCTTCTGGAAATCCAAATACACAACATCTACTGGTTCCCCTTTATCCACCCTGCTCATTACATCCTCAAAGAATTCCAGCAAATTTGTCAAACATGATTTCATAAAATCATGCTGACTCTGCTTGACTATATTATGATTTTCTAAATGTCCTGCTACCACTTCCTTAATGATGGACTCCAGCATTTTCCCAATGACCGATGTTAGGCTAATTGGTCTATAGTTGCCTGCTTTCTGTCTCCCTCCTTTCTTAAATAGGGGCGTTACATTTGCGGTTTTCCAGTCCGCTGGGACATCTCCAGAATTCAGGGAATTTTGGTAGATTACAACCAATGCATCCACTATTACTGCAGTCACCTCTTTTAAGACTCTAGGATGTAGGCCATCGGGTCCAGGGGACTTGTCCACCTTTAGTCCCATTCGTTTGCCGAGTACTTTCTAGTGCAAGTGATTATTTTAAGATCCCCCCCCACCCCAATAGCCCTTTGATTATCCATTATTGGGATGCTTTTAGTGTCTTCTACCGTGAAGACCGATACAAAATATTTGTTCAAAGTCTCTGCCAATTCCCTGTTTCCCATTATTAATTCCCCAGACTCATCCTCTAGGGGATCAACGTTTACTTTAGCTACTCTCTTCCTTTTTATATACCTGTCGAAGCTCTTGCTGTCTGTTTTTACATTTCTTGCTAGCTTACTCTCATAAGCTAGCTTCTCTCTCTTTATCATTTTTTTAGTCATCCTTTGCTGGTTTTTAAAAATTTCCCAATCCTGTGGCCTTTCACAACATTGTATGCTTTTGTTTTCAATTTGATACCATCCTTCACTTCCTTAGTTAGCCATGGATGGTTCATCCTTCTCTTAGGGTCTTTCTTTCTCACTGTAATATATCTTTGCTGAGAGTTATGAAATATCTCCTTAAATGTTTGCCACTGCTTTTCTATAGTCTTACCCTGTAATATATTTTCCCAGTCCAATTTAACCAAGTCTGCCTTCATACCTTTGTAATTACCTTTGTTTAAGTTCAGGACACTAGTTTGAGACCTAGCTTTCTCACCCTCAAACTGAATTTGAAGTTCTACCATGCTATGATCACTCTTCCCAAGAGGATCCTTCACTTTGAGATCATTAATTAATCCAGCCTCGTTGCACATTACCAGATCTAAAATAGTCTTCTCCCTGGTTGGTTCCACAACATATTGTTCCAAGAAACCATCCCGTATTTGTCCAACCAATATGAAGATTAAAATCTCCCATGATTATAGTTGTACCTTTCTTACAAGCCTCTATTATTTCTTGATTTATACTCTGTCCTACAGTGTGGCTACTGTTTGGAGGCCTGTAGACCACTCCCACCAGTGGCTTCTTACCCTTATTATTTCTTATCTCCACCCATACTGATTCTACGTCTTGATCTTCTAGGCCAATATAATTTCTCATTACTGCACTGATTTCATCCCTTTATTCCTATAATAATACAGGTGAAACAAAAGGAAGACTAGTTTTTTTGACCTAATGAGCAGCATAAAACTGGTAGAAATGGGGGCTGACTAATCTTGGAGCACTTGTGGTGAAACACTTTGTTACACACCATTACTTTAAATAAAAATGGCAGTATTTTTATTATAAATCTTTTACAGCAACATATCATTTAAATTGCTGGTAGTGTTAATATTATTTCTCCAGATCTTTCTCCAAGGCTGGCGACTTATCCTTTATGATATGTGAGAGTTTTTTGTTTTCCTCTTCCTCTACCCTAAGGTTGTTGATCCATTCCTTTACTCGGCAGGCATTTTATCAATACCACTTCAGGACTGACACCCAGGAATTGTGAGAGTGGCCTAAAGTGATTGTTGTTTGTTATTTCTCCCTGTAGAGAAGTGGGTAGCCCCAGCAAGCTGCTGCTTGACACCAGTGTGGCTTGCAGCAGAAGCTGTATGTGGAATTGCCCCTCTGGTATAGTGTGTTGACACAAGAATTCAATCACTAAACTGCCACTTGCACTTTATTTGGAGTTGTTGCCTGCCCTTCTGTAAACCTGCAAATGCGAAACCAGTATTTAGGTGGCATTCGGTTTGTGAAATTACTTGTATTGAGCATGGGATGCATGTAGTCCCAGTGTCCAATAACTTGATCCCAAAACCCAATGAAGATATATTTGAAGAAAAATGTTCATCATGAACAGGTCCCACTTCAGTAAGTGATTTGGAAGGTGGAAAGTAAACTGGCTAGTAACTTATAAAGGAAAATTCAGACTATTGAATTATTGCATAAGAACATAAGAAATAGGAGCAGGAGTAGGCCATTCTGCTCTTCAAGCCTGCTCCATCATTCAATAAGATCGGCTCTGTGGATACTTGCTCTGCCTTAACGTGCTTTTGAACCTAAAATAGAGCAGGAAAGTCCATGGTTCGAACCCTGGTCTGGGCTAAATGTGACTAATTACCACCAGATTTGTCTAAATGGTGCTGCAATAGGCCACTGTGTCCCTGTGCCAGGGAGGAGAGAAAGTTTGGCTGGGATTCCTGCTTATGATATTCTTTGACCAGTGCCCAGTGAGGATAGAGTTGGGTTTGTTTCTGATGCCCCAAGCAGTAAAATACCCTACCAACATGCTTTCCAAACTGATGTGGAGTTCTACTCCAGAATGGCACCCCCTCCCCAGCAAAGTCAGGGTATGGGAGAGGGTGGAATTAGAAGGGAGAAATCCATTACTTGTAAAAGTAACACATGCTGATTTTTGCCCGAAGGTTTCATTCCGCTATCACTGCCAGCTCTACTCAGAATGGCGAAGGACCAACCAAAAGGTCCGATTGATGGCTGCAGACCATAAGAATGCCACTCAGCATTCTCTCTTCTCATCAAAGCTAATGAGGAAAGAGTCCAGTGAAACGATTGTGTGAATTTATCGACAAAGAACTATAAAGAAATGAAAATTCATATAATTCACACTTGCCCCTGAAATGTGCTATGTAACTCCAGCCAGCATCGACACAACAACAGCAAGTCGTTTACTTTAGTGGAATATGCGCAAGAAACAAACTTCATTTGCAACATTCTCAGGAGCCAATATATATATGCAGCCAGCGTCTAAATACAATCCTAATAAACAGTGGGATTGTAAACTTCATATTATCTCTACTCAATTAGACAGTGGTTATTGTCTCATTGTAAGGTTGAAGTTTATGGAATGGAAACATGGAGTTTGACATTTGACAATCATTTGTGCTATCCTGTGCAAAATAACAGGGCAAAGAACACAAGGATGAGATGTGTGTGTAATCTTAACCTACTTTATTATGAACTAGAGGCAGCAACTAGTCTTGAACAAAAAGTGTACCCTCTGCATTGCACAGTAACCAGTTATTGGGTCGGTTAGCACTAATTATGTAACGACCTGCAGACCCGTCTACTTTTTTTGCTGAATATTGTTTTTAAATGGAGAAGTGACAGAGCAGAGATCCGAGCCCTGTTGGAATTCAGAAAGTTTAAATGTAAACCCAAAGGTTTGAATTATATCCTTTTGAATTTCTATAGAAGATGCAATGGAAAGTGTTCCCCTGACCTGTGTACCGTATCTAACACTGGTCCTGTGCATCACTGATTTGCAACAACCTGATGTCACAAACGTGACATATAACAACACTCTAATGTTAATGATATGGTGATGATTTTTGGACAGTTTTTTCCTGGCTTTAATAAATAACACTCTTGGGCACCAAATACTTTGCATGTTTTTAAAAATCACATTTTTGTGATGCAGTTAGCAACACTGCAGTCAGCTTCCTGTACTCATGGCCACAGTGCATAGTAGGAGAGCTTGTGAACTTCACTAAATGAGATAACCTCTGAGATCAAATTTGTAATATTCAAACAGAATAACGTTGTCCAAGTAAGGTTAGAGAAAGTAAAAATATTCAAGTGCAGAATTGGAGCCATAGTAATCATTAATCTTTTGAAATCTATATAGAGCTCGAGAGGGAAGGAAAGTCTGGGAGAGGGTTATTCAAAGCACTCTTTATTTTTCAGTGCAAAAGATTTGACAAAATTTGGTTTAAATACCAAATCAGATACTGAAAAGTCTTATTTGGTTTTCAGTATAAAATGGGTTGGGGGGATTAATAAATGTTTCTTCCTCAAACTTGCCTTTCCTTTTATAGGTTAACTGCAGGAGCTCATAGGATTTTTTGCTTTCCTGTATGTTGGAACAGGGGTGTATTTGTGTCCCCTGCCCCTCTCCCTATGGCCATCTGTAAACTTTCATGAGTAAAACAGCAAAAAAATACTATACAGTTTATGAAAAATGTTTACAGCGGGCTTATTGTATTAAAACTCGCTTTTCAATGTGTTTACCACCATTATTATTCAGAATGTTTAGTGTGTTTTTTTATTGCAGAGTGCTTGATGCGCATTTTAAGGGTTTTGTGCAATTCCAAAATGATGTAAAGTTTGGGGAAACTAAAAAATGTTTAAATTTTGTTTACTTAAATAATTCTCCTTTTTGATCATTGATCTCTAAATTGAAATTGATGGTGACAAATCAGGGAACACTGATTTGTGTTGGTACAGCTCCTGAAAACTCTACGGCTCTCATTTACCATCACTTCATGTTTTGCCCTCTATTTGTGAATAACCTGTATTTATTTTATAGCAAATCACCAACTATGATCAGAAACATTGAACAATAGAAATGTAAGCTAACATTCAGTCCAACATGGAAACATCACCATCATAAAACATGATATAAATGTTCCAGTGAGCCCCTATTATATGCCCTCATCCCACTTTCTAATTATCCCTGCAAAAAGAAAGGAAAACATGGGTGCTCTCCATCCCAGGATGGAGTTCATTGTCAAAGAAAATAGAACACTAAGTTTATGTGTTCATGATTCTACCAGGTTAAAGCACTCGCACAAGGAAGAAAGAAATCCTGAGATAAAAAGAAAAACTATCAATGCTGGAAATCTGAAACAAAATACAGAAAATGTTGAAAGTACACTTTGTTTTTATTCGGTTTCCAGCATTCTGGATTTTTTAATCTTTTTAATGTAGTAACGTCAAAACTTAACTAAAACAAAAGCAAAGGATTATTTTAAACCAGCTTGGCAAGTGATGATTAGTGGGTGTGCCTTCATTTGTGTTTACAACCAGTTTACGTTGGAGTGGTTGGGGTAGATTTTCATAAAGCTGTCGGGAAGGAGGCGGGACTACAACTTTCGGGTTTTAGTCCCGCCTACATCGACGTTCGGCCAATCCACGTGATTTTCCCTTGATTGACCTTGTTAAGCCCGCTCAGCGGGCTCAGCAGGCCAATTAAGGGCCACCCGGCAATAGGTGACATCACAGACTGAAATTTCATCTGTCAAGAGGTCTTGGCAGATGAAATATCAGTGTTTCACAGCTGTGTGAAGCTGTCAAACACTGACGGTCTGACTTCTAACCTGAGTCCTTCTAAGGAGACTCAGTTAGAACTGTCACCGGCAATGAAAGCTGAAGGCTGTCACTTTTGACAGATCGCAGCCATTCAGCTTTCAGTGCCGGCTGAATGATGGACTCCCGAAACACAGAGGAAGGAAGGCTGTAAAGGTAAGTACAGGTAATTTAAACTTCTTTAGACACACCAAACACACTTACCTTTGCACTCACTCACCCATCACTCACCTGAACACCGACATCGCGACCCCCTCCAAATCCTTCAACCCGACGGCCCGCCTGCTCCAACCTGGCGTGGTTTGGAGCCGTCGGGAATCCCACACGACACCCCTCAAAATAGGGATTAGGCTAAAAACTGCCTGTTAACTACCTGTTAACAGGCAGTTAATTGGCACTAATCCCTTCCCGCCTCGGGTCGGCGGGTCCCAGTGCGGGGCGGGTACCCGCCTCCCCTGAAACTTACGTGGAGGCGGGTTTTGGGCGGGATGGTGGCGGGACCCCCGATTTCGGGATTTCCCCCCCCCAACACGCCTGCAACCCCGCCTGACGGCTCCAGGAAAATCGACCCCATTGTGTGAGCTTACTGTAAAAAAAAAAAAATCTTGTTCTTCAATTTTGAACTTTTGATTGGAAATGCTGCAGATTGATAACCATGCACTCCCAAATACATTTATTATTTGCTTAAGAAAATTTGGTTAATAAAATTAACACCAATATGTTAACTGGTTTGACAACTAAAAGAAAAAAATATAGCGCCTTATCACATTCTCAGGACACCCCAAAGCACTTCACAGCCAATGGATTACTTTTGCAGTGCAGTGATTTATTATTCTAGTAGGCAAACTGGCAGACAATTTTTGCTCAGCTAGGTGCCACAAACAGCAATGCGATGAATGAGCACTTAAACTATTTTGGTTGTAGTTGAAGGGGGAATGTTGGTTAGTAGACTGGGAGACCTGCCTGTTCCTCTTTGAATAATGCTGTGGGATCTTTTATGTCCATCTGAACAGGTGGACAGAGCCCCGGTTTACCGTCTCATCCAAACAACAGCACCTTTGACAATGCAGCACTCTCAGTACTGCACCTGAACTATCAGACTCAATTATGTGTTCAAGTCCTGGCCGGGGCCCGGGGGGGGGGAGCTTGAGCCCATAAACTTCTGACTTGGAGATGAGTGCTACCAACTGAGCCAAACTGACATTTAAGGGAATTTTGGAAACTTTTGCTTTTGTTTTCCTAAACTAATCCTTTTAAGTACAACTTATTCTGGTACTTGAATAAAATCAAAACATTTTCACTACATTTTCAACTTTGGATAAAATGCCCCATTGTTTTGTGATTTGGTGCATGAACTGTTACGATCCTCAAAGTTTTAAATCTGGGTACAAACTTGCTCTGTTTATTGAGAAACCGACTGTGCAATATATGGGGATGTGCAGCAGCCTTTCCTTTGGTCAGGTACAGGAATCCCAGAAATGTAATCTGTTAATGGTTTTTGAACTTTCCACTTTTGAAAAGCTGCTTTGTTTTTTATTCCATTGCCTGACGGCTCAGAGAATCTTGCTGACTTGGGTAACGTGCGTATGTCATCGTCAGAACTCCGCCTAGACGAGCAGCTGCCTGTGGGGTTTAGATATAAAACTGTATAAAGAATGTCGGTTTGTTTTCATTTCCTCTTTTTGCTTGATGTGTTTGCTGACTGTCTTTAGAACCTGCCATCTCCAGCCTTAATTTGCTTACTTTAACCCCTTTTCTCCCAGTAACTGCAACATGCTGGTTGAACAGGTTTTGTTCTATAGATTTTTCTTGTTTTGGTAGTTTTTATTAATGTGTATAAAATTACATCTGTATGTGCTATAGATGCAAAATTTATTTTTGTTTAATGCATAAACAAAATGGTACAAAGCAAAATATAGGTTGGTGTCCTTGTTAAATCGTTTAATTCATAACACAATCACATTGTTGTTGACCGGGTTAAAAGTGGAACTGGATAGGAATTTTGTTTGTTGAAGTTGCAGTCTCTCATTTTCATTTTATCTAACAACTTTTAAAAGTGCAGTGGATAAGCTGGTCTGAGTCTTTATACCTGGTTGAAAGTGAGGTTAGCAGAAACACAAGAAATGGTTTATGGGGCGTGGAAATGATGAATGATTTCCTGCTCACTGGTGCTGGGATGGTAGCAGTAGTAATAAGCATTTAGTGATCCTGTGGTAGGAAGGGGGAATTCAGTTTAGGTTCCCGCTCCTGATTACTGTCTACTGACCCCTGCTGATAAGTGCACGTATGTGGCTATCTGATGTGAAAATCATGGGGCTGGGCTCTGATGCACGCTGCAATAAAATAACCTCTTAATGGTTGCTGTCAACGTTCACTGATTTGTATCTCCAATACAAAGTTTTCAGCCTGAGAATTAATAGTGGAAAATTTCCCTCTTCTGTAAATCTTCTCTCTGCTTGGACATGTACCAAAATGGTGCCTGAAATTCATGATTTGGGTGGACTTTTGTTTTAAGTTCCATTGTATGAGGAACGAGACTGTGGCAATAGGAGGATAAGATGGCTGTAAATCCTCCCTAAACCTCAAGTGTTTGAAGATGACACTCTAAAATGACTTGATCAGAATGCAGCTCTTTTTCTGTATTGATTTAAGTGTTAGTTCAAGCTGAAGCTTTGTCCTGGTTGAGTAAATTCCAGTTAAGGATAGAAACTGTTCAGTAGTTGTTTCTGCCTCTTCGGAGAACTCCAAAAACCATATTTTAAGAACCCACTCACTTGTACAGTTGGGCTTTTAATGGTGATTCTTCCATTTATTTCAAGATAGATGTTTGGTTTCAAATGTGTTTTTGCGAAGATTGTACCAAGCTCTTTGCTGAAAAGATTTTGCATGAAATAAAGCGAAGTCTTGGACACCTCATCAGGTGTCGAGTAAGTTCTTGTGGTTTTGTCCCAGCAGTAGTTAATTGTTACTTACATTGTTAATGTCATTACTCTTTGAATGTATAATATTTTAACTATCTGGTTTGCAGTTGCTATAAATTGTAAATATATATCCAGTCATTGTACTCTGCCTACCACCATTATTATAATGCCTTTGGCTGATTGTCTTAATTCCATTTTGTAAATAAGATACTTGTACTCGCAATTCAATTTAGTACCTTGAATAAACCTTATCCAAAGTCAAATCTGCCTGATGGTCTTTCATGTTATAACCATCTGATGTTTTTATACATTAAGCTGTATGCTACAGAAGTGTAAATTTTACCTCCGTTTGCACCCAGATTAAACAAAGTGGTTAAAAATTTACTTGATTATCACTTGTGCATATTTCCACAATTTAAGACTGAGTATCGGAATTTCATTTTTAAATCTGCACTAAATATACATTAAGTATGGATCTTGATGTGCAACTGAGCCCTATAGACCAAGAAGATGCAGGTTTGATCCCAGTCTTGGGATCAGTGTTTGAGTTGCCAGCTGGAACAACAGTTGGAGTGCTGGGTGCTCCAGTGAGGTGAAAAAATTGGAATTGGGTAAGACTCGTGCTCCTGATTGTTCAGTGACTCCAGCTGGAGAATGCACATGTGGCTGACTGGTAAGGACAGGATTGGCTTTGGCTGTGATTTCCCCCGAACACTTGCTCTTCGTCTTCAGGCATATATGTAAAGATTGCCCATTTGAGCGAGCTGCAAGAGAGCAGCCGGTGTATGTGGAACTATCCCCCAGCACAAGTCCATGCCTGGTGGGGGGGTATACCATTGAACCATACCTCGGGTCAATGCCTGCAGGTTGGGTGTGGGGGAAGAGAAATTGTATTGATCCTAACTAGCGTAAATGGAGTGGTTTTATTTAATAAAAATGTATAACTTGCTATTTGTTCCTCTTTTACAACTCAACCTATTGAGTAATACAGAAGCGCTTTAACTATTACATGATGTAACAAGGATACCAGGAATGAAGAAGTTTTACGACATCACAATATCGGATTGAAGTGCAAAGAGCTTATGCTGCCATGTTACTGTATTAGCTTCTGGAGCACTGAAGCAGTTACTCCTCTCTAATGCAAGAAGTCAAACATCCATTTCAAATCCTAGTTATAAAAGGAACATAAACATCTTAAAATCTTGCCAAAGCAAAAAAGCTAGGGGGAAGATGAGAATCTTGTTTACTCACAGTATACTAATGAAAAAAAATATTTTCTGCAATGTTTCGTTTTTGGTGTGCTGCCCCGATCCTAACTTGCACCCATCACCACTGTTCTCGCTGACTTACCTTGACTCCTGGTCCATCAATGCCTCGATTTTTAAAATTCTCATCCTTGTGTTCAAATCCCTCTATGGCCTTGGCCTTCCCTATCTCTGTAACCTCCTCCTGCCCTGCAATTCCTGAGAATTCTGTGTTCCTTCAATTCTGGTCGCTTGTGCATCCCTGACCTCCTTTGTCCCGATATTGGCAGATGTGCCTTCAGCTGCCTAGGCCCCAAGCTCTGGAATACCCTCCCTAAACTTCTCTCCTCCTTCAAGACACTCCTTTTAAAATCTACTTCTGACCAAACTTTTGGGCACCTATCCTAATATCTCCTCCTTTGGCTCAGTGTTTTTAACTTTGCTCTTGTGAAGCGCCTTGGAATGTTTCACTATGTTAAAGGCTCTATATAAATGCAAATTGTTGTTGACATCGTCTTTCAGAAGCTAGGATAATAGATTGCTGGGAGGGAGTTGATATTATCTAGAGTGAGGGGGGTGGAATTGGCACAGCCCATGTACTATACTGCATACCCAGCACCTGCTACTGGATCTGAGCCCATCACTTCTATTTCCCCTTTTTCTTATTTTCTCTTTACTCCTCCTAGGCCCCCCTCTCCTATTGTCGTGCCTCCTTTCACTTTTCCCCTCTTGGGTACTCTGCCCTCTCCAATCCCCACCCTAACCCTTCAGCACTCCTCAACTTTCCTACTCTCCTGCTGCTGTCCCAGACTTGACTCCCTCTTAGATAAGCCTACAGCTTCCCTCTGTGCATCTCTTGGAATCCTCCGAGCAGCAACCCCAACTGCCCCATCCTACTCGTTCACTAACCTTCCCACCCAGTACACACTCTGGGGGAGCTAATCTTGCCAACCTCCTTCCTGTCCCATTCACCCCTCCCAGCGCTGAACCTGTGGGCTCTGCCAGCAGATCAGCTATCACAGCCCCTCTCCGCACCTCCCTCCAGAATGTTCATTCACTTGTGAACAAGGCCCTTGCCATCCATGAGCTTCTTGCAGATGATTGCACTGACATCATGGCCTTGACGGAAACCTGGCTGAGGTGTAATGATGCCTTCCCCTTAATGATGCTTCCCCGCCTGGCTATACTTTCCACCATTTGCCCCGCCTAAACCACTACAGTGCGGTGTAGCCCTTATCACCAAATCACAACTTGGTCTGTCCTCTTACTCCTTTGGCATCGACTCCTCTCAGCATCTCCCCTTGTTCCACCTCTCTTGCCCCTCATTTAAAATCCTCGTTCTCTACTGACCACCCAAGTATGAAGCTAAGTTTCTCAGAGATATCTTCACTGCTTTCCACCCTCGGCCTCGGCGCTGAGTGACTTCTCATCCTTGGTGATTTCAACCTCCATTTCAACTCATCATGCTCTCCTCAGAGTTTACTGCCCTCCTATCCTCCCTAAATCTCTCCCTCCATCTTAACTACAGACTGTCTTCTTAAACCCCTCTCCCCTGCCTCCTCCACCCTCATCCTTGTTTTCAAATCCCTCCATGGCCTCACCCCTTCCTATCTCTCTAGCCTCCTCCAGCCCTAGAAGCCTTCTAGATCTCTGCGCTCCTCCAATTCTAGCCTGTTGCCTTTTTAATCGCTAAACCTCTCTTTCCTCCTTTAAGATGCTCCTTAAAACCTACCTCTTTGTCCAAGCTTTTGGTCATCTGTTCTAATATCTCATGTGGCTCGGTGACAAATTTTGTTTGATAACGCTCCTGTGCAGCGCCTTGTGACGTCTGACTACGTTAAAGGCGCTACATAAATGCCAGTAGTTGTTTATAGAAATGCCAGAAGTTGCTATTGTAAATTCAGCTCTAGCATTACGGATAAATCTCCTTTCTTTCCAAAAATGTTTTCTTGCCAAATTAGAGAATCTTACGGTTGATCTAATTCAGACACATCAAACTCTAGGTTTTAAAATACCAGGCATCGTGGCATTTGCTTGCTTGTTGCTGACATTTTATCATCTCGTCCACATCTGATGATATTACTGCTTGTAATAATTTCTAGGCATCTCTCTATCCCTTCCTCTTTTTTTTCTCTGTGTGGGGCCGATACTCCAGTATTAAAATTATTTTTTGTTAGCTAGGACATAGGGCACAGTGAATATACAGCCTCACTAATTAACAGACCATTAATTAGCTGGACCTAATTTTACTGATGGTGATCTTATTTGGTTTTAAATGGGTGAAATTCACTAACAAAGGAAAATAAGAGACCTGGGCCTAGAAATTCAGTATAGCCACGTTTGGGGCGCTACAGCATAGCGTTCGCTAACTTTTGCGCCCGGCGCAACTTAGCGCCACCTTCGCCGATATTCAGTTGCATCGCCCCAAGAGGTTGCTGCTGCGCTAAAGCAGGCGATGCACGACTATCATTAGGCGCTAAGCCGGCGATCCGGGGCGCAAACACCGAAGGCGGGCGCAGGTGCGGCGAGTTGCTCAGTGAGGGCAGACAGTTAGGCGCCGGTCAGCACTTAAAGGGGGAGGGTGGAATTGCTTGGCTGCCACGCCCTGCACACTGCAGCCTTAAGGCAAGGCCTGAACACTGCTTCTGGAACCGCTCCACGCCCAGGAGAATGGAGAAGGCCAGGGAGAGAGCGCAGCGCTTCGGCGAGGGTGACCTGAGGCTGCTGGTTGGCGCAGTGGACCGCAGGCGCCATATCCTCTTCCCTGAGGGTGGCAGGAGGCCGCTGCCCGCCGAATATCGGAAAGCATAGAGGGATGTGGCAAACCGGGTCACGTCCAACAGTGTGGTTGGCAGGACACCAACCCAGTGCCGGAAAAAATTCAATGACCTCACTCGGGTTGTCAGGGTGAGTACCCTTTCCAGTATCCTCCTCATCCCTGCATGTGCACCTCACTTTATGGCCAAACAGGTCTGAAAGCCCTAATGGCCAGTCCTCATCCAGCAGCTATGGGACTGTCATGAAAAGCACTTGCGCAATCGGGACTTTAGACACTGTCAGGGCTATTCGACCATGGGAGGCAGTGCGGGCAAGATCAGGGCTTGACACTGTCAGGGCTAATCGAACATGGGAGGCACTGCAGGCAAGATCAGGGCTTGACACTGTACTTAGAGGCGGTCCTTTCTCTTGCAGGCCAAGCTGGCACATAACAGAAGACAGCAGCGACAGACCGGGGGAGGCCGTCCTGACCTGAAACAGCTGAGCGACCCCGAGCAGCGAGTGGAGCAGATCATGGCAGGCCGGCTGAGTGGCCCCGTCACCACTGGAGATGCTGACCCTGTTCTGGGCACCAATGGTAAGGTCATCACCTTTTTGACCTCTCCCTTTCCACTTGCGCCTCACACCAGCATCCTTTGCCACTATCGAACCAATGCAGTGCACAGCAGCACTCATGCCTCCCTCGCTGCCGCCCTGTCCTCACTCTAAAGCAACTCTTGTGCCTCCCTGCTTTCAGATGGTGACTCGCCAGGTGAGGAGGCGGCCCCTCAAGCTGGCACTGTGTCCGAGTCAGACATAGAGGAGGAGGAAGAGGAAGCCAGCCCATCAGGGACGCCCTCAGCCGAGGCAGCCCATGGCCATGATGGTGACACGTCTTCCCTGGAGGGGAGCAGGGGGGAAAGGTCGGAGGATAGTGAAGCTCCGGGGACCAGCGGGCTGCAGCAACGCGGGAGGGGTGGGGAAGCTCGGTGGCCTTCTCCCCGGAGAGTGAGTGCGGCCTCCAGTCCTGCTACGGTGAGCGCAGAGGAGGTGCGGCTCCTAGCGGAAATGGGCGCCCAGGCTGAGCACAGGCACACTGAGCTCATGGCTGCAGTGGCAAGGATGCCTGACTCCATAGAGTCACTGGCAAGGAGTGTGCAGGAATTCGGGGCAGCACAGGCCAGGAGTCTGCAACAATTCAGTGCAGCACAGGCCAGGAGTCTGCAGGACATCGCGGCAGCACAGGCTAGGAGTCAGCAGGACTTCGCTGCTTCACAGGCGGCTTCTAGCCAAGTGCTCAGTCATGCCGTGCATTCACTGGCTGCTGTCATGCAGACACAGACCAGGGCCACACGGGCACTAACTGCTGCCACACTCGCTGGATCGGCCAGGCATTGCCGGGGCACTCGCTATGCCGCAGCAGCCCAGCAGTCTGTGCCTCAGCAGATTGCTGCGCATGCTGCAGTGCTGGCCCGTGCGCGTGCCAATGTATCAGCTGACCAGGGAGTGCCTGTGATCTGTCAGGTTGGCAGCATTCCTGCAACCAACACTCACTCCTCCATTGCAGCTGCCACCAGCTGTTGGACAGACTGCTGCCACCCAAGCAGAGTTGGAGCAGTCAGCAGCCGGCCCCTCCAGGCCCAGAGCTGGTCCAGGCCGACCCCCAAGGGCATCTGCCGTCTCACCATCTGACCCTCAGCAGCCTTCCCCCAGCCTTGCTGCAGCCACTGGGGTCCCATTGAGGAGGAGCTGCAGGGCGGGTAGGGGCCAGTCACGGAAGCGAAACGGATCACCCTCGCAGGGGAAAAAGTAGAAGGTGTGGCCAAATGTTTTGTTTTACTTATAAAAGCCGAGACTGGTATATTTGTTTCATATTTAAAGGCCGAGACTGGTGTATTTGTGTTTTTGGGGGGGGTTTCTCTCCATTAGTTTGTCATGTGGGAAGGGCACAGAGGTATCATAGTAAAAAAATTTCTTAAATCGCACTGTCCATGCTTTCTTTTGGAAGTCCTGGTTGCCCTGCTCGGCTGAGGGCTTGTGGAGCGGCTACATTCATCTTCTGCCATTGGCACAAGCCATTCCCTGAGAGGGGGCCTAGAACCGACTTGCAATAAGCTGCCGACGGGCGGCCCTTGCACTTTCTGCCTCCCTCCTGTGCTGGTCCTCCTCCTCCTCCTCTGGTGGTCCTCCAATGTCTGCTGGCAGTGGCTGAATCCTGCGGATAGCCAGGTTGTGCAGCATGCAGCACACGACAACGAAATGGGAGACTCGCTCAGGCGAGTACTGAAGGGCTCTCCCGGAACGATCCAGACAGCGGAACCGTTGCTTCAGCACGCTGATTGTTTGCTCAATGATGTTCCTGGTTGCTTGATGGCTGTCATTGTATCGCTCTTCAGCAGGGGTGCTGGGCGCATGGAGCGGGGTCATCAGCCAGGTGCACAAAGGCTAGCCTTTGTCCCCGAGAAGCCATCCTCGTGTGTGAGGCTGGGCCTCGAACATGTCTGCCACAGAAGTCTGGCGCAGGATGAAGGCATCGTGGCTGCTGCCTGGAAAGCGGGCATTGACAGCTAGGATGAGCTGCCTGTGGTCACACACCAACTGCACGTTGAGCGAATGGTAGCCCTTCCGGTTGCGGTAATCCTCGGCATTCTCTAGAGGTGCCCGCAAAGCCACATGCGTGCAGTCAATGGCGCCCTGCACCATGGGGAAGCCCGCTAATGCTGCAAAGCCCATTGCACGCTGTTGCTGCTTGTCAACGGTCATGGGGAAGGAGATGAACTGACGTCTCCTTCTGAAAAGGGCATTGGTCACCTGGCGGATGCAGCAATGTACCGCAAACTGGGAGATGTTGGAAATGTCCCCAGTAGCGGATTGGAAGGAGCCGGTGGCATAGAAGTTGAGAGCCACCGTCACCTTCACTGCCACCGACAGAGACGTCCTGCTCCTCAGCTGTTGCTGCAGATCTCCGCGAAGCAGGTGGCAGATCTCAGTGACCACCGCCCTTCTGAATCGCAGCCTCCGAACACACTGCTCCTCAGACATGTTCAGATATGAGAACTGCTGGCGATATACCCTGGGTGGGTAAGGCCTCCTTTGCCGACGCCTGTTGCCCCTTCTCCGTCTGGCCATGACTGGCACTCTCTCACGGCGTCTCTGAGCCCTTTGAATGCAATGGAGAAGCCCAACGTTTCCACCCATTGCAGCCCCTATTATGTTTCCAATCAATGCTATGACTCTGAAGTTAAAGACAAGTGCAAAGCTGTGGCCTGAAGCCACAAGTACCTGTGCGAGTGTTGAGCCAAACCAGAAAGCTCTCTACCTTTGTCTCTCTCCAAAGATCCGTCTCTCACAAAGGAGTGGTGCAAAATGGCTGCCATTTATACTGCAGGAGGAGTGCCCTTTAATTAGCGCACCCCGCAGTGACTGGGAACCGTTCCCCTCTACCAGTCGCTAGGGGCGCCAGGCGCACAATAGGCCGGCGCCACTGAATTTCCGGTTTGGGGCGCACAAAGGGCGTTGCACCATGAAATGACGTCAGGATCTGCGCGCGCAGCTGAGCGCGCGCAAAGGTTTTGCGCCGCCGCTAAATCTTAACTGAAGTTCGCGAGAGGCGCAGATCGCGCTGCACCCGGGCGCTAGCCGCTTAGCACCCCAATTCTCCTCCTCCTAAGGCGCTAGTGGCTGGCGCAAACAACTGAATTTCTAGGCCCTGGACTCTTGTTTTTTGGTTTTCCATTTTCTAACCAATTTGGTGAAAGAAATGCTGAGTAAAAATTAAGTAATTAAAATGGTATGTTGTAGGTATTCGTGTTGACCTCTGAGGACGAATGCCTACTAAATAATTAAGTTCGACTTCAGACGAACAATAAATAAGTTGTTTATTTACTTGAACAGATGAAATACAACAGGTAAGCTGGCTGGATGCGGGAGATCGCGTCACTCACGTCTGCTGGCCGATGCGGCCGAAGTCGCGGTAGGCCGGGCTGTGCCGGCGGCTGTCATGGAAGGCTGAGTCGTGCCGGTGGCCACCGCGCGTACGTCACGTGATGCGTGACGTGACGTCAGCGCGCTAGGGCGCTTCTTAAAGGGGCAACGGCCCCAACAGGTAAGTTAAAGGGGCAACGGCCCCAACAGGTAAGTTAAAGGGGCAACGGCCCAAACAGGTAAGTTAAAGGGAATTATGTATATATCTATGTAAGGGACAACCGGTGGTACCGCCACAATGTAACAAAAATGCAACTCAAAATAATCCTGGTGTCATTTCCTGTTGAGGGTTCAGGTTTCTTCAGTACGGGTCACCAATCAGACAGCTGCAGACCTGCCGTCTACAGCTGCACAAAGAAACTGAATCCCTTTCCCCCTTCTTCCCGAGCTGGGCTCAGTGTCACAGTATTCAAATCATTCACACAGACTGCAGGTGTTCTTAATTAAAACAAAACAGTAAATGTTTGTGAACAAGAGAGGAAACCTGTCACATTACTCCAGCAGAAGCCTCTCAAAGGGGACACTGCGGTAGAAGTGTCCCCTGTATCTGATCCAAACAGCAGACAACTTCAAGGGCACAGGCTATTGCTCGAGCATACTCCGGCTCTTTGATAAATGAGCAGAACATTGTTCACCTGCAGTTGAAGAATTAACCACCACTCACTATCCACAAGCAGGTCTGCAGAATGGCCAATTGATTGGCAGTGCCTTGTGGCTTTAACTATTCCTTCCCATTGAGAGTCACCAGGTGGGGACTGTTTGAGGGAAGGACTTGAGGAAAATTGGAGTTTAAAAAAAAAAATAAGTGGCAAGGGTCCGTGGTGCTCTAGTAATTTGCAGTGGTTAACCTGGGATGGTTGTGATTCTATTAACCAGCTAGTTAATGCACTTTTATTCTTTGGGTCTCAGTGATTGACAACTTGCACACAGGATGATCTTCATCTTAGGCAGTGCCTTGGAACTGAGGATGACTTGCTTCCACATTAAAAATGAGTTCTCAGGTGACTGATTAGTCGAATGCGGGACCTACAGTCTCTGTCACAGGTGGGGCAGACGGTGGTTGAAAGGGCGGGTGGGTGGGGTGCTTGGGTTGATGTGCGCTCCTTGCTCCCAGCGAAGAGACTCGAGGTGTTCGGCGCCTTCCCGGATGCTTCTTCTCCACTCTGTGCGATCTTGGGCCAGGGATTCCTAGGTTTCCGTGGGGATGTTGCACTTTTTCAAGGAGGCTTTGAGGGTGTCCTTGAAGCGTTTCCTCTGCCCACCTGGGGCTCTCTTGCCGTGCCGGAACTCCGAGTAGAGCACTTGTTTTGGGAGTCTCGTATCGGGTATGTCGACGATGTCACCCGTCCATCGGAGCTGATCGAGCGTGGTCAAAGCTTCGATGCTGGGGATGTTGGCCTGAGCGAGAACACTGACGTTGGTGCGCCTATCCTGCCAATTAATTTGCAGGATCTTGCGGAGACAGCGTTGGTGGTATCTCTCCAGTGCTTTGAGGTGCCTGCTGTACATGGTCCATGTCTCTGAGGCATACAGGAGGGCGGGTATCACTGCTGCTCTGTAGACCATGAGCTTAGTGCTGGGTTTGAGGCTCTGGTCTTCAAACACTCTCTTCTTCAGGCAACCGAAGGCTGCACTGGCACACTGAAGGCGGTGTTGGACTTCATCATCGACGTCTGCCCTTGTTGACAGTGTAATGTTATCTTAATAACGTAATTACGAGTCTCCCAAGCAGTTGTAGTGGAGTGCCATTCATTCAGTCCTGACTCTGTGTCTCCTAGTCCAGTACCTCAAGCATGGCCAAGATGGTGTCGGATCCCGCCCCCGGATATGACATCAGCTGTCAACCAGCTGTCAATCAAACCCCGCTGTCTTTACGACAGCTACAGTTATCCGTACATCTTCCCCCTTCAATGAAGACATAACACAGTAACAACATAACATAACACATGAAACACTTGTTAACATCATATAGAAACAGTCAGTGTAACTACACCGTTGAACTAATTGCAGGTAGGTATAAACCTTACCCACACCCAGGAGTTCATTAACTGTTTACAGTCTTATCAATCCCTGTCTACAGGTCAAGTTTAACTACAGGCTTTCTGGTGTGCTGTGACCTGCGTAGCTGAACAGGTGTTTGCTGAACCACCCCAGTTGTATCCCTTAAGTTCATGTCTGTACCACACAGGTCCCTTGTCACATTATCACTACTGTGTCCTTCATCACTTTGTGGCATTTCCCTCATCTCATCTCTTTGTGGCACTTCCCTCATCTCGTCATCCTCTCTATCCTCCTGAGGCTGAAAGGTCTCTGGTTTTCAGTAGGTGTCTCCTGTTTCTGCGAAACACATTGCCGTTCTCTGTCATGACACTGTATGACCTGGGGGCGACCTGTTGTAGAACGGCGGCTCTTTTAGGCCATGACTCAGGCCCTTCAATGCGAACTATATCCTTCTCCTGTAGAGGCACTAGTGTAGTGGCTGTGCGGTCATGAAGTGTTTTTTGTTTCTGTTGTAGTTTCCGAGCCTTGTCTGCCCACACCTCATCTCTGTGGTCAGGTGTGACATAACTGGGAAGTCGTGTATGGATTTTCCGACCCAGTAAGAGCTCAGCTGGAGACTTGCCACTTGCTAGCGGGCCCGCCCTGTACGACATCAGGGCCAGATATAGGTCAGTGTTGCTGTGTGCTGCTTTCTTTAATAGTCTTTTCATAATCTGTACCCCCTTCTCCGCTTTTCCATTAGCCTGAGGATAGAGCGGACTGGAGGTTACATGATTAAACTCATACTCTGAAGCAAATGACTGAAACTCATGACTGGCATAGGGAGGGCCATTATCAGAGACCAGGGTTAGAGGGATGCCCTGCCTGACAAAGATTGACTTCAGGTGAGTTATCACAGCTCTTGATGTGGTACTGGACAAGAGAGCCATCTCCGGATAATTGGAATAATAATCAATAACTAACAAATAGTCTTTTCCTTCGTAGTGAAATATATCAGTTCTGACCTTTTCCCAAGGTTGTGATGGGAGCTCTGTGGTAATGAGGGGCTCTTTTGTTTGCTTGTAGTGATACCCCTGACATGTAGCACACTCGCTGATCAACTGGTCAATATCAGAATTCATGTTTGGCCAGTAGAGTGCCCCACGTGCTCTCCTTTTTGACTTTTCTGCACCCAGGTGCCCTTCATGTATACTGTTGAGCATTTCTCGTCGCATAGAGGTGGGCACTACTATCCTGTCACACTTAAGCAGTAGTCCACAGAGAGCTCAGACTGAATGTGATAATATTGTTTACATGACCCTTTCTTCCAGCCCTCTTGAAGATTTCTCTTTACTTTACTCAGGACTGGGTCCTTTGATGTCTCTGTGACTATCACTGATAGTTGTTCCTGTGTGGCGGGCAATACTGCGTAGACCATATCCACATGAAGAGCCACATCCTCTTCTGATTCACTGTTTTGTGTGGCGTAAGGCGCAGCCCTGGATAGTGTGTCTGCAATGAACATTTGTGTCCCTGGCACATATGTTAGCTCAAAATCGTAACGTTGAAGTCTCATCATTAGGCGTTGTATCCGTGGTGACATGTCACACAGATTCTTCTTTGCAATCCCTAGCAGTGGCTTATGGTCCGTTTCTAGGATAACCTTGGGAAGACCATAGATGTAGGTATGAAATTTTTCACACCCAAATGCCAAGCCAAGGCACTCCTTCTCGATTTGCGCGTACCGGCACTCTGTAGCCGTCATGGAGCGTTACGCATACACCACTGGTCGCCATTCTCCTTCATCTTCCTGTAGAAGGACAGCCCCTAATCCATTCTTAGAGGCATCTGTGGACACTTTTGTCCTCTTTTTAGGGCAGAAGAACTTCAGTAGGGGTTCACTTGCTAGAATGTGTAGCAGTCCCTTCCATTCTCTCTCATGTTCATGTCCCCATTGGAACTCTGTCTCTTGGTGCAGCAGTTTTCTCAGATGAACAGTTTTCACTGCTAGATTTGGAATGAATTTTCCTAGGTAGTTAACCATGCCAAGGCCCGCTGAACCCCTTTCTTGTCCTTTGGTTTCTCCATGTCATGTATAGCCTTTACCTTTGACTTGTCTGGCTGAATCCCCTCTGTAGAGATCTTGTCTCCGAGGAATGTGATTTCATTGACACTAAACTGACATTTGTCTTTATTTAGTTTGAGTCCATGCTGCTGTATTCTCTGAAGTGTTTTCTCCAGTCTGGTGTCGTGCTCCCCCTGAGTGGAGCCCCATACTACCAGATCATCCACGTACACCCGCACTCCCTCCAGGCCCTCGATGATTTGCTCCATTGCTCTGTGAAAGATTTCTGGGGTGGAGCTAATACCAAAGGGCAGACGCTGGTAGGAGTATCGACCAAACGGGGTGTTAAAAGTGCACAGCTTAGCACTTCATCAAGTTTCAACTGCCAGAAACCATGCGAGGTGTCCATCTTGGAGAAGACTTTCGCTTCTGTCATTTCGCTGACTATTTCCTCTCTGGAATTTGGTAGTGCTCTCTTTTGATATTGGCGTTAAGGTCCTTGGGATCCATGCAGACACGCAATTTATCCGTTTTCTTTGAATTGACGCAGACCATGGTTCCTCAATCTTCTTTATGACAGCTAGTCCCTCCATGCAGTCTAGTTCTTTCCTCAGTTTTTCACGGAGAGCCACTGGAACTCTCCTGGGTGCGTGAATCACAGGTTGTGCATCCTCTCTCAGTTTGATGGAGTATGTAAAGGGTAGTGCTCCGAAACCCTGAAATACATCTGCATATTTGTGTGCTATAGTCTCATGAGTCAGATTTGTACTATCTTGGGGGGCACTCTGCACACAGTTCAGTTCATTGATCATATAGACTCATTTTACCAAGCCCAAACCCACACAGGCCTTATCCCCCAACAGTGACTCATGTCCTTTAGGCACTATAACAAAGGTCAACGGGTGAATGTGATTTTTTACCTTAATATTCAGCCTACACGTTCCTTTTGTTTCAATGCTTTGTCCATTGTATGCCTTCAAAGACACTGTCTTGTTCAGTATTTTAGGTCGCACTTTGAGATTCCGTGCATCACTCCAACTTATGAGGTTTGCCTTAGCACCTGTATCTAGCTTAAAGGGAACAATGGTGCCATTTATCAGCAAGGGAGCTATCCAAACTTCAGTCTTTGGTCCTACAGAATGCACTTCATTAGCATTTTTGCCCTGTTTTGACTCATTTTGCACCATTCCAACAAAGTCTCTGCTCCTGTCTCTTCAGTCTCAATAGCATGCACTGTCTTTTTACCTTCAGTTTTCTCTTCCCAAAAACACATCTTGGCAAAGTGATTCCTGCCTTTACATTTTGCACAGTTCTTCCCATAAGCAGGACACTGTCTGGCTACGTGTTTATTACCGCACCGTCTGCATTCGTAAGGTGTCATCGTCTTGAACTCCGTGGGCCCTCTTGTGTCCCTTTTGTGTACCACATCCACCGGCAGGTTTTTCAGCACCAGGGCGCTCCCGCCTGCTGCTGTGCTGCTCCCTTCGAAAGTTTTCGTGTGCATGGCTGAGAGTTCACTAGCATGACATATTTTCACTGCTGCATCCAAATTTAGGTCATTGTCTCTAAGCATTCTCTCCCTCACCTTCTTGTCAAATATTCCAAAAATGACTTGATCGTGTATCATCAATTCCTTCAGGTCCCTAAAGTTGCATGTTTGTGCTTTTATTTTCAAGTCCGTCAAAAAAAAATCAAAGGATTCTCCTTTTGTACGCGGGAGCAAAACACGAATCTCTCATACATTTCATTCTTTTTTGGAGTGCAGTATTCGTCGAACCGTTCTATCACCTTGTCCAGATCATTTTTATCATCTTTGGCTGCTAACGTAAATGTATTAAACAGCTCGATTGCCTGCGAGCCAGCCACTGTTAGCAACAAAGCTACTTTACGTGTTCCAGAGCTAGTCGAAGCATCAATCGCTGTGAGGTAGAGAAGAAAGCGTTGCTTGAAGACACACCAATTTTCATCCACATTTCCTTCTAGTTGCAGGCTAGCAGGAGGTTTTATTCCTTCCATTGTTGTAGTATGTCCTTATCGTGAGTTCTATAAATCCTTGTACCATGTAATGTTATCTTAATAACGTAATTACGAGTCTCCCAAGCAGCTGTAGTGGAGTGCCATTTATTCAGTCCTGACTCTGTGTCTCCTAATCCAGTACCTCAACCATGGCCAAGATGGCGTCGGATCCCGCCCGCGGCTATGACGTCGGCCATCAACCAGCTGTCAATCAAACCCGCTGTCTTTACGACAGCTACGGTTATCCGTACAGACAGTAGGCTCCCGAGGTATGGAAAGTGGTCCACGTTGTCCAAGGCCTTGTTGTGGATTTTGATAATCGGGGGGGGCAGTACTGTGTGGCAGGGGCAGGTTGGTAGAGGACCTTTGTCTTACGGAGGTTTAGTGTAAGGCCTATGCTCTCGTATGCTTTGGTGAAGGTGTTGATGATGGTTTGGAGTTCGACCTCCGAGTGAGCGCAGACGCAAGCGTCGTCTGCATACTGTAATTCGACAACAGAGGATGAGACAACCTTGGCGACGGAGGTTGAACACTGTTCAACTGTGCACACAAGATAGATTTAAGGGGAAGCTAGATAAACACATGAGGGGGAAAGGAATTGAAGGATAGGATGATTGGGTTTGATGAAGTAGGCTGGGTAGGAGGCTCGTGTGGAGGATAAACACCGGCATCGACCAGTTGGGCCAAATGGCCTGTTTCCGTGCTGTACATTTTGTAATTCCACATAAGATGTGAAACCAGTGGCAGCAGCACTCAGTGTTGCCCTGCAGCTACTTGAATAAAGCCTTTAGGAGCCTATTCGGTTTGTATTATATGGGGAAGGGAGCTAATTCAGTGTCAGTTAGCACCTTTAAAAGGAGCTAGATGGCTATTTGTTGAGAAAGGGGAAAGAAGATTAGAGACATATTTAACAGCATAGCTTGAATTTTGTTTCAGGAAGTAGGGGGAGGAACTTAATGTTTGTAAAGTAGGGCATTAGCAGGTGGTGGGGGAAGTCCATGATAGAATAATAAGACATGGACCGAGGGCTTGATGGGCTGACTTCTCATTCCAGACTTCTATTCTTAAATCAAATGAGCTCACTGAATGCAGTGTCATCTGATGCGAGGAAGCTATGCGATTCGCTCACACTTGCAGTGCACAGAGTCTGGAGCTTCTTTCCATGGCGATGCATTATTCTGACAATTGCTAACACCTTTCCAGTCCCTAAAGATAGTTCTTCACCAGTTTAATTAAAACTTACACATTTACATGGCACTACATAGGAATACAATCATGGCAATCGTAACCCAGTTCCAAGTGGACATGGACCCATAGAATGAAACTGTTCTTAGTTGAGCAATCTCACTCAGAGGGGTTACAGACTTAACCCCATGTGCACCCTCCGCTCCCCAGATACTAGCCTACTTTCCACTCACTGTCTGTGGCCAATTCTTCAGCTACCTTGCCCCCATCTTCTGGAACTCCTCCCTCATCATCACTGCCTTGTCACCTCCCTTCTGCTTTCAGTACCCTCTTTAAAAGACCCTGCTCTTCAAATGTGCTTGCATCCTCCCCTAGCCCCCATCTTCTTCCTGCTTGGCGCTCATCACCCTGTAAAGTGCTCTGGCCATCACTCTCTGTGAAGAGCTCTGTAGAAACACAAGTTGTTATATGAATAGGACACATGGATGGGCACAAGATTTGGTCTCTGATATAGCAACTCGTTTACAAATAAATAAATACAAGAATAGGCTGAGAGACACGGCCAGAATTTCACAATACATTTATTTTTGAATTTTATTTACTATAAAACTGCAGCAGTTCTGTAATATAACAAGTATTTCACCATCTTATTTCTGGATAAATAATTTCTCTTTTGAAAATTACTTCAGGTTATTGCCTTGTGATTTCTGGTGGCCTGAAACTGAATTTGTCCTGAATTATTCCAGGTTTGCACTGTGGATCCAAACCCACTTGGAATTGGAATGAGGCAGTCCCAAACTCACCTCCCTCTGGCCTTCAGAGCCGGCAGAGAGGCAAATCTTTCATCCCATCAGTCAGGCCCTGAAGCACAGAGGGAAAGCACCTCAGCTTGGCTCTGCGTAGTTATTCTCAGCTGAGAATACGGAGCTGGTAAACCTATCTTTGAATTAGTGGCAGCATGTTTCTGGGCCTCATGCAGAGGGATCCCATGCCATCACCGGTATGTTTCAGGCAATTCATTGCTGCTTATTCTGAAAAGTTTGAAATATCTGTTCTGTAGTTGCAGCAAAAAAAAACATCCAAAAGAAACGGATTAAATCATATAGGGCATTGGACAGAAGCGTTCCAAACACACTATAATGCACAGGCAGGAGTGGGGAATCAAAGGAGCAGCTGAAGCAGCTCACATATTCTGGCAACACTGCAGTTTATTAGACTTCTGCCCGTCGCTTGTTGGGGGGACATCGATCTCCACCACGTCGCTCCCAGGCGACTCGTGGGCCAATCGGTCCGAGATCTGCTTCTGAGAAACTATGCGGTAAATTTCTGGAAAAGAAAAGAAAAATAATTTTAGTTACTCTGGAATCCCACTCTTTATAAAATTACTTTTCAGCCCCTCCCATGCCCCACACAAGGCAATGGGCACCCTCCACCATTTTGCTCATATGGCCATTCTTCACATTCGATCGTAGACCACAGCCTCCCATCTTCCACCCTACCTAAACTTGAGCTGATCCAAAACTCGGCTGCCCCATGTCCTAACTCGCACCAAGTCCCGTTCACCCATCACCCCTGTGCTCACTGACCTACATTGGCTCCCGGTCCGGCAACAAAGAATTTTAAAATTCTCATCCTTCTTTTCAAATCCCTCCATAGCCTCGCCCCTTCTATCTCTGTAACCTCCTCCAGCCTGACAACCCTCCGAGATCTTTGCGCTTCTCCAATACTGGCCTCTTGAGCATCCCCGATTTTAATCACGCCCCCGATTTTAATCGCGCCACTGATTGTGGCCGTGCCTTCAGCTGCCGAGGCCCTAAGTTCTGGAATTCACTTCCTAAACCTCTCCGCCTCTCTTTCCTCCTTTAAGATGCTCCTTAAAACCTTACTTTTTGACCGATCTTTTTGTCATCTGTCTTAATATCTCCTTATGTGGCTTGGTGTCAACTTTTGTTTGATAACGCTCCTGTGAAGCGCCTGGGGACATTTTACTATGTTAAATGCAATTTATGCAAGTTTAAAAGAATTTTAAAATCAAGGCGTTGCTTAACCGGGAGCCAGTGTAGTCAGGGAGCACAGGGATGATGGCTAAATGGGACTTGATGCAAGTTTGGATACAGGTAGTAGAATTTTTGGATGACCTTAAGTTTACGAAGCATGGAAGATGGGAGGCCAGGAGTGCAATGGAATAGTCAAGTCTCGAGGTAACAAAGGCATGATGAAAGTTTCAGCAGCAGATGAGCTGAGACAGGGGCGGAGTCGGATGATGTTACGGAGGTGGAAATAGGCGGTCTTAGTGATGGCGCGGATATGTGATTGGAAGTTCATCTCGGGGACAAATACGACACTGTAGTGTATGTACCTTTAAGAGGAGAACTACTTTTACAGCTCCTGTATACTGTAGTACCGGCAGTGACCACACCTGTATATAAACCCTGAGTAGGGATCTGTACTGTTAGTTTTTAAGAATACCCTCATCCAGTAAACACCTGTTGATTGTTCATCTGCAGTCTCCGTCTATTTATTGAAGAACACCATACCTCAAGATTCACGGATTTAACAGTGGCGACGAGGCAGATTCGAACCTACCTGCAACTCTACATTCCTCCAAGGGATTCGCTCCTGGAGAACAGTGGAAGAAAGTCGAGGCCAGAAGCACGGGCGTCGACCACGAGCAACCGCCCAGTCATCCAGCAGAGATTGAGCATCGCAGGGGAGGCTGTTGAGAGCTGGGCTTGGTTCTCCAGTCACGACGATCCAGCGCAACAGGCTGGCAACAGGTACGGCGCAGACCCTTCCCGGACAGCGGCGGCTGGAGCCGACCGACGGCATAGAAAAGGCCGAGCAGCGTCGACAGGGTAAGAGAGAGGGTAAAGCGCACAGGGCGCAGCCGGGGGTTGAAGACCGAGCGGCGTCGACGGAAAACAAAAAAAGAGAGGGTAAAGCGCAGCTGGGGTTCAGGACCGAGCGGCGTCAACGAGAGAGGCGCGCAGGAAAACGCGCAGAGCGCAGCCAGTGCTCAAAGGCTGAGCAGCGTCCGCGGGGAAGAAAGGAAGCGTGGGAGACGCCATTTGAGCCGCAGCAGAGAAGAAGGGAGAGCGCGGGAGACGCCATTTTTAGCCAGTCTAACCACACCCAGGGATGCCGAAGAGTGGCAGTGTCACAGCTTTCGACAATGAAGTCGAAGATTGGGCGACTTATGTAGAACGCATTGAAGTGTACTGCAAGGCGAATGAAGTGCCAGATGCCAGGAAAGCACTGGTATTGTTGAATTCCATGGGTGCAAAAACGTATGGCTTACTGCGAAACCTAGTAACCCCAGAGAAGCCAGTGGATAAGGATTTTGAAAGCATAGTGGCAATCCTACAGGACCACTTAAACCCCACACCGCTGCTGATAGCAGAAAGATTTAAGTTTCACAAAAGGAACCAGCATAAAGACGAAAGTAATGCTGAGTATTTAACGGAACTGCGCAAGCTATCGAAACACTGCCAGTTTGGAACGGGACTAGCAGATACGTTAAGGGACAAGTTTGTGAGTGGGCTTCAAAGTGAAGGAACCCAGAAACGGCTTCTATCAGAAAAGGATCTTACGCTGGACAAGGCTTTCAGCATGGCAGTATCACACGAAGCAGCCGCACGGGGCGCTGCAGAGATACAACGGGGCGCTGCAGAGATACAACGGAGACCGCAAGAATATGGCACCAATGAAATGTCATATGGAGCAGTGAAGTGTTATCGCTGCGGCAGAACAACACACGACCAGAAGGATTGTTGGTTCAAGGACCAAGTGTGCAGACAGTGTGGAAAAGCAGGACACATAGCAAGAGTCTGCAGGTCGGGAAAGAAAACCAGCAGCAAGAAATCTCCACAGGAGAAGTACAAAAAGGTACATAAGGTGACGGAGAGTAGTTCAGACGAACAGAAAAGTGATACAGACTCCGGAAGCAAGGAGCTGGGTTGTCTGAAACTACATAATGTAATCAAAATGGAGGATCACCAAACTATCTGGGTCACGCTCAAGATAGACAGAGTCCAAGTGAAAATGGAATTGGACACAGGATCAGCCCTAACAGTCATAAACCGAAGGGACTACAAGCGGCTATTCTCACATATACCCTTGAGAGATACAAAGATTGTCTTGAAGACGTACACGGGGCAAAAAGTCTACCCCAAAGGAAAAATAAGGGTGAACGTGATATACAACGGCAAGGAAACACCAAAAATGGACCTATATGTATTGCCAGATGGAGGACCACCACTACTAGGACGTGAATGGATCCGGAAGATAGTTAGATTGGCATTCCATACAAGCACTGACGGTAGAGGCCAAAAAGGATGACGACGTTACACCTGGACGACTGTCAAAAATGCTAACTGACGCACAAGAAGTGTTCCAGGAGGAACTCGGAACACTAAAAGGCATAACTGCGACGATCAAATTGGAGGAAAATGCAAGCCCAAAGATTTTTAAGGCCAGACCGGTGCCTTATGCGATCCGCCCAGCTGTCGAAGCAGAGCTGGAAGGTTTGGAACATTCAGGAGTACTGTACAAAGTGGACTGGAGCGAGTGGGCTACACCCATCGTTCCTGTAATGAAGAGGTCGTTGAGTAATACGCCTGGGGAACCAAAGAAGGTTCGCATCTGTGGGGACTTTAAGGTGACAGTGAACCCAGTCCTTCACATGGTACAATATCCGCTTCTGCGGATTGAAGATATTTTCGCCTCGCTATCTGGAGGAAAATGCTTCACTAAGATTGATCTGGCCCAGGCGTACCTGCAAATGGAGGTAGAAGAAGCCTCGAAACAATACCTCACGATCAATACTCACAAAGGTCTCTACCAATACAACCGGCTGGTGTTCGGGGTAGCATCAGCTCCGGCTATTTGGCAAAGGGCAATGGATCAAGTCCTACAAGGGATTCCAGGGACCCAGTGTTATTTGGACGACATCCTGGTCACGGGCGAAAATGACAGTGATCACCTCGCCAACCTGGAGCAGGTGCTCACTAGATTGAAGGAATATGGGCTCCGAGCTAATCGCCACAAATGCGAGTTTTTCCAGAAGCAGATCTCGTATTGTGGCCACGTTATTGATGAAGAGGGGTTACATAAGTCCCCTGAAAAGATTGAGGCAGTAGTCAAGGCTCCAGCACCGGAAAATGTGTCACAACTGAGGTCGTTCCTCGGGCTGGTGAACTACTACCATAAGTTCTTGCCAAATTTGTCTACAGTATTACACCCACTGAACACCCTACTGCAAATGGGGGTACCATGGAAGTGGAATGACGAATGTAAACGAGCTTTCCAGAAGTGCAAAGAATTGATCACATCAAAAGAGGTGTTGGCTCATTTCAACCCAGCACTACCAATTCGGTTGGCGTGTGATGCATCACCCTATGGTATTGGAGCGGTGCTGTCGCACAAATTCCCGGACGGCTTGGAGAGGCCAGTAGCCTTTGCGTCTCGGTCACTAACCTCAGCCGAGCGCAACTACGCCCAGATTGACAGGGAGGCCCTCAGCCTAGTGTGGGGAGTGAAAAAGTTCAACCACTATCTGCACGGACAGAAGTTCACCTTGCTGACTGACCACCAACCACTTGTCTCCATCTTTAATCCAAAGAAGGGCGTTCCGGTGATGACTGCGCAACGGCTACAAAGATGGTCCCTTTTTCTAGGGGCGAACAAATATGAAATAGAGTATAAGGGCACGAAACAGCATGGAAACGCTGATGGGCTATCACGCCTGCCACTGCCTACTGCGGAGGAAGTACCAGCAGTGGACCCTGTCGAAATATTTTATTCAACTATAATTGAACGCTTGCCAGTAACTAACGCGGATATAGAGAAGGAGACCCGAAATGACCCGACACTGTCTCGGGTATATGATTTGACGGTGAAGGGATGGCCAACACATGGCGACTCACTGTTGCCAGCATTCTCTACCAGAAGAGAACAGCTGTCAGTATGCCAGGGGACATTGATGTGTGGATCCCGAGTGGTAATTCCACCCAAGTTAAGGGAGAGAGTGCTCAATGAGCTTCACGAAGGCCATCTGGGAGGGGTGAAAATGAAAAGCCTTGCTAGGGCTTATGCGTGGTGGCCGGGGATCGATCAACAAATCGAGGACCTAACCAAGAGCTGCTCAGGATGCAAGAAGGTCCAAAATGCACCACCACATGCCCCTCTACACCCATGGGAGTGGCCCTCCTCTCCATGGCAACGGGTGCATATTGATTTTGCTGGTCCATTCATGGACTCAATGTTCTTAATAGCAGTGGATGCGCACTCAAAATGGCCTGAGGTGATCAAAATGTCCTCCACCACCACAGAGAAAACGATTGCAGTACTACGGACCATATTTGCCAGGAACGGCTTGCCAGAGCAGATTTGCTCTGATAACGGACCACAGTTTGTGTCCAAAGAGTTTCGGAAATTTATGAGAAGGAATGGGGTAAGGCATTACACATCCGCCCCGTATCATCCAGCCACAAATGGATTGGCTGAGAGGTTCGTACAAACCTTTAAAAAGGCAGTAAGGGCCATGTGCGATGACGACATTCCACTGCAGCATAAGGTGGACAATTTCCTGTTAGCCTACAGAAATGCGACACATGCCGTTACCAACCAGACCCCGGCCATGATGTTCTTTAACCGAAGGTTGAGATCTCGTCTTGATTTGCTCAGACCAAATATACGAAGAAATGTTGAGAATAAGCAATTCCAGCACATCAATGAGAAGCCGACAAGGAGCTTCAATGTAGGACAACCAGTCTTGGCCCGCGACTACCGAACAGAGAAATGGCAACCAGGAACAATATGCACATGGCAGGGGCCACTAATGTACACAGTGGATGTTGGGGAGAACATCGTGAGACGCCATGTCGACCAGATCCTGGCGTCACAGGAACGAGTCAACCCCATGTCTCGCGTACCTGGTGATGAACCCGACATACCGGTAGCATCTACCCCAGAAACAGTAGCATCGGAAGCTGATGAACTAACAGACAACAGGGGGCCAGAATCGCCTCCGCACCAAGAGCAAGACACTCAGGAAAGGCGCTATCCAGAAAGGATCAGGAAGCCGCCCCAAAGACTGAATTTATAAAATGGACTATTTCAGTTAATGTGCATGTAAAAGTGTTAACTGTTAAATGAATGTTATGGTACTGTTAATCTAAAAGGGGAGGAATTGTAGTGTATGTACCTTTTAAGAGGAGAACTACTTTTACAGCTCCTGTATACTGTAGTACCGGCAGTGACCACACCTGTATATAAACCCTGAGTAGGGATCTGTACTGTTAGTTTTTAGAATACCCTCATCCAGTTAGCACCTGTTGATTGTTCATCTGCAGTCTCCGTCTATTTATTGAAGAACACCATACCTCAAGATTCACGGATTTAACAGACACCAAGGTTGCAAACGATCTGATTCAGCCTCAGACAGTTGCCAGGGAGAGGAATGGAGTCGGTGGCTAGGGAAAAGCATTTGTACCAAGGACCGAAGACAATGGCTTCAGTCTTCCCAATATTTAGTTGTAGGAAATTTCTGCTCATCCAATACTGATGTTGGCTAAGCAGTGTGACAATTTAGAGACAGTGAAGGGGTCGAGAGAGGTGGTGTTGAGGTAGAGCTGGGAGTCGTCAGCGTACATGTGGAAACTGATGCTGTGTTTTCGGATGATGTCGCTGAGGGGCAGCATGTAGATGAGAAATGGGAGGGGGCCAACGATAGATTCTTGGGGGACACGAGGTAACGGCGCAGGAGCAGGAAGAGAAGCCATTGCAGGTGATTCTCTGGCTACTAGATAGATAAGAATGGAACCAGGTGAGTGCAGTCCCACCCAGCTGGACGATGGAGAGGCGTTGGAGGAGGATGGTGTGGTTAACCGTGTCAAGGGCTGCAGGCAGATCGAGGAGGACAAAGAGGGATAGTTTACCATTGTCAGTCACATAGGATGTCATTTACAACTTTGATAAGAGCCATTTTGGTACTCTGGCAGGGGCGGTAACCTGATTGAAAGATTCAAACATGGTTTTCCGGGAAAGGTGGGTACAGATTTGGGAGGCGACAACACGTTCGAGGACTTTAGTGAAGGAAAGGGGGTTGGTGATAAGACGGTAATTTGTAAGGACGGAGGCTCAAAGGTTGTTTTTTTTTTTGTTTTTTTTGAGAGGGGTGATGACGGCACATTTGAAGGAGATGGGGACAGTACCCGAGGAGAGAGAACCGTTACCAATATCAGCTAACATGGGGGACAGGAAGGGAAGTTGGGTGGTCAGCAGTTTAGTGGGAATAGGGTCAAGGGAGTAGGAGGTGGGTCTCATGGACAAGATAAGTTCAGAGAGGGCATCAGGGGAGATAGGAGAAAAACTAGAGAAAGATGTTCCTAGGCTGTAGTAATCAAACACGCTCGTGTAAACTTTATCAAATGTTCTAACCCTGCTATGATTCATGCTCGCCTCAGATGCTTATGCCCCAAGCAAAAAGTCTGTTTCAACAGGCAAGCCTACTTTCGTGAACCAAAATGTGATCTTATGAGCCGCACATGAAGAAAAATAAGCAACACATGTACTCCATGAAATAGCAAGAGACTGAGGCTAAACATATCCATGAGCAGCAATGAACAAAATCTGTAGAATGGTCAACTATTTAGCCAAAACAGTTGAATATGTCGGTGCTACGATCAGACCGTGCCTGGAGTCGTGTATCCAATTATGGTCGCTGCGACACGAGGGAGACAGTCACCTGCTGAGGGCAGTGCAGAGAAGAGCCACAAGGCTGATCCCAATGCCAGAGGTCAGAGTTACGAGAAAAGGCTGGACAAATGTGGGCTATTCAGCCTGGAAAGGAGGCGTCTGAGAGGAGATCTTATTGAGGTTAACAAGATAGATAAGAGTATGCACAAGGTAAATCCAGAATATTACTTTAAAGTAAATTGTGAGAGTAAGGAAAGGGGACACGGGTTCAAATTAGTAAAAGGCAAATTTAGAACCGAGATCAGGAAATTCTTCTGCACACAGAGTGATCAACACATGAAAAGGACTCCCAGATAGAGCAGTGGATGTGTAGACCCTAGAATCATTTAAGAGACAATTGAAGGCAGTTTAGTGGGAATAGGGTCGAGGGAGTAGGAGGTGGGTCTTCTGGATAGATTGATGAATTAAGATGGGCCAAATAGCCTCCCTGATCATTAATAATGTGTGATAGTATGCTTCAGGGGAACATTTAAGACTTTTCATTGTTAATGTATGCACTGGAAAAGATACAGGACTTCACTGTACCCTCCTGATCACTGCCTTATGAACAAGTAACATTGGCAGACTGTACATCTTGATAGCAAATACAAATCAGGTTTGTGGAGTACAATTTAACAGAAGCAAAAGCAAACAAAACATATTTCACTAGATTAAAGTGTTTAATGTATAGTGCCTGTTTCAAAACAATAAATGCCTGAAACTCTATATAGCGATCTTAGAAGTAATTTAGGCTGGGGATTCACACTGAAGTTTATGCTTGGGATCTGATATTCACTGAACGTTCTACTCATGCCAGCTTGGCAAAGCGCAGGTTCACTGAAGCAACTTTGATAAGGAGCAAGTTATACTCCTGGATTGCTCTGAATTCCAAGTTGGGCCAAAGGAAAATACCACAAAGGTAAAACTTTTAATATCACAGTCTGCCAATCAAAGCAAAGTTCCCAGGAACTGCCCGACAGGTTTTCCTTACATAGTTTCACACTTACAGAACAGCAGCTCTGATTCACTAGTGGGCTGGTCAGCACCAATAGTGGCAGTCATCTGTGATGCTTCTTAAACAAGCCACTTGTTAGGACCACACAGTCTCCTTTGCAGTGACATCAACTCATTAGTCAGTATATGTATTTCTCCAATACAAACACACAGCATTCAGATTGTCAGGGAGACGATTTAAAATTGTCACAATGCGACCGGTATAGAGATTTCCACAGAGAAAACTTAAAAATTTAGTCTTTTATGACTTGAATCAAGACCAATCTCTGATCATCACCTCCCTTCCCAGATATGACCTCTAATTAACCCCCCCACCCCCACATTTTGCATTACAATTTATTATAGTTAAACCAGAAAATTTGCAATATACAGCATGAACTCAAGGATCTAGTAAAGAATTTCCAACCCAAAGCATTGGATAGTGTCAAGCACCGATGGGCTTAATGGTCTTTTCTTTTGTACATTACCCTCCAGTGCTGATGGACCTGCTGTGGATTTGACAGTTTCTGTTTTGATTTTAGATTTATAATTTTTCTCTTTTTATCCTGTTGTATTTCATTCAGTCACAGTACAGATACATCTATTTGGATCTAGACAATCTTTTTGGTTTTACCTGTCAAGATATTTTGGAATGCCTCCTCTACGTTAGTTGAATCCAAGGCAGATGTTTCAATAAATGAAAGACAATTCTTCTCTACATGAAAAGGGAACAGAAGAAACATCAATAATCTTGATGAACCTGGCGAGTCAGTCAGAAACCCCTCTGATGTTGGCCCATGTGAACGATCTAGAGATCAGTAAGCTCCAGGAAGAATCCATTCATGCAGGATTGTGAGTACAGTCTGTGTTTCAAGTGGAAGAAAAGTTGGGGTGAAGGGTGCTTTTGTTCAAATACTATTTTATACTGAAAAAAAACTTTACATATGTGTGCATTTCCTGTTTGTCGTACTTCTGTCTGAAAGTCTCGCATGCTGTCTAATTCAGATTAGTTGCAAAAAAAAAGTTAAAAATGAAAAGAAACAAAGGCAAACATAGAAATGCTCCAAGAACAGAACATACTTGAGCCATAATATCTGCAGCCTCTCAAGTCACCTGTGCATGAACCCACTTACTTATAATTAGACTTTGTAAACTTAGAGTGACATGCACCTACACTTCAACAGTAGACTCATACAATGGCCCAGAAATTTGGGTCGGGGGCTTCCCGCGGGTACAAGTCCCCGACCTGCACTTACCTAGCGCGCCGGCCATTGAGCTGTGGGCCCACGTGGGATTCCAATCCTGGGCCTCCTCCAACTGCCAGTGCACAGTGCTTGTGTATCCCAGGGGCGCAGTTAGTTCGATGCGTCCCCTGGGATCATGTGGGCCATGGAGTGCCAATGGTAGCAGGGAATGCTTCATTCATAAGTTTGACAGGAAGAGCTGTCAAACCTATAAATACTATAAGCCCCAAAACATCACTAAAACATCAAATAATTATTATTTTTTTAAATCACATTTTAAAAATAACTATAAATTACATGAAATAACTATTTTAAACAATAATTTAAATTGTTGAAAAAATTAATTACATTTTCTAACGGGGCTAAAAATAAACTTACCTTTCTTTAAAATATTTAAAAATAATAAACTTGTGGAAAAATGTTTTAATTTTAATTAATTCACCACTTACCTTGTTAAAAGCAGGCCTTGCGCCTGCTTTTTAAAAGTGTAACTGCTGGAGACTTACCCTCCCGGAGAAACCTGCAAAAAAAACGTAAGTTCCATGCGCACGCGCTGCCTCTCCAGCGCACGCGTTCCACCTGTCAACCCCTTCTTTCAGGGGAATGGAAGTGCCGGTTTCCCACGCATGCGCAGTGCATACACGAAACTGGCACTTTCATTGGGCCTACGCGCGAGTACCCTGTGCGTACTCACGCGTTGGGACCCGAATTTCTGGGCCATTGTGTTTTACAGTGTAATGGTCCTGTCCTTATGATAGTGTCGCCTCTGACTTATTGCAAGCAACACCAGAGGAGATTCACTAGTAATATATTAAAGTTATGAGAGGAGTGTCACCATTCAGATGTCACACTTTGCATAAAACACCCAAATAACTAGACACTTAAAAAAAAGTATATTTTAAAATAGTCATTAGTTGCTGTGATATCCTAGTTTCTGCCAAAAGGAATGGACCAAACAGCTGTCAATTCAGAGAAACTTCAAACAATAATAGTAAATAGGCTCTACTGACATCATGATATTTAGATCACCTCCACACAGGAAGCAACTGAACAGTGGCTTAAAGTGTCAAGCCAGGTAGCAGCTAACAATTAAACGTGCCCTGACTATCAGTAAGCAATGTCACTAGATGGCCACAAGAACATATAAAATATTGACTGAGACTTTTTAAAAAGTCAAAATTGTCACCTCACAGAGACCTGCCAGATCGGGTGTCCGCAGCGCTTGGTGAGATCACAGACAGGAATAAGCCTGTGCATCATAATGGCAGCCGAGACTTCTGGATGACCAAAATCTGAGCCAGCGTTGTTCGAATCCTGGGAAGCCACTTTAGTGGCCGGGTCCCCTGCTCATAGCAGAGGGAACGTGAGACCCATTGCAATCCATACAGGAAAAGGGATTCATAGTTTTAGTTCATCTAAAACTTCACTAATTACCACACACAGACACCCCCGCCCCGAGAATCAATGGACATGGTGTTTGAACAGGTATGCAAGTTCCCCCAGAAGGGTTGGGGGTTTATGTCATGTCAGACTCCTGCAAGTCATTGATCACTGTAACTGATATTAGATTCTTTTTATTGTACATTTTGTACCACCGGGAGTATCCAGGTAGATGGAAAGGGTTTCTAATTCCTTTAAACTCATCGGAACAAATTTCAAATGTGCAAAAGCAGGAAATTACATTTGCAGGGACTGAGGAGAGGGCACACAATATAGTCATTATACAACAGGGTTTGAAAGAAGGTGAGAAAGCTGGGGAGGGGGAGTTAATGGAAAGGGTGAAATAAAACCAAAAACTAAAAATTCAATGAGCTTGGTCATAAGGACATCTGGGGAACCCATCTTAGGTCTTATACTGACCCCTGAGGCAAACCCAGAGAGTTCTCAGATTGGGGCCTTTCTATGAGAAAGCTATAAAGGGTTTCCTCAACACAACAAATCACATCTGTGAGCATTTAACAAGTCAACGACTCAATGTGTATAAATCTGAGCCATAACAGCTAATCAGTGTTATGCAGGTGTTACTGGCACCAGAAGTAAAGAGGAAGGGGTGGTAGCAGGAGAATAAAATCTGTCTTATAAAATGCACCAACACCACGCTCTGCACATTATTTCTGTTCTGCAGTCTCCCACTATCTGAGCGCAGTGCCTAGAATTTAAAAAATCAGCTCAGAGGTTTCAGACTGTTTCTAGCTACAACGTAGCTCACCAGCGAAGGCCCGCGCCTCATCCGTTGGCACAGCTCTCAGGTGACGGAGGTCACTCTTGTTCCCGACCAGCATGATGACTATGTTGTTGTCGCCGTGGTCACGCAACTCCTTCAGCCACCGCTCCACATTCTCGTACGTTAGATGTTTGGCAATATCATAGACGAGCAGAGCACCTACAGCCCCACGGTAGTACCTGAGAACACACAATCCAGATTGTATCAGTCCTCACTCCTGCTCACCTGCCGAAACCTGCCATATAGAACCGAAAGGGTCAAATAAAAATACATTAAAAAAAACTGTCTCCTGTGGTACTGATCCATACAGAGCAGGAAGTTTACTAGTTCAATCCCTGATCTACGCTGAATTAGCTGTGCTCAGACAAGGTGGCAATAGGGGTTCTACAGGGTTAGGGAGGGGAAAATCAGGATTCCTGCCCCTCATCACTATCCAGTGACCCTGCTAGAAAGCATGCAGAAGTATAGATGTCGAGGCTATTTGACTGTCGGGGGCACCATAGCCTTTGTCATTCACTATCCAGGCTCACACATGAACAATGGACACTTTGAATGGAACAATAGAGGGCACCTGGCGCCCGGGGAGCAGCGCCCCAGCGAGAGGCGGCGCCCGGGGAGCAGCGCCCCAGCGAGAGGCGGCGCCCGGGGAGCAGCGCCCCAGCGAGAGGCGGCGCCCGGGGAGCAGCGCCCCAGCGAGAGGCGGCGCCCGGGGAGCAGCGCCCCAGCGAGAGGCGGCGCCCGGGGAGCAGCGCCCCAGCGAGAGGCGGCGTCTGCGGAACTGTACCCCAGTGGAACTGTACCCCAGTGAGAGTCAGCGCCTGTGGCACTGTACCCCAGAGAGCCAGCTCCCTGGGAATTGTACCCCAGAAAGATCCAGTGCCTTAAGGTGAGGAATGGAGAAGGAAAAGACCAATGACAGACATTTCCGAGCCCCCAAACTGTGACTAATGAAGCAGAAAATTAAACCCGCCTGTCACCCGCTGCAGGTACAGCTATTGCAACAGATTTTTTGTTGTTGCTTTGAGGAGACATCACATCTTCCGTGACTTGCAACATCACTGTGTGCCGCATCACTTCTTCCTCATCTTTGTTACTATTTATTGACTTAAGGGAAACTGCAAGATGTGGTGTTTGTATTTCTTACTTTGTTACCCTGCACCGAGGGGAAATTGGAGTCTGCTCATTCCAGGCTACTCACATTTTCCAGAAGCTGGCTATATAGTGGCATTGGAAAAATTAGGGAAGGGGTAGAGGAGAAAAATTGATCAAAAAAAGGTCCTTACGCTGAAGTGATGGCACGATATCGCTCCTGTCCCGCTGTGTCCCAGATCTGTGCTTTAATTGTCTTTCCATCTACCTGGATACTCCTGGTGGCAAACTCCACTCCAATGGTGCTCTTGCTCTCCAGATTAAACTCGTTGCGCGTGAACCTTGACAGGAGATTGCTCTTTCCAACCCCGGAGTCCCCAATCAGCACAACTGGAAAAGAAATGGTTTGAAGCCGTTGGTGTTTCAGTGTCAAATATCGCAATAAAACCATTGTAAAAGGACTGAGTGTGTCATTCACAGCTGTAATGTCCTCGAGTCTCCCTTCATGGGGTCTGCCTGTCGTTCAGACCATCTCTACTCCATAGGGCGGGAGGCTTGCTGCCAAGCCACTGCTCTACCACCAGCGGTTGGGAACTGCACACGAGTCATTCTGACTCGTCCTCTGATTTTTGCTCCCATCTCCGGGGGTGTGCCTGGCATCTGTGTGCCCCTCTACAAACACATCAGCATGCAGAAACTCAGAATTTGGGCACTCTTCTAGAACCCTTTTCTAATAGTATGAAGAAACTGGGCTTGTAGAGACATCAGTTCCACCATTAACACTCGAGTCACTATTCATAGAACACAAAACTGACAGAGTTTCATTAAAGGCTAAACGAGCAGCAGAAAAACTTCAAAGTGATCTCCCTTCAGCTGGGACCCTGAGCAGATGTCGGGAAGTGACACATCGCAGCAAGGGGATTTATTTATCTTTTCTCCCCATAGTTTTCCGAAGTCAGTATCTGCCTGTAGCTGTCTAGTGTTATCCTTGGTTGTAGAGCTGCTCTTATATTTTTCTCGCTCTCCCCTGCTTGCTGTCACACGTTCTCCAGCAAGAGGGCAGGTCAGGCAGCACATGGTGTGTGTGTGCAGCTCAGGTTACTCTCCCTGCGGGGACATGCCTACCTCACCACTCGGATCAGTAACTCACGGTGCAAAGACTCATGGCGCAAACCTGTATCTCATCATTTGCATTCCAGAGCCGCAATGTTCAATACAAAAGCAAAATACTGCGGATGCCGGAAATCTGAAACAAAAGCAGAAAATGCTGGAAATACTCAGCAGGTCAGGCAGCATCAGTGGAGAGAGAAACAGAGTTAACGCTTCAGGTCGATGACCCTTCGTCAGAACTGGAAAAAAGCTGGCGATCAAACAGGTTTTTAAGCAAGTGCAGGGGCAGGGAAAGGGGGGAGGGGAGGAAAGAACAAAAGGGAAGGTCTGTGTTAGGATGGAAGGCAGGAGCGATTAAGAGATGGTGCAAGGCAAAAGGACGTTCAATGCCGCTCTCATTCCTTTCTGTGCTTTCTGCCCCCATTTTCCAATTTCCTCTCCTTATATCTTGAAGGTGCTGACTCTCTCTGGGGTACGGGTTCCCCAGGTGCTGACTCTCTCTGGGGTACGGGTTCCCCGGGTGCTGACTCTCTCTGGGGTACGGGTTCCCCGGGTGCTGACTCTCTCTGGGGTACGGGTTCCCCGGGTGCTGACTCTCATTGGGGTATGGGTTCCCCGGGTGCTGACTCTCTCTGGGGTACGGGTTCCCCGGGTGCTGGCTCTCTCTGGGGTACAGTTCCCCGGGTGCTGACTCTCTCTGGGGTACAGTTCCCCGGGTGCTGACTCTCTCTGGGGTACGGGTTCCCCGGGTGCTGACTCTCTCTGGGGTACAGGTTCCCTGGGTGCTGACTCTCACTGGGGTACGGGTTCCCCGGGTGCTGATTCTCTCTGGGGTACGGATTCCCCGGGTGCTGACTCTCACTGGGGTACGAATTCCCCGGGTGCTGACTCTCTCTGGGGTATGGGTTCCCCAGGTCCTGACTCTCTCTGGGGTACGGGTTCCCCGGGTGCTGATTCTCTCTGGGGTACGGATTCCCCGGGTGCTGACTCACTGGGGTACGGATTCCCCGGGTGCTGACTCTCACTGGGGTATGTGTTCCCCGGGTGCTGACTCTCTCTGGGGTACAGTTCCCCGGGTGCTGATTCTCTCTGGGGTACAGTTCCCCTGGTGCTGACTTTCTCTCTGGGGTACGGGTTCCCCGGGTGCTTACTCTTGCTGAGTTGTGGGTTCTACTAGTAACTTTCTCAAGTGGCTAGTCACCATATATGACCTTGAACAGTGAGTGTCAGCCAGCTGGTCAATCACAAGATGCATCACCGGCAAGCCTGTTCCTGCTCTCATCGGTCTCCGCACATGGGCTTTCCTGCAGGACTCTCTGGATTGTGATCACAAGCAAGAACTCTGGCTGATCTTCCACTCCCTAAACCAGGACCACTGAAATCAAATGTAGCATCCTTACTGCTAGCCTGGCTTGGATCAGCTAACTCAGCACAGACCAAGGAGGAGCCCTGGACCATCTGATCTGAATGGCACAGGACCACATGGGCCTTGCAGTTACCTACAGAGAATCAGGAAAGATACTTTTTTTTTTTTTAAATTGCTGAATTTGTTCCCATGCTGCTGGGGATACCTTTTTTCTAGGAACGCCTCATGTTTCAGTGATCTGTCCAGAGAGTCTCAGCCGATGAAAAAAACCCTAATTTTTAAGGTACCTGTATTAGGTGGTGCAGTGGATTACAATTCAACTTTTCCCTTCTAGGGCCCAGGTTTGAATCCAGCCCAGACTAATGGGATGAAATTATTTTTGTCTGCTGGCTCTTACTTGGGTCCACCAAAGTCTCAGCCCAGTTCCTGGTGGGCATGGGCCCACACCATGAAACTAGCACGAAAAAACTTCAAATGCGGGAAGAAGCCTCCAAATATTGAGGAGGAAAATAAAAAAAGTGGACATTGTGGAGAGGAAAGGGAAAATGGACAATGTTACAATCGGGGAACAAAGGAACGTTACAAGGTTTTGTGGTTTTTGAACAGGAAGGGAGCTGCTAAGACAGAAGGAATTGGGCTGGGGTGCAGTGGCTGAATGATCATCCACCAATGGTGGAGCAAAGGGAGGGGAGGACAAGGAGAAGCCTGGCGTTAGACAGCTGGAGGAATGCATGGGATGCAAGACAGGAGAGGATCACTAAGGGGCAAGGCATGGACAGATTTGATGGTGAGGAGAAAATTTGGAAGTCAACTTGCTGGAGCCCAAAGAGCTAAGGGAGCTTAGAGAGAACGTGGGTGTTGGGAGTGGGGGATGTTTTGTGGGTAAGGACACAGGCTGTGCTGTTAGGGATGGATTAAAGCTTGTTAAGGCAGGGCAGCTAGCTAAGGGAGTGTTAGAAAAGTCAACCCTTGAGCTGGGACAGCAGGAAAAGTAGAGGTGGGCAATTTTGTGAAGAAGGAAGAAAACGATCTCGCTAAACTGGCAATTTCAATCAGAAAAGCCACATAATGGCTGGTTTAGGAAATAGGAAAAATGTCACAGTGGTGCAGTAGGGGACACTTTTTTTGAAGTTTCACCTGAGGCACATGGTTGCGACAGCAGAGTGGGAGCATTACTCTGTATCTAACCTGTGCTCCACCTACCCTGGGAGTGCTAGATGGGGCCATGAACACGAGGAGACCGAAAATCAAAGAGTCAAAATCATAGGATCCAACGCGACAACAAAAACAACAACTTGTATTTATATAGCGCTTTTAATGTAGTAAAACATCCCAAGGTGCTTCACAGGAGCGTTATCAAAAAAAATGACATCGAACCACATAAGGAGATATTAGGGTAGGGCTTGGTCAAAGTGGTAGGTTTTAAGGAGCGTCTTAAAGGAGGAAAGAGAGGTGGAGAGAAGAAATTCCAGAGCTTAGGGCCTCGGCAGCTGAAGGCACGGCCGCCAATGGTGGAGCGATTAAAATCAGGAATGCGCAAGACGCCAGTATTAGAGGAGCGCAGATATCTCGGAGAGTTGTATCTCAGACACCATGCCCATGGCAATGGTAAAGGCTCAGCTATACTTGCATGAGTAACTTGATGCAGAGACTGGGTAACAAAAAAATAGCAAAATATTCGATTCCGCAGCACTACATCCTCCAGCTATAAGCGCAAAATTCTACCAAACTGAAAAGCATTCAAGTTCCTGACCGGAAGTTCTGGCAGTTTCTCAATCTTCTGAAGCCTACTCCTTGCAGTTCTCCACTATATATGACTTGACCTGCTACCTTAGTTTTGGTCATGTATTTCCCACACGAGAAACAGCATGCTTTTCCTGTAGTGAGTCTAAGCCCTGTAAATGATTTTGGGGTATTTTGTAAATCTGTGCAGGGTTCAGTCTGAATTTCATGTTCAGCATCAATAAACATGGCTGAAAAACAGACAAAGTGAGAAGTGATCCCAGCCAACATTTGGGGACCAGCTGTGGCTTTTAAATTAAATAATAAAAAAGTGCAGCCAACAAGTTACAATCTGAAGCAGGCTCGCGGAATCAGCTCATTACCAAACCTCAGACACTCTCATTAAAATTTAGCCTTGGGATTCTTGTTAAAAGCAGAAACTAGATTGATTCATTAGGACGTTAGTTTTTTTGTCAGTGTTTCATTCTTGAATGTATCACAGATACAGAATCGTTTAGCGTAATGCAAGTGAATATTAACTTGCTTCTGTTGGACGAGTCAATGTATGTATAGTGGGCCGGTGTAAGCAGTTTGAGCTCCCTCAATGGCTCGGGGGAGGGGGTGGGAGGGGTAACCATGTGTGGAATTAAGCCAACTGTAAAATCGCACCCACTCTTCTTATTGCACTGGTGGATGGCAATCACCATTACCAATTTAGAGGTAGCATGTGCCCCCTTCTTAAAGGGACGCAACCAATAAAAACTGTAACTTAACCAAAATTAAAAAGAAACTTAACAAATTAAATGAAAATGCTATACCCAGGGGTGACGATGCACTACAGTCCCTCCGGTGCCCACCAGTCGCAGAAGGTCTTGAGCGTGCCAGTGGACACCGCGTGCTCCATCTCCAGGGACACCTTGGCGCGAACATAGAAGCGGAATAGAGGCAGACAGTCAGGCCGAACGACCCCCTCGACTGCCCACTGCCTGGACCAGTTAATGGCCACCTTGGTCAAGCCTAGGAGCAGTCCTACAAGGAGCTCTTCCGACTTGCCTGCTTCCCCCCCATCAGGTGTCAAATCGTGCTCTGTCCTGGAGGTAGTTTGGCAACAATTGGCTTCTGTAACCCTGAATTAGGGAGGAGAACATCAGCCAGGGTTCTTGCTCCTGATTGTCATCCTGATGACAAACAGGTGGAAAGTGCTTGCAGAAACATCATGTAAGGAGGGCAAGATTAGGCTCGGCTGTGATGCCCCCCATGGCAAAGTAGCCTGTCAACACTCACTGCCTAAGCTCACAGGTGAAGATTGGCCACTTGACAGAGGTACCACAGGGCAGCTGGTACCTCTGGGACTGTGCCCCAGCACGAGTCAGTGCGACAGGAGAGGAGAATTTTTTTTTTAAAAAAAGGTCACAACAAAAGTTTATGGTAAAATAATGGGCACACTGATGAATGACTTTTAAAGATGTTAACACAGCATTAGTGACACAAAAGCAAGTTGCAGCCTGACAGGGTCAGGCTGGGATTAGCTGATAACTGAGTAAAGGAAGGCTGACTATGCAGAATTCTAACTCCATCCTGTCAGAGGTCACAAGGTGTCTGAAACAGATTGCAGTTGCTATTTATTCAAATTTAAGACAGGAAATTTAACAGCTGTAAGATTAGAAAATTACCAGACAGCAAGCTTCATTATTTGTAAACTGTTTATTACCTCACTTTACCCAGAATGTGGAATTCGCTACCACAAGTAGTAGTTGAGGCGAATAACATAGATGCATTTAACAGAAAGTTAGATAAATACATGAGAGAAGGGAATAGAAGGATAGGGTTAGATGAACCAGGGCGGGAGGAGGCTCACGTGTAGCATAAACACCGGCACAGACCTGTTGGGCCGAATGGCCCGTTTCTGTGCTGTAAATTCTATGTAATTAATAAAATGAATTGTGTTTATTTGTGGAACATTTATCCCCTTTTTTCCCCTTAATTTTCCACCCAAACTCAGGGTCACTGATGCCAATTGTAGTGCCCCTAACCCTGCCCTAAAATGGAATCAACTCATTTAGTACAGAACAGACATCAAGCCCAGGACCTTTTGGTTTGGGTGCCTCAGTGCTCCATTGCTGAGGCCTTTATCCACAGGCCCATTAGCGAGTGAGTCATCCAATGTTAATCATGGCACAGAATATTGCATTATACCAGGGAGTGAGCTGCATTACATTAAACACGGCACAGAATGTCAGATTGCTGTGGGGAGTGAAGCGTGTCCTACATTAATCACGGCACCCAATATCGAATTGTACCAGCACAAATTTATAACCTTGAACAACTCCATTTCAAATGATTTTCCACAGATCCAGTAGAAACTGAGATGGAACCATTTATAAAAAAAAAATCCACAAGCAAATTTCATGTTGAGAAAACAAAGATGTAGGAAATACACGGCAGGCCTGTCAGCATCTGGGACAGAAAAACAGCTTAATGTTCTGGGTGGGAACCCTTTGTCAGCTTAATGTACTAAGGCGGTTAAAAGTAATTTGGAATGCATAAACCACAAATTGGGAATAATGCGTGGGACATGGGACTAGGAATTTTATGGTGAACAAGGTATTCTGACCCTGCACTCAGGGCTGGAATATTGGACCTAAACTACCATGTGTGCAAAGACTGGGAATACTGGAATGTAGGATGGTGACTGGGAATCTGGAGGCTCAAGTAGCACTATCTGGAACTAAAGAAACTGGAAATTGCACCGGAGGGCTACTGGTTCCAGGGGAACTGCAACAGGCAGCTTCTCCAGGAGAAGTGGGGGAAAACGGAATAAAAATAAAATGTGGATGTCTCCTTTACCATCAGCTCTACATTTTACCATGGCAGAATGTTCTGGATTCTTTCTGTAAAAAGCACAAAATGCCAAGAATTCTTGTCTTACTCAGGGTCTTCTCTGGGCTCAGAAACAGCTGTTTAATTTCTCCTTTTCGTTTAAATTCTGTTGGTTCTGAAGGTGTGAAGAAACTGTCACCAGGTTAAAACAACAAGGTGGAGCATCTCACACACCAGATGGCTACTCACCAGTAACAAACACACTACACAGAGCAAGTTCCATGGCAGCGGAAACACAGCAATACCAGAAGATGCTGGGGGGAACCATGATACTTTAAATATATCAGCCTGTCTCCTAGCCCACGATCTCTTACCCAATAATCCGCCGAGGGGGAAAGTGGTGCTTTGAGGAAGACAACATGATGCAGTGAAATGGTCAGCTTGTGGAAACAAGATTACAACAACAATAATGGTGGTGCTGATATTCACAACATCAGGTTTAGGTGAGAGAAGTCATTCAGCCCATCCAGCTTATGCTTCGATAGAAATCTGCGACTGCCTAGGAGGGCATTACAGCATCTAACTGCCTCTTGAATTCCAGCATTTTTGCCTCCACTACCCTACCCAGAGACCATTATAGGTATCAATCACATTTTGCCTGAAGGAACTAGAAGTAGACTGTGATATGCCTATCAATTAGTCCAATAAAAGGCGACGAGTTAAGAACGTAACTGAAGGTTTTTATTAGCTAAATAACAGAGCCCACCCTCGTGGGTGATCCGATCCAACAGGGAGGAATACTAGCCAGTCAGCTACCTTTATACCTGGGCAGGTAATGGGCGGAGTCGGAGGTGGTCAGCCCAGGTATAACAGTGCGACAAGAGGCGACCTCGTGTAGTGATGTGACAGTGAGAACAGTGAGAACAATATACAGTGATAACTATAACAGTGGTTTACCACATTCACCCCTTGTTTAGATTAGAGTCCGGCGGGGTGAAGTGTATTACCAGCTCTGGTATGTCAGTCTGTCCGGAGGCTTCGTTAGCCTCTCCGATCGTCGCAGCGGCGGTGTTACATTATCCGGTGTTAAAGCTGGTGTCTGCGTAGTCGGCAAAGGCTCGTGGGGTTCCGGCATGCCGTCTACCTCGGCTGGACTCGGGGGGTTGGGAGGGGGGGGTGAGGGTGCGAGGTCTCGTAAGGAGACAGTGTCCTCCCGTCCGTCTGGGTAAGCCACATAGGCGTACTGGGGGTTGGCGTGCAGGAGGTTCACCTTCTCGACCAGGGGGTCCGTTTTATGGGCCCTCACGTGCTTTCGCAGCAAGACGGGTCCCGGAGAGGTCAGCCAGGTTGGTAGGGTGGTTCCCGTAGTCGACTTCCTGGGGAAGACAAACATTCGGGCATGGGGGGTGGTGTTAATGGCAGTGCAAAGTAGTGACCGGATGGAGTGCAGCGCAATCGGGAGGACCTCTTGCCAGCGGGAGGTTGGGAGGCCCTTAGACTTTAAGGCTAAGAGGGTGGCCTTCCATACCGTCGCGTTCTCTCTTTCCACCTGGCCGTTCCCTCGGGGGTTGTAGCTGGTGGTCCTGCTTGCTGCAATACCCCTCTCCAATAGGAACTGACGGAGTTCCTCGCTCATGAAGGAGGCGCCCCGGTCACTATGTATATAGTTCGGGAACCCGAACAAGGCGAAGAGTTTGTTCAGGCATTTAATGACCGTGTTACTGGTCATGTCTGGGCAGGGGAAGGCAAAGGGGAAACGGGAGTACTCATCAACGATGTTGAGGAAGTACACATTACGGTCGGATGACGGTAGGGGCCCCTTGAAGTCGATGCTCAGACGCTCGAAGGGGCGGGTGGCCTTGATCAGGCTTGCTCTGTCCGGCTTATAGAAGTGCGGTTTGCACTCAGCACAGATCTGGCAGTTCCTGGTCATGGTCCTGACCTCCTCGATGGAGTATGGCAGGTTGCGGGCCTTAATGAAATGGTAGAGTCTGGTGACTCCGGGGTGGCAGAGGTCATTGTGGAGGGTCTGAAGTCTATCACTTTGCGCGCTGGCGCATGTAATGCGTGAAAGAGCATCAGGGGGGTCGTTCAGTTTACCGGGCCGGTACAAGATCTCATAATCATAGGTGGAAAGCTCGATTCTCCACCTCAAGATTTTGTCGTTCTTGATCTTGCCCCTCAGCTTGTTATTAAACATGAAGGCAACCGAGCGTTGGTCGGTGAGGAGGGTAAATCGTTTGCCTGCCAAGTAGTGCCTCCAGCGCCGTACTGCCTCCACAATTGCCTGGGCTTCCTTCTCGACCGACGAGTGTCGGGTCTCGGGGCCCTGTAGGGTCCTTGAGAAGAAGGCTACCGGCCTACCCTCCTGGTTAAGGGTAGCGGCTAGGGCGAAGTCGGATGCATCGCTCTCCACTTGGAAGGGGATTGACTCATCCACTGCGTGCATTGTGGCCTTGGCTATGTCTCCCTTAATGAGGGAGAAGGCCGCGCACGCCTCTTCCGTGAGGGGGAAGGATGTGGTTTTCAGGAGGGGTCTGGCTTTGTCCGCATAATTGGGTACCCATTGGGCATAGTAGGCGAAAAGCCCCAGGGTTCTCCTAAGTGCTTTTGGACAGTGGGGGAGGGGTAGCTCCATGAGGGGGCGCATTCTTTCGGGGTCGGGGCCGATGACTCCGTTCTCTACTACACAGCCAAGGATGGCAAGGCGCGCTGTGTTAAACACGCATTTCTCCTTATTGTAGGTGAGGTTCAGCCGTTGGGCCGTACGGAGGAATTTCTCCAGATTCACGTCGTGGTCCTGCCGGTCGCGGCCGCAGATGGTGACGTTATCTAGGTAGGGGAATGTGGCCTGCAGTCCGTTCTGGTCAACCATCCGGTCCATCTCCCTTTGGAAGACCGAGACCCCGTTGGTGACACCGAAGGGGACCCTAAGGAAGTGGTATAGGCGCCCATTCGCCTCGAAGGCGGTGTACTGGCGGTCCTCGGGGTGGATAGGGAGTTGGTGGTAGGCCGACTTAAGGTCGATGGTCGAGAATACGCGGTATTGTGCAATCTGATTGACCATGTCAGATATGCGGGGAAGGGGGTATGCGTCCAGCTGGGTGTATCTGTTTATGGTCTGGCTGTAGTCGATGACCAGGCGATTTTTATCGCCGGTCTTAACGACCACGACCTGGGCACGCCAGGGGCTGTTGCTCCCCTCGATGATGCCCTCCTTCAGGAGACGCTGCACCTCAGAGCTAATGAAAGCTCTGTCCCCAGCGCTGTACCGCCTGCTCTTGGTAGCGACGGGTTTGCAGTCGGGGGTGAGGTTAGCGAACAGGGAAGGTGGCGGCACCTTGAGGGTGGATAGGCTGCAGGTGTTACGCGGTGGGCGGTTTAACCTTCGCTGGTTGTCGACTGTGAGTGGGGGGAGGGGTCCACCGTATGCTAGGGTTACACTTTGGAGGTGGGATTGGAAGTCCAGCCCTAGTAGGACGGCAGCGCAGAGCTGGGGGAGGACGAGGAGTTTAAAGTTTTTATACTCTGTACCCTTAACCGACAAGGTCACAGCACAGTAGCCGCTAATGTCCGTGGCGTGGGACCTCGATGCCATCGAGATTCGGTTGCGCGTTGGCAGGACAGGGAGGGAGTAGTGGCTCACCGTGTCTGGGTGGATGAAGCTCTCCGTGCTTCCGCTGTCGAACAGGCAGGTCGTGGCGTGGCCGTTTACTTTGATGTCCATCATCGACTTGGACAGGTGGTGTGGGCGGGCTTGATCCAGAGTGACGGAGGCTAGCGTGTAGGTAAGCGAGTCGTTGTCGTCTGCGGGCGAGGCGGTCGTCGGGTCCGGGGGCCCGGTGGCAGTCGGGCGTGGTGTGTAAAATGGCGTCTCCCACGAGGTAGGACAAAATGGCGGAGAAGATGGCTGCCCCCATAACTCACATGAGGCACTATTGGGGTCGGTTGCCTTGATCAAAGATGGCCGCCCCCATGACTCACGTGTGGGGATACTGGCCTCAGTTGCCGTGAAAGAAGATGGCCGCCCCCACAGTTCGCATGAGGCACTGCTGGCCTCTGAAGATCCGCTCCTGCAGGCCTTAGAGAAGTGGCCTTTCTTCCTGCAGGTTGTGCAGGTAGAGTTCCTGGCTGGGCAGCGCGACCTCGGGTGCTTCTCCTGGCCGCAAAAGAAGCAGCCGGCGGCCCGATCGCGGGTGCCCGATGTCGGAGCCGGTACCGGGGGTGGCGGGCCCGGTCGGGTCCGGGACGCCGACGCTGAGGTAGGTCCCGGGGGCGGCGCTGCGAAGGGTATTGCGGTAGGGGTCGGGCCCGAGTCCCAGGGTCGCGAGCAGTACCTGGAAAACGCCTCCTGGTCCTGATGGGCCACCTCCAGGGAGAGAGCGAGGGCTTCAGCTTTGTCCAGGTCGAGGTCTTTAGCTTCAAGCAGTCTTTGCCGTGAGTAGTCGGACCGTAGGCCTTTCACAAAGGCATCGCGGATATTATCTTCCGTATTTTCAACAGCCGTCACCGCTTTAAAGTCACAGTTCCTGCCGAGTGCTCTTAGCGCCCGTAAAAATTCAGCTACAGACTCTCCTGGCTGTTGCGGGCGGGATCTTAGGAGGTGCCTGGTGTACATGTAATTTACCGGGCTGCGGTACTGCTGTTTCAGTAGGTTGATAGCGGCCTCGTACGTAGTCGTGTCCTGTATGAGTGCGTATACTCTCGGGCTCGCTTGGGCGTTCAGAAGTCTTAGTTTGGATCTCTGCGGGGCGCCGGATTCTTCCAGGTAGGATTCGAAGCAGTCCAGCCAGTGTTTGAAGTTGAGGGCTGCGTTTGGTGCCTGTGGGTTTAGATCCAGGTATGGTGGTTTCAAGGCTTGCAGCCAAGCCGGCTGGTGTGGCCCGTTGTCTGGAGGCTGCTGTTGCTGTGCTGCTGGGTGAGCTCCTTGCTGTTGCTGTTCATTATCAGACATCTTTAAAATTTAGCCAATAAAATTGATATGCCTATCAATTAGTCCAATAAAAGGCGACGAGTTAAGAACGTAACTGAAGGTTTTTATTAGCTAAATAACAGAGCCCACCCTCGTGGGTGATCCGATCCAACAGGGAGGAATACTAGCCAGTCAGCTACCTTTATACCTGGGCAGGTAATGGGCGGAGTCGGAGGTGGTCAGCCCAGGTATAACAGTGCGACAAGAGGCGACCTCGTGTAGTGATGTGACAGTGAGAACAGTGAGAACAATATACAGTGATAACTATAACAGTGGTTTACCACAGACTGGAACCTAACCTCAATGAACCCAGCTGGGATGGGTGAGGACAAGGATGAGGTGAAGATAAACTGAGTACGTGGAGCAGGGTGGGCTTGGGTTCCAGGAAAACTGTGAATTCTACAAAAAAACCTTCAATAGATATGGATGAGGAAGGCAACACAGCCCATATTAGCTCATCATGAAAAAGAAAACCTACAGTCCCAACTCCACGACAGCATCCAACCATCTGTTAAATGACTCCAAAGCTTTTGCCTCCACTACCCTACCTATCTGTTCCACACCAATCACTTTCTGTGCGAAGAACATACAATCTTATATTGGTGGTGTGCAGGTTTTAAATATATATTTATTAAAAATCTTGCAGAGCCCCCACACTAACCTTTGCTTCTTCTCATCTTGGCTTTTGGTCTCCTTTTCTGTCAGCACTTACCATTGTAAATTGCTATGTCAACATTGTCCACTTAATGTTGTATGTCAACAGTAATGCTTTAGTTGCAGACTCTGGCCACTAGGTGACTCTGTGAAAGGAGTTTCTAAAGTCGCTCTCCTAATTCTATTGCCATTTTATATATCTATATATTAACAATCTTACTTCTGTGTGAACTTCCTGTCTACAGAACCTTACTTCCTATTGTTATATTTTTGTCACACTTTTATAAATTGCTGTGACACATTTACAATGGAAACAGCCCATACAAACTCATCATCCATAATTACACCGTCCTGCCTGTGGTAGCGTCGTAACACCTCTGTTTGTACTGCAGAGAAACTGCTGTGTTCCAACCAACTCTTGGTTCCCTGCTTCCCAAATTCCTGTAATTTTTGCTCATTAAATGTCTACCTATATCTATTAATATATTAGAAATCTTGTCAGCTTGCATTTCCTGTCAACCTTTTGCATTATTAATTGTAATGTGCACAATTATAATGGAAATTACCCAGGTAAACTCATCATGCTGTGACTAAAATTTTCCCACAGTGGAATTACTGCACTGCCAACACAGTGGGTGGGGGTAATTACAACGTGACAAGTTTACATAGGTAGTTATCATTCTAAATTTGGACCTGGGAATTTATAATGAAAATATTAAAAGAAAGACCAAATGTATAACAAAATGGGAACTGTAACATACTGGTTATGTTACTGGACTAGTAATCTAGAGGCCTGGACGAACAATCCAGATATGCAAGTTCAAATCCCACCACGGTAGCTGTGGAAATTAAATTCAGTTCATTAAACAAATCTGGAATAAAAAGCTAGTATCAGTAATGGTGACCATGAAACTACCGGATTGTCATAAAAAACCATCTGGTTCACTAATGTCCCTTAGGGAAGAAAATCTGTCGTCCTTACCTGGTCTGGCCTATATGTGACTCCAGACCCACAGCAATGTGGTTGACTCTTAACTGCCCTCTGAAATGGCCCAGCAAGCCACTCAGTTGTAAAAAACCGCTACAAGAATAAAACCGGACTGACCACCCGGCATCGACCTCGGACACAACAACGGCACATCCAGCCCAGTCGACCCTGCTCACTAACCATGAAGTCTCATGGCATCAGGTCAAACATGGGCAAGGAAACCTCCTGCTGATTACCACCAACCGCCCTCCCTCAGCTGATGAATCAGTACTCCTCCATGTTGAACACTACTTGGAAAAAGCATTGAGGGAAGCAAGAGCACAGAATGTGCTCTGGGTGGGGGACTTCAATGCCCATTACCAAGAGTGGCTTGGTAGCACCACTACTGACCGAGCTGGCTGAGTCCTGAAGAACATAGTTGGCAGACCGGGCCTTCAGCAGGTGGTGAGAGAACCAACACGAGGGAAAAACCTTACTTAACCTCATCCTCACCAATCTACCTGTCGCAGATGCATCTGTCCAGTATTGGTAGCAGTGACCACCGCACAGTCCTTGTGGAGACAAAGTCCCATCTTCACACTGGGGACACCCTTCATCGTGTTGTGTGGCACTACCACCCTGCTAAATGGGATAGATTCAGAACAGATCTAGCAGCTCAAAACTGGGCATCCATGAGGCGCTGTGGGCCATCAGCAGCAGCAGCAGCAGAATTGTATTCCACCACAATCTGTAACCTCATGGCCGGACATACACTTGGTTTTGACTCCCCATGTGCAACACACAGGAGATCCGACAAATAATCTAGCAAACTAGCAATATAAAATCTAATATATAAAAATAAGGACAGAATATATGACTTTACAATGGGGCTGAATTACATCTGCATGCCCTGGTGCAATTGTCCCAAGCCCTCTAACCCTAGGTCACCTGAAGACTAAACTTGATCTTGATTCATAAGAAAAGAACATAAGAAATAGGAGCAGGTGTAGGCCAATCAGCCCCTCGAGCCTGCTCCGCCATTCAATAAGATCATGGCTGATCTGATCCTAACCGCCAAACTACTATCACAGAACCATCTCCTGAATCTAACAGAATTAGACACACGAAATAGGAGCAGGATCAGGCTACACGGCCCCTGGGCCCGCTCCGCTACCCACAGGGCCATGACCGATCCGAACCTAGACTCATGTCCAAATTCCTGCCCGCTCCCCATAACCCTTTATTCCCTTTACTTCTAGGAAACTGTCTATTTCTGTTTTAAATTTATGTAATGATGTAGCTTCTACAGCTTTTTGGGGCAGCATATTCCATGGACCTACCACCCTCTGAGTGAAGTAGTTCCTCCTCATCTCAGTTTTGAAAGAGCAGCCCCTTATTCTAAGACTATGCCCCCTAGTTCTAGTTTCACCCATCATCGGGAACATCCTCCCCGCATCCACCCGATCCAACCCCTTCACAATCTTATATGTTTCAATAAGATCGCCTCTCATTCTTCTGAACTCCAATGAGTAGAGTCCCAATCTACTCAACCTCTCCTCATATGTCCATCCCCTCATCCCCGGGATTAACCGAGTGAACCTTCTTTGTACTGACTCGAGAGCAAGTATGTCTTTTCTTTAGTATGGACACCAAAACTGTATGCAGTATTCCAGGTGCGGTCTCACCAATACCTTGTACAACTGAAGCAATACCTCCCTATTTTTATATTCTATCCCCCTAGCAATGAAAGCCAACATTCCATTGGCCTTCTTAATCACTTGCTGCACCTGCATACTAACCTTTTGAGTTTCGTGCACCAGGACCCCCAGATCCCTTTGTACTTCAGTACTTTCCAGTTTCTTGTCATTAAGATAATAACTTGCTCTACGATTTTTCCTGCCAAAGTGCATAACCTCACACTTTCCAGTATTGTATTCCATCTGCCAAATCTCTGCCCACTTACTTAGCCTGTCTATGTCCTCTTGCAGGTTTTTTATGTCCTCCTCACTCACTACTTTCCCTCCCATCTTAGTATCATCTGCAAACTTTGATATGTTACACTCGGTCCCCTCCTCCAAATCGTTAATATAGATTGTAAAGAGTTGGGGACCCAGCACTGACCCCTGCGGAACACCACTAGTTACTGATTGCCAGTCCGAGAATGAACCATTTATCCCAACTCTCTGCCTTCTGTTAGATAGCCAATCCTCTATCCATGCCAGAATATTACCCCCAATCCCGTGATTTTTTATCTTAAGCAATAATCTTTTGTGTGGCACCTTGTCAAATGCCTTTTGGAAGTCTAAATACACTACGTCCACTGGTTCCCCTTTATCCACCCTATATGTTACTTCCTCAAAGAACTCCAGCAAATTTGTCAAACATGACTTCCCCTTCATAAAACCATGCTGACTTTGTCCTATTAAATTATGATTATCCAAATGTCCTGTTACTGTCTCCTTAATAATGGACTCCAAAATTTTACCTACCACAGATGTTAGGCTAACCGGTCTATAGTTTCCAGCCTTCTGTCTACTGCCCTTTTTAAATAAGGGTGTTACATTAGCAGTTTTCCAGTCTGCCGGGACCTTTGCTGAGTCCAGGGAGTTTTGGAAAATTATTACCAATGCATCCACAATCCCTACCGCCACTTCCCTCAAGACCCTAGGATGTAAGCCATCAGGTCCAGGGGATTTATCCGCCTTGAGTCCCATTATTTTACCGAGTACCACTTCCTTAGTGATTTTGATCGTGTTTAGCTCCTCCCCCCCTATAGCCCCCTGTTTGTCCAGTGTTGGGATATTCTTAGTGTCCTCTACTGTAAAGACTGATACAAAATATTCATTCAGTGTTTTTGCATCTCCATATTTCCCACCATTAATTTCCCGGTCTCATCCTCTAAGGGACCAACATTTACTTTAGCCACCCTTTTTCTTTTTATATAACTATAAAAACTCTTACTATCTGTTTTTATATTTTTTGCTAATTTACTTTCATAATCTATCTTCCCTTTCTTAATCAATCTTTTTGTTATTTTTTGCTGTCTTTTAAAGTTTTCCCAATCCTCTATCCTCCCACTAGATTTGGCTACCTTATATGCCCTTGTTTTTAGTTGAATACTATCCTTAATTTCTTTACTTAGCCACGGATGGCTGTCTTTTCTTTTACACCCTTTTCTTCTCAGTGGAATATATATTTTTTGGAAGTTGTAAAATAACTCCTTAAATGTACACCACTGATCATGTATCGTCTTACCCTTTAATCTATTTTCCCAATCCACTCTACTCAATTCCGCTCTCATACCTTCATAGTCTCCTTTATTCAAGCTTGTTTGAGATCCAACCTTCTCACCCTCTAATTGAATATGGAATTCAACCATGTTATGGTCACTCATTCCAAGGGGATCCTTTACTAGGACATTTTTAATTAATCCTGTCTCGTTACACAGGACCAGATCTAAGGTTGCTTGCCCCCTGGTCGGTTCAGTTACATACTGCTCAAGAAACCCATCCCTAATACACTCAATGAACTCATCCTCAAGGCAGCCCTGCCCAATTTGATTTGTCCAATTAATATGATAGTTAAAATCCCCCATAATTATAGATGTTCCCTTATTACAAGCCTCAACTATTTCCTGATTGATACTCCGTCCAACAGAGTTGCAACTGTTCGGAGGCCTATAGACTACGCCCACTAATGTTTTTTTCCCCTTATTATTCCTTACCTCCACCCAAACTGTTTCATTATCCTGATCTTTTGACCCAATATCATTTCTCTGTATTACAGTGATTCCTTCCTTTATTAACATAGCCACCCCACCTCCCCTTCCTTCCTGCCTGTCCTTCCTGATCGTTAAATAACCTGGTATGTTTAATTCCCAGGCATTGTCACCCTGCAGCCATGTTTCTGTAATGGCCACAAGATCATACCCGTATGTAGTTATTTGTGCCATTAACTCGTCTATTTTGTTACGAATGCTACGTGCATTCAGATAGAGAACTTTCAAATATGTTTTGTGACACTTAGTTCCTGCTTTTGCCCTTTTTATTACTTTACCTTTTACTCCATACCTTCTGCCCCTTCCTGACACGCTCTGGTTTTTAATTTCCCCACTGCTACCTAAGTCTATGACCTTCTCTCTTGTCATTTGTATTATTTGCTCTCTAGGAACCTCCTACCCAATAGTTAGTTTAAAGCCCTCTCTACAGCCCTAGTTATATGATCCACCAGGACTCTAGTCCCAGCACTGGCCAAGTGAAGCCCGTCCCAAAGGAACAGCTCCCTCCTGCCCCAGTACTGGTGCCAGTGTCCCAGGAAGCAAAACCCATTTCTCCCACACCAGTCTTTGAGCCACGCATTTAACTCTCTCATTTTATTTGTCCTAGCCAAATTTGCTCGTGGCTCAGGTAATAATCCAGAGATTATTACCCTTGAGGTTCTGTTTTTTAATTTGACCCCTAGCTGCTCATACTCCTTTAACAGAACCGGCTTCCTAGTCCTATCTACGTCGTTTGTACCAACATGGACCACAACAACTGGATCCACCCCCTCCCACTGCAAGTTTCTTTCCAGCCCAGAGGAGATGTCCTTAACCCTGGCACCGGGTAGGCAACACAGCCTTCGGGACTCTCACTCTCGGCTGCAGAGAACTCTATCTATCCCCCTAATAATACTATCCCCTACCACTACAACATTTCTATTTACTCCCCCCTCTTGAATGGCCCCCCGTTCCACGGTGCTGTGGCCAGGTTGCTCATCCTCCCTGCAGTCCCTGCTCCTGTCCCCACAGGGAGTAAGAACCTCGAACCTGTTGGACAAGAGCAAGGGCTGCGGCTCCTCCAGCTCTACCTCCTGGATCCCCGTACCTGCCTCACTCGTAGTCACACCGTCCTGTCCCTGACCATGGGCTACATCTGAATTAATTAACTTCATAGATGTGACCACCTCCTGATACACGGAGTCCAGGTACTTCTCCCCCTCCCTGATGTGTCGCAGTGTCTGAAGCTCAGACTCCAGCTCATCAACACGGAGCTGGAGTTCCTGTAGCAGCAGACACTTGTCACAGACGTAATCACCGTGAGCCTCAATGGGGTTCACCGGCTCCCACATCTCGCAACAGTAACACATCACCTGCTCCATTCTATGTAATTAATTAAATTTTTTATTGTTAGTTATGGACACCCTCTGCCCGATTTTAGATGCTAGTATCCCCTTTAATTAATTGGATTTAAATTAAATCAATCCCTCTAGTTACACCAGTTAAATGGTATACCAACAGTCACTCTGCACCAGAAAGGCCTTATTAACTACAACCCACAGAGTTAAAGTTTGAAAAGAGCACCTAACACCCCACCTACCCAAACTCACACTTACCCAAACTCACACTTACCCAAACTCACAGCACTCTTTGATGACTCGCACTAGGACTGGTCTTTTTATACTGTTTGTTTGTTTACAGCCAAATGAGTCACCCCTGCTGATTGGTTAGAAAACTGGTTTCCACTGCCTGCTGTGTCAATTTACTCCTACTGCAGTGTTACCTTGTTTTACTCTTCTTAAACCAACAGAATCCCAAATATTTAACTTTTCCCCTTTACTTAAACTGCTTAAGTAATCTTATCAAGAATGATTTAAAGAGAAATAACAATTAAAGAACTCTCACACTTACCCAAACTCACAGCACTCTCTGCTGACTTCCCTGTGTTCAGCACCACAGGAGATTGACGAGTTGTATAAAACTTAGATTATCAGCTGACTATGGGTAACACCATGGTTAATTTACTAATATGACAGTAACCTTAGGTTAAAAAATACTGGGGGATAATTTTAACATTTATCGCTGGGCAAAAAACGGGCGAGAGCAAATCGGCAGCTCGTTTTACACCATGCATGATTTTCTTTTCCAATTGAAACTTCAAGTGAAACCAAGTTGTTACAAAGTAGCTTAGAACACAGTTGTGCGTTCACTCCTGTTCTACTTTTGCAGAGAAATATAGACAAGCACTGCTTTGACTTGAAGGTAGACCCAGATTCAGGGCTCTTCCTGCAGGACTCTCACTCCATTTTGCTCTGGAGTCAGATTGGGCCCAGATTCCACTTCACGCCAGTGCTGCAGTTGTAGTGCAAATCCAGCCTCTTATAAAAAGACTTGCATTTATATAGTGCCTTTCATGACCACCAGACGTCTCAAAGCGCTTTACAGTCAATTAAGTACTTTTGAAGTGGAGTCACTGTTGTAATGTAGGAAACGTGGCAGCCAATTTGCACACAGCAAGCTCCCACAAACAGCAATGTGATAATGACCAGATAATCTGTTTTTGTTATGTTGATTGAGGGATAAATATTGGCCAGGACACCAGGTATAACTCCCCTGCTCTTCTTCGAAATAGTGCCATGGGATCTTTTACGTCTACCTGAGAGAGCAGACGTCTCATCCGACAGTGCAGCACTCCCTCAGCACTGCACTGGAGTGTCAGCCTGGATTTTTGAGCTCAAGTCTCAAACCCACAACCTTCTGACTCAGAGGCGAGTGTGCTACCCCCTGAGCCATGGCTGACAAAGAGTGTACACCCCAAATGTTAAGCTACCTTTTCTGTTTTCAGATGCTGACATACCTAGCATGTATTTCCAGCATTTTTGTGTTTTAATAGCAGGCTTCCAGTTTGCTTCCCCTTTTTATTTACACATACAGACAAGCAGAAAGGGTTACAATGTATTCAGTTTCATTAGTTCGGTACACAGGTTAAGGGTCACTGTCACATTTTGGGACTTGTGATTATTTTTCTTAACAGAAAGGATTTGGGGAATAATTTATGCTTAAATGTTGCATATTAAAAAAAACCTGCGCAATTAATTTTGTTTTAAGGCCACAGGCATAGAAGATTATATTAAAGCCAGACGAGACAGTTTGCGCATGTCACAGATCACCGTCTATTTGAAATTGAACCCATGAAGGTCAATTGAATCATCTCAGGACCATTAACCAGGATGGCCCAATAAGAGCAGTTTTTTTAAGCCCAAGAGGGCAAAGAGAGATGGTATCGTTTTTTTTTCCCTATTGGCAAAATAATGAATGGGGACAAAATCAGCAACACTGGGAATAAGAATAAGGAACATATAGGCAGTCAGGTTTTAAAGAGACTCAGATGTAGGCCTTGGGCCTGGAACTAGAAACTGAAATACAGGAGGTCAGACTTTGCAATTAGAAGTTGGTCTATAAATAAAAAGTAAAATGACAAAAACAAATAAGTCAAGCCCACGGGGTTTATTATTTTCTTCTCATTTTTTCAAAGCAAGATGGAGTGAAGTGGGATTCGCTTTGATTTGCAGGTTTACTTGCTGTTTGGTGAAATAAAGCAGTTTGATAATTCGCATCTGGCCTCGTCTGACTGAGTATTTCTCAGTTCACCTTTGGAACGTGGAGAAGCACATGACCAAACCCGGTTTGTGAGCACACAATATCAAGTTCAGATCACAAGGGTCCTTCTCTTACACCCCTGGGTTAACCTATCTGGCAGCAGGCTTGTAAATAGAAAGTGAGACAAGTCTACATTGGCATCACAATTGCGGACATGTTAACAGATGTATCGGTTTACAAACTGATACATGAAAACAACCAGCAAAAGGAATGGAGTTATTTCAAATTGAATTCTTCTTTAGAGCCGAATCCTTTTGGAACAAAAATCCTTGTCTTAATCCAGTAAGGGCAGGAAGGAAGCTGTCAGTACCAAACCCCACCCCCTGCTCCTCAAGGTATCACCGGCTGATATGTTGTGTCAATTTAAACCCAGACCCTTTTATATTTATATAAAAAAATAACAAAAGGATCAAGTGATGAAAAATTGCTTTTTTTTTAAAAAAAGGTCTCAAAAATAGAGGTTTTGCAAAACCAGCCGCAGAGAGGAGGCCGCTGACTTGCATCTTTCTTTCACAATCGCCCTGCTCATCAAACACATTCGGGGGCGCAGCTCGGCCCCGGCGGCAGCCCCGGCTCTTTACCTGTCATCTGCGCCAGACAGTCTCACTGACATAGAAAGTATTAACGGTAAAGCATCCGAGGGGCGGCCGGAGCCGGAACCATTCCCCCAGCCCCGAGTCAAAAGGTTTTATGAATGGGTTTACAGCGGGCTCTACTGATATTAAAATCTCACCTTTGAACAAATAATCGTATTCATCCTCTCTGCTCCCCATCTTCCACCACTCTTATTGTCCGACTCGGCTCGCCGCACCGGATAAAGCAATCATCAAGATCCTGGTTTCTGCCGAAGCCCAAGGTTCCTTCCGGGATCGAGCAGGAGGAGGCAGAGCTCTTAAAGCTGTACTGTCCCTGCACCCACTCACCGTGCGACACAAAATAGGAAAATGCTGGGCATCGCCCCAGCAATTCTACCCCTGGAAATATTACGGAGACTTTAAAAAAAATTATAATGATAGGCTGCGTGGAACTACCCTTGATTGGTTCCACTCTTACCTATGGGATCACAGCCAGAGCATCCCCAACAATGGCTTCTCTTCCCATCCCCACACCGGTGCCCCTGGAGTGCCCCAAGGCCCCCACTTCTTCCTCAGTTTCCACATGTACGCTGACAACAGCTCGACCCAACACCCCTCTCAACCCCTCCGCTGCCTCTGTGTTGTCAGACTGCTTCTCTGACAGCAGTCTTGGATGAGCCAAAATTTCCTCCAGCTAATCATTGGGAAGACTGAACCCATTGTCTTCAGCCCACAGCACAAATTCCATATCCTGGCCACCGATTCCATCCTCTTCCCCGGCCACTGTCTTAGGCTGCACCAGACTGTTCGCAACCTCAGCATCCCCTTCAACCCTGAGCTGAGCTCCCAACTCCATATCCTCTGCATCACATAGACTGTCTACTTCCATTTCTGTAACATCGCACACCTCCACCCCTGCTTTAGCCCATCTGCTGCCAGAACCCTCATCCATGTGTTTGTCACCTCCAGACTTGACTATTCCAATGCCCTCCTGCCAGCCTCCCATCTTTCACCCTTTATAAACTTCAGTTCAACCAAAACTCTGCTGCCGTTATCCTATCCCTTACCATCACCCCTATCCTCGATGACCCACATTGGCTTCTGGTCCCCCCAAAGCCTTAAATTTAAAATGAACATCCTTGTGTTTAAATCTCTTCATAACCTAATCTCTCCATATCTCTGTAACCTCCTCCAGCCCTATAATGTCCTCGAACTTTCTGTTCCTCTGACTCTGGCCTCATGCATCCCTTCCCCCTCCCTTTGCCTCACCATTGGTGGGCATACCTTCAGCTGTCTAGGCCCTACACTCAGGAATTACCTCCCTAAACCTTTCTGCCTGTCAACCTTCCCCTCCTCCTTTAAGACCGTACTTAAATCCCATCTGTTTGACCAAGCTATTGATCATCCCTCCTAATATCTTCTTCTTGGCCTCAGCATCTATTTTATTCTGATTAAGCCTTTGTGAAACACGTTGGGACATTTATTTTCTATGTTAAATGTGCTATATAAATGTAAGTTGTAGTTGTATTAGTAAAGGATAAACCTCCATATTGTGATTTCTAAATACTCATTAATGTAGTGTCTGTACCTTTAAGAGAGAACTACTTTTGCAGCTCCTGTATACTGTAGTACCAGCAGTGACCACACCTGTATATAAGCCTTGAGCATGCCTCTGTACTGTTAGTCTTTAGATTACCCTCCTCCAGTAAACACCTGTTGATTGTTAATTTACAGCCTCCGTCTAGTTATTGGAAAACATCATACTTTAAGAATCACGGATTCAACAGTGGCGACGAGGTCGATTCGAATCTACCTGCAACTCTGCATTTCCTTTCAAGGATTCGCTCCGGGAGGACGGTGGAAGAAAGTCGAGGCCAGAAGCACGGGCGTCGACCACGAGCAACCGCCCAGTCATCTGGCAGAGAGTGAACATCGCAGGGGAGGCTGTTGAGAGCTGGGCTTGGTTCTCCAGCCACGACGATCCAGCAACAGACTGGCAACAGGTACAACGCAGACCCTTCCCGGACAGCGGCGGCTGGAGCCGACCAACGGCACAGAAAAGGCCGAGCAGCGTCGACGGGGTAAGAGAGAGGGTGAAGCGCACAGGGCGCAGCCGGGGGTTGAAAACCGAGCGGCGTCGACGGAAAACAAAAAGAGAGAGAGGATAAAGCAGCAGCCGGGTTCAGGACCGAGCGGCGGGAACGAGAGAGGCGCACAGGAGAATGCGCAGAGCACAGCCAGGGCTCAAGGGCTGAAAAGCGTCCGTGGGGGAAAGAAAGGAAGCGTGGGAGACGCCATTGAGCCGCGGAGAAGAAGGGAGAGCGCGGGAGACGCCATTTTAGACAGTTTAATCACACCCAGGGATGCCGAAGAGTGGTAGTATCACTGCGTTCGATAATGAAGTCGAAGATTGGGCGACATATGTGGAACGCATTGAGGTGTACTGCAAGGCGAATGAAGTGCCAGACGCTAGGAAAGCACTGGTTTTGTTGAATTCCATGGGTGCAAAAACTTATGGCTTACTGCGAAACCTAATAACCCCAGAGAAGCCAGTGGATAAGAATTTCGAAAGCATAGTGGAAATCCTACAGGACCACTTAAACCCCACACCGCTGCTGATAGCAGAAAGATTTAAGTTCCACAAAAGGAACCAGCATAAAGATGAAAGTAATGCTGAGTACTTAACGGAACTGCGCAAGCTATCAAAACACTGCCAGTTTGGATTGGGACTAGCAGATACGTTAAGGGACAAGTTTGTGTGTGGGCTTCAAAGTGAAGGAACCCAGAAACGGCTTCTACCAGAAAAGGATCTTACGCTGGACAAGGCTTTCAGCATGGCAGTATCACACGAAGCAGCCGCACGGGGCGCTGCAGAGATACAACGGAGACCGCAAGAATATGGCACCAATGAAATGTCATATGGAGCAGGGAAGTGTTATCGCTGCGGCAGAACAACACACGACCAGAAGGATTGTTGGTTCAAGGACCAAGTGTGCAGACAGTGTGGAAAAGCAGGACACATAGCAAGAGTCTGCAGGTCAGGGAAGAAAACCAGCTGCAAGAAATCTCCACAGGAGAAGTACAAAAAGGTACATAAGGTGATGGACAGTAGTTCAGACGAACAGAAAAGTGACACAGACTCCGGAAGCAAGGAGCTGGGTTGTCTGAAACTACATAAGGTAATCAAAATGGAGGATCACCAGACTATCTGGGTCACACTCAAGATAGACGGGGTCCAAGTGAAAATGGAATTGGACACAGGATCAGCCCTAACAGTCATAAACCAAAGGGACTACAAGTGGCTATTTTCACATATACCCTTGAAAGCTACAGAGATTGTCTTGAAGACGTACACGGGGCAAAAAGTCTACCCCAAAGGAAAAATAAGGGTGAACGTGATATACAAAGGCCAGGAAATACCCAAAATGGACCTATATGTATTGCCAGATGGCGGACCACCACTACTAGGATGTGAATGGATCCGGAAGATACAATTAGATTGGCATTCCATACAGGCACTGAAGGTTGAGGCCAAAAAGGATGACGACGTCACACCTGGATGACTGTCAAAAATGCTAACTGACGCACAAGAAGTGTTCCAGGAGGGACTCGGAACACTAAAACGCATAACAGCGACGATTAAAATAGAGGAAAATGCAAGCCCAACGTTTTTTAAGGCCAGACCGGTGCCTTATGCGATCCGACCAGCCGTCGAAGCAGAGCTGGAAGGGTTGGAATGTTCAGGAGTACGGTCCAAAGTAGACTGGAGCGAGTGGGCTACACCCATCGTTCCTGTAATGAAGAGGTCGTTGAGTAATACGCCTGGGGAACCAAAGAAGGTCCGCATCTGTGGGGATTTTAAGATGACAGTGAACCCAGTCCTTCACACGGTACAATATCCACTTCCACGGATTGAGGATATTTTCGCCTCGCTATCTGGAGGGAAACGCTTCACCAAAATTGATCTGGCCCAGGCGTACCTGCAAATGGAGGTAGAAGAAGCCTCGAAACAATACCTCACGATCAACACTCAAAAAGGTCTCTACCAATACAACCGGCTGGTGTTCGGGGTAGCATCGGCTCCGGCTATTTGGTAAAGGGCAATGGATCAAGTCCTGCAACGGATTCCAGGGACCCAGTGTTATTTGGACGACACCCTGGTCATGGGTGAAAATGACAGTGATCACCTCGCCAACCTGGAGAAGGTGCTCACTAGATTAAAGGAATATGGGCTACGAGCTAATTGCCACAAGTGCGAGTTTTTCCAGAAGCAGATCTCGTATTGTGGCCACATTATTGATGAAGAGGGGTTACATAAGTCCCCTGAAAAGATTGAGGCAGTAGTCAAGGCTCCAGCACCGGAAAATGTGTCACAACTGAGGTCGTTCCTCGGGCTGGTGAACTACTACCATAAGTTCTTACCAAATTTGTCTACAGTATTACACCCACTGAACACCCTACTGCAAACGGGGGTACCATGGAAGTGGAATGACAAATGTAAACGAGCTTTCCAGAAGTGCAAAGAATTGATCACATCAAAAGAGGTGTTGGCCCATTTCAACCCAGCACTACCAATTCGGTTGGCATGTGATGCATCACCCTATGGTATTGGAGCGGTGCTGTCGCACAAATTCCCAGACGGGTTGGAGAGGCCAGTAGCCTTTGCGTCTCGGTCACTAACCTCAGCCGAGCGCAACTACGCCCAGATCGACAGGGAGGCCCTCAGCCCATTATGGGGAGTAAAATAATTCAACCACTATCTGCATGGGCAGAAGTTCACCTTGCTGACTGACCACCAACCACTTGTCTCCATCTTTAATCCAAAGAAGGGCGTTCCGGTGATGACTGCGCAACGGCTACAAAGATGGTCCCTTTTTCTAGGGGCGAACCAATATGAAATAGAGTATAAGGGCACGAAACAGCATGGAAACGCTGATGGGCTATCACGCCTGCCACTGCCTACTGTGGAGGAAGCACCAGCAGTGGACCCTATCGAAATATTTTATTCGTCGATAATTGAACGATTGCCAGTAACTAACGCGGATACAGAGAAGGAGACCTGCAATGATCCGACACTGTCTCGGGTATATGATTTGACGGTGAAGGGATGGCCAACACATGGCGAGTCACTGTTGCCAGCATTCTCATCCAGAAGAGAACAGCTGTCAGTATGCCAGGGGACAGTGATGTGTGGATCCCGAGTGGTAATTCCACCCAAGTTAAGGGAGAGAGTGCTCAATGAGCTTCACTAAGGCCATCTGGGAGGGGTGAAAATGAAAAGCCTTGCTAGGGCTTATGTGTGGTGGCTGGGGATCGATCAACAAATCGAGAACCTAACAAAGAGCTGCTCAGGATGCCAGAAGGTCCAAAATGCACCACCACATGCCCCTCTACACCCATGGGAGTGGCCCTCCTCTCCATGGCAACGGGTGCATATTGATTTTGCTGGTCCATTCATGGACTCAATGTTCTTAATAGCAGTGGATGCGCACTCGAAATGGCCTGAGGTGATCAAAATGTCCTCAACCACTACAGAGAAAACGATTGCAGTCCTACGGACCATATTTGCCAGGAACGGCTTGCCAGAGCAGATTTGCTCTGATAACGGACCACAGTTTGTGTCCGAAGAGTTTCAGAAATTTATGAGAAGGAATGGGGTAAGGCATTACACATCCGCCCCGTATCATCCAGCCACAAATGGATTGGCTGAGAGGTTCGTACAAACCTTTAAAAAGACGATAAGGGCCATGTGCGATGATGAAATTCCACTACAGCATAAGGTGGACAATTTCCTGTTAGCCTACAGAAATGCGACACATGCAGTTACCAACCAGACCCCGGCCATGATGTTCTTTAACCGAAGGTTGAGATCTCGTCTGGATTTGCTCAGACCAAATGTGCGAAGAAATGTTGAGGATAAGCAATTCCAGCACATCAATGAGAAGCCGACAAGGAGCTTCAAGGTAGGACAACCAGTCTTGGCCCACGACTACCAAACAGAGAAATGGCAACCCGGAATGATATGCACACGGCAGGGGCCACTAATGTACACAGTGGATGTCGGGGAGAACATTGTGAGACGCCACGTCGACCAGATCCTAGCGTCACAGGAACGAGTCAACCCCATGTCTCGCGTACCTGGGGATGAACCTGACATATCGGTAGCATCTACCTCAGAAACAGTAGCAGCGGAACCTGATGAACTAACCGACGAAAAGGGGCCAGAATCGCCTCCGCACCAAGAACAAGAACCTCAGGAAAGGCGCTATCCAGAAAGGATCAGGAAGCCGCCCCAAAGACTGAATCTATAAATGGACTATTTCAGTTTAATGTGCATGTTAAAGTGTTAACTGTTATTTGAATGTTATGTGTACTGTTAATCTAAAATGGGAGGAATTGTAGTGTATGTACCTTTAAGAGAGAACTACTTTTACAGCTCCTGTATACTGTAGTACCGGCAGTGACCACACCTGTATATAAGCCTTGAGCATGTCTCTGTACTGTTAGTCTTTAGACTACCCTCCTCCAGTAAACACCTGTTGATAGTTAATTTACAGCCTCCGTCTAGTTATTGGAAAACATCATACTTTAAGAATCACGGATTCAACAATTAAGTTGAAAAATGTTACTGCGGGAAAATAGAACACTTAATTTCAGATACCCAGTGTCAGCATTAAGCCATGGAGGTCAGGTCCGGCACAAGTTAAATACAAAATAGAACTCTCTTTATGCTGCCCCATCAAATACTCCCAGGCCAGGTACAATTCTCTCACAATGCTTTCTGAAAAGCACCATTTTTTCCTCAGTAAATAAATTTCTAATTTCTGAAATAAGGACTTAACCATAAAAAACAAATTTAAAAATTATATATTTCACAACATGATTAATTTTTCCATTGTGTCTTTTAATATCTTCATTAATGTTTTTGCTTGACGTTATCAGCCTCTCCCAAAGGCCTGGGTGGGCCTGTTACTTCTGCCCAGAGGTGTGGTGCTGTGAGCTGAATTTGGATTGTGCAGTCTGAGCTGAGGTTAAATTTACAGAGTGGTTTTTTTTAGTGAAGAGAGGTTGTGTAAGAGAAAAAAGACTGTGTGGTGATTACACACTTGTTGTAGTCTTTGTTTTGTGTTCGAAAACATTAGAAAGAGAAAGACAGAGAGACTGGGGTTGGAAGAAAGAAGGGGGGTCAAAAGGAGAAAGAGTATGTCCTTTTTCATGTAAGGTCAGTTCAATTTTCAGAAAAAAATCAGTTGAATTTGAAGTAGCTTACCAGTTTTCTGATGAAAAATCATTGACGTGAAATGTTAACTCTCCCTCCACAGATGCTGCCTAACCTGCTGAGTATTTCCAGCATTTTCTGTTTTCTGCCAAATGCTCACACTCCTGGGCTCAGAACGGGAATGTTTCCTATTCCGTGAAATTTTCCTCAGCCAACTGCCTGAACAGGTACAAACTGCCTTGGCCAGATCTGAAGCTGAAGACTGCACAACACTCGCGGCAGAGGCTGACAAAATTTTCGCTGTAACTCGGCAGTACTGCGGCGCCATGAGGCACCCATCCCCCACAGACGCCGCCCCAGCTGGGCTGTGTTTCTACCGTGCACAGTTCAGCGCGAAGGCTAAGCGTTGCTGCCCTCCCTGCAGTTTTCCCCCCCAAAAAAATCAGCATCATCTGACACTGCGGCCACCGAGGAACGGGTCTAACGGGCACCCCGCGGCCGTGATGGCCATCGGCAAGGCGGGAAAATTGCTCTTCATCACCGATACCCTCTCCGGTCGTCGTTTTCTGTGCAACACCGGAGCGCAGTGCAGCATTTTACCCGCGTCCACCCTCGATGTGCAGACGGGGAATCACGGCCCCGCCCTTGAAACGGCCAATGGCGGCACAATTCGGATCTTCGGCAGACGGCGAGTAGAGTTGTGCCTTGGGGGGCAACGTTTTCCCTGGGAGTTTGTTACGGCCAAAGTTTCCCAGCCCCTCCTCGGCGCGGATTTCCTGTGCGCCAACAGCCTCCTGGTCGATGTTCGGAACCGGTGGCTGATCAACGCGGCCACTTTTAATTCTCTTCCGTGTTACCGCAGTAACACTACGTCACGCACCGTCTCCTGTGCGCTCCCGACTCCTGATGAGTTCGCTCGCCTGCTCAGCGAATTCCCCGACCTGACAAGACCCACGTTCTCCTCCACAGCCACGAAACATGGTGTGGAACACCACATGACCACCAACGGCCCCCCGGTCTACGTGTGGGCCCGGCGCCTGGAACCTGGTAAGCTGGCGGTCGCAAAGGCGGAGTTCGCCACCATGGAATGGTTAGGGATTATTCACCAGTCGAATAGTCCCTGGTCTTTGTTGTGTATGTAATATGTATGTTGCTTTAAACCTATGGCCAGGGCAGCACTACTTTGTAGGGCGTAGTGATACCGTAGTACCACCCCTGGCCATAGGGGTATAAATAGTACTGTGGGTACTGATTTCCCCTCAGTTCCCGCCTGCTGGTATTAAGTAAAGACCTACGTTGAATCTTCCAAGCTGTCTCTTCATTACTGGATTAAGTATAGACACATACTTTATACTGGCGACAAGTAAGGTTCGAACTCACCAGTACACGGTGCAACAAAGCAACGGCAGCAGTACGGAGAGAGAAGGAGAGACGCTTCTTACCAGCCAGCCTGCAGGGTCCAGCGGCAACCAAAGGAAATCGCCCAGCACTCCAGGTTCGGAGGAACAGACTCCAGCGTCGACCAAAGGAAATCGCCCAGCACTCCAGGTACGAGAGGCGCAGAGTTCAGCGGCGACCAAAGGAAATCGACCAGCACTCCACGTACGAGAGATGCAGAGCCCAGCGGCGACCAAAGGAAATCGCCCAGCACCCCAGGTACGAGAGGAGCAGCAGCAACAGAGAGGGGCGCTCCAGCCATGGGGCAAAAGTCCACCCAGGGCCAGGTAACTGAAATCCTTCCCGGGGAACGGGTGCTGCAAGGAACGGGCAGGCGAGCTGGGGAATAAACGGAGCCACGAGGACTAGCACGCCATCTAGTGGACAAAAGGGAAAAGTTTTTCTTTTCCTCCAGCAGTTTAAAATACAAAAAAAAGCGCCATCTAGTGGACAAAGGGGAAAGCGATCTGGGGAACAAACGGAACCACGAGGACTGGCACGCCATCTAGTGGACAAAAGGGGAAAAGTTTTTTCTCTTCAAAGTTTTTTCTCTTCAGCAGTTAAAATGTCTAAAGAAGGGTGGTTGGCACCATTTGTGGAGGACACAGAAGAATGGGAGGCCTATATCGAAAGGCATGAACTTTATTGCATAGTAAACAAGGTGGAAGATGACCAAAAGGTAGCAACCTTATTAAATTTTATGGGGGCAAAAACATACGGGCTGCTGAGGAATCTTCTTACTCCAGAAAAGCCAGCGGACAAAACGTACGCCCAAATTGTTGATACGTTAAGGGAACATTTAAACCCTAAGCCACCATTTATAGCGGAAAGGTACCGCTTCTACAGACGCGACCAAAGGAATGATGAGTCGCAGGCAGCATATTTAGCTGAGCTCAGAAGGTTGTCCAAACATTGCCAGTTTGGAGCCATATTGACGGACGCGATCAGAGACAGATTTGTCTGTGGCATGTTAAATGAGAATACACGTAAACGGTTGCTAGCCAAGAAACAGCTCAGCCTAGATCAGGCGATTGAAATTGCATCGGGCCCACGAAGCAGCAGCACAGGGTGCGGCTCAAATACGACAAAACACAACCGGCTATGACACCCATGAGGTGACATTTCACAAAGGTAAATGCTACCGTTGTGGCAAAACCACCCACGACCAAAGTAATTGTTGGTTTCGTGATAAAATATGCCGGCAGTGTGGGAAAAAGGGGCACATAGCGAAAGTTTGCCGGTCTGGTACGAAACCCAATCGTGGGGGCAATCCGAGCAGTACCAAGACAAGGACAAAAATACATAAGATGTCTGACAGTAGCTCAGACGAGTCACAGGAAGGCACAAAAGCAGAGCCTAAAGGTCTAGGATGTCTCAAGTTATATGGTGTAGACAAAACGGAGGACCACAGCACAATGTGGGTTAAAATGACGGTAGCAGGCGTCGAAGTTAATATGGAGCTGGACACGGGTTCAGCCCTATCAGTAATTAATGAACAAGATTATAACAGGCTGTTCAAAAGCATTCCCTTAAAGGATACGGAAATTAAATTAAAAACATATATGGGACAAAAAGTTTACCTGAAGGGAAAAATGCAAGTAACAGTTAAATACAACGGCAGAAAAGTGCCAGGACTTTATTTATACGTCCTACCAAACGGTGGACCACCACTTTTGGGTAGGGAATGGATAAGAAAAATCAACTTCAACTGGAAGTCGATACACGAGTTAAAAGTAGAGACCACCACGGATGATGCAACCATGACAAGCAAGCTGTCGAAACTATTGACAAAAACGCCAGAGGTGTTCCAACAAGGGCTGGGGACCTTAAAGGACATTAGAGCAAAAATAACTATTGCTCAAGACGCAAACCCCAAGTTTTGTAAGGCCAGACCGGTGCCTTATGCCATTCGGCCAGCGGTGGAAGCAGAACTGGACGCCTTAGAGAGTGCAGGTGTCCTTACAAAGATTGAGTGGAGCGAGTGGGCCACGCCCATCGTCCCAGTTATAAAGAAATCTGCAAATAACACACCGGGGGAACCAAAGAAGGTTCGCATTTGCGGGGATTTTAAGATAACTATTAACCCAGTCCTGCACACGGTACAGTATCCACTGCCGTGGATAGAAGACATATTCGCATTGTTAGCTGGGGGTAGACACTTTACGAAGATTGACCTTTGTCAAGCTTATTTACAGATGGAGGTGGAGCAGGACTCGAAAAAGCTCCTAACGATTAACACACACAAGGGATTGTACCAGTACAATCGCCTGGTATTTGGTGTGGCGTCCGCCCCGGCAATATGGCAGAGGACCATGGAACAGGTCCTACAGGGCATTCCAGGAACGCAATGCTACCTGGATGACATCCTGGTGACAGGACAAACGGATAACGACCACCTCGCTAACCTGGAGCGAGTACTTCTGCGGTTACAACAATACGGACTCAGAGCGAACAAGCAGAAATGTGAGTTTTTCCAGGAACGTATCTCATACTGTGGTCACATTATAGATAAGGAAGGCCTGCACAAGTCCCCGGAAAAGATCGAGGCAGTAGTGAAGGCCCCGCCCCCTGAGAATGTATCTCAGTTACAATCATTCTTAGGCCTTATAAACTATTACCATAAGTTCCTCCCCAACTTATCGTCCATTTTACATCCACTAAATTCATTGCTGCAAAAGGGAGTCTCCTGGAATTGGGACGAAGCATGTGAGGCTGCTTTTAAAAAGGGTAAACAACTCATCACATCAAAGGAAGTGCTCGCACACTTTGACCCAAAAATGCCAATGAGGTTGGCATGTGACGCCTCCCCGTACGGTATAGGGGCAGTGTTGTCACACAAATTTCCCAACGGGACGGAGAGGCCAATAGCATTTGCCTCAAGGTCATTAACTACAGCCGAAAGAAACTATGCGCAAATCGACAGGGAGGCCCTCAGTCTGGTGTGGGGTGTAAAAAAATTCCACCACTACCTGCATGGGCAACGTTTCACACTACTGACGGATCATCAACCGTTGGTGTCGATATTCAATCCAACAAAAGGGGTGCCCCTGATGACGGCCCAAAGGCTACAGAGATGGTCACTGTTCTTAGGAGCACACCAGTACCTTATCGAATATAAGGGTACCAAACAGCATAGCAATGCGGATGGCCTGTCGCGGCTACCCTTGCCTACCGAGATCGAAGAGATAGTACAGGACCCCGTGGAAATATATCATACGGCTGTTATGGAACACTTGCCCATCACCAGCCAATGTATCGAGCGGGAAACACGGAACGACCCGACATTGGCAAGGGTTTACAAATTAACCGTGAAAGGCTGGCCAGCGCAGGGTGACGCATCATTGCCGGCATTTTCGGCAAGGAAGGACCAGTTGTCCGTCTGCCGGGGCACATTGATGTGCGGAGCCAGGGTAGTGGTCCCTCAAAAATTACAACATAAAGTGTTGCAGGACTTACACGAAGGTCATCTGGGGGGTGTCAAAATGAAAAGCCTCGCCAGAGCCTACGTCTGGTGGCCCGGCATTGACAGGGACATTGAGGAAGTAGCAAAAGCGTGCCAAGGATGCCAGATGGTACAGAACGTACCAGCACAAGCCCCACTACATCCGTGGGAGTGGCCCTCAACGCCGTGACAAAGGATCCACGTGGACTTCGCTGGCCCCTTCATGGATGCGATGTTCCTTATTGTAGTGGACGCCCATTCAAAATGGCCGGAGGTCATAAAGATGTCATCAACGACAGCCGAAAAGACGGTCGCAGTCTTAAGGACCATTTTTGCCCGAAACGGGGTGCCCGAGCAAGTCTGTTCGGACAATGGGCCACAATTTGTGGCAGAAGAATTTCAAGCATTCCTAAAAAGGAATGGAGTGCGACATTATACGTCCGCACCATATCATCCGGCTACAAATGGGCTGGCAGAGCGATTTGTACAGACTTTTAAAAAGGCCATCAAGGCGATGGGAGAGGAAAGGTTGCCACTACAACACAAGGTGGACAACTTCCTATTCGCATACCGTAATGCTGCACATACGGTGACCAACCAGGCCCCCGCTGTCATGTTCTTTAATAGAAGGTTAAGGTCTCGCCTTGAATTGCTCAAACCAAACATTCGGAGAGATGTGGAAAACTGAGTATTTCGTAGGGCTCCTGACAGACAGACACAGAGCTTCGAGGTGGGGCAGCAAGTGTTGGCCCGTGATTATAGGAAGGAAAAGTGGCGGGCTGGTACGATAAAGGCCCGCCAGGGACCCTTGATGTACACAGTTGAGACAGGGGAAGGCATAATCAGACGACATGCTGATCAACTTGTGGAGTCCAGAAACCCAACTGATTCACTACCTCAAACGTCTCAGCACATTGTTACAGCGGAATCACGGCCCAGCTCGTCGTTACAGAGGTCTCAGGATTGCGAGGAGTTCAGCACTCCAGTGACCTCCACGGCACAGGATGTGCCATCAGACACCGACGAGTCCAGCGATGAAGGGGTGACGGAAGTACCGCCGCCTACACCGAGACCGACTAGAGAAAGACATTATCCTAGTCGAGACAGGAGGCCTCCTCAGAGACTGAATCTATAACCTGTTTCTGCTTATATATATATATAAGTAGACAACTCTTGATGTAAATCTGTTATGTAGATTGTGTTACCAAATGTTATTAGCCCTAGTTATGGGGCATCCATTGACTTAATTGCACGGGTACGTTTTAATTAAAAGGGGAGGAATGTTGTGTATGTAATATGTATGTTGCTTTAAACCTATGGCCAGGGCAGCACTACTTTGTAGGGCGTAGTGATACCGTAGTACCACCCCTGGCCATAGGGGTATAAATAGTACTGTGGGTACTGATTTCCCCTCAGTTCCCGCCTGCTGGTATTAAGTAAAGACCTACGTTGAATCTTCCAAGCTGTCTCTTCATTATTGGATTAAGTATAGACACATACTTTATAGTCTTCACCCCTCCATATCGTCCCGAAGCCTGGCGGCGGATGGCGGCCATGCGGCGACTACCGACGACTAAACGACGCCACCACTCCTGATCGGTACCCGATTCCCCATATCCAGGATTTCTCTGCCCATTTGGCAGGGAACACAGTTTTCTCAAAAGTCGACCTCGTCCGAGGCTACCACCAGGTCCCAGTTCATCCACAGGATGTCCAGAAGACCGCAGTCATCGCCCCATTCGGCCTCTTCGAGTTTTTACGGATGCCGTTTGGGTTAAAGAACGCCGCCCAGGCTTTCCAACGCCTGATGGACTCCGTACTGCGGGACCTCAAGTTCCTCTTCGTCTACCTGGATGATATTCTAATTGCCAGTCCTACCAAGGAAGAACATACCTGTCACCTACCCACCCTTTTTCGACGCCTCAGCCAACACGGCCTGATTATCAACCCAGCCAAGTGTCAGTTTGGCCTGCACCAAATTGACTTCCTGGGGCATCGCATCACCTCAGAGGGAGCGGTTCCTTTACCTTCGAAGGTAGAGGCGGTGACATCCTTTCCACGCCCGCAGAACATAAAGGCCCTGCAGGAATTCCTAGGCATGGTAAATTTTTACCACCGTTTCGTGCCTAAGGCGGCACTACTCATGCGACCCCTGTACAAGGCCCTCAAGGGCAAGACTGGCAAGAACCCGGTAGACTGGACGGACGACATGGCCCGAGCGTTCGCCGACACCAAAAGCGCCTTAGCCAACGCGACTATGCTGGCGCACCCGCTGCCAGGTGCTACCATCGCCCTCACCACCAACGCGTCGGACTACGCAGTCGGTGCCGTGCAACAGCAGTGGGTGAACGGGACGTGGCAGCCGTTGGCATTCTTCAGCCGTCAACTACGGCAGAACGAGAGAGCATACAGCACGTTCGACCGGGAGTTGCTCGCCCTTTTTCTGGCCATCCGCCATTTTCGGTTCCTTCTGGAAGGACATCCTTTCACCGCCTTTGTGGACCATAAACCGCTGACCTTTGCAATGTCCAAGGCCGCCGAACCATGGTCAGCCCGACAGCAGCGTCAACTGACCTACATATCCGAATTCACCATGGATATACGGCACGTGGCCGGTAAGGACAACCTGGTGGCAGACTGCCTCTCCCGCGCGATCGCCAATACGGTTCATTTGGGCATCGACTACGCCCTCATGGCAGCGGACCAAGCCTCAGACCCGGAAGTCCAAACTTCCAGAACGGCCATCACTGGCCTCCAGTTGGCCGACGTCAAGTTCCATTCGGCAGGTACCATGCTGTTGTGTGACGTCTCCATACAGGATCCTTGCCCTGTCGTGCCGGTTGTCTGGCGCCACAAAGTGTTTGACGCCATACATGGGTTGTCACACCCTGGAATGAAGGCCTCTCAGAAACTGATGTCCGCGAAATTTGTATGGCATGGCATGCACAAAGATTTCCGCGACTGGGCCAACACCTGCGTGGTCTGCCAAAAGGCTAAGGTACAGCGCCACATCAAAGCTCCGTTGGCCGCCTTCACAGTTCCGGAGCGACGTTTTGACCATGTCAACGTGGACCTGGTAGGACCACTCCCACCCTCCCATGGTTTTTCACACATCCTGACCATGGTTGACCGCACCACCAGATGGCCAGAGGCGGTTCCCCTGTCATCCACTACTTCGGCGGACGTGGCCAGGGCATTCATTTCCTCCTGGATCGCCCGTTTCGGAGTGCCTGCAGATATTTTGTCGGACAGGGGACCGCAGTTTTCCTCCGAACTCTGGAATGCAGTGGCCCAAGGACTCGGTGTCAAATTACACCGCACCACAGCCTACCACCCACAGGCAAATGGCCTCTGCGAACGCTTCCACTGCTCAATGCAAGCCGCCCTGAGGGCCAGCCTCCAGGACGCTGGATGAGCAGACAAGCTACCGTGGGTCCTGTTGGGCCTTCGCACGGCCCCCAAAGAAAACCTTCACTCTTCATCTGCGGAACTCACGTACGGTCAGCCGCTGCGGGTCCCAGGGGACTTCCTACCAATATCGACGGAGCCATGGTCCGCTTCTGCCCAGCTTGCTAGTCACCAAGAGGCGGCCAGATGTTTCGCACCGGTGCCCACTTCGCTCCACGGGCTGCAGAGGTCACACGTTCCCACGGAGCTTCACAAGGCTGAGTACGTTTTTATTCGCCATGACGCACATAGGGATCCACTCAAGACCCCATATACCGGTCCCTTTCGCATGTTGGAAGCAGGGGACAAAACCTTCACGGTAGATGTCGGTGGTAAACCGGACCACATTTCGGTCGATCGCTTAAAGCCAGCAGATTTGGACCTCGACCGCCCCGTCGAGACAGCACAACCGCTGAGACAGGGTCGGCCACCCATCGTCGTTACGGCAGACCAAGTGCGACCGCCCGCCAGACCGCCGGCCGCCCTGCAGCCTCCGCCTCGAGAGTACAGGAGTTGTTCTGACAGGCTCGTCAGACCCCCTCACCGTTTGAGTTTGTCCGTTAAAGCGAATTCTGAGGGGGTGCATGTGGCAGAACCACTGAATGACTCTGGCTAACTGTACATAATTCTCTTTAACGATGTTCTAAAACCAGCCTAAGCCTGTACCATTTTGTTAGGCATTACTGGGTTTTGTATATAGAGTTTACATGTACGGGGCGTGGCCCCTTTAAGAGCGCGGGAAAACGCGGGCAAACGCAATGACGTCACGTCGCAAACCACGTGACTGCCCAGGCAGTCCTCGTGGCATCTCCGTTGAGTAAAGACCTGTTTCATTGTTCTCCTGTGTCGATCTCAATTATTCGTAGGAATTCGGCAATTCCTACAGGGGGTTATTTTAACTTATATTGCCGGGCGAATAATGGGTGATAGTGAATTGGCAGCCTCTTTACACCTCTCCCGATTTGGTGTAAATCCTGCTGCTCCCGGCTCCACATTCAAGTAAGTTACTTACGTTCAAGGTTGTCAGGCGCTCCCCAGGGCTGATTTCCCTGAGTGCAGCCTGCGATGGCGCTGGCTGTCTCAAAGCTAACCAATGTTGGAGCGGGGACCTTAAGCAGGCGTAGGCCTCTTATTCACATTTGCAATGGGCCTAGTCTGCTTCAGGCGTGGGTAAAGGATGTCCCTTGTTTGTCCTCGCCCAATATGGTGGTTGGCGCCTGCTTCCTGCCTGCCATTTTGGGGCCTTAGTAGGCCACGTGGCACCTAAAAAATGGGCACAATTATGCGGTCCAATTTCGAGGCCCATAAATAAAATATTTTAATTATTTTTCATCTCATATTTCTGTGTCTCATGTAGCAGAGGCATCCGTTTTTAAGGTTGCTAATGTGTTTAATGAAATTTCATCATCATCGGAAAATAGAATCAGGAGTCGGCCATTTAGTCCATTCAGCATGTCCTCCCAATGTATCACTATTTTTAATCACAACTTTCTGTCCTTTTTTCCTGTCCTTGAATATTCTTACTTGTCAAGTAAGTATCTGTCTCGCTTTTAAACACCTCAGTTGCACTTCCAACTGGGGAATCACTATTATGAACAAAGAAAGAAACCAGTTGATTTTTCTTCTCCTAAATCCAGGGTAAGGCCACTTGTAGTACTGAGGCAACTTGCAGCAGTAAGGCCAATTGTAGCTCTGAGAAATTGTAATTCTAGGGGCAATTGAGCTCTCAGGTCTCCTGTAGCTTCGAGGCCACTTGTAACATTGAGGGCAATTATAGCACTGAGGACAACTGTAGCGCTGAGGCTGACTAGTGCTAAGGTCAAAACACTGCCAACCAGTTAAATCAGCACAGCCAGTTGTGGAACCTGGGGCTTACCTGCTCTGTGTGGCTCAGCTAGTCACTGAGTGGTGTATTTCTACACTGAGGCATTGAATGAGCCCACATACATTATATTAACCAATTAGTTGCCAATCTTCTGCATTTTATATGGACAGGGTGTGTCTTGGACATCTGTTCATGCTGCTGGTGCTGGGTGTCAAATTCTTATGCATATTTCGATTGATGAAGTTACCGTATAATAAATTATGCATTATCTCTTAGAATCATAGAATCATAGAATGATACAGCACAGAAGGAGGCCATTCAGCCCATCATGCTTGTGCTGGCTCTTTGGTAGAGCTAACCAATTGGTCCCACTCCCCTGCTCGTTCCCCATAGCTCTGTAATTTTTTTCCCTTCAAGTATTTATCCAATTCTCTTTAAATGTTACTATTGAATATGCTTCCACCACCCTTTCAGACAGTGCAATCCAGATCACAACAACTCGCTGTGTAAAAAAAATGTTTCCTCATGTCACCTCTGGTTCTTTTGCCAATCACCTTAAATCTGTGTCTCTGGTTACTGACCCTTCTGCCACTGGAAACAGTTTCTCCTTATTTACTCTATCAAAACTGTTCGTGATTTTGAACACCTCTATCAAAACTCCTCTTAACCTTCTCTGCTCTAAGGAGAACAACCCCAGCTTCTCCAGTCTCTCCATATAACTGAAGTCCCTCAAACCTGGTAGTAAATCTCTTCTGCACCCTCGCCAAGGCCTTGACATCCTTCTGAAAGTGTGGTGCCCAGAATTAAACACATTACTCCAGCTGAGGCCTAACCAGTGTTTTATAAAGGTTTAGCATAACCTCCTTGCTTTTGTACTCTATGCCTCTATTAATAAAGCCAAGGATCGCATATGCTCTTTTAACAGCCTTCTCAACTTGTCCTGCCATCTTTAAAGATTTGTGTACATTCACCCCAGGTCTCTCTGTTACTGCACCCCCTTTAAAATTGTACCCTTTAGTTTATATTGCCTCTCCTCATTCTTCCAACCAAAATGTATCACTTCACACTTCTCTTTGTTAAATTTCATCTGCCATGTGTCTGCCCATTTCACCAGTCTTGTAGCTACAGCAATTTGCAGGTTGGGCATGGATGTATGAGATGGGCAGAGTGTGCAGGATGGGCTGAATTTGCAGCTGGGTACAGGATGTGTTACTACCCTGTTAAGCTGGCACCATCAGAGCACGTGGACAAAAAAAGGGGAAAACCTTCCAAGATAACCAGAAAGCAGCAAGTGAAACCAAAGAAAACTTTTCTTCATCTGTAGGGTTCAATGTTTCCTTTGCAAGAAGTGGATTGAAAGTGTTTCACTTCAGGTACTCTGCTGTAATGTTGCTGGTGGCTTTGAGTCTATTCAATACACAATTATACAATTTACTGTACCCTCCTTTACCCATCCCATAACTTCCCACAGGTTCTGTGTCTCTGAATAGTCCCACTGGAGTTTCCCAACAACAACGACAACTCGCATTTATATAGCGCCTTTAACGTAATAAAACATCCCAAGGCACTTCACAGGAGCATTATCAAACAAAGTTTGACACTGAGCCGCATAAGGAGATATTAGGACAGATGGAGGTGGTTTTAAGGAGCATCTTAAAGGAGGACAGAGAGATAGAGAGGCGGAGAGGTTTGGGAGGGAATTCCAGAGCTTAGGGCCGAGACAGCTGAAAGCACGTCCGTCAATGGTGGAGCGATTAAAATAGGGGATGCGCAAGAGGCCAGAATTCCCGTTGGTGAAATGAGAAGATTTTCTTTAAATTCAGCAGCAGTGAGCGCCTCATCCATCACTCACAATCCCGTGAGTGACACCCCCATCACCCTGGATGCACATCCATTAGGAGGCGAGGCAAAATGGTTCACAAATACTACCTGGACTACACTTCCTCCCACCCTGCTTCCTGTAAGGACTCTATGCCATTCTCCCAGTTTCTCTGTCTCCACTGCATCTGTTCTGACGATGCCACCTTCCATACTAGTGCTTCCGATATGTCTTCCTTTTTCCTCAACCGAGGATTCCCCTGTACTCTGGTTGACATGGACCTCGACCGTGTCCGTTCCATTTCCTGCACTTCTGCTCTCACCCCTTCCCCTCCCTCCCAGAACCACAATAGGGTTCCCCTTGTCCTCACCTTTCACCCCACCAACCTCCACATTCAACGGATCATCCTCCGCCATTTCCGCCACCTCCAGTGTGATCCCACCACCAAACACATCATCCCCTCCCCTCCCCTTTCAGCATTTTGAAGGGACCACTCCCTCCGCGACACCCTGGTCCACTCTTCTATCACCTGCAACACCCCTTCTCACGGCACCTTCCTGTGCAAGCGCAGGAGATGCAACACCTGCCCTTTCACCTCCCCCCTTCCCACTGTCCAGGGCCCCAAACACTCCTTCCAGGTGAAACAGCGATTTACTTGTACTTCTTTCAATTTAGTATACTGTATTTGCTGCTCATGATGCGGTCTCCTCTACAGTGGGGAGACCAAATGCAGATTGGGTGACCGCTTTGCAGAACACCTCCGTTCAGTCCGTAAGCTTGACCCCAAGCTTCCGGTCACCTGTCACTTTAATTCTCCGCTCCACTCCCACTCTGACCTCTCGGTCCTTGGCCTCTTGCATTGTTCCAACGAAGCTCAACGTAAGCTCGAGGAACAGCACCTCATCTTTCGATTGGGCACTTTACAGCCTTCTGGACTCACCATTGATATCAACTTCAGACTATAACCTCGAGCCCCATGTTTTCTTTTCTCTCTCACATGGCAGCTGTTGATGATTCTGCCATTGTCATTTACACTTCATCTAGAGTCACCTTTTGTTTCTTAACTTGTCCCATTACCATCTCCTTTTGCCTTGCACCATCATCCCTTTTGTCTTTCAATCTCTCCTGCCTTCCATCCTATCACAGACCTTCCCTTTGTTCTTTCCTTTCCTCCCCTCTCCCCTTTTCCTGCCCTACACTTGCTTAGAAATCTGTTACTTCTCCAACTTTTTCCAGTTCTGACGAAGGGTCATCGACCTGAAACGTGAACTCTGTTTCTCTCTCCACGATGCTGCTTGACCTGCTGAGTGTTTCAAGCATTTTCTGTTGTTGTTTCAGATTTCCAGTGTCCACAGTATTTATGATGTGGAGATGCTGGTGTTGGACTGGGGTGGACAAATGTAGGAAGTCACACAACACCAGGTTATAGTCCAACAGCTTTATTTGAAATCACAAGCTTTCAGAGCGCTGCTCCTTCATCAGGTGAAGTGAAGAGAAGCATACAGGCACAGCATATATAGTCAGAGAAAACTGCCAGATGATTACAGGTAATCTTTCTAACTGCCCTTTATCACATCTCGGCAGAGAGATAATCACAGCAATCAAAGGTGTGAATGGTGTCCAAACAGGTCAGTCAGGAAAACGTTACATCAAAGAACAATGAGGTGGGGTTGTGATAAAAATGATAACTTCCGGGAAGTTATGTCATCACTTCCTGTGAACTATGAACTATGAACTGTGTACATACCTCACTTCCTGTCATATGTCACTTCCTGTTGGACTGGTATAAATACTGGTCTGTTCAGTATTGTAAGAGGCTTCTACCAGAGGCATGGTAAAGACCTCTCTTGTGTATATAGTGTGTTTATAAGTTACTTAAAGCTTACTTTAAAGTTACTTGATGGTAAGTCTCCTTTTTCTTACATCAATTTAAGTAACTTAGTATTTACACTGACAAATACTAGACCTTCAGACAAACTCGGAAGTTAAGGATCCAGGGAACCACCCATCATGGAGAAAATCCTTAGACCTATTCGTCTGGACTTGGACCCGAATACACCAGCAGCTGGCAGGGTATGGAAGCATTGGTATCGTACTTTTGAGAATTTTCTGGATGAATGTAAAGCGGATGCTCCTGCTAAATTGAAGATACTTGTCAATTATGTGACCCCAAAAGTGTTCGAATATGTTGATGAATGGGATAATTACGAAGAGGTGATTCGGGCACTTAAGAAACTGTATGCGAAGACCCCAAATGAGGTCTATGCTAGACATCTACTGGCCACAGCCCGACAAGGGCCAGGGGAATCAATTGACGAATTCCTGCAAGAACTTTGCAGGCTCAGCGTAGATTGTAACTTTCAGGCAGCCTCAGCTGAGCTGTACCGCCAAGAAATGATTCGTGATGCTTTCATCTGCGGGATTGCCTCTCCATTTATACGCCAGCGTCTACTAGAAAGTAAAACACTTGAGCTACAAAGAGCTTTTGACCTAGCTTGTTCACTGGATTTGGCAAAGAGAAATGCAGACCTCTATCAGCTGCCCAGATCTCGATCTGCTGCTGTAGCTGCAACCAGACAATTCAAGCGGTCTCAGGTGAACCCTATCATGGGGGAATCTAATTCTGATAATTCTGATGAAGAAGAGGAGGACGACCCCACTTTAGCAGCCTCTTGGCAATCTAGGAAGGAATGCTTCTTTTGTGGAGATGCTTTTCACCCTAGGAAAACCTGCCCTGCTCGCAATGCAATCTGCAGTTATTGCGGGAAAAAAGGACACTTTGCTAAAGTTTGCCTATCAAGGGCCTCTACGAGGGCCAATCCAGCTAAGGCCTACCGAACTGCCCCAATTAGGGCCTATCAAGATGCTCCAGCTAGGACCTATCAAGCTTCCTCTCAAGCTCTCTCCCGAAGAAGCACACCGAGAGTTTTAGCCACTCTCTGTGCAACGACACCAATTACAGCTGCTTGCCCACAGAACCTGTCTCATGCAGCCACAAAAATTTCAATTAAAGGGCATACCTTAGATGCCTTAATTGACTCAGGAAGTACTGATAGTTTCATTAAGGAACAGATTGTTGCGAAATTGAAACTACATGTCTTCCCATTGGACCAGGCAATTGCGATGGCCCAGTCATCACTTAATACCAGAATCTCCGGCTTTTGTGTTGTTGATATGACACTTCATGGTCGTATGTATCCCTCCACCCAACTTTCGGTGCTCAAGGACTTATGTAGTGATCTCCTCTTAGGGCTGGACTTCCAAAAACAGCATAAGAAACTCACCATTGAGTTTGGTGGATCCAAACCCGGACTTACTATTTCTAATATACCGTCTAAATTACCATTTTGTGCATTATCAGCAGCTTCACTTGATGAACCCTCATTATTTGCCAGTATTCCGCCTCAATGCCAACCGATAATAACGAAATCGCAGCGCTTTAATCAGGAAGACCAATCTTTTATTGCGGCTGAAATCTCTCGACTTCTAGCAGAGGATATCATTGAACCATGTTCGTCGCCCTGGTGGGCTCAAGTCGTCATTGTCAAGAACCCTCTAAAACCTCACAAACAGCGACTATGCATCGATTATTCGCAAACCATCAATCAATATACCGACTTGGACGCCTACCCATTGCCACGCATTGATGATATGGTTAATAAACTGGCCGAATACAAAGTGTTCTCAACTTACGATTTAAAAAGTGCCTATCATCAGTTACCCTTGAAGGTCTCAGATAAGCAGTACACAGCCTTTGAGGCTAATGGACGGCTGTACCAATTTCGTCGCCTCCCATTCGGGGTTACTAATGGAGTGGCTGTCTTTCAACGGGCAATGGATGGCCTGGTTAAGCAGGAAAACCTAAGGGACACTTTTCCCTATCTTGATAACATTACCATTGCAGGCCACGATCAACAGGAACACGACTCCAACCTCCAAAAATTTCGGGATGCCCTCCATCGCCGTAATTTGACCCTGAATGAATCCAAATCTGTTGAGTCGCAACCGACCATCAACATCCTTGGCTACTGCGTAGGCAGTGGTATCATTAAGCCAGACCCAGAAAGACTTCGCCCGCTCCAAGAGCTCCCGTCACCTAAGAATCCGGCTTCTTTACGTCGGGCTCTCGGTCTGTTTGCATACTACGCTAAATGGATTCCTCATTTTTCGGACAAAATCCAACCCTTGCTGCATGCTAGATCATTTCCACTGGGAACAGCGGCTGTTGCAGCCTTTAACCTTCTCAAAAAACAGTTGGAGAAAGCGGCTCTTCACTCCATTGATGAGAATCTCCCTTTCGTGGTTGAATGTGATGCCTCGGAGGTGGCGATCTCGGCTACTCTGAATCAGGAAGGTCGTCCTGTAGCATTTATGTCCAGGACCTTACAAGGTGCCGAGCTACATTATCCTCCGGTTGAGAAAGAAGCCACAGCCATCATAGAGGCAGTACGGAAGTGGAACCATTTTCTAGCTCGCCAGCACTTTACATTGATCACGGACCAACGATCAGTCGCCTTCATGCTCGATAATCGAAAACGAACCAAAATTAAGAATAATAAAATACAACTTTGGAGGATGGAACTGGCCTCTTTTGGTTATACCATTCTCTATCGGCCTGGCAAGGAGAATGTGGCCCCGGACACCCTCACACGGGCATTCTGCTCCACTATGTCATCCTCCACTCTCATGGATGTCCACAATGGTTTGTGTCATCCTGGCATTACGCGCATGCTACATTTCGTACGATCACGGAATCTCCCTTTTTCCACTGGAGATGTAAAGAAAATATGCTCAGAATGCCGGCTTTGTGCGGAATTAAAACCTCAGTTCTTCTGCCCCTCAGATGGTATACTCATACATGCAACCCAACCGATGCAACGACTTAGCATCGATTTTAAGGGCCCAGTGCCCTCTTCAACTCGGAACACATATTTGCTCACCATGATCGACGAATATTCACGTTTTCCGTTTGCCTTCCCCTGCTCCAATATGCTGGCGTCCACAGTAATCTGCTGCCTTGAGCAGGTATTTTCTCTCTGTGGCATGCCGGCTTATATTCACTCAGATCGGGGTCCATCCTTTATGTCAAGGGAACTCAAGGACTACCTCTCAGAACGGGGAATTGCTACAAGCAAAACAACACCATACCATCCCATCGGAAATGGGCAGGTAGAGAGGTATAACGGTATCATCTGGAATTCCGTACGTCTCGCTTTAAGATCTCGGGGCCTACCAGACCAGCAATGGGAAACAGTGCTTCCGGATGCATTGCACTCTATACGGTCTCTGCTTTCTACAGCCACAAATACTACACCTCATGAGCGGTTCTTTGGATTCCAGCGTCGCTCATCTCATGGGACATCACTCCCGTCATGGCTAACTACTCCTGGACCTGTATTACTCTGAAGATACGTTCGGACGTCTAAAAATGACCCTCTTGTAGACGAGGTCGAACTAACCGATGCCAACCCCACCTATGCAAACATACGCTATTCCGACGGCCGAGAATCTACCGTATCATTACGGGATCTGGCTCCCTGCCCACCAGGACCTAGTGGGACATCGGGTGATGGCATTTCACCAGGAAACTCTTGGGACCTATCGGGTACCCCTCTCCAGGATCCTGATCGGACACCAACTAGCTTGGTGCCGGTAGAACCCCGTGCTCAAGGTTGCGACCCTCCCAGTACCGCGCATGAAAGTACTGATCCGCCACAGACCAGCTCTGCACCTCCCTCTGAACAGAGGCAGTCCGACTTTGAACCTATTGGGGCTCGTACTCGAAGCCATGATCTCCCCGACCCTTCACAGGGCAATCCAGGCCACACAGACTCTGACCAATGGCCAACCGCATGTAAGCGGACCAGCGACCCTCTACGACGGGAATCCAAACGGGTGCGACTCTTCCTTGTTCGGCGGCTGCGGACCAAAAGGTAGACCACAGCCTCCTAATCCTGCAGGAGGGAAGAATGTGATAAAAATGATAACTTCCGGGAAGTTATGTCATCACTTCCTGTGAACTATGAACTGTGTACATACATCACTTCCTGTCATATGTCACTTCCTGTTGGACTGGTATAAATACTGGTCTGTTCAGTATTGTAAGAGGCTTCTACCAGAGGCATGGTAAAGACCTCTCTTGTGTATATAGTGTGTTTATAAGTTACTTAAAGCTTACTTTAAAGTTACTTGATGGTAAGTCTCCTTTTTCTTACATCAGGGGTCACAAGGGGTCAAATGTTGCAGATGCTGGGGTCTGTATGAAAAACAGAAAAAAACCAAAAAACTTTGCTGGAAATCACAGCAGGTCCGGCTGTATCTGTGCAGAGAGAGCAAGCCAACGACAACTCGAGTCTGGATGACTCTGCGTCAGGTGGGGTTACATGTAGCGTGACATGAACCCAAGATCCCGGTTGAAGCCGTCCTCATGAGTACGGAACTTGGCTATCAGTTTCTGCTCGACGATTTTGCGATGTTGTGTATCTCGAAGGCCGCCTTGGAGAATGCTTACCCGAAGATCGGAGGCTGAATGTCCTTGGGCAGTATTTATGTTATTGTGTCACAAAATATGATTATATCCAAACTAATTCCTTGGCACAAACTCATTACTTACATTTTAGCCCGTGATTATTACCATTTAGACAGGAGAGGAAGAGCAGGCACAGCACGCAAACTGACAATCAGAATCAGAGTGAGTGAGACACGGTTTCAAAGTGGGACCCTGGGGACCAATAAACTTGCCCCACAATACATTGTGCCTTATCTCTTCTGCACAGGCACAATATTTCAAGCATGCACAAATACTGAATATTGAAAGTACAGAGGAGATCTCAAAAAAAGGGAATAAGAGGGGCAAAGAGAGAGCATGAGAATGGATTGGTGGCTAACATAAAAGAAACCCAAAAGTATTTTAGGAACATATATAAATAGTAAAAGGGTAGTCAAAGGGTGAGGCCAATTAGGAAGCTAAAAGGCAATTTCTTGTGGAGGCAGAAGGCATGGCTGAGGCATTAAGTGAGTACCTTGCATCTGTCTTCACTGGAGAAGAGGATGCTGCCAATGTAGCAGTAAAGGAGGAAGTAGTAGCGATATTGGATAGTATAAAAATAGACAAAGAGGAGGTACTTAAAAGGCTGGCAGTTCTTAAAGTAGAAAAGTCACCCGATCCAGATGAGATGCATCCTAGGTTACTGAAGGAAGTAAGGTACTGGCCACAATCTTCCAATCCTTCTTCGATATGGGGGTGGTGCCAGAGGAATGGAGGATTGCAAATGTTAACCCCTGTTCAAAAAAGGGGAGAGGGATAAACCCGACAACTACAGGACAGTCAGCCTAACGTTGGTGGTAAGGATACTTTTACAGACAATAATCCGGGACAAAATTAATTGGCATTTGGAAAAGTATGGGTTAATAAATAAATGTTAGCACGGATTTGTTAAAGGTAAATCATGTTTGACGGATTTGATCAAGTTCTTTGATGAAGTAACAGAGAGGGTTGATGAGGGTAGTGCAGTTGATGTATATATGGAGTTTCAAAAGGAGTTTGACAAAGTACCACATAATAGATTTGTTAGCAAAATTAAAGCACATGGGATGAAAGGGACAATGACAACGTGGATACGGAATTGCTAAGGGACAGAAAGCATTGAGTAATGGTGAACGGTTGTTTTTCAGACTGGAAGGAAGTGGTGTTCCCCAGGGGTCGGTATTAGGACCACTGCTCTTTTTGATATCTATTGATGACCTGGACTTGTATATGCATGGTATGATTTCAAAGTTTGCATGGAACTCGGAAATATAGTAAACAATGAGAATTATACTAACAGACTTTAGGAGAACAAAATCATGGCAAGCTCATGCCCCATTGCCACCCACTGTAACTACTCTTATGTCATACATGAGGCCGCTAAGTTTCATTTTTACAGAAAAACAAATCAATCTTTGCAAAACGCAAACAGATATCCTGAAAAGCATGTCATAAAAATGAATTAAAAATATTAAGTCACATTTGTAGTGTATGTGCCTTTAAGTCAGAACTACTTTTACAGCTCCTGTATACTGTAGTTCCGGCAGTGACCACACTGGTATATAAGCTTTGCGCATGCCTCTGTACCCACAGTCTAGAAACTACCCTCCTCCAGTAAAGACCTGTTATTTGTTAATGTACAGCATCCATGTGATTATTTATCCACTGAACCACGGATCCAACAGTGGCGACGAGTGTCGATTCGAATCTACCTGCAACATAAAAAAAAAAATAGTCGAGGCCAGGAACACGGGCGTCGACCACGAGCAACCGCCCAGCAGTCAGGCAGAGATCCAACTTCGCAGGGGAGGCTGTGGAGAGCCGGGCTTGGTTCCCCAGCCACAACGAGCAGTAAGAGACCGACGACAGGTCCAGCGCAGACCCTTCCCGAGCAGCGGCGGCTGGAGCCGACTGACGGCGGAGAGAAAGCCGAGCAGCGTCGACGGGGTAAGACAGAGGGTGAAGAGCGCAGGGCACAGCCGGGGTTTGAACACCGAGCGGCGTCGAGAAAAATAAAACAAACTGGAGAGAGCGAGGGTAAGAAACAGTCGGGTTCTAGACTGAGCGGCATCGAAAAATATAAAAAGAAGAACGCGCAGAGCACAGCCAGTGCTCACGGGCTGAACAGGGTCCATGGGGCGAAGAAAGGGGAGACGCCATTGAGCCGCGGAGAAGAAGGAAGAGCGCGGGAGGCGCCATTTTTAGAAGCCGCAGCGGAGAAGAAGGGCGAGCGCGGGAAGGAAGGAAAGCGCGGGAGACGCCATTTTGTGCCAGCGGAGAAGAAGGGGAAGCGCGGGAGGCGCCATTTGTGATAGTTCACTCACACCCAAGGATGCCGAAGAGTGGCAGTATCTCTACGTTCGACAATGAAGTCGAAGATTGGGCGACATATGTGGAACGTATTGAGGTGTACTGCAGGGCGAATGAAGTGCCAGATGCTAATAAAGCACTGGTTCTGTTAAATTCCATGGGTGCAAAAACTTATGGGTTACTGCGAAATCTAATAACCCCAGAGAAGCCGGTAAACAAGAATTTTGAAAGCATAGTAGGAACCCTACAGGACCACTTAAGCCCCACACCGCTGCTGATAGCAGAACGATTTAAGTTCCATAAAAGGAACCAACACAAAGACGAAAGCAATGCTGAGTACCTAACGGAACTGCGCAAGCTATCGAAACACTGCCAGTTTGGAGCGGGACTAGCAGACACGTTAAGGGACAAGTTTGTGTGTGGTCTACAAAGTGAAGGAACCCAGAAACGGCTTCTATCAGAAAAGGACCTTACGCTGGACAAAGCTTTCAGTATGGCAGTATCACACGAAGCAGCCGCAAGGGGCGCTGCAGAGATACAACGGAGACCGCAAGAATATGGCACCAATGAAATGTCCTATGGAAAAGGGAAGTGCTATCGCTGCGGCAGAACAACACATGACCAGAAAGATTGTTGGTTCAAGGACCAAGTGTGCAGACAGTGTGGGAAAGCAGGACACATAGCAAGAGTCTGCAGGTCTGGGTAGAAAACCAACAGTAAGAAATCTCCACAGGAGAAGTACAAAAAGGTACACCAGGTGATGGACAGTGGTTCAGACGAACAGAAAAGTGACACAGACTCCGGAAGCAAGGAGCTGGGTTGTCTGAAACTACATAAGGTAACCAAAATGGAGGATCACCAGACTATCTGGGTTACACTCAAGATAGACGGAGTCCAAGTGGAAATGGAATTGGACACAGGGTCAGCTCTAACAGTCATAAATCAAAGAGACTACAAGTGGCTATTTTCACACATACCCTTGAAAGCTACAGAGATTATCTTGAAGATGTATACGGGGCAAAAGGTCTACCCCAGAGGAAAAATAAGGGTGAAAGTGACATATAAAGGCCAGGAAATACCTAAAATGGATATATATGTATTGCCAAATGGAGGACCACCACTGCTAGGACGTGAATGGATCCGGAAGATACAATTAGATTGGCATTCCATACAGGCACTGAAGGTTGAGGCCAAAAAGGATGATGACGTCACACCTGGACGACTGTCAAAAATGCTAAATGACGCAAAAGAAGTGTTCCAGGAGGGACTAGGAACACTAAAAGGAATAACAGCAACGATTAAAATAGAGGAAAATGCAAGCCCAAAGTTTCTGAAGGCCAGACCAGTGCCTTATGCGATCAGACCAGCTGTTGAAGCAGAGCTGGAAGGGTTGGAACGTTCAGGAGTACTGTCCAAAGTGGACTGGAGCAAGTGGGCTACACCCATCGTTCCTGTAATGAAGAGGTCGTTGAGTAATACGCCTGGGGAACCAAAGAAGGTCCGCATCCGTGGGGATTTTAAGGTGACAGTGAACCCAGTCCTTCACACGGTGCAATATCCGCTTCCACGAATTGAGGATATTTTCGCCTCGCTATCTGGAGGTAAACGCTTCACCAAAATTGATCTAGCCCAGGCGTACTTGCAAATGGAGGTAGAAGAAGCTTCGAAACATTACCTTACGATCAACACTCATAAAGGTCTCTATCAATACAACCGGCTGGTGTTTGGAGTAGCCTCGGCTCCGGCTATCTGGCAAAGGGCGATGGATCAGGTCCTGCAAGGGATTCCAGGGACCCAGTGTTATTTGGACGACATCTTGGTCACGGGCGAAAATGACGGTGATCACCTCGCCAACTTGGAGAAGGTGCTCGCCAGATTAAAGGAGTATGGGCTACGAGCTAATCGCCACAAGTGCGAGTTTTTCCAGAAACAGATCTCGTATTGTGGCCACGTCATCGATGAAGAGGGGTTACATAAGTCCCCTGACAAGATAGAGGCAGTAGTCAAGGCTCCAGCACCGGAAAATGTGTCACAACTGAGGTCGTTCCTTGGGCTGGTAAACTACTACCACAAGTCCTTACCAAATTTGTCTACGGTATTACACCCGCTGAACACCCTACTGCAAACAGGGGTACCATGGAAGTGGGATGACGAACGTAGACGAGCTTTCCAGAAGTGTAAAGAATTGATCACATCAAAAGAGGTGTTGGCCCATTTCAACCCAGCACTACCAATTCGTTTGGCATGTGATGCATCACCCTACGGTATTGGAGCGGTGCTGTCGCACAAAGTCCCAGACGGGTTGGAGAGGCCAGTAGCCTTTGCGTCTCGTTCACTGACCTCAGCCGAGCGCAACTACGCCCAGATTGACAGGGAGGCCCTCAGCCTAGTATGGGGAGTAAAATAATTCAACCACTATCTGCATGGGCAGAAGTTCACCTTGCTGACTGACCACCAACCACTTGTCTCCATCTTTAATCCTAAGAAGGGCGTTCCAGTGATGACTGCACAGCGGTTACAAAGATGGTCCCTGTTTCTAGGGGCGAATCAATATGAAATAGAATATAAAGGCACGAAACAGCATGGGAACGCTGATGGGCTGTCGCGCCTGCCACTGCCTACTGTGGAGGAAGCACCAGCAGTGGACCCTATCGAGATATTTTATTCGTCAATAATTGAACAATTGCCAGTAACAAACGCGGATATACAGAAGGAGACCCGCAATGATCCGACGCTGTCACGGGTATATGAATTGACGGTGAGGGGATGGCCAACACATGGCGACTCACTGTTGCCAGCATTCTCATCCAGAAGAGAACAGCTGTCAGTATGCCAGGGGACAGTGATGTGTGGATCCAGAGTGGTGATTCCACCCAAGTTAAGGGAGAGAGTGCTAAATGAGCTACATGAAGGTCATCTGGGGGGAGTGAAAATGAAAAGCCTTGCTAGGGCTTATGTGTGGTGGCCGGGAATCGATCAACAAATCGAAGACCTAACTAAGAGCTGCTTAGGATGCCAGAAGGTCCAAAATGCACCACCACATGCCCCTCTACACCCATGGGAGTGGCCCTCCTCTCCATGGCAACGGGTGCATATTGATTTCGCTGGTCCATTCATGGACTCAATGTTCTTAATAGCAGTGGATGCTCATTCAAAGTGGCCTGAGGTGATAAAAATGTCTTGAACCAATACAGAGAAAACGATTGCAGTCCTACGGACCATATTTGCCAGAAACGGTTTGCCAGAGCAGATTTGATCTGATAATGGACCACAGTTTGTGTCCGACGAGTTCCAAAAGTTCATGAAAAGGAATGGGGTAAGGCATTACACATCCGCCCCGTACCATCCAGCCACAAATGGATTGGCTGAGAGGTTTGTACAAACCTTTAAGAAGGCGATAAAGGCCATGTGCGATGATGAAATTCCACTACAGCATAAGATGGACAATTTCTTATTAGCCTACCGAAACGTGACACATGCAGTTACCAACCAGACCCCGGCCATGATGTTCTTTAACCGAAGGTTGAGATCTCGTCTGGACCTGCTCAGATCAAATGTGCGAAGAAATGTTGAGGACAAACAATTCCAGCACATCAATGAGAAGCCGACAAGGAGCTTCAATGTAGGGCAACCAGTCTTGGCCCGTGACTATCGAACAGAGAAGTGGCAACCCGGAACGATATGTACAAGGCAGGGGCCATTAATGTACACAGTGGATGTCGGGGAGAACATTGTGAGACGCCACGTCGATCAGATCTTAGCGTCACAGGAACGCGTCAACCCCATGTCTCGAGTACCTGGGGATGAACCCGACATACCGGTAGCATCTACTTCAGACCCAGTAGCAGTGGAACCCGATGAACTACCCAATGAAAAGGGGTCAGAATCGCCTCTGCACCAAGAACAAGAACCTCTGGAAAGGCGCTATCCTGAAAGGGTCAGGAAGCCGCCCCAAAGACTGAATCTATAAATGGACTTTTGTTGTTTAATGTACATGTTGAAATGTTAATTGTTATTTGAATATTAGGGGTATTACTAATCTAAAAGGGGAGGAATTGTATTGTATGTGCCTTTAAGTCAGAACTACTTTTACAGCTCCTGTATACTGTAGTACCGGCAGTGACCACACTGGTATATAAGCTTTGCGCATGCCTCTGTAACCCCAGTCTAGAAACTACCCTCCTCCAGTAAAGACCTGTTATTTGTTAATGTACAGCATCCGTGTGATTATTTATCCACTGAACCACGGATCCAACAACATTGAAGCAATGGTCGTGGTCACAGGCCTTTATTCAGGGCTATCATCTGCTGTAGGCTATTTTTTTAAGTTGACAACTCTTTGGGAACCGTGTCAGTTATTCCCAGTTTGGAACATACATGCACCCTAGTGTTGCCAACTCTGGTTGGACATATAGTATTACTGGAGGTTTCATCGCATGACCTCCTGCCTCCAACTGCCGCGCCCCACACTCCCGACACGTCCAACCTCACCGCGCGCTGCCTTCCTTCGCTAATCGGAAATGAATCATCTCTTCATTAACTGATTGGATGATTCTTGTCTGACAGTCAAACAGCCTTTTTCCCATGTCTGATATTTTTATAACTAATAAACAAAAGTGTTCAAAGAAAATATTTAAAACATGTTTTTTTAAGCCCCTATGATTTTTCTCCCTGGTTGCATGGAGCAGTGTCCTGGAGATTAATCGTTAATTCTTGGAGACTCCAGGCCAGTCCTGAGCTATGCCAGATACTGGGGAGCTCTGCTGCATACTACTTCCTCGTACAGCCCCGTTTCATCATTTGAAGGGGCTGCTCCACAACTTCTGGCTGCACTTCAGCCCCATGCTCCTGATCTTTGGCCACCCAGTGTGGAGGTGAGTGGGCAAGTCGGGAGAGCTCCTCGTCGGGCCATCCACAGGTCCAGGTTGGACGTGGCTTGTGGTGGTGGCCGCTTTGGCTGCCTGCCTCTCTTCCATGCATTTTACCATGGAAAAGGAGCACGCGGTGTCCGGCGGAATGCTAGAGGCCTTCCCTGACCGTTGGGCGCTGTTGAACTGGAGTGTGTGGTCGACACAGGAAATATTATTGAAATGATTAAGTTTCTTTTGTCTTTTTTTATGATTTGGGTTTTATTAGTTGTGCCCCTCTAAAAAGGGGAGCCATTTTGTTAAGAACTTTTATTTTATGGCACTTGGGCAACATAGTGTTACATAGTAGCAGCACGGTGGCATAGTGGTTAGCACTATTGCCTCACAGCGCTAGAGACCCAGGTTCGAATCCGACCTCGGGCGACTGTCTGTGTGGAGTTTGCACATTCTCCCCGCGTTTGCCGGTTTCCTCCCACAGTCCAAAGATGTGCGGGTTAGGTTGATTAGCTATGATAAATTGACCCGTAGTGTTAGGGGGATTAAATACGTGGGGTTACAGGGATAGGGTGGGATATGTGTTGGTGTAGGGGTTACGGGGATCGGGTGGGATATGTGTCGGTGCAGGCTCGATGGGCCGAAATGGCCTCTATCTGCACTGTGGGGTTTCTGTGATTCTGTGAAACATAGAAGATAGGAGCAGGAGTAGGCCATTCGGCCCTTCGAGCCTGCTCCGCCATTCAATGAGATCATGGCTGATCATCCAAATCCTAGCACCCGGTCCCTACACCAACAGCCATCCCACCCAAGCCCTATCCCCGTAACCCCACGTATTTAATCCCCCCTAACACTAAGGGCCAATTTTTTATCATGGCCAATCAACCTAACCCGCACATCTTTGGACTGTGGGAGGAAACCGGAGCACCCGGAGGAAACCCACGCAAACAGGGGGAGAATGTGCAAACTCCACACAGTCACCCGAGGCCGGATTTGAACCCGGGTCCCTGGTGCTGTGAAGCAACAGTGCTAACCACTATGCCACCGTGCTTCAGGGTTCATTTAAAAGAGGCAGACTGCCCCCTCCACACTCTGCTGTCCCTCTTTTAATGGACCAAGTAAATTAAACAAATAAACTGTAAATAAACCTCTAAAACTTTAAATAAACCTTAGCAAATCAAATTAAAATTTGGTTGTCCAATCCAATTATGCACTCCAGTCCCCGCGGCGCCCACCGGTCACGGAAGTGCTCGAGCGCGCCGGCGGACACCGCGTGCTCCATCTCCAGGGCCACCCGGGCGCGAACATGGCCGCAGAAGAGAGGGAGGCAATCTGGCTGGACGACCCCCTCACACTCTGCTGTCAAGGTGCTGCCGCCTGAATCAGTCAGACAAGCCTGAGCACGTGGCTCGGTTCCTCTTTTGGTAAAACCATAAATTTAGACAGATAAAAACTGTAAATAAACCATTAAAACTGTAAATAAACCAATAAAACTGTAATAAACCAATAAAACTTCAAATAAACCTTAATAATCAAATTAAAATTTGGTTCTCCAGCCCAATCATGCACTCCAGTCCCCGCGGCGCCCACCGGTCACGGAAGTGCTCGAGCGCGCCGGCGGACACCGCGTGCTCCATCTCCAGGGCCACCCGGGCGCGAACATGGCCGCAGAAGAGAGGGAGGCAATCTGGCTGGACGACCCCCTCACACTCTGCTGTCAAGGTGCTGCCGCCTGAATCAGTCAGACAAGCCTGAGCACGTGGCTCGGTTGCCGCGGGGATTTGGCAACGGAATCCGCTGTGACGTCATTTTTGCCGGGGGGAAAGGGGCGGGGCCGACGGCGCGGCTGCACCCAGAATCCTTCACGCGACACTGCGCAGCTGCCATTTGGAGTTGGAACAGCGAAGATTTGCTTGTTGCTGTGTCGATGGCGGAATTGGAACCCACACCCCAGGAACCGGCGATCACCAGCCCCGAGCTGGAGGAGAAGCAGGATGATAATAACCCGAGCGGCGGCGAAGGCGACGGCGGCGGTGGTGGTGGTGAAGACCAGAGCCAGAGGTGCGGCTGTGTGCGGGGATCGGCCGGGGTTGGGGAGCCGTGTGTCTATGGCAACGGCTCAGGCTTCAGTGGGACTGCAGGCCGCGGCCCCGCGCGCCGAACAATAGGGCCGCGCCGAGCGCCAGCTCCGGGATCAGCCCGAGGCTGGGCGCCCCGTCCCTCAATTTGCTGCCGTTCCAGCTCCTCAACAGCGGGGATTAACTAGCTCCAGCCGTGCCAAGTGTGGGCAGCTTACCTTATTTTTATTATTTAGTTTGATCTTTTTAAGGAATATATTAATTAAATTTTGCAGCGCCTTTTCAATCTTGACTTTTGAGGCGAATTTCCCACAATTGAACGAACAAAACTTTGCTATTTGTACAGTTTTGCCCTAAACAGTTTGGTATACTTTAAAATAGTCTATTTGCGCCTCATCTCCCGGCCCCCCCTTTCCATTGGCGCCTCATTTCCGGGCCCCCCTTTCCATTGGCGCCTCATCTCTTCTCTCCCCCCTCTTTCCATTGGCGCCTCATCTCCTCCTCCTCCTCCTCCCCCCCGCCGTCCCATCCCTCCCTCCCTTCCCCCCCCAAAATCCCTCCCTTCCCACCCCAATCCTCCATCTCTTCACATCCTCCCTCCCTTTCCATTGGCGCCTCATCTCCTGGCCCCCCTTTCCATCTACGCCTCATCTCCTGGCCCCCCTATTCCATTGGCGCCTCATCTCTTCCCGCCCCCCCTTTCCATTTACGCCTCATGTGCGAGTTAGGTTGATTGGCTATGATAAATTGACCCTTAGTGTTAGGGGGATTAAATACGTGGGGTTACAGGGATAGGGTGGGATATGTGTTGGTGTAGGGATTACGGGGATCGGGTGGGATATGTGTCGGTGCAGGCTCGATGGGCCGAAATGGCCTCTATCTGCACTGTGGGGTTTCTGTGATTTCTGTGATTTCCCGGCCCCCTCTTTCCATTGGCGCCTCATCTCTCCCCCGGCCCCCCCTTTCCATTTACGCCTCATCTCCTGGGCCCCCCCCTTTCCATTGGCGCCTCACCGAGGGCCCTCTGTCCAATCTGGGCTCTAAACAGCCATTGTTTAATGGAGTGCTAAAGCAGCCATTGCTCCATTTGAAAGGATAATTCAACTCTTGCCTTTATGCAGTTTGGGCAGCATTATATTTGAATAACCTGTTTTGGTGGGGAAGCCACTACCTGTAGCTGTATGGATCCAGACAGATTGTTAATACTGTATTGAAACCATGTTTTGTTATTCGCAGTGAAACAAATGATGCTTCGGCTCAGAATGATAAAAATGATAAGCTGAAGGAAAAAAGCAGCAAGCGCGGAGGAAGCCGCTTTGAGCCATATTCAACCAACCGAAATGCAAGATTCCGGGTTTTTGTGAGCAATATCCCGTTTGAAATGAAATGGCAAACACTTAAAGATTTAATGAGAGAGAAAGGTAAAGTCAGGTGTAATGTGTGTTAATTGGAAACTTAAAAAAAAATAGTTTTAGAATTGTTTTATTGATCAGCAATATTATCTGTACTAACTACAAATTACTTTGTTTTCGCCTTCAATTCCTGATGCCAAATGTTGATCATCTTGAAGAATAAAGCCTCTATTATACAGAAGAAATGATGTCCAGAATTTTAGTTGAAGTAACCAACGGTTTTGTAATTAAACATCTCTTTACAGCTTTTCAGAAGGATGTTTGTGGACAAAAAATAATGGCAGGAATTTACCCAGCAGCTCTTAATGATTTCAGTATATTGGAAGAAGGGGGGAACAGAATTTTCAAGTTGAATTGGTGTTTTGAGGGTGTTGACACTAGAAATTTAGGATTTAAAAAAGAATTTGAGCTGGTAAAATGTATTACGGCATTTAAGTTTGTGGGGTGGACACAGGTTGGTATAGCAACACATGTTAGAGTAGGATGTGTGTTCTTCCTGTGAGTTCCAAAATGTTGTTCTGATAATTGGGAGAAGAAAGGAGTGTCACTTCAGTTCTTGCTCTATGTTCTGGGAGCAGGCCAGCTTCTCAGCTAGGATGGGATACTTTTGTTAAATTATTTTTTCCACTGTTGATTGTCTTACTGTGGGGGAAAAATGTTAGATTTGTATTTGATATCATGTTAATAGAACAATTAATGGTGGCAATTTAAACTAGCTTGTTATGCAAAATCTACTTCTGTCTTTGTCAATTAAAAAAATCAAGTTTTGTAGCACTGAAGAGAGATTCTGACATTAAATAATGCTTAGAATTGATAGATTGGGGAGTAGTAAAGGAAAATAGATTCTGTCAAAAATACCCTATTAAGTTTGAGAGGAAAGATTTTTTTAAGGATAGCCAACCAAAATTGCCTGCACTTTCTCCTGGTCAAGGTGACCTGCTCCCAGGTATCTTCCAATACCTCTGTAACTGGCTGTTGGCAAGTGTGTGTGTAGTTAGTCTGAGTTGAATTTTTCGTTTGAGTGCTAAGTGTCTTGCATCTTCTGTATGCATGTTGCAACTGTGGCTTGATGTCGATTGAGAGCTTACATGGGGAACCATGGGCATGAACCCTCATCCTACTTGCAACAATGTGTAATATACCCTGCTGAAAATATTTGAATACTTAAAACAGAAAATTTCCAAAATTGTTCTTCCTCTAGTATTTATAATCTTCAGTGTTACATAAACACAATATAAACAAAAAAATCTTAGATGTTGGAAATCTGAAATAAAACAGAAAATGCTCAAAACATTGGCATGTCAGTCAGAATCTGCTGAGAGAACAGACTTAAACACTCATTCTATTTCTTCCTTCCCCTTCTGTTACTTTTTAAATGTGTTCTTCTGTAATATCTTCCACTTCTGATGAAGGTGCACACCTGAAATGTTAACATGTCTGTTCTCTTCACAAATGGTGACTGATCTGAGTGTTTCCAGGGTTTTCTGTTTTTGTTACACATGTACAATGCCTTTTGTAATGTTCAGTAGAATGCAGTTTGCTCTTAAATATTATGATTATTACTTGAAGAGATTATTTTGCAGTTTAGAATCTGACTGGGACATCAGTTGTGGTAGATCACAGTGTGGCTATTGTTCACTGAAGGCAGACACCATAAGACTGGATGCAGGACTTCCTTAAGCATGTTGAACATGGACACCTCAATAATATAGCCTAGCACTAGAACACGCTGCATTTTTATTACTTGTGTATATTGTGACAAGATCCCATTTACCAATCTTGCGAAACACTCGACAACTAATTTCCTTTCCTGGTTAGTTCCGACTTTATAAAAAAAAAGACACTGGTAATAACTTCGAGTTCTAATGGAAATGATGGAGCAAAATAACAATGGAATAATAGTTTGGCATCATCTTGCTATTTTGTGGGTTGGGGAGATATTTCTGCTCTTCCAAAGATGTGTTTTAATATCTGTTTTTAAAAGTCACTTCATGTATAACATTCTTTGTAGTAACCCCTCTTTCACCCCCCCCCCCCCCCCCCCCCCAAAAAAAAAACTTGAAGGATTGAGCAAGAGATTAAAGAAGCTGTACATTGGTGTATTTTAATATTGGTACATGCTGATCCACTAGGTGGGAGGAGTACCAGTGCTGGATAGAAGCATTGTAACTCCAGTAGGGCAGTTTATTGACATGGCTGATTTTTTACAAGAATTTTGTCTCCTGAAAGTGCAAACTTCATGAAGATTGTACTTCTAAATTGTTAGGCATACTTTTTATTGGAAGGAATCGCACCTTATTTCTGCTGAAAACTTTGGCAACATTGATCGGTTGGGACGGTGTTTGTATTGCAACGTCTGAATATTTTTGGTGAATGGTTTTTTTCCTTAAACATCAGTGTCAGAATCCCAGTTAACAGCTAAACTGGATTTGGACAGTCGATGGAAACTGAGATCAGTGCTGGCTAATGTGTATTTTACTGTAATGTTATTTATTCTATTTTTATTAAAGTGTCATTGTTTTAAGGTAAACTGTGGATTAAGCCATCATAATTACATGATTGCTTTGCACATTTGGAGTTTTGTTAACTTCCAAGTACTTGTAACTTTTCTCTGAGAAGATAGCAATGTTGAAAAATGGTATTTGTCTTTTTTTCAATATTGAGTTGACGGTCAGTGAGAAATGCCATCACGTGTATACCGTAAGTTCCCAAACTTGGTAAAGGGCCAGTACTATATGCAAAGGGATGCAATGCATGTTTGAGACTTGGTAATCTGAATAGCCTGACAAAAGGGATATTGTCTTTAAACTGGTGTAGAATTGTTTCAGCTAACACCATAACATCTGGAACTGTTTGAAGTAAAGTTGGACAATTATCCAAACAAATATCCTTGATTTGGGGATATTGTGCATTGAACACTGAAGCATATATGGCTCGTTATGGTATGAGCTATCACTACAGCAAGAAGTCTACAATTAGATGAAACATTATAGTGTTGCTGCATCCATGGAAGATGCATAGAATCACTATTTTGTGCCCTGCTCCCCCTGCCGCACTTTCATATCTTGGTAAATCAACTGATTTATTCTGACCTTCCCCACAAACGGTAGATAGAATTTTAATACTTGCCCTCTGGAATAAGCTTACTAACTTCATCTATATCGTAATTGTGGGCACAAGTTACATATACTTGATTTTACAGTAAGTTTTCTGCTGTTCAGAAAATGTATCTAAAATTTCCCTAACTTTATTTCCTCTATTATTTTTAGTATATTACAAAAAATTTGTTGTCCTCATTTGACTCTGGAAAGCCATACTTGGTAAACCTTCCTCAAAGATTGCCATTCAATTGTGTGTTCAGTATCTGAGTGAAAAAGGATTATTGGTGTTTCAGAACAGAAGTGTGAACAGTCCGCCGTGGTGCATGCTGCTGGTGCATAGGACTACTTGATGTTACCAGTATTTAGTAGTCTGACAGGAAAGAAACCTTTATCAGCAGACATTGTTTTACATGTGAAATCACTGTTAAGTGTCATTTCTAGGTTTGTGTAGACTCGCACCTTTCTTGATGTAGTGATGGCTTCAAGCGGTAAGACTCAAAAGTTGGTGGTCTAAAATTAGTGTAACATTGGGAATGTGCCCATGCAGATTTACATGTCCTTGGTTTTGTAGATTACTGATGATGTCTTTTATATGATTTAGATAGTAGAGTGGTGGGATTATGGTGGTACAGGTGTGTAGGGAACCAAAATTGGTATTCAGCCTAAAAGTAGCCTGTTGCACTAAGCCAAGTTAAGAACAGTTAAGGCTCACTGCCTAGTGCAGATGAGGTAGCCAAATTCAGGCAGTACTTTTTAAGAGCAAGTTTTAATTGATAGGCAAATTTTCTCACTTTTGGGTTGGGGGAAATGTTTCAAAAGGTTTTTTTTTAACCATAATGGCATTATGGTGCAAAATGCCATAGGACAGTGGGATTTAGGTTTGATTCCTTGCACCACTCTTGGCATGGGAGTGCTGAATGCAAACAGTTTCTCCACAGGAAAGTGAAATCCAATCTTTGTAACTTGACAACCAATCGAGAGCATTATTGATGAACACCAGGGACTGGGTTGTCTCCTCGACCCTTGAATATCCTCATGATGAGTTTGGATAAAGAAAGCCTTTTGGCCCATTAGATCCCATCCAGTGTACCAACCCTACCATCTTGATGTTCTTGTCATAGCCTCTGCCACTCTTCCTGGCAATCTGTGAGTCTGAATATAATGGCATGATCCAGGAAGAAGAAAAATGCAGTTAATTAATTTCCAGCTATATTGCACCCAATGTGATCTTCCTTTTCTCCCTCCTATTAAAGAGCCCTATTAATTACTGCCAAAGATGAAATTTGATGGCGGATGTGTAAGAAAAGGTTCAGCATCGCACAGGATAGTGGTAATAGTGTCTCAACTGCTGAATATTTACTTCATTTGGAGCTTAATGTTTGTTAAAGTATGCAAGGTGACCTATGCAAATTGCTCACTCCAAGTTTAAATTTTAATATTGTAAATCTTCAGAACTAATCATTCTTGTCTTGCACGAACAGAAGAAAGCCAGACTTTAATACCTAAACTTAGATCAAGCAAGTGATCTAGAAAGTGCTCATGATTGTCACAAATGTTTGTTTCATTTTTAGCTTGTCCATTTGTGTATCATCGGCAAAGTTAGGCTTTCTTTGGTTTTGCCAGAACAAGAATGATGAATTAAACTGAAATTGTGATTGTGTCTATTTTGAAATCCTGAGGAGCCAAAGAGCAATTTACTATTCTGTACAAAGTTTAGTAACAGTTGGGGGGGGGCAGGTATAGGAAAGGGACTTGATGACAGCAAACTTTTGAAACTTCAGCTTGCTCTTAAGAGGGACTGACTGCTAAAATTGTCTTGGCTGATGGCTTAGTGTTTTGTACATGTAAATGGATACTAGTCTTGCAGTAGGTGGGAACTCTTGATCAGCTCCAATTTGTTAAAACAGAACTTGGTCATATAATGGTTTGATTCTTTCACAGTTGATTAAACAGTACATGAAGGTCATCTTAACGGAAGCAGACTCGGCTGCTTATGGTGATTGCTGGTGGGGATGTCACAATATATAATGCAATAGCTTGTATATCAATAATAAAAATATCTTGCATTGAAATCTGCAGAACATTTATGGCTTTCATTTTTGAAGTTCTAATCACTGATTTGATAATTGTATCAGTTGTGGATGAGGGAGAGAGAAAAATGTGTATTTTGCATATTATAACGTGACATCCTTATTGGCTGGGCACATTTGAGAAGAGCTCCAGTTTGGGAAGCATATGTGTTCAGCTTGCTGGGTAGACGTAAAAGGGCCTGTTGTATGTAACTTTGTTAGTAACTGGTAACAATGCTATTAAGGGTTGTGGTTTAATATGACTATTCTAGGTTGGGTTAGACTTGGGATCACTGCACACCTGTACATAGCATAGTAAGAAGGTTTAGGCATATGGAATGATATTCTGGGCTTTTAGAGGGCTCAGGTTACTACATAACGTTGTCAATGTTTTTGCTGAATTCCAATTGTTTTCTTGGCTTTTCTCCTTCCGTGTATGTTTCGTCTGGGATCTGGTTTGTAGTTGGTGAGGTTACTTACGTGGAACTCTTTATGGATGCGGATGGAAAGTCGAGGGTAAGTGATAAAGAACGAGTTCTTCTGTGGTTTCATTGCAAATGTAAAATACACAGGATATGGAATACTGGAAGTGGGCTTTGGTTAGACTTTGAAATCTAAAGCTCAGAAATGTGGATGTGGCTAGGTGGGGGAAGCAAAGTATGTGAATGTAAAGCTATAGACTGTATAGCAGGCATATTTGGTGCTATTTGTCAATGTTAAACTAATTGGTGCAATTTAATATTTTGGTAGTCTTTGACATTATGGGTCTCTTGCTTTTGAGTTTTTTTGAAAGTATATGAAAATGCTGTTGTACAGTAATATGTAAAGTGCCCAAAACCGTAGTCTCATCAACAGATTTCTCTTCCCTCGTGCACCAACCCCACAATTTTTGCCTGTGTCTCTTGAATGCAGTGATCAGTAGGATATGATTCTGCAGGCACTGGCACCTATCGGGTGTATGCCAAAATGGCCATTTTTAATGCATGAGCCTATATCTTAAATGACAACAAGCCATTTGACTATGGAAAGCATCAGTGTTGCCTCACATCTGCACTTTTCGGCATTGGGTAGTTATCAGGAGCCGTGGCTATTTTTTCCTAACTTTTTTGACCCCCCCCCCCATTGCTGCTCTTGTTCAGATTAGATCAGCACTGATAAGACATTGAATCTGGGACCTCCAGGTCTGTATGGCTTAGTACCACACTGTATTTACCCACTGCAATATGTGCCATAATAGTCTTGCAGTTCTAGGCTTGATTTCATCCTGGATGTGTGTGCTTTCATACAAGACCCCTGTGCATTATCATGCAACGTGTATGGATTATTTAGTGTTGGTGCTTGCCTTCTGAATCATTGTAGCCTCCATTTGGCACTCTGCTTTTAGAGTGAGAAGATTGGAGGATATTCACTTGTCAAATAATGTCAAAACAAACTTTACCAAATATATCTGCTATATAACTAAAAACCAAGCAAAGGTAAGGGATGACAGATATTTTTGTCTTTTCAGAAGTCATGCTAGCCAGGGTTGTAATTGTCAAAGGGGGAACAAGTTCTGATCCTTAAACAATGGTGTTTAAGCATAGAATAGGATGTTGAATAAGTTGTAGGTGGAAACAGTGTGAAAGTGGAATGGATTTTAGCAGCAGTGTTCAAGAGTGATAGTTTGACCTAGGGGTTCGCAAGAGAATCATGTGGATTTATTTTGGTTATGTATATGATACAGGGCTGCCACATTAGCAGGGTTCTCCCTATATTACCCAAAGTGGGTGCAGTCTTGCTTGGAATAAACATTTTACAATATTATCATATGTATTTTGTTTGATTTTAAGGTAATCTGCACTTTTAGCGTGCAGCACCCACTTTGAAATAATTACTGGGGGGAACCATGACTAGATTATTTTGTTTCAATCAGTATTTAATACATGTAACAGAAGTACATTTGTTCTGAATTTACCCACAGGTTCTAGTGAGTAAGTTGAAGGTTGGAAATGGTCAAAGTGCCTGGTAGTAAACCATGACTAATTTTTGGAGAGATCATTTGGTGTCTCATTTTTCTTCCCTGTTGTTTCCCTGGGCTGTGTGCAAGTATTAACATGTGACCTACTCTCAGGTCTTTTGAACCAGCTGCTGGGTGCTTAGAGTGGCCTGTAGGAGTCGCCCTACCAGATTTTGTGTCCGGCTCCTTCCGGTGGTGATGCCCAGCTTCTGCTTGGTATGTCCCCCTCATAGCATAGCCAACATTGGGAACTCAAAAGTATTGAATCTGCTTCCCTCTGTTCCATGCACAGTGTGTTGGTCCATGATGTTCCATTTTTATGCACTATGCAAGGACAGTTTTTTTTAAAGAGGGTAATGCATAGTACAAATCATGAGGTACTAATTTTTAGCTATAAGTGGGGAACAAATTGTGGCACCCCCTATTTAAATGTCAATGTAGATACTTAAATTTTGTTAAACCGATTTTAATTCACCTTGTGTAATTTTTAATTTTTTCTTCTTTACATGCTAACATCTGTGACCAAAGGGATGTGGGTAAGTTTTCCTTTCACTTATATCCTTCTAATTCTCATGTTTTAGGTTGGAATTAATGTTTGTCTAAATTATGTAGGATACCAGGTAAAGCTCTAGTTGAAGCTCCCCCGATGACTGACTAACAGGGACATTTAAACCAGGAAGGCCTATGTTTGATCTCTGGTTTCTGCCGAGATGGCTGGTGGGAGCCGAGGAGGGGGTAGGGTGGGGGGAAATTACTTCAGTTGGCCTCCACATCCCTGGGAGTGAGGAGAATATCAACAACGTTTCCCACTGCTTGCTGTAAGTGCATGTGTGTATGGACATTGGACAAGGGCGTGATCAGGCTCTGTTGTGATGCTCACTATGGATGGATGAATTACTTGTTGATGCTCACTGTCTAGGGCACAGCTTGAGAGTGGGCACTTGAACTAGAAAATTGAAAGTATCAGGTGCCCCTGGAGCTTGTATCCCCCACAAGATGTCTGGCTTTAGCAGAGGAAGAAGAAAACTGGCAAGGGGAAAATGGGGTGAGAGGACTGCTGTGTATACAATCTCTGGTTAGAGCAGTGACTGGGGAGATCGTTACTGCATATACAGTCTCTATTTAAAGCAGTGATGGGAAGAAAAGGTGACTGCATATACAATCTCAAGCTAAAGTAGTGACTGTGGAGGGGATTACTGCATATGCAACGTACCACATTTCTCTTTCAGTGTTGTGGAATTTAAGAGTGAAGAAAACATGAGAAAGGCTGTGGAGGTGATGGACAAGCAGAGTTTCAGTGGAAGACCTCTTAAAGTGAAAGAGGTGAGATATTTCATTGTGCAGGAAATTTAAGTGGGGGAGGACTTTGAACGCATTTAAAATTTACTAATGTATTGTGTGGTAAATAAATGCAGTGTCATGGGGAAGACTTGAGCTGAGTGTCCCGTGGTGGACAGAACAAGTGCTACTATAATGGTTCTTTTTATCCAGCATATATTATGCTCTTTCTGATGGTTTATGGCTTTGTTCTGCTATTGGCATTTTCTTCCTCAAAACAGATGGGACATGGGTGAATTAATTTTTTATAAACCTCCCACTCAATATCTGCTCTGTTTAACAAATTTGTAATTTGAAAAAGGAAAAAAAATCGAGAATTAAGCTGTGTTGTATACATGTTCTACCCAAAATGAGCCACTCAATGCAACGATCATAACTTGCACTGCTTGGGAATTGTATGAGTGAGCCTTTTGGCTTTGTGCAGATAAAATACTGCTCCAGGCATGTATTTCTATTTATTTGGTTTGTTAATCATGTTAATTCAAACATTGACATCGCCTTGAGTTATGTCTATTACAGTCTGAAAAGCAACTGTGATATAAAGGGACTTTAGCATTACAAAATAAAGGTGAAAATTGAACAGTACTCAGAAATTACTGTCTACTTTTTTTTTTTAAGATGAATGTGGGTAGTATTTGTCCACAATACCATAATTTTAACTTTTGTTTTAATGTAGGATCTGGATGGTGAGCATGCAAGACGTATGATGCAGAAGTTTGGTTTTGACAGGATGGGAATGGGAATGGGTGTTGGTGTTGGTGGTGTTGGTGTTGGTGTTGGTGGTGGCGGCGGCGGCGGCGGAGGCGGCGGCGGAGGCGGCGGAGGTGGAGGTGGAGGCGGAGGTGCAGGTGGTCATGGAATGAATATCCCACCTACTCTCTTGAATAACTCTAATGTCCCCAGAGAGGTTCTCAATGCCCTACAGGCTGGCAGGCTTGGAAGCAGCATCTTTATTGTTAATGTGAGTTGATAAATGCTAACAAAATATATATATCTGTAAAAATATCTTTTTAGTAAAAGTATCAGTAAAATAAATGAAATTTGAGGAAATGTTTAGCCTGATCAGAAAAGTTTGCGGAAACTCTGCAAAACTGGTTAGAGAAAATATAATTCTGACTTCCCTCCACCTGCTTTTTCCATGTGATTTATCCTATTTGTATGTCCCTACCCTCTTTCTGATCCCTTTATGATCAGGAGCCCTTGTAGCTTACTGTCAAATTCTACATCAAAAATAATGGAGTGGGAGTGATTAAAATATGAAGAATAGGAATGTGGCAAAAAAACTTAACAGCTATACTGTCCTCATATATTCTTATCATTGCACCTCACCCAAATGTTAATGATAGATCTAATTGCAGTATATCCTTTGTATAAAACAGGGAAGGAATGAGAGAAACTAAGGTAGATGGTAACTTTTTGGTGACTAAGAATAATTTACACCAAGCTGTTCCAAGCTTATTTCATTCCCAAAATCAAGTGACAGCTGTTAAAAATAAGAGTACTGTGTTGCACTCCAATTGCTCAAGTGTCTTGGTCATTATTGGTCGATTCATTGTCTTGGTGAATCACAAATCCAAGGTTCATGTGCCATCACTGCTGCCCGTTTCACTTTTTTAGAAAATCCTCAGGTCAGTCAGACTAATCACCTCACTTGGCATTTGAGAAAACCGTTTCAATAAAGTGATAGTCAACCAGACTGACCTTTTTATATATTGGTGTACAGTAATGTTTTGGGAAGAAAACCAACAACCAATTAGGTTCTGTGCTGTGATTCAAGAAATAATAACCCTGAATCCTATTCAGTAAAACCTTCCATGATTTCTTGTTCCACTACTCCTGCTGGTAATCTCTGCTACATTTCTGTTCTTTTACTAAAAAAGTTATAATTTCTTGCTTTCCTTTAAATTGTGTCCCCGTGATCTCTCATCCTGTGCGCAGCAGAACTTTTCGGGATCTAATTCTCCGATGCATCCTGAAAATTTTTAAAGATGTCTATCAAGTTCCCCCTTATTGTCCTTTTCTCGAGAGTGAAGTCGCAAGGTAGACCATGTTTCCTTACAACTCAGCCCTCTAGGTTCTGAATCATTCTCTGGGCTAGGTCTAATAACCATATCCATTCTATAATAGAGACAAAAACTGGCGACAGCACTCCAGAAATGTTCTCGGCATGGTCAGATGAAACTTGAATTAAGTCACACAACTAACTATATGTTCCAACATTTTATTTTTTCTTCAGCACAGTGAACAATGAGTGGTTTTAATAATTTATTCTCCCAAACCCCCAATTTTCTTTCCTGCTCTGTTACCTGAAGCAGATTATGCCATCCACATTCTCGATACTTTTACCTAATCTCTTTACCATTAGCTTTCTTCTCATCGGTGTTGAACTCCATTTGCCACCTGTTTTCCCACAGACTTATCCTGTTCAGATCCCTTTAGATTGTTGCTAACCAATTTTATATTTGCAGTACCTTGGGCAATATCCCAGCCTCAAGTTATTTGTAAAAATTGCAACCGTGGTCGAACAGTGACCCCAGTGGAACTCGATTAGCAAGTGGTTTCCACTCTGATATCAGAACTCTTTGCTCTCTACCATCCAGTTACACAGCAATCCAGCTTATGCTTGCCATCTTTCCCAGTGCATACACCTTGTGAACTAGTCTGTTATGTGGGACAGTGTCTGGTGCTTTTTTGAAATCCAGGTAGATGACATCCATTGCCTCATTTCTATTTACAAGCGATGTAGCCTCTTCAAAAAAAAAAAAAAAAAAAAAAATCCACTTAATTGGTTAAACGTGACCTGTCTCTTCTGACCCACGCCTAATTTGACCCTGTCCTTCCAGATACTCTCATGATTTCCTTATCAAAATCTCATTCTCTGCAATTAAAGTAATGGCCTGTAATTTCCAATAGGAGGCTTCCTGCGTGCGGATGCCTCCTATCGGGGGAAAAAATCTACGCTCTTACCTGAGGGCTCCTGAGGTCCGGACACTTTCGATGCTGGGCCTTTTCAGTCGAAATGCGTAGGGCCCACATATCCCAGGGGTGCATGTGGTTTGCAAGGGTCCCTGGGATCACGTGGGCCAGGCGAGCCAATAGGAGAAGGGAATCTCCCTTCATACTTTTGACAGAGCGGTCAAAAGTATGAATGGAGATCACCCCAAAAACACATCAAAACATTAAATAATTTTTTTTTTAAATCACCTTTTTAAAATGAGTTAATGACATTAAATTAAATATTTTAAACAAATGTTTTTTTTTAAAGTTTTTTACGGGGCTAAAAATAATCTTTTTTAAATTATAAATGAGTGGGGGAAAAAATATTTTAAACTTTTTAAAACTCTTATGCCTGGTAAAAGCAGGCCTTATGTCTGGTAAAAGCAGGTGTAAGGCCTGCTTTTACCAGCATAAGAGTTTAAAAAAAGTAAAAATAAAAAAATAATTTTAACTTTATTTTTAAGTGTTTTCAGCAGGTGGAGGTTCTGCAGAAAGCGGAACTTTCCACCCGTAGAGGCCCTTCTCCAGGGCAGGCGTGCGATCTGTCAAGAGGATTCTTGACAGATCGGAAATGACAGTTTTCAGCGCATGCGCTTCGCATGCCTGAAACAGGCATTTCCAATGTCCCTACGGGTGTGTACACAGCTTGTACACACCCGTAGGCATCGGAAAATATGGGCCAATGTTCATGGACCTATAATTTTCATCCCTTGACCCAGTCTGCTGTCTCTTGTACTGCCCCCTCACTGCAGGAAAATTTTCCCTCTTTGACTGTAAAAGCAATCCAAAAAAATGATTTAGCAAGTCCACCACTTCCCTGTCCTCTCTGATACTTAGTGGAACTTGCATATAATCTCTCCATTGCTCAGCAGTATGTTAATTTTATAACTTAAAATTTTATTTTGCAGCTTGATTTCAAAGTGGGATGGAAGAAGTTGAAGGAAGTTTTCAGTATGGCAGGCTCTGTGGTACGGGCGGACATTGTGGAAGACAAAGATGGGAAGAGTCGTGGAATGGGCACTGTAACTTTTGAGCGCCCAATTGAATCTGTTCAAGCTATATGTATCCTTTATTAACAAAACAAAATGGGTTTTGGCCAAAATTGTGGTAGTACTTTAATTGGAGAATTACCTCATTTGAAATGGTTAATCTATAGCAACCCCCCCCCCCCCCCCCAATGTTCCTTTATTTAAAGGAGTAAAATTAACTTTTTAATATGATCACTCACTTTGCTCTGGAGTTTGGAACTTTTAATCTAAACTAAGAAACAATTTGATGTGCTATGACCCGAGTCTTTCATTCGTTGTGAATGGTGCCTATTTTGGGAATCCTTGTAGATATCTGTAATTGGTATAACCAGAGTATCCTCAATGCATATGTGAAACTTTTAAAATTAAGATTCCTTAATTACTTTCTAGCAATGTTCAATGGGCAGCTTCTGTTTGACAGGCCTATGCACATCAAGATGGTAAGTTTTCACTTGGTCTGCATGCTAAATATTTACTTATGCAAGTAGCTGATGGTCTATGATTTTGGGTTAGGAATATTCCACCTAACCTCCAATTGTTAATCATAATACAATCAAGCAGAGTCAACATGATTTTATGAAAGGGAAATCGTGTGTGACAAATTTATTAGAGGTCATTGAGGATGTAACGAGCAGGGTGGATAAAGGGGAACCAGTAGATTTAGTGTATTTGGATTTCCAAAAGGCATTCGATAAGGTGCCACATAAAAGGCTACTGCACAAGATAAGAGCTCATGGTGTTGGGGTAATATATTAGCATGGATAGAGGATTAGCTAACTAACAGAAAACAGAGTCGGGATAAATGGGTCATTTTCAGGTTGGCAAACTGTAACTAGTGGGGTGCCACAGGGATCAGTGCTGGGGCCTCAACTATTTACAATCTATATTAATGACTTGGATGAAGGGACCGAGTGTACTGGAGCCAAATTTGCTGATACAAAGATAGGTGGGAAAGCAAGTTGTGAGGAGGACAGAGTCTGCAAAGGGATATGGCTAGGTTGTGAGTGGGCAAAAATTTGGCAGATGGAGTGTATAGTGTGGGAAAATGTGAGGTTATCCACTTTGGTAGGAAGAATAAAAAAAATTATTTAAATGGAGAGACACAACAAAATGCTGTGGTACAGAGGGATCTGGGGGGTCCTCATACATGAAATACAAAAAGTTAGCATGCAGGTACAGCAAGTAATTAGGAAGGCAAATGGAATGTTGGCCCTTATTGCAAGGGGGGATGGAGTATAAAAGTAGAGAAGTCTTGCTACAACTGTACAGGGCACTGGTGAGACCACATCTAGAGTACTGCGTGCAGTTTTGGTCTCCTTATTTAAGGAAGGATATACTTGCATTGGAGGCAGTTCAGAAGAGGTTCACTGGGTTGATTCCTGAGATGAAGGGGTTGTCTTATGAAGAAAGGTTGAGCAGGTTGGGTCTATACTCATTGGAGTTTAGAAGAATGAGAGGTGATCTTATTGAAACATAAGATTCTGAGGGGGCTCGACAGGGTAGATGCTGAGAGGATGCTTCCCCTCATGGGGGAATCCAGAACTAAGGGGCATAGTTTCAGAATAAGGGGGCACCCATTTAAAACTGAGATGAGGAGGAATTTCTTCTGAGGGTCGTGAATCTTTGGAATTCTCTATCCCAGAGAGCTGTGGAGGCAGAGCCGTTGAATATATTCAAGGCGGCGATAGACAGATCTTTGAGCGACGGGAGTCGAGGGTTATGGGGAGCGGGCGGGAAAGTGGAGTTGAGGCCAAGATCAGATCAGCCATGATCTTATTGAATGGCGGAGCAGGCTCGAGGGGCCAAATGGCCTCCTGCTCCTATTTCTTACGTTCTTATATTAATACTTCTGTGAAAAGCAGAAATTGTTAATAGTGGAATCACCTGATTTTTGGGAAGGATTTTTTTGTAAACGTACAGAAACTGCAATTATCCTTGAAGGATGTTTTTTTAAAAAAAACTCAAGAACTGAAATTTTTATTAATATTGGACTCTATATAGCGTATTTAGCTTTAAATAGTATACTTATAAGTACAGGAAACTCTCGATTTACCGGCACCTAAATAACCGGAAGTCTCTGTTAACCGGCAAAATTCAGGAGTAGGTTCAGGTAAGTTTTACTTCATATTAGTGGCCGTTCCTGGATCTGGGGTTCTTGCACCTGTTGCTAAGCAACAGGGACGCCTGGATCTGTTGCTGTGTACGGGGCTCTCGTACCTTTTACTATACCTCTCTAATCTGGACTTTTTGATAAACTGGCACCACGCCGGTCCTGTCGGTGCCGGATAAGAGTTTCCTGTAATTGAAATGTTCCAGAAGTATGACTCCACTCCTTTTTCTCCCTCCTTTTCTGACACAATGACTTGTATTGAAGTTCTTTGTGTGAGAGCTTGGATGTTGAGACCTGGCAGGCTATTGAACTGTGGGAACCATTGCAGCTAAGCTTGATCCTGGCCTCACTTGATGGACATGTGTGCACTTTCCAGAAGGGGGCACTGGGCTGATTATTTATCTTAATTAAGAAGTTGCCCTGCTCCCCAAAAGCCTGGGCATATTGAGGCCAATAGTAGTGCTCCCACTACAGCCCAGGCTGAGATTAGCCAGCTCAATTTACTGCTACATACACCAACTCTGCCGGACCAGCCTATTTATAAAAAAAAAAGTGAATAAATAATTGCATCATTGTAAAGCAGCCCCTCTACTTTGTTATGTTAAAATTGGTTCTACAATTTGACTCTCGTTTTCCTACAGGATGACAAATCCATGCCCAAGAATAACTTCTATGCTGCAGACCGTGCTCCTCAACTTCCTAGTATGTATTGGCAACTTTTTGAAACTGTCTTAAATGTATGCAGTAACTTCCTGTTCAGTATGCTTTTAACCAGGGAAATACTAAAAAGCAAAATAATTTATATTTACAGGAAACTTCGCGATATCCGGCACCGACGGGACCGAGCTGCTGCCGATCTATCAAAACTTCCGGATAGACCAGCGCTAATGTTGAAGGATACGGAGGTTTTCATCTCCGTATCTGACAACAAACACTTGCTTAGCAACAGCTTGTAAACACTCGGCCCGTACCTTGGAAGTGTCTCTGAAGCTGTTGCTAAGCTACAGACGCTTTCCAGAGCCTGACTGTTTATTTAATAAAAAAAAAAAAAAAAAAATGCTAGGAGAAGAAAAAAAACCTAACCAAAACGGCTGCTGATTTCTGCTGTTAGATTGAGGTTTCCGGACATACAACCTCCGGATAAACCAAAGTTTCCTGTAGTTCCCTATACATAGAAATTGCAATCTGAAAACAAGCCATTTGGCCCAACTTGTCTGTTCTTGCTGCCTACATGTAAACAAATGCCCATATCAAGTTTACCCATCCTGTTTCCATATTCCTTTATCCCTTCCTTCCATCTATCCAATCTAATCTTCAATATAGACATAGTTTTTGCTTCAACCATTAATCCTGGAAGCGACTTCCACAGCCTTAAAACTATGTAAAATATTTTGCATCTCATTTTAGAATCATAGAATGGTTACAGCACAGAAGGAGGCTATTCTGCCCGTGCCAGCTCTCCAAGAGCACTTCAGCTAGTCCCAATCCCCTGTCCTTTCCCCATAGCCCTGCAAATTTTTTTCCTTCAGGCACTTATCCAATTCCCTTTTGAAAGCCACGATTAAATCTGCCTCCACTACCCTTTCAGGCAGTGCATTCCAGATCATAACCACTCGCTGCGTAAAAAAGTTTCTCCTTATATTGTCTTTGGTTCTTCTGGCAATCACCTTAAATCTGTGTCCTCTGGTTCTTGACCCTTCTGCCAGTAGGAACAGCTTCTCTCTACGCTGTCTAGACCCCTCATGATTTTGAACACCTGTTATCAAATCTCCTCTCAACCTTCTCTGCTCTAAGGAGAACAACCCCTCATCCTTGGAACCATTCTTGTAAATCTTTTTTGCACCCTCTCTAAGGCCTTCACATCCTTCCTAAAGTGCAGTACCCAGAATTGGACACAATACTCCAGTTGAGGCCGAACCTGTGTTTTATAAAGGTTCATCATAACTTCCTTGCTTTTGTACTATATGCCTCTATTTATGAAGCCCAGGATCCTCTATGCTTTTTTTACCTGCTTTCTCAACATGTCCAGCCACCTTCAATGATTTGTGCACATATACCCCCAGGTCTCTCTCTTCATGCACCCCCTTTAGAATTGTACCCTTTAGTTTATATTGCTTCTCCTCGTTCTTCCTACCAAAATGTAACACTTGGCACTTTTCTGCGTTAAATTGCATCTGCCACGTGTCTGCCCATTCCACCAGCCTGTTTGTCTTCAAGAAGACAATCACTATCCTCCTCACTGTTCACTATACTTCCAAGTTTTGTGTCATCTGCAAATTTTGAAATTGTGCCCTGTACACCCAAGTCCAAATCATTAATATATATCAAGAAAAGTAGTGGTCCTAGTACCGACCCCTGGGGAACCCCACTGTGTACCTTCCTCCAGTCCGAAAAACAACTGTTTGTTTCCTGTCACTTAGCCAATTTCATATCCAAATTTCATATCCATGCTGCCACTGTCCCTTTTATTCAATGGGCTTCAACTTTGCTCTAAATCTCTTGCATTTAATCTTGTATTTATGGCTCCTCGTTCTAGACCCCTCAACTACTGGATGCAGTCTGCTTCTGTCTGCCCTGTATCATTTTTTCATAATTTGAAACATGGCCATCATATTACCCTGCAATCTGCTTGTTCTGATGACAAAAAGCTGTAGCTGCAGTTTTAAACCCAAATCATGAAGCTGTTTTAAAGAGACATATGCTTTAATTCTGATCCTGTTGTGGGCAAACCTCCATGTGCACATTCAGCAGGGGTTACTGAATAGCAGTTGAGAATGGGAATCCTGATTTATTTTGCCATCTCTAATTCAGGGGTACATAGATGAAATGTAGTGTCTCCTCTATCACCTTGTCAAGAGATAAGCTGACTTGGCACTGGGGCCTTCCTGTTCTGTATACCTCTGCTACAGAGTTTAATGTGAGCCATTGGAGATTGAGGCAATGGTTTTTAAATTTAAGTTATTGTTGAAATGGTACTCTTTCACCTCGGGTTTCATTTCTTTTACTTTAAAAATCCCGACTGCTAAAAAAGGTTAGTACTGCTGCAGTACAGTACAGGAAACTTTCGTTTATCCGGAGGTTAAATGTCCGGAAAGCGCTATCTACCGGCAAAATTCAGGAGTCGGTTCAGATAAGTTTTTTTTACTTCTCGTTGCTTTTTTTCTCCAGTCGTGGCTCTGCAAGGTCTAGCTGAAGCTGTTGCTTAGCTACAGAGACGCTTGCAAGCTACGCTGACCGTTTTGAAGCTGTTGCTAAGCAACAGGGTTTGTTGCTTCACACGGAGCTCAGAAGCTCCGTATGTTTTAACATTAGCGCTGGTTTCTCCGGCAGTTTTGATGTGACGGCACCAGCTTGGTCCCGTCAGTGCCGGATACCAGAAAGTTTCCTGTAATGTGTGATGGGATAGTTTAGCTATTTGGAGATTAGATTCCAAAATGACTTCTCTGCAAATGTTGGGAGGAAATTGATGCCAATAAAAGTAAGGTTTTACTGAGTTTTAACTAGTGTAGCTGCTTTTCAGAGATGAACTTGGAAGGTTAAGCTAACTGATTTGCTGAAAATGGTAACTGGCTGTGCAAAATGTACATGTTGATTCAATTAATATTGCAAAATATATTCTGGCTAAAAGTGTAGCTTAACTTCCAAATGAAAGTGCATTTAAAGGCAGCCCCGTACGTAGGTGCTTAATCTGAGGTTCTGCTCGGTCATTTCAGCTTTCTGCCACTAAATGGCACTGTTGTACTTTGCAGATAGTTGATAATGAATGGGACTGTAGCGGTCCCACGGGTTGTCCTTTACATTGAGATACATAATTCTCTTTAACTTAACTTATGCATGTATAACTTACCTTTCTTTAGTTTAACTTATTTATGCATGTATAACTTACCTAACTATGTATTTAATTTACTTAATTGTATTACTTACCAGTTAGGGCTGTTACCCCTTTAACTTACCTGTTGGGCCGTTGCCCCTTTAAGAGGCGACCTAACGTGCTGACGTCATGCATCACGTGACGCACGCGTGCCGGCCGCCGGCCCGACTCGGTCTTCCAAGACGGCCGCTGGCACAGCCCGGCCTACTGCGACTTCGGCCGCATCGGCCAACCGACGGGAGCGACGTGATCTTCCGCCCCCGCGGCAAGCACTGGCCCAGCCCGGCCTCGCGACCTCGGCCTCAACGGCCAGCCTCCGTACCGGGAGACGCAACGACGCGGTCACGCGACGCCACAAGCGCGGGCAAACGCGGCGACGCGATCACGTGACGTCCAAAGCGCGGGAACATCACGCTCTCCACAGGACTGCGAACTCATTCCTCGTGGAGTCCCCACTGGGACAAGACCTATACCACGGTGCTCCTACAGTCAGCCATCTTACCTGATGTAATTAGTCTGTTCTTGTAAATAAACAACTTGTTAATAGTTCGTCGAAGTCACACTCTTATTTAGTGGCGATCTACTTTAACCGCTACATTGGTGACCCCACGACGTGAGTACGGGAGCTCATCAATTCCAACGCTACAATTGGTGAACCCGTATCCGTGAACGATTTTCACGGTAGCAATGCGCAGCCTAACCCTCGTATTCCCACAAGACGACCGACAAACAACCACGGAACAGCAACCGCCTAACACCGATTCCACCAAAAGCGACCCCGTCCTTGCGAACGTTTTCGCAACGGAAGCGCAGCTTGGAGGTGAGCCCGTTTTTCACGAACGATTTCACAAAGGTAGAGCACGACCAACGGCAACCTTCATCCACCAGAGCTACAATTGGTGGGTTTGTGAACGTCTTTCACAAACGAAGCACACTATGGAAGCATCAGCCGTTCTGCTGTCGCTACCGCAATCCAGGGAGCCACGGTCTCCCTCGTGCTTTATGCAGGTAGAAGCCCTGTTCGCCGAGAACATCGATGCGGCACAGACGACGCACGTGCTCACGGTCTCCGTATTCGACTTCTACCGCCACACGGATCGTCCGCCTCTACATCCAAAGCAACAGCAAGTATACACCTCTCCAAGCGCGGGGTACAGCATGTTCGGGCCCACAAGATCGGAGCGCGCCCCGCGGGGATACCACGAGGACTCACCCCCGCAAAACACGAGGACGCACTCCTCGCGCACGAGGACCCATCCCTCGCGAACCACGCGAACCCATCCCTCGTGAACACCGACGACGACGACGCCGACGACGCACCAGCCCTTCAGCCTGCTGGTTGTGTTACCTACTACACGATTCGGCGTGAACAAAAAGCGTGCCGCCCTCCTGGCTGTTTTCTCCTAAATTTACAACAGTTACAAGTGTTGCCGCCCTCCAGGCAGAGTTAACCCCTCCTGAAAGCAACAACAACCTGGACCGTTGCCGCCCTTTCTCCAGTTTTCCCTTTAACAAACGCAAACGTTGACTGAAGCTGCACACATCGAGGACGGGTCCAACGGGCATCCTGCGGCCGCGATCAGCCACGTGAAAGTTGCTAGCCTCACCGATCACTGATCAACGCAGCAACTCTTCACCCTCCGTTGTGTTCACGTCGTAGCACTATGGCACGCACCGTTCCGTGCGTTCCAGCCTCCCGAAGGTTTCGCTCACCAGCCAACGGAGACATCGCCCGCGTCCGCCCAACCTGCCCGTCACTCTGACAAGGCCTGCTGTTTCGCACGTTACTATGGTCCTTCGCCTGACGGATACGTTTTATTCGCCATGACGCGCGCAAGGATCCGCTAACGAGCAATATTTTTATACCTCGCCTACCAAGTCGAGACAGCATCACCAGCTCGTCAGACCATCTCATCCTTGGACTTTCGTTAAAGTGAATTCTGGGGGGGCCTGTGTAGCGGTCCCACGGGTTGTCCTTTACATTGAGATACATAATTCTCTTTAACTTAACTTATGCATGTATAACTTACCTTTCTTTAGTTCAACTTATTTATGCATGTATAACTTACCTAACTGTATGTATTTAATTTACTTAATTGTATTACTTACCAGTTAGGGCTGTTACCCCTTTAACTTACCTGTTGGGCCGTTGCCCCTTTAGAGGCGACCTAACGCGCTGACGTCATGCATCACGTGACGCACGCGCGCCGGCCGCTGGCCCGACTCGGTCTTCCAAGACGGCCGCCGGCACAGCCCGGCCTACTGCGACTTCGGCCGCATCGGCCAGCCGACGGGAGCGACGCGATCTTCCGCCCCCGCGGCAAGCACCGGCACAGCCCGGCCTCAACGGCCAGCCTCCGTACCGGGAGACGCGCTGACGCAACGACGCGGTCACGCGCGGGCAAACGCGGCGACGCGATCACGTGACGTCCAAAGCGCGGGAACATCACGCCCTCCACAGGACTACGAACTCATTCCTCGTGGAGTCCCCGCTGGGACAAGACCTATACCACGGTGCTCCTACAGTCTGCTATCTTACCTGATGTAATTAGTCTGTTCTTGTAAATAAACAACTTGTTAATAGTTCGTTGAAGTCAAACTCTCTTATTTAGTGGTGATCTACTTTAACCGCTACAGGACATTAATTTAGGGAATGAGAGATTATCACCAAAATAATGCAAATTGATCACTTTTTAAATCTTGTTTTGGTGTAAATATTTATATGATCTCACTATCTTAAACATTTGCCATTAATGGACGCTTGCATGTGTGAGATTAGGTAGATGGAATGATTCAATTATGAAATCCTGGGGATGGTAAATGGTGCGAGATTAGGTTGATGGAATGATTCAATTATGAAATCCTGGGGATGGTAACAGTTAAGGTTCTTGTACTGTAGGCAATCACAAAATGTACTGAAAACCTAATATCTGCGTTCTAGAGAGCCGCACAGCATTCTGCTTCTCTCGGGTAGTGAAACATCAGCATATCAGTGGAGAGCCCATAATATTTGGCAAATGTATATGTCACTGGAGGTGTTCAAACTATAACAAAATGATGGTGTGAAAGATGCTGCAATGTTAAATATGGCTAGAAATGTACATTGCAGCAAAGACTATAAATAAAATAATGCATACATTAAACTTTTTATTTGTCTTACTAAATGTACCCATTTTAATGATTTTCTTGAATGTATAAATTTTGACTTTTTGGGGAAAGTGTGCATTTGACAGTATATATGTTCTATGAATAAAATTGGCATTTTCAGTAAATATTTTTTCCAATTGTAAACTAGCCCTACTGTTATGTTAAACACTTGTATTTTGGCAAATGTTAAATCCCAGACTTCTGATATTTGATCCATGTGTAAATGCTAACATTGTATTTTAAAGAGTTTTCCATGCTTTCTAACATTACATAACAGAATATCCTAATGTAAAGTAGATCTGTGCTATGGCACAAGAGTTAGTTTGATATTTGCAGTGCTTGGATCTGGTAGTTGAGATTTCTGAAGTATAGCCACTTCCTCTGAAACATTTTAATTTGCTTCATCAAAATTAAATTTATAAATATTCCTTTTTTTGCCAATTCTAGAGGGACTTGGTGGGGTTGGTATGGGCCTGGGACCTGGTGGCCAGCCGCTTGATGCCAGAGATCTGAACACAGGAATGGGAAACGTTGGACCTAGAGATATGGGTCCAGGAATGGGAGGTAAGGACTGTAGTTTTGATGAGCTTGTTGAGCATTCAGGGTGTCCTTGTCTTGTCTTTTCTCTAACCAGACACACAAGTGTTGAGGCTTGTTGTACCTCTGTTTTAGAATGGATACTTGGGCAGCTATGATTTTTCTTCAAATTTTGGTGGTACTTGCCATCACACAGACATACTGTACTAGGAAGTTAATACAGATAAAGAATTGAATATTGCTACTTGGTAGTTATACGGACATACATGTAAACATAGTCACCTCATCATTTTTTGATGAGGTAACAGAGGGTTGATGAGGGCAATGCAGTTGCTGTGTACATGGACTTCCAAAAGATGTTTGATAGAGTGCCACATAATAGGCTTGCCAGCACAGTTGAAGCCCATGGAATAAAAAGGACAGGCAGCATGGATATGAAATTGGCTAAGTGACAGGAAACAGAGTAGTGGTGAATGGTTGGTTGTTTTTTGGACTGGAGGAAGCTATACAGTGGTGTTCCCCAGGGGTTGGTACAAGGACCACTGCTTTTCTTGATATATATTAATGATTTGGACTTGGGTGTACAGGGCACTATTTCAAAATTTGCAGATGACACAAAACTTGGAACTATAGTCAACAGTGAGGAGGATAGGGATAGATTTCAAGTGGATATAGACAAACTGGTGGAATGGGCAGACGTGGCATGAAATTTAACACAAGTGTGAACTGATACATTTTGGTAGGAAGAAAGAGGAGAGGCAATATAAACTAAAGGGTACAATTCTAAAGGCATGAACCGAGATATTAAATTGCAAGAAGTACAAGTAAATCGCTGTTTCACCTGGAAGGGGTGTTTGGGGCCCTGGACAGTGGGAAGGGAGGAGGTAAAAGGGCATGTGTTGCATCTCCTGCGCTTGCAATTAAACAGCGATTTACTTGTACTTCTTGCAATTAATATACTGTATTCGCTGCTCACGATGCGGTCTCCTCTACATTGGGGAGACCAAACGCAGATTGGGCGACCGCTTTGCGGAACACCTCTGTTCAGTCCATAAGGGTGACCCTGAGCTTCCGGTCGCCTGTCACTTTAATTCACTGCTTCACTCCCACTCTGATCTCTCTGTCCTTGGGCTATTGCATTGTTCCAATGAAGCTCAACGTAAGCTCGAGGAACAGCACCTCATCTTTCGATTGGGCACTTTGCAGCCTGCCAGACTCAACATTGAGTTCAACAATTTCTGAGAATTATCCCTGCCCCCATTTTTCATGCAGTATGATTTTTGCCATTCCCATTTGCAACATTTTATCTTTCCTGCCTCTTACAAAAGTACAGGGTGTTCTTTCAATTCCTTCCTCCCCTCCTAACCGCCCCTCCTGTCTCTGCACCTGCTTAATATCTGTTACATCTCCAGCTTTTTCCAGTTCTGATGAAGGGTCCCAGACCTGAAATGTTAACTCTGTTTCTCTCCACGGATGCTGCCTGGCCTGCTGAGTATTTCCAGCATTTTCTGTTATTTCAGATTTCCAGCATCCGCAGTATTTTGCTATTATATGCAGTATTAGAGATGTGGCCTGACCAAGGTCTTGTATAGAGAAAGAATAGTATTTCTTTTATAATTAATTAAGCAATACATCCAATACACTCTTTTGCTTTTGCAGTGCTGTAACACTTCATCCCTCAACAGACTTGAGCACGTAACCCTGCACAGTGTACACGTACTTGAAGTTGCCTCTATCCAAATGCATTATACAATATTTGTGTATTAAGACACCTGCCAGATATAGTCCCATTTCCCTATTGCATCTAGATCTGCCGACAATATATTTTTCTCCTACACCTGCACATATCTTTGATCCACAAATTTGCAGACAGTTCATCCATATCATTGATAAAGATGGTAGAAAGCAGCAGCTCAACACTGATTCTGGTGGGGCTCAACTAATGACTGATCCTCACGAAGATTCACTACCATTAATAACTAGCTTAGACTAGCTTAACCAACTAGTGAGAATGCAGCAGTTCCTTATCTATTGAAAATGTGCCTGCCAATCCCACAGGACTCGATGCTGGAATTTAGAAGAATGAGAGGTGATCTCATTGAAACTTAAAATTCTGACAGGACTGGACAGACTAGATGCAGGAAGGATGTTCCCGATGGTCGGGGAGTCCAGAACCACAGATAAAGGGTAAGCCATTTAGGACAGAAATGAGGAGGAATTTCTTCACCCAGAGAGTGGTGAACCTGTGGAACTCTACCACAGAAGGCAGTGGAGGCCAGTTCATTAAATATATTCAAGAAGGAGTTGGATATATTTCTTAAGGCTAAAGGGATCAAGGGGTATGGGGAGAAAGCAGGGACCGGGTACTGAATTTGGATGATCAGCCATGATCGCATTGAATGGCGGAGCAGGCTCGAGGGGTTGAATGGCCTACTCCTGCTCCTATCTTCTATGTTTCTAGGACTTGACCTTATTTAGTAGCCTTTTCTGCAGTGCCTTGTTAAAGGCATTTTGAAAATCAAGATGCACAATATTCACCATGACTTTCAACATGAAATCAGACTTTTGATTCCTTTCCAAACCGGTACATTGGGAGCATTTGTGTACACGGTAAGCAGTTCAGTGATTTGTAGGGGTATGTATATCAGTTATGTAGAGACTCCAGTTTGCAGGGGTGATACAAAGTTGTGTTCTGTGAGGGATTTGGAGGACTCTGCAACATCAAAGTTGCAGTGCTGAAGAACTGCACCACTGAACTAGTTGCTTCCCTAGCTATTCCACTGCCATCTACCTGATGTGGAACATTCACAGAAATCACAGGAACCCCACAGTGCAGATAGAGGCCATTTCGGCCCATCGAGCCTGCACCGACACATATCCCACCCGATTCCCGTAACCCCTACACCAACACATATCCCACCCTATCCCTGTAACCCCACGTATTTAATCCCCCTAACACTAAGGGTCAATTTATCATAGCCAATCATCCTAACCCGCACATCTTTGGACTGTGGGAGGAAACTGGAGCACCCGGAGGAAACCCACGCAAACACGGGGAGAATGTCTGTGTGGAGTTTGCACAGTCACCCGAGCCCGGATTCGAACCCGGCCCAGGTATGTTCTATCCACAAATAACAGGGTAAATCTACCCTATCATTGTCCTGTCATCTTACTCACAATCGTCAGCAAAGCAATGGCAGGAGTCACCAACAGTACCTACTCATCATTAACATGCTTCCTGGCACTCAGTTTGGCTTCTGCCAGAACCACTTGGCTCTAGACTTATCACAGCCTTGAGGCAGACATGGATGCAAGCTGAATGCTGGAGGAGTGGTGAAAGTAGCAGAATATGGTCATGATAACATCAAGAAGCTCTAGCAAAACCCAAGTCTATGGGACTTGAGGGGAAAGCCCTTCAGTGGCTGGAGTCATAGATGACATTCAGGAAGATGGTTGTGGTTTTTAGAGGCCAATCGTTGCAGCCCCGGGATATTGCTGCAGCAGTTCTTCAGGGCAGTGTCCCAAGCCCAATGATCTTCAGCTGCTTCATCAATGACCTTCCCTCCAGTGTTCATCTTTATTCTCAACTCCTGCAGGGAATGCCAGCCTACAGCAGGATTTAGACAACATCCAGGCTTGGGCTCACAAATGTCTGGTAACATTTGTGCACAATTGCAGGTAGTGACCATCTCGAACAAGAGAAAGTACAACCATTTCCCCCTGGCCTCCAACAGTAGCACCATTGCAGAGTCCCCTGCCAGCAACACTACCTGAACATTGACCGGAAGCTTAAATGGTCCAACCGTATCAAGATCATAACCATTAAGTGCAGGGCAGAGTCTGGGTACTCCTAACTCCTCAGAGTCAAGAGTTTGTGGAATGCCCACCACTCACCTGGATGGGTGCTGCCGCAACAGCACTCGAAGCTCTACACCGTCCAGGACAAAGCTGTTCACTTATCCACCCTTTCCAGCATTGGTGCACTATGACTACAGTATGTACTATCTACAGGATACACTGCAGCAACTTGTCAAGATTAGTTAGACAGCTCTTCCTAGCCTCATTACCTTTAGCACTGAAAAGAATAAGTGCAGCAATATTATTGCCTCCAAGTCACACACCATCCTGACTTTGACATATATTGATGATCCTTCATTGCTGTCAACAGTTTTGAAATTCCCTACTTAATACTCTGTGGAAGCAGTGTCAGCATGAGTACGGCTGTGGTTCAAGGAAAAAAAGCCACCAACACCTTAAGGCAACTCTGAACAATAATGTGGCCTTGCTGTAGTTAATTACATCCTGTGAACAAATAAGAGTACTGGGAATTGGTGCTTGTGAGAGTACTGGCCCGAAACTAGGAAAATGTTTGTACAAATCCACTTTACCTCTGATTGATTAGTACAGCAAAGGATGTTGAAAGCGGACCACCCGCTTCCATAAAAGGCAGGCACAGAAAGTGTCACACTGCCGTGCTCACGACATTATCAGTGATGTAAGTGTGGCAAAGATGAAGGAGCACATGATGCACTTGGCTCTAAATTGCTGGCTGGAAAGTTCTAATCCAAAATATGGTGGTAAGTGGGAAGATAGTTAAAATACAGACCTTATTTCTCCATTTTTACTGTCAAAAATTCCCACAAGCCACTAATCCTAGATGAGGGAGTGGCCCAAGCTGTTTACTACCAGCCACCTGCCAGTGCTGAGCTAACTGCTTCACAACGTCTGTAGTTGTGGACCACTTTCCATACTTCTGGAGTCTACTGTCAACAAGGGCAGATGTCCATGACCAAGTCCAACACCGCCTTCAGTGTGCCAGTGCAGCCCTTGGTCGCCTGAGGAAGAGTGTGTTTGAAGTCCAGGACCTCAAACCTGGCACTAAGCTCATGGTCTACAGATCAGCAGTGATACCTGCCCTGCTGTATGCCTCAGAGACATGGGCCGTGTACAGCAGGCACCTCAAAGCACTGGAGAGGTACCACCAACGCTGCCTCCGCAAGATACTCCAAATCCATTGGCAGGATAGGCGCACCAATGTCTGTGTTCTCGCTCAGGCTAACATCCCCAGCATCGAAGCTTTGACCACGCTCGATCAGCTCCGGACGGATCACATCGCCCGCATGCCCAATACAAGACTCCCAAAACAAGCGCTCTACTCTGCGCTCCGACACGGCAAGAGAGCCCCAGGTGGGCAGAGGAAACACTTCAAGGACACCCTCAAAGCCTCCTTGAAAAAGTGCAACATCCCCACTGACACCTGGGAATCCCTGGCCCAAGACTGCACAAAGTGGAGGAGAAGCATCTGGGAAGGCGCCGGGAGCAAGCGGAAGCCAAGTGCAAACAGCGGAAGGAGCGGACATTCAATCCAAGCACCCCACCCACCCGCCCCTTCAACCACCGTCTGCCCCACCTGTGACGGAGACTGTAGGTCCCGCATTGGACTCATCAGTCAGCTGAGAACTCATTTTTAATGTGGAAGCAAGTCATCCTCGGTTCCGAGGGACTGCCCAAGAGGAGTCTGGCTTCCTAATCACAAAGCATTACACCGCAATTGCTTGATTTTGCTTACAGATATAACTTCTGGGGTATAAATTGAGGATTTGGTTTGTTGCCGAAGAGTGGCAGAGATGTCAACATGGCATAGTTCAGTTCTAAGCTTTACTAGTAACCCTTCGGCTCTGCTTACTGAACTGTAAGTTTTAGGGGACTGTATTTTGTTTTGTGTGCTTTGCATCTGGGTTGTAGTGTATGTGGTTAGGACCAAATTAAATGCTTCTGGGTATGTTTGTTTTGTTCAATCTTTGTGTTTTGAACACGGTGAAGAGGATACGTTTTGAAAAATATTAATCTTTCAAAGTAGTCATTAGAATCTTTGTTCCTTCTCGACAGGTATGGGAATGGATGGAATGAGATATGGTGGCATGAACCGGATGGGAGGAGGCGGTAAGTCTTGGGAGACCATGCCATTCGGGCTTCGATACTTATCTGACTTGATTACTGGCTCACTGGTTGATTTGCTTTTTACCAGATACTGCAATTATTTTACAAACAACTCCTTGTAGCAGAAGGTTAAACTGCTTTGTGATCTGAAAATCTGAAGGAGTTAGCTGGCAAGGGTTTAAAGTACATGTAGAGTGAGCATGGAAACCTGTTGCTACTTTAGTACCCATAAATTCAGACTTCATTGATTTTAAACAGCCTGAAACTGATCTACAGCATTGGTTTGCAGCCAGCAACACCTGATTTACACTGGCTAGCTGAAATTGCCACTGGGGGAGATTTACACGTCGCAACACATGCAGAGTTCCAGTCCCAGCTGGGTGATTTGTTTTAAGATATAGAAGTGGGAACTTTTTTGTTTGTCTGTTACTCATCTGTCTCATGACATTCGCATGATAACAGATACAAAACCCATTTGAAACCAGATTCAGGTATTCAAATAGAATTTTTTGCACATTGATATATTTTCACAATCTACTATTTTAATCATTTGTTGATGTCTTCCTTTTGTTTTAGCTTATTTTTTTCAGCCCTGTGTTCTGTACACAGTAGTGACCTCTATTGCAAAGTTCTTGTGTTGTATTTTTAATGAATGTTCTCCTAGTGTATGACGTAGGTTGAGGAGTCATGGTTCTGATTTATATCTCATGACTGGGCTGACCTGTTAACCCCACAAACAAGAGTTGTTAAATGAGGTCAGTGTTGAGTGGGAAATAAATCACATCCTGCGGGGATTCAATTCCATTAGAAATAAATTAGGTGAAATTAATTAGTTAAGAGCTGGTTGGTTTAATGATTCTCTATAATCCTTTGTGGATTGGTTCAGTACAGCCAAGGCAGTGCAGATGCTAATGAGGATATTGTATGGGAGTTTACAGTATTGCTCTGAACTTTATTCATATTTTCTGGAATTATAATATGATGTCTCCGTGCAATATAGAAACTATTATAAAATCTTGTTTGGAGGCATTTCATGCCCACAAACTTCACTTGCCACAATTTTTGGTCACATCTTTACGACAACATTTAGCATTGAAAATGCCTATGTAATCAGTTTATTATGGGAAATTTCCATGTAAACTTGTCGAAGTGATTCTTGCAGGCAGCGGCCACTAGGTGCTGTAGCTCCACTATAATCCTTGGCACATTGAGCAATCCCATGGGTGGTCTATTATGTGCTAGGTTTGTATGGTTGTATAAATAAATTTTGAAATCCTGTACTTAAAAATTACATTTAAGATTTGGCACTAACTTTCAGGCATGGATGGTCCATATGGTGGCGGAGGTGGGATGGACAGGATGGATAACATGGGGAGATTTGGCCCAGGAATGAACATGGGGAGAATGGGAGGTAAGGATTTTTGTTTGTGTAATAACTTGAATTTTGAGCTAAGCAGATATGAGCTTTGCTTCACTCAGCTAGCCAATAGTGCTGACGTGACTCTTCCCAAAGACCAGTGGCAAGAGTTATTAATTTTCCCTATACTTGGTACTGCTTCAAAGTGGCACAGCAGATGCCTGGCAGCAGGGTCCCTGCCTGTACTGATATGTTGGGGAGGAGAGGATTTTTTTTTGCAGAATCCCTTTTGCGGGTTTTGAAACCTGTCTCACTCAGCTGCAGCAGAGTAAATACAGGATACGATAACTAATCATAACTGAAAGGAGTCTGATAATTACTGCAGGTAGTTTTAATTCATTCTTCAGCTTTGAGTGGGACTTCTAGCAATAAGTTTTCATTCCTGAGACAGAGCTTTAGTTCCTAGCCTTGAGTAGCATTCAAATGGGATTCTCACCTGAGATTGTCTAAATAGCTCTTGGCCAAGTGTCTAGGTGGGGCTCTGTAATAGTGAAAGGCTCCATCTTGGGGCTGAAGGTGTGGGGGGAGGTGAGATTGTGCTGTGGAATTTGGTTGCCTGTAATGTACACATTTAGCAAAATGTAAATATTTTTGAATAATCCTGCAATACACAACCTCTCTGCCCAGGATCAGGTGGAATGGATGATTTCAGAGGAGCCGGTGGTGGAGGAGGAATGGGTGGCGGCATGGCAGGTAAGTTCAGATGGACTAGAAAAATTCCTGTTGCATGAATATACATTTATAGATGAACTTTACACCAGGTCAGGTCCTTGCACACGAGCATGTGGTGCTGGTGGTTTATGTGGTACTATGGGCTTCTCTATCCTGGTGTCTGAGGGTCTTGTATACAAAGCTGTCAACATTCTTCCATTGGTAACATTTCTTATTTACTGCTGGCTAAGAACAGATTACTTTCAGATGTGGATTCTGCAGGAGGTGCTTTACAAATGAGAATTTCCAACTCCATGTGCAAATGTGTGAATGAGAGCCTCTTTTGGAGAATTACCTTTTGGAGAATTAATTACTGCAGTGAACAATTAATGTCATCCTAGAGTTGGCTGGAGATGCATCAAATAATGTAACACATCAGGGTTTACAATAGAAAAGTAGCTGCCTATCCTATTTACACAAGTTTATTGTATGGGAAGTGAGATATATCTACTTTTCTATTGTAAACTCTGATGTGTTACATTATTTGATGCATCTCTATATAAATAACTCTGTAGTAGAAACTTCCAAAGAAATGGCCTTATTAATGTATGAGCCTAAGACAGTGAGTATTGGCAGGCAATTATTTGCCAGGGCAGTTGAACATCACAGCTGAGTGTAAATCTTTCCACAGCATTGGTCACTGGATAGTCAAATTAGAGCAAATGCCACTACCTCACCTGAGATCAGGTAACTCTCTTCAGACCTGCACGATTCCTGGTCTGTGGCTCAGGTACTCGCTGAACCAGCTAGGCCATTGGGGAATTTCCAAAGTAATAGTCTAATGTAAAGTTGGATATTGAGAGCTAGATTAGTAAACATAATTGAATCTGTAGCAATCTGGCTTAATCACTATGTGCGTGCATGTGTGATGACTGTTTGCCTGGACTGAATTGTTGAGCGAATTTAAGCTTGTATATTGTTTGTAGATATCCTGACCTGACATGTTTATCAGGAAACACTTGGGAGTGGGGGACACTTTGAAAGTGTGCAATTGTTCACCTCATTAGCATATTTTAAAGTAATTTTTCTGACGGTTACAGACATGTACCAAGGAGGAATGTATGGTCCTGGCAGTGGAGGAGGAATGGGTGGCAGTGGCTTTGACCGAGATTTTGGTAGAAATGATATGGGTATGTCTCGTGGATATGGTGATTCCTTTGGTGGAGGAATGGGTAAGTTCAAGTAGCTAAATTTTTTGGAAAAAAAAATGGTTCAAATATTTTAACATTGGTTCCATTTTAGATTTATACAACAGATGGGCCTGTTGTATCTGACATATTGTGCCCAAATTCATTTGTAGCATTCATTGTAAGTCTGTGCTTTATCATGAGACTGACCCCTCCTACCCCCACTATTTTTAGTGTACTAAAGTTTAAATCCTTATTCCTATTAACTTGCATAGATCTCAAGCTGCTGAAAGTAATGGACATTGGTGTTCTGATTTACAAATTTAATGGCCTGGAATTTGAGGTAGTAATGGTGGCGAAACTGTCAGCATTTGCTGTCATTACCCCTCTGGAACTGACAGCAACTTCAGAATTTAGTGCATGTGCAAATAAACGTGGAAATCCAGAAATTGCAGTCAGTCATTCCCTGCTCCACCACAGGTTGTGCTTTGGAATTCCCCAGAGCCAGTAATTGATTTGAAATCACTGAAGGATGAAAACTTCCTCTCTTGCTGGAATATCGCTGTTACACCCCCCCCCCCCCCCCCCCGAACGCCTTGTTGAAAGAGATGCAACTGGGTTTTTAACAGCTATTGATTGCTGAAAAACCGTTCTGGGCCTGAAAAACTAATTTTATATTTGTGGAATGTCAAATTTTTCCATTAATATGATTAAGAATTACATGGTTTTTAAAAAAAAGAGTTTTTGATATTTCAGCTTCTACCTTAATCCTATGTGTATGTCCCAATCTTTATTTTGCTCTCTGTAAAATTTATAAAAAGTAAATTAGAATCTGCGCATTTTACTTCCTGGTTTGCTGTGAGAGAATTCTTCAGTGTGATTGGCTGCTCAGCCTGTTTGATGACCTCAATGTTGCTGGATGCTGGTGATTCGCTTGATTTGGTGCCAGATTCAAACAAAGTCCGGAGAGCTGAAATTCACGTCTGAGATTGCTAGATATTTGTGGGCAGCTTTCTTGGAGGTCAGCGGCGAGTGCTGTCGCTTCGCCGCTGATCACAAATTTCAGGCCATTAGCACTTCTTTGCTTTTACATTAAATGTCCTTTTAAAATCCAGCATCACATTCACCTTTATGATATTTTTCTACCTGTAATCTCACCTATAATCGCTATCTCCATCCTCAGCTATTTGTTTCTGTCATCTGATATGTGGAAACTCTTGCTTCTGGGATTTTACTGACTTCAGTACAGGAATGGGGTTAGGTGACTTAAGTAGAGAGTATTTTGTGAAAACCTGATTCCGTGCAAGTGACTTTTAACACGTGACTCCAGTGGTTTATAAGAGATAGTGATTCAAGTTTAGTTTCAGCTTACAGATGTAGCCTTTTTTGATTTGTTTAATTTGTGACACTCGATTAGATTCCGAAGTGTTAAATGTATTGAATCAAATAGCTTTTTCCTTGACAAATTTATCCTCTCCCATCCTCCTATTTGACCACAGGGAACATCATGGCTAAGTCTGATATCCTCACCTGGGATCCACACACCTGCACTTCCAGCATAAGTTGCTGGATAACAATCGGGAGTCGAAACCCTGGTGACTTTCCTCTTCCTAACTCCGAAGCTGAGGCCAATTGTAGCATCTTACGGCTGGCCTGCCTGAGATTTGATAACCGTACAGGCTAGGGATTGGACCATGGAATTTCCTGGTCCTTGTGGTTCAGCTGGATAAACTTACTGGGCCATAAAGGATTAAATTAGTTGAGCAATTCTAGGGTGGAAGTGAGTCGGTTGAGGGATGTCTTCAACTTGTAAATCTTGCGGATATAAAAATGTAAATGAGTTCCTAACATAGCATTCAGGATTACATTACACTTTTTTGAAATTTAATTTGCATGTAATCTGTTAATTTCCCCTTTTAGCTGGCGGGATGGGTGTTGGTGGTGGTGGTGGTGGTGGCGGCATGGCTGCTGGTACACCAGGCATGGCATCAGGAATGGGTAAGAACATCTCAACACTGTTTGATTGTGAACTTGCCACAGAGTCAGCATTTTAATATCCAAATTCACAGGCAGCTGAATGGTTTGGTGCCCATCTTTTAATAGGGTGTTATTGCAAGTGTGGCAAATTAATGTGTTGCAAATGCCAAATGTTCTAGGGTACACACTGAAAATTGAAATGGGGCAAATACACAACACCTGAGCTATAAAGCTGCATTCAGATGATCACTATGGGAGGGGAAAGTGAGCAGTTGCGATCTTGTGTAAATCCAAGTGTTAATTCTCCTGGCTTGTCCTCAACAAAGCAATGAGACATGTCTCCTTTATCAGCAGTAAGCAATACCATCACACATTTTCATTTTTGCAGAATTAATCTTTTAATTAAGAAGCAATTTAAGATTTGAATCAGAAGTATCTTGTAAAGTATACTGTCTGTTACAGGTCAGGATGGTGATTGAAAAAGTCATGTAGGGGGATTCTATTTGAACTGTTTCAAAGTCATTTCAGGGGTACAGGTTGTTGTGCATCTGTACAGGAGTAATATTCACACTAATTAAATATTGCCACTACCGTTCATGCTCAGATGTGCAATTTCTGATTTTGGATTCATCTGCTATAAGTTCAGGGGCTTATTGATCTCACTGTGTCCTTGTGAAGTAACACAAGTTTAAAATATGAAATGTGGAATCTAATGTATCTAATTTGCAATATATCTAATTATTTGCCATTCTGACATTCACACCTGCAGCTGCACACTTCAACCACTGGATGGAGCTTCATAAGCTCTAAAAGGTGCCAGTCCCCATACTTACACCTACAGTATCACACAGACAACTTTTGTTTTATCCTGACATTCTAATGGCAAAGTTATGGCTGAGCCATCAGTAATGAATAGAGAGGATTTTTCTTAAGTGGTGGAATATTATTTACATACTATACTTCTGTACACCTCCAGACCTTTGGTTTGTGGGGTTCAATGTATTTTTGCTTCCAAGAGGGCATACGCTCCTTTTTATGTTTCTAGGACAAACTTTATTTAAAAAAAAAATAAAAAAAATAGTGCATTTGAGATGAAGTTTCTGCTGTAACATGGGGTTGGCTCTTACTTTAAAATCTCATTGAGGAACCTACCAAATGCTTCCTACTAGACAAAGATATCCCCTGGAGAGGCTCCTGTAATAAGTGAGGGCAAGATTCCAGGGATCAAAATGAGGCAGTTGTTTCAGTTACTTAATTTTTTTCTGTTCCCCATTCTTGATCTTGATCTCCTTATCCTGTAATATGTGAAGTGTGATTTTATTCAAAGAATGATGCCTGCAGTATCTAAAGCAAGTGGCGAACAACTAAAGCATTTCCACAGTTAAACGACTGAATGAATGTGGATGTTGTTGAATCCTTTGTAAAAAGGCTCACAAACAGTTCACATCCATTGTGGAAGTTGGGAAGCAAGAATATTAAACACATGCCCATGTGTTGAAAATGAATGTGTAGGGACAGCCTGCATTATATTGCACCCAAAAAAAAAAATTTGCCTGGTTAAAATGCTTTTCCTTCCATAGGTATTGGAATGGGCGCAATGAATAAAATGGGTGGAGGTATTGGTATGGATAACATGGATCGCATGGGACCTGGAATGGATCGCATGGGTGGTATGGATCGAACCGGTCTGGGAATGGATAGGATTGGATCCAACATGGGCTCTGGGATGACATCAAATGTTGACCGCATGGGAGCCGGAATGGACTGGATGGGCCAAAGTACCGATAGAATGGGTGGCGGTATGGATCGTATGGGTTCTGGAATGGGAGGAGGCTTTGACAAGTCCACAGACATGGATCGTAATCGTTTCAGTGGGAACTTTGGAGGATCCATGGGAACTGGTACTGGAAATCTTAATTCAAGAAGAATCTGTCAAATATTTGTTCGAAATGTGAGTACATTTTTATCACTCAAAAAAAAAAAAAAAAAAAAAAAAAAAATTCCAAACGCTGCAAATACATATGTCAGTCAGCATCTGTAAAGAGAAAGGTTAATGGTTTCAGGTGTGTATCTTCATCAGAACTGAAAACAAAGATATAAACACTTTAGTATGGTGGGATTAAAATTGAGAAGATGGGAAAGAAACAACACACTCCAATCAGGAAGGAGAGGTTAATGAGTTGACTGACCTGCAAACTGCTTAATCTCTGCCTCCTTTTCTCATTGTACTTTATCTTAATCTGCTAAACTCTTCAAACATAATCTGCAGTAATGCTACTTTGTTTAAATTCAATCTGTCCTACTTGAATATGAGTAGCAATGAGAATATACATTTTGTAAACTGCAAAAACTAGAGAAATGCTTGTGTTTGTAATCTTTTACTTCCCTCCCTTCCTGGAGGCAGTGACTCATGTTGGAGTATGATTCTATTAGTAGTGGTAGCCAGCTAGTACCTTGTATAAGTAGCCAAGTGTTACCCTTTGCAATGATGGCTGATGCTAGTTGAATAAACTTGCCATGCCAGCAGCAGCCAAAGCACACTGAGATCATAAAATCATAGAATAGTTCAGCACAGTGGAGACCATTCGGTGAGTCTGCGCCGGCTCTTTCGAAGAACAATCCAGTTAGTCCGACTCCCCCGCTCTTTCCCCATGTCCCTGCAGTTTTTTTCTCCTAGTATTTATCCAATTCCCTTTTGAAAGCTACCATTGAATTTGTTTCCACCACCCCTATCAGGCAGTGCATTCCAAATCCTAACCACTCGTTGCATAACGTTTTGCCTCATGTCACCACTGGTTCTTTTGCCAATCACCTTAAATCTGTGCCCTCTGGTTATTGATCCTTCAGCCATTGGAAACAATTTCTTTATTTACACTCTAAACCATTCATGATTTTAAACACTTCTGTCAAATCTCCTCTTGGCCTTCTCTGCTCTGAGGAGCACAACCCCAGCTTCTCCGGTCTATCCATGTAACACTAATCCCTCATCCCTGGAATCATTCTAGTAAATCTCTTCTGTACTCTCTCCAAAGCCTTCACGTCCTTCCTAAAGTGTGGTGCCCAGAATTGGACACAATACTGCAGTGGGGGCCGAACTAGTGTTTTATATAGGTTTAGCATAACTTCCTGGCTTTTGTATTCTATGCCTCTATTAAAGCCCAGGATCCCATATGCTTTATTAACTGCTTTGTTAACCTGTCCTGCCACCTTCAAAGATTTGTGCACAAGCACCCCCAGGTCTTTGTTCTTGTACTCCCTTTAAAATTGTACCATTTAGCGTGTATATTGTCTCCTCATTTTTCCAAACTATCATCTCTCACTCTTTTTCGTGTTGAATTTCATCTGCCATGTGTCTGCCCATTCCACCAGCTTATCTCTCTCCTCTTGAAGTCTGTTACTATCTTCCTCCCTGTTTCATCTGCAGATTTTGAAATTATTATCTGTACTCCCAAGTCCGAGTCATTTAATGTGTACCAAAAACAGCAGTGGTCCTAGTACTGAACCTTGGAACTCCATTGTATACCTCCCTCCAGTCTGAGAAAACAGCCATTCACCACAACTGTTTTCTATCCTGTAGCCAATTTTGTATCCATGCTGCTATTGACCCTTTTATTTCATGGGCTTCAATTTTGCTAACAACCCTAATATGTGGTACTTAAATGCCTTTTTGAAAGTCCATGTATGCAACATCAACTGCACTACCCTCAGCCACCCTCTGTTACCTCATCAAAAAACTCAAATCAAGTTAGTCAAACATGATTTGCCCGTAACCGATCCATGCCAGCTCGCCTTAGCCCAAGCTTGTACAAGTGGCTGTTAATTTTCTCCTGGATTATTGTTTCTAAAAGCTTTCCCACCACTGACGTTAAACTGACTGGCCTGTCATTGCCAGGTTTATCCTCCTTTCCTTTTTTGAACAAGGATGTAACATTTGCAGTCCTTTGGCACCACATTTGTATCTAAGGATTGGAAGATTGTGGCCAGCACCTCTGCAGTTTCTACCGTTGCTTCTCTCAGTGACTTATCCACTTTTAAGTACCACCAGCCTTTCTAGTACCTCCTCTTTATCTATTTTTATCTCCTCCAGTCTCAGCAACATCCTCGTTTAGCATCGCTTTGGCAAAGTCCACTTCCTTGGTAAACACCGATGCAAAGTACTCATTTAGTACCTCAGCCATGCCTTCTGCCTCCACCAATAGATCTCCATTTTGGTCCCTAATTGGCCCCACCCCTCTTCTGGCAACTCTTTTGCTGTTAATATGCCTATAGAAGACCTTTTGGATTTCCTTTTATGTTAGCTGCCAATCTATTCTCGTACTGACTCTGCCCCTCTTATTTCCTTTTTCACTTCTCCTCTGTACTAGTCAGCCTGATTCTCCCTTGTATTATCAAGCTGACATCTGTCATATGCCTCCTTTTTCTGCTTCATCCTACTCTCAACTCCTTCGACATCCAGGGAGCTCTGGCTTTGGTTGCCCTCCCTTTCCCTCTTGTAGGAATGTACCGAGACTATACCCGAATCATCTCTTTAAAGGCCGCCCATTGTTCCATTACATTTCTGCCTACCAGTCTTTGATTCTAATTTTCAGAGGCCAGATCCCCCCTCAATTCACTGAAATTAGCTCTCCTCCCGTTAGTATTTTTATTCTAAATTTTTCCTTGTCCTTCTCCATAACTATCTAAACCTTACGATACTATGATCTCTATTCCTAAGATGCTCCCTGACTAGCAAATCTCCACTTGCCCCATTTCATTCCCCAGGACTAGATCCAGCAATGCCTCCTTCTGTGTTGGGCAGGAAACATACTGATCAAGAAAATTCTCCTGAACACACTTTAGAAATTCCTTCCCTTCTCTGCCCTTAACACAATCACTGCCCCATTCAATATTGTAGTTAAAGTCTTCCATTATCACTACTCTATAGTTCTTGCACCTCTCAGTAATTTCTTTGTAAATCTGCTTGTCTATCTCCTTCCCAATATTTGGTGGCCTATAAAATACATCAAGGAGCATAATAGCTCCTTTATTAAAGATCATAGTATAAAATATATGGTTGTAATAAAAGAACCCTTTTAGAATAATGACAAAGGCCTGATTTGGGATGGATGCTGAGCCTTGTTCCAAAGGCCTGTTCATTGTGTAAATTGGGCGGTAATTGCAGGGGCTAGTCCTCATTGTTAGTTATACAGGCTTAAGTTTAATTTTTCTTTTTGATTAATTTACTTTGTTTTCTTCAGCTCCCCTATGACATCACCTGGCAAATGCTGAAAGATAAATTCAGTGAATTTGGTAAGTTCACAGATTTCTAACTGAAAATGTAGCTTATTAGAAGGAAGCCATAACTAGTTGTATTAGCCCTTTTGATCCACTATCAACATTGAATAATTTTTCAGTGATAAACTTTGAGATGGTGATTAGGGTGTTCACACAGCTGGATAAGGGAACTTAGAAAGTATTTACTTCAATCACCTTATTTGTTGACAGGAATTGGATACCTTCCAGGGTTTGTTTTAATACTTTTTACAGATTCAGATCTTTTTTAGTAAGGAAGTGCCTAATTCAGTTATGTTGCCAGCTTGGCTCAGTTGGTTAGCCTTTTGCCTCTGAGTCAGAAGGTTGTGAGCTCAAGCACCACTCCAGGATTTGAGAACATAATCTAGACTGCCACTCCATTGCAATATTGAGTGCTGAATTGGTGGAGTTGCACTTCTTTCAGTGTTCAACTGAGGCCCTGTTTGCAGGTTCTGGTGAATGTTGAAGGTTCCGTCGTTGTCATGAAATGAGCAAGGAGTTCTCGAGTGTTAAGTCCGACATCCCTTGCTCAACCAATACCATCAAAAATAGATCATTCATCTAATTGCTGTTTTGGGGATCTGGTTGTGTTCATAATGGCTGCCGTATTTTCCTACTTAATCAGATTTGCTGCACTTTAAAGTAATTCATTTGCATAATAAGGATCTTGAGACATACGAGACGCTTGGTAGGATGCTGTATAAATGCAAGTCTTTTTTACTTGGTTTATGTGAAAATCCGTTTGCACTAAGTTTTCTATAAATTAACACACATTGAACACTAGTCCGGGAAGCACAATTAAGAAAATACAATCTCATTCCTAGTATTTTAATTTTTGTTTTTTTATAAATATAGGATATGTACATTATGCAGACATTAAGATGGAAAATGGCAAGTCTAAGGGCTGTGGTGTGGTTCGTTTTGAGAGTCCAGATTCTGCGGAGCGTGCCTGCAGGATGATGAACGGAATCCGACTTTACGGCAGAGAAATTGATGTCCGACTTGACCGAAATGTTTAAAATCCATTTTTAGTAGCATTTTTAAAACGACCAAACAATAAAACTATCCCTTTTTAGAATGTTTTTTGTTCCATTCATTAAAAAAAAATATTTGAATGGACAGCTTAACAATGTGCACATTGCATTTTGTTTTTTATTTAGTGTGAAAAATACACATTTGTTTCTGTATTAGTGATTCAATAATAAATGTGATTTGGGGAAATTTATTTATTGAGATTTGTGATTGCATTTTAATACAAATTCAATGTAGGAGTTCTTGCCAATCATATTGCAGTGGCTAGTGTGAGTATATATTTTGAACTACATTACATTTAAACTTTGCAGACACTAAATGCCATGCATGGTAAGGGAGCAGAACCGTTATGCAGTTGAATTTGCACAAACCTCACAATTTTACTGTAGTATCCATAAAATCTGCAGCTTTTGTCATAAGTAGATTACAGGATTTATGGATCTCTGAATAAATTCTGTTGAACTACATCTCCTATATTGTAATATTTGTCTGGCTGCTTTTAATGATAGGCGTGGAATAGCCTGGTTTTCTTACTGGTATAGAGAGGAATTGTTTTGCTGCATTTTCCTTTTCACCTGTAGGTGTTTAAGATACTTACACTCCAAATGCCTCAATGTTCAAAAACAGCCCAGCTTGGATACAAGAAAGGGTGTGCATTCACAATATAGCTGTTGTGCTGCAATTACTATGGTATGGCATTGCCAATATAACAGTGCTAAACACTCTTTGAGATTAAAATAGAAGCTTTGTCTTTGTTGTTTTCTACACTATACCAATTCAACACTTAAAACAGCTATGCCAACAAGCCCAATGTACACTTTGGAAGCACCATGGTATCAATGGACAGTGGCCTCAAATTAATTTTTTTAAATGTATTTGACTACCTGGGAACTATCTGGGTATCGTACTCCTTTTCAAAATTTGCTCATGATCTCTGCAAAAAATCTTGCAATTTTAAAAGCTTTGTTTAGCGATGTGTAGTTTGTGCATTGTCAATTAGATTGTGTTTGGCTCATTAATGCTGCTTTGCATCTATGATACTCGTAAACAAATTCTGATGCACTGATTTCCTAAAACCAAAAAAGTTGCAGGTATGGATTCAAATTTTGCAGTTAACCTGGTGCATTATTTTCAACAGTGATGATTCATTACAGTGTTGGCCGATTGGTTTACTGTTTTTTACTGTCCATGTGACTTGTGTGAGGAGATCAGATATTTGATTTGATTGGCTAACTCAATCTGCTCAAACACCTTGAGTTTAAAAGAGCTGTAGTCCTCAATTTGGTGTCCTGTGAAATATAAGGTCATGGGATCCAAGGTCAATTGGCTAAATTGTGGGAACATTACCAATGGAGAAGTGCTAGGGGCTTAACTGTTTGCTGTCAACTGTGGGACAGACTGGACCAGTAAGTCTTTTCCTATGTTGTTTTATATGTTTGTATGGATTCCTTTGCCTGAGATGGAGACCATCCATTTAGCTCCCTCTGCTGCTTTTCCCCTTCCACTTGTCCACTAAACCAAACCTCTTTCATTCCCCATCTCTCTTATTCCCAAACAATCCTGCACTCCCATTTACACCACATTACAATTAAGCTCTGGAACACCCAAATTGCCTGCCTGGCTTCATTTTAGCTGATAATGATTCTCTGCTCGGGCATATTTTAAAACTGCTGTCATCACTCCCCCTCTGTCCCCACTAACTACTGTCTCATCTCTTTTTTTCCTCTCCATGGTCCTTTAATGTGTTGTCATCTCCCAGGTCCCTCCAATCAGTTTTTTGCCCCTCCCACAGTACCAAAAGGGTCCTAACCAAAGTCACAAACCGCATTCTTTGATCATAATGCTTTATTATCTCTGCAGTCTTTGAGAGTTAACCAAACAATCCTCTAATTCTTCGGTTGTCGAGCTCCCCAGGACTGTCCTTGCTTTGCTCCAATCTTACCTATTCAACCATAGCCAGACCAAATCTAGCAATGACTTCCCATCACTCTACCTCATCTATGGCTCCCTCTTGCTCACCTACATACTGTCCCTAGGTGATGTAATTTGAAGCTTTGGGGTCAGCTTCCACATGTATGTTGGTGACTTCCAGCTTGACCATCTCCCTCCACTGCCTCTGTCTTGTCAGACTACTTGTTCAACATAGTTTTGTATAGGCTGTAACTTCCTAAACTTCATCCTCTTACCTGGACAGTGTCTTAGGCTGAACCAGACAATTTGCAATCTTGGTATCCTGTTTGACTCTGAGTTCAACTTAAGATGTCCTTCTATCAAAGACCATCTATTTCCACCTCTGTAACATTACCTGTTTCTAGTCCCTATCATAGCCTATTTGCTGCTGAAACATCATGTATGCCTTTCTTGCTTCCAAACATGGCTATATAATGCTCTCCTGGCCAAACTCCCACTCTCCATAAACTTGCATTCATCCAAAGGTCTGCTGGCTGTATTTTATCTCCTAGGTTATGCTCAATGAATCGCACCTGTCCTTGCTAATTGAATTCTTGTCTCCCCTCTCTCTGGGATTTCCTTCCTAAACATTCACCTCCTTTACCCCTCCTAATATTTCCTGCTTTGGCTATGTCCATTTCCAGTACACTATAAATGGCAGTTTTGAAAAGTTTAGATGAGCTGAGAGACCTTGGTGTCCATATACACAAATCCTTAAAGGTGACAGGGCAAGTTGATAAGGTGGTTAACAAAGCACCTGAGTTACTTGGGCTTATAAATAGAGGCATAGAATGTAAAAGCAAGAGAGATCCTGCTAGAACTTTATAAATCACTAGTTAGGCCTTAGTTGGAGTATTGTGGACACTTCAGGAAAGATATAAAGGTATTCGAAACATAGAAACCTAGAAGATAGGAGCAGGAGTCGGCCATTCGGCCCCTTGAGCCTGTTCTGCCATTTAATGAAATGGCTGATCGTCCAAATTTGGTACCCTGTCCCTGCTTTCTCCCCAGATCCCTTGATCCCTAAGAAATATATCTAACTCCTTGAATATATTTAATGAATTGGCCTCAACTACCTTGTGTAGTAGAGAATTCCACAGGTTCACCACTCTGGGTGAAGAAATTCCTCCTCATCTCAGACCTAAAATGGCTTACCCCTTATCCTTAGACTGTGACCCCTGGTTCTGGACTCCCCTGCCATCGGGAACCATCCTGCATCTAGTCTGTCTAGTCCTGTTAGAATTTTATAAGTTTCAATGAGATCCCCTCATTCTTCTAAACTCTAGCGAATATAAGCCTAATCGACCCAATCTCTCCTCGTACGTCATTCCTGCCATCCCAGGTATCAGTCTGGTGAATCCTCGTTGCACTCTCCATGGCAAGAACATCCTTCCTCCGATAAGGCGACTAAAACTGCACACCATACTTAAGGTGTGGTCTCACCAAGGCCCTGTACAACTGCAGCAAGACATCCTTGCTCCTGTACGCGAATCCTCTTGCTATGAAGGCCAACATACCATTTGCCGCCTTAACCGCCTGCATGCTTACCTGTAGGGTACAGAGGTTTAAAAAAAATCATTCATGGGATGTGGGTGTCACTGGCAGGGCCAGTATTTATTGTCCATCCCTAATTGCCCTTTGAGGTGGTGCAGTCCATGTGGTGAAGGTACTCACACAGTGCTATTCGGTAGTTCCAGGATTTTGACCCAGTGACTGAAGGAATGGCGATACATTTCTATGGTGTGTGACTTGGAGGGGAACTTACAGGTGGTGGTGGTGGTGGTGGTGTTTCCATGCACCTGTTGCCCTTGTCCTTCTAGGCGGTAGACTTCGCAGGTTTGGGAGGTGCTGTTGAAGAAGCCTTGGCAAGTTTCTGCAGTTCATCTTGTAAATGGTGCACATTGCAGCCATGGTGCGCCAGTGGTGGAGGGAGTGTGTTTTAAGGTGGTGAATGGGTTGCCAATCAAGTGGGCTGCTTGAGTGTTGTTGGAGCTGCGCTCATCCAGGCAAGTGGAGAATATTCCATCACAATCCTGACTTGTGCCTTTGTAGATGGTGGAAAGGCTTTGGGGAGTCACGAGTTGCAGAATACCCAGCCTCTGACCTCTTGTAGCCATAGTATTTGTGTGGCTGGTCCAGTTAAGTTTCTGGTCAATGGTGACCCCCAGAATGTTGATGGGGATTTGACAATGATAATACTGTTGAAGGGCAAGGGGAGGTGGTCGTTGCCTGGCACTTTTGTCGTGTGAATGTTACTTGCCACTTATTAGCCCAAGCCTGAATGTTGTCCAGGTCTTGCTATATGTGGGCACAGAATGCGTTATCTGAGGAGTTGTGAATGGAACTGAACGCTGCAATCATAAGCGAACATCCATGTTTCTGACCTTTATGACTGAGGGAAGGTCACTGATGAAGCTGAAGATGGTTGGGCCTAAGATACCAGAAGGTTACCAGGGATGAGGGACATCAATTATTAGGAGAGGTTGGAAAATATAGGACTGTTCTCTGTGGAACAGAGGGCAAGAAGTGACCTAATGCAGGTTTTCATGATGGGTTTTGATAAAGTAGATGAAGTGGGTTAATAACCAGAGGTCAGATTTAAAATCATTGGCAAAAAATCTAGAGGGGAGATGAGGGGAATTTGTTTTCACTTAGGATCCAGAATGCATTCTGAAAAGGTGGTGTTAGTTGATTCCATAAATAATTTAAGTGAGTTGGATGGGTACTTCAGGATGACTAACTTACAGGGTTATGGACAACGGGTTGGGGTGGGGAAGAGTACTAAGCATAGCAGGACGGGCCTAAAAGGCATGCTTCTGTGCTGCAAGTTTCTATGATTTCCCGTGGGGCGGTGGGATTTTTTTCCACGATGAAGGCACTATATAAATGCAAAATAACAGAAAATGCTGGAAATACTCAGCAGGCCAGGCAACATTCGTGGAGAGAAATTAGAGTCGACGTTTCGCGTCTAACCCTTTTTCAAAACTGGAAAGGAAACAGATCGAAAGCCAGGGCTGGGAGAGGACAGAAGAAGTGAAGAGACATTAAGAGGTATTCAAAACGAAACGAGATGGTGATGGGACTAGTGGAGACAAAAGACGGCTCACATTCGGTGTGAAATGTTAGTCATAGTCATAGAATTATACAGCACAGAAAGAGGCCCTTCGGCCCATCGTGTCTGCGCCGTCCATCAAGCCCTGTCCAATCTAATCCCATTTTCCAGCATTTAGTCCATAGCCTTGTATGCAATGGCATTTCAAGTGCTCATCCAAATGCTTCTTGAATGTTGTGAGGGTTCCTGCCTCTACCACCCTTTCAGGCAGTGAGTTCCAGACTCCAACCACCCTCTGGGTGAAAAAGTTCCTCCTCAAATCCCCTCTAAACCTCCTGCCCCTTACCTTGAATCTATGCCCCCTTGTTATTGACCCCCCTACTAAGGGGAAAAGTTCCTCTTTACCCTATCTATGCCCCTCATCATTTTGTACACCTCAATCAGGTCCCCCCTCAGCCTTCTTTGCTACAAGGAAAACAACCCCAGCCTGTTCAGTCTTTCTTCATAGCTGAGGTGCTCCAGCCCAGGTAACATCCTGGTAAATCTCCTCTGCACCCTCTCCAATGCAATCACATCCTTCCTATGGTGAGGCGACCAGAACTGCACACAGTACTCCAGCTGTGGCCTTACTAGCGTTTTGTACAGCTCCATCATAACCTCCCTGCTCTTATACTCTATGCCTCGGCTAATGAAGGCAAGTATCCCATATGCCTTTTTAACCACCTTATCTACCTGTTCTGCTGCCTTCAGGGATCTATGTACATGTACACCAAGGTCCCTCTGTACTTCCTAGGGTCCTACCACTCATTGTGTATTCCCTTCCCTTATTTGTCCGTCCAAAATGCATCACCTCGCACTTTTCAGGGTTAAATTCCATTTGCCACTTTTCCGCTCATCTGACCAACCCGTTTATATCGTCCTCTATCCTGAGGCTTTCCTCCTCCCAATTTACCACCCCACCAATTTTCATGTCATCTGCGAACTTACTGATCATACCTTTTACATTCTCCTCCAAATCATTTATGTAGATCACAAACAGCAAGGGACCCAGCACCGATCCCTGAGGTACCCCACTGGACACAGGCTTCCAGTCACAAAAGCAACCTTCGACCATCACCCTCTGCCTCCTGCCACTCAACAGATCCGGCCTTATCATATTAAAATCGGCCTTCCCCCAATTTAGAACCCTTATTTCCGAAACGTCTTTGTCTTTTTCCATGACCACCTTAAATCTCACCAAATTATGGTCACTTTCGCCAAAATGCTCTCCTACTGACACTTCCACCACTTGCCTGGCTACATTCCCTAGAATTAGGTCCAGTACCGCCCCCTCTCTTGTAGGACTTTCTACATGTTGGCTCAAAAAGCTCTCCTGGATGCACTTTAAGAATTTTGCACCCTCTAAGCCTTTCACACTCTGACTATCCCAATTAATATTGGGGAAGTTGAAATCTCCCACTATTATTACCCTATTATTTTCGCACTTCTCTGAGATTTGCCTACATATCTGTTCCTCTATCTCCCCCTGACTATTTGGGGGCCTATAGTACACTCCCAGCAACGTGCTTGCCCCCTTTTTGTTTTTAAGTTCTACCCATATGGCCTCATTAGAAGAACCCGCTAATATATCATCCCTCCTTACACCAGTTCTGGCAGAATGGTGGGTAGCACATGTTCCCCAGCTGCCCAGAATTTGTATTGTTAAACACTGACTCCCCGTCATGTACTCTGCCACAATAACCAGAGTCTGCCCTTTTTGGCGCCAAACCGGCAGCAGCTGGAACATTTCCGCTGCGGTGCGCCTGACGTCACCTCGCCAGCGTGCGGTGTCACTTCCGCTGTGGAAGGTCATTCAGCGGCAAGATGGCGGCGGCCGGGAGCCGTGGCTACCAGGTAAGAGGGGGTGGGTCCGGCTGGGCTCTCCCCTCCCGGGATCGGGTCCAGAGCCAAACATCCGCGTGGAGGCTGGCGAGGGGCAGCAACGGGCACGGTGTCAAAACAAGCAGGGCCCGGCAGCGCGCTTCCCCTTTAAGGAGCGTGGCCTGTGGGCGGGGCTCTTGGCGAGGGAGGCTGGTGAAGAGAGTCTCGAGGTGGGGAGCGACGTGTGAGGGGGAAATCAACACTGAGGGATGGCAATTGAAAAGAGTGTAGGGAGGGGCTCAGTGAGTGAACGGTGTGCACCGCGGGTGTGGGACTGAGCCTTACACCTGAGGAAGATGGGCCCAGGCCATGTAGTGAGTGAGCAAGTCTCAGCTAGGGTTGCTATTGGTCGCAGCGTCCCATGGTTAGGGAAGGGACAGTCAGCAAGGGTCCCTGGCCTATGGGTAAAGACGTGATCTGGCTCGGTCGTGATGCTCATCACAATCGGAACATTTTGCCAGCAATCATTAACTGGGATCACATGTCAAGAACAGAATAAGATACCAGATTGCAGCTGTGAATTTATGTTGACCTTTGTCCCATTTAATTTTTTTAAATTCTTATAAGGGATGCGAGCGTCGCTGGCATAGCTAGCATTTATTGACCATCCCTAATTGCCCTTGAGAAGGTGGTGGTGAGCCTCCTTTTTGAACCGCTGCAGTCCGTGTGGTGAAGGTACACCCACAGTGCTGTTAGGTAGGGAGTTCCAGGATTTTGACCCAGTGACGATGAAGGATCGGCGATATACTTCTAAGTCAGGATGGTGTGTGACTTGGAGGGGAACTTGGAGGTGGTGGTGTTTCCATGCACCTGCTGCTCTTGTCCTTTCTAGGTGGAAGAGGTCGCGGGTTTGGGCGGTGCTGCCGAAGAAGCCTTGGCGAGTTGCTGCAGTGCTTCTTGTAGATGGTACACACTGCAGCTACGGTACGCCGGTGGTGAAAGGAGCGAATGTTTAAGGTGGTGGATGGGGTACCAATCAAGCAGGCTGCTTTGTCCTGGATGGAGTCGAGCTTCTCGAGTGTTGTTGGAGCTGCACTCATCCAGGCAAGTGGGGAGTATTCCATCAGACTCCTGACTTGTGCCTTGTAGATGGTGGAAAGGCTTTCGGGAGTCAGGAGGTGAGAAACTCGCCGCAGAATACCTAGCCTCTGACCTGCTCTTGTTACCACAGTATTTAAGTGGCTGGTCCAGTTAAGTTTCTGGTCAATGGTGACCCCCAGGATGTTGATGGTGGGGGATTCGGCGATGGTAATGCCATTGAATGTCAAGGGGCAGTGGTTAGACTCTCGCTTGTTGGAGATAGACATTGCCTGGCACTTGTGTGGCGCGAATGTTACCTGCCGCTTATCAGGCCAAGCCTGAACGTCATCCAGGTCTTGCTGCATGCGGGCGTGGACTGCTTCATTATCTGAGGAGTAGTGAATGGTGCTGAACACTGTGCAGTCATCAGCGAACATCCCCATTTCTGACCTTATGTTGGAGGGAAGGTCATTGATGAAGCAGCTGAAGATGGTTGGGTCTAGGACACTGTCCTGAGGAACTCCTGCAGCGTTGTCCTGGGGCTGTGAAGATTTACCTTCAACCACCACAACCAACTTCCTTTGTGCTAGGTATGACTCCAGCCAATGGAGAGATTTCCCCCTGATTCCCATTGACTTCAGTTTTACTAGGGCTCCTTGATGCCACACTCGGTCAAATGCTGCCTTGATGTCAAGGGCAGTCACTCTCACCTCTGGAATTCAGCTCCTTTGTCCATGTTTGGACCAAGGCTGTAATGAGGTTGGGAGCGGAGTGGTCTTGGCGGAACCCAAATTGGGTATTAGCGAGCTGGTTATTGGAGAGTTAGTGCCGCTTGATCGCACTGTCGATGACAACTTTAAGAACATAAGAACATAAGAAATAGGAGCAGGAGTAGGCCAATCGGCCCCTCGAGCCTGCTCCGCCATTCAATAAGATCATGGCTGATCTGATCCTAACCGCCAATCTACTATCACAGAACCATCTCCTGAATCTAACAGAATTAGACACACGAAATAGGAGCAGGATCAGGCTACATGGCCCCTGGGCCCGCTCCGCTACCCACAGGGCCGCGACCGATCCGAACCTAGACTCATGTCCAAATTCCTGCCCGCTCCCCGTAACCCTTAATTCTCTTTACTTCTAGGAAACTGTCTATTTCTGTTTTAAATTTATGTAATGATGTAGCTTCTACAGCTTTTTGGGGCAGCATATTCCATGGACCTACCACCCTCTGAATGAAGTAGTTCCTCCTCATCTCAGTTTTGAAAGAGCAGCCCCTTATTCTAAGACTATGCCCCCTAGTTCTAGTTTCACCCATCATCGGGAACATCCTCCCCGCATCCACCTGATCCAACCCCTTCACAATCTTATGTTTCAATAAGATCGCCTCTCATTCTTCTGAACTTTCATCACTTTGCTGCTGATTGAGAGTAGACTGATAGGGTGGTAATTGGCCGGGTTGGATTTATCCTGCTTTTTGTGGACCGGACATACCTGGGCAGTTTTCCACATTGTCGGATAGATGTCAGTGTTGTAGCTGTACTAGGACAGCTTGGCTAGAGGCGCAGCTAGTTCTGGAGTACAAGTTTTCAGCACGATAGCCGGGATGTTGTCGGTGCCCATAGCTTTTGCTGTATCCAGTGCGCTCAGCAGTTTCTTGATATCACGTGGAGTGAATCAAATTGGCTGAAGACTGGCTTCTGTGATGGTGGGGACCTCCAGGAGTAGGCCGACATGGATCATCCACTCAGCACTTCTGGCTGAAGATGGTTGCAAACGCTTCAGCCTTGTCTTTTGCACTTGCGTGCTGGGCTCCACCATCATTGAGGATGGGGATATTCATGGAGCTTCCTCCTCCTGTTAGTTTAATGGTCCACCACCATTCACGACTGGATGTGGCAAGACTGCAGAGCTTTGATCTGATCCGTTGATTGTGGGATCGCTTAGCCCGGTCTATAGCATGCTGCTTCCACTTTTTAGCATGCATGTAGTCCTGTTTTGCAGCTTCTCCAGGTTGGCACCTCATTTTTAGGTACGCCTGGTGCTGCTCCTGGCATGCTCTTCTGCACTCCTTGTTGAACCAGGGTTGGTCCCCTGGCTTGATGGTAATGTTAGAGTGAGGGATATGCTGGGCCATGAGGTTACAGATTGTGGTGGAATACAATTCTGCTGCTGCTGATGGCCCACAGCGCCTCATGGATGCCCAGTTTTGAGCTAGATCTGTTCTGAATCTATCCCATTTAGCACGGTGGTAGTGCCACACAACACAATGGAGGGTGTCCTCAGTGTGAAGACAGGACTTCATCTCCACAATGACTGTGCAGTGGTCACTGCTACCAATGCTGTCATGGACAGATGCATCTGTGACAGGTAGATTGGTGAGGACGAGGTCAATAGGTTTTTCCCTTGTGTTTGTTCTCTCACCACCTGTTGCAGGCCCAGACTGGCAGTTATGTCCTTCAGGACTCGGCCAGCTCGGTCAGTAGTGGTGCTATCGAGCCACCCTTGGTGAGGGACACCCAGACTACATTCTGTGCCCTTGCTACTCTCAGTGCTTCTTCCAAGTGGTGTTCAACATGGAGGAGTACTGATTCATCAGCGGAGGGAGGGCGGTAGGTGGTAATCAGCAGGAGGTTTCCTTGCCTATGCTTGACCTGAAGCCATGAGACTTCATGGGATCCGGAGTCAATGTTGAGGACTCCCAGGGCTTCTCCCTCCCGACTGTATATCACTGTGCCGCCACCCCTGGTGGGTCTGTCCTGCCTGTTGGACAAGACATACCCAGGGATGGTGATGGAGGAGTTTGGGACATTGGCTGAAAGGTATGATTCTGTGAGTAGGACTGTCAGGCTGTTGCTTGACCAGTGTGTGGGACAGCTCTCCCAATTTTGGCACAAGTCTCCAGATGTTGGTGAGGAGGACTTTGCAGGGTCGACTGGGCTGGGTTTGCCGTGTCCGTAGCCGGTGTCGAGGTCGATGCCGGGTGGTCCACCCGGTTTCATTCTTTTTATTGTTTTTTGTAGCTATTTGTTACAACTGAGTAGCTTGCTAGGCTATTTCAGAGGGCAGTTAAGAGTCAACCACCTTGCTGTGGGTCTGGAGTCACATATAGGCCAGACCGGGTAAGGACGGCAGATTTCTTTCCCTGAAGGATGTTTGCCTTGTATTGTACGTTTACAGTACTTTAAGCAGTGATTATTTTTCTTTTGCCATTTACTTTCTCAGTGTGGAAACAAAGCGGCCTATATTTCACCCAGGTGGCCAGTGTGAGTCTTGGCGGTCAGTGTAAGCAGGCTATTTGACCACACAGGGCATCACAACCTGTTCTGTCCCCATGCATGTATATTTTCCAGTGGGAATTACAGGGCAGCGATCATAGAAGATAGGAGCAGGAGTAGGCCATTCGGCCCCTCGAGCCTGCTGCACCATTCAATGCGATCATGGCTGATCATCCAAATTCAGTACCCTGTCCCTGCCTTCTCCCCCATATCCCTTGATCCCTTTAGCCTTAAGAAATATATCTAACCCCTTCTTGAATATATTTAATGGATTGGCCTCAACTGCCTTCTGTGGTAGAGAATTCCACAGGTTCCCCACTCTCTGGGTGAAGAAATTCCTCCTCATCTCTGTCCTAAATGGCTTACCCCTTATCCTTAGACTATGACCCCTGGTTCTGGACTCCCCCGCCATCGGGAACCATCCTGCATCTAGTCTGTCTAGTCCTGTTAGAATTTTATAAGTTTCAATGAGATCCCCTCGCATTCTTCTATACTCCAGCGAGTATAAGCTCAATCGACCCAATCTCTCCTCATAGGTCATTCCTGCCATCCCAGGTATTAGTCTGGTGAATCTTTGCTGCACTCCCTCCATGGCAAGAACATCCTTCCTCAGATAAGGCGACCAAAACTGCACACAATACTCAAGGTGTGGTCTCCCCAAGGCCCTGTACAACTGCAGCAAGACATCCTTGTTCCTGTACTCGAACCCTCTCGCTACGAAGGCCAACATACCATTTGCCTTCTTAACCGCCTGCTGCACCTGCATGCTTACCTTCAGCGACTGGTGCACAAGGACACCCAGGTCTCGTTGCACTTCCCCCTTCTCCCAATCTATTGCCGTTCAGATAATAATCTGCCTCCCTGTTTTTGCCACCAAAGTGGATAACCTCGCATTTATCCACACTATACTGCATCTGCCATGCATCTGCCCAATCGCCCAACCTGTCCAAATCACACCGGAGATTCTCGGCATCCTCCTCACAGCACACATGCCCACCCAGCTTTGTGTCGTCTGCAAACTTGGAGATATTACATCTAGTTCCCTCGTCCAGATCATTAATATATATTGTGAATAGCTGGGGTCCTAGGATCGATCCCTGCGGTACCCCACTAGTCACTGCCTGCCACTCGGAAAAAGACCCGTTTATTCCAACTCTTTGCTTCTTGTCTGCCAACCAGTTCTCTATCCAAGTCAGTACCTTGCCCCCAATCCCATGTGCCTTAACTTTACACGCTAATCTCTTATATGGGACCTTATCGAAAGCCTTCTGAAAGTTCAAATACACCACATCCACTGGTTCTCCCTTATCTATTCTACCAGTTACATCCTCAAAAAATTCCAGTAGATTAGTCAAGCACGATTTACCTTTTGTAAATCCATGTTGACTTTGTCCGATCCTGTCACTGTTTTCCAAGTGCTCTGCTATTACATCTTTTATAATGGACTCTAGCATTTTCCCCACTACTGATGTCAGGCTTCCCGGTCTATATTTCCCCATTTTCTCTCTACCACCTTTTTTGAATAGTGGGGTAACATTAGCTACCCTCCAATCCATGGGAACTGTTCCAGAACCTATCAAGTTCTGGAAGATGACCAGCAATGCATCTACTATTTCTAGGGCCACTTCCTTAAGTACCCTAGGATGTAGATTATCAGGCCCTGGGGATTTATCGGCCTTCAATCCCGTCAATTTCCCGAACACCATTTCCCTACAAATACTGATTTCATTCAGTTCCTCCCTCTCATTAGACCCTATGGTCCCTGAAATCTCTGGGAGGTTATTTGTGTCCTCCTTTGTGAAGACAGAACTAAAGCATGTATTTAATTGGTTTGCCATGTCTTTGTTCCCCATTATAAATTCCCCTGATTCTGACTTCAAGGGACCTATGCTTGACTTCACCAATCTTTTTCTCTTCACATATCTATAGAAGCTTTTACAGTCAGTTTTTATGTTCCCTGCAAGCTTACTCTCATACTCTATTTTCCCCCTCTTAATTAATCCCTTTGTCCTCCTTTGCTGAATCCTAAACTGCTCCCAATCCTCAGGTTTGCTGCTTTTTCTGGCCAATTTATATGTCCTCTCCTTGGATCTTATGCTATCCCTAATTTCCCTTGTTAGCCACGGTTGAGTCACCTTTTTAAAATTTTTATGCCAAACAGAGATGAACAAATTCCGTAGTTCATCCATGCGATCTTTAAATGTTTGCCATTGCCTATCCACAGTCAACCCTTTGAGTAGCTTTCCCCAATCAATCCTACCCAACTCGCGCCTCATATCATCGTAGTTTCCTTTATTTAAATTCAGGACCCTAGTCTCTGAGTCAACTACTTCACTCTCCATCTTAATGAAGAATTCGATCATATTATGATCGCTCCGCCCCAAGGGGCCTCGCACAACAAGATTGCTAATTATTCCTCTCTCATTACATAATACCCAGTCTAAGATGGCTTGATCTCTAGTTGGTTCCTCGACATATTGGTCCAGGAAACCATCCCGTATACACTCCAGGAATTCCTCCTCCACAGTATTGTTACTAATTTGGTTAGCCCAATCTATCTGCGGTGTGACCAACTCATTAAACGTGCTATCCACGGTGTCCTCAGCATCGCGAATGCTCCAGTATGTATCCATTTGCAGCTCCAGTGCCGCAATGCGGTCTGCCAGTAGCAGCAGCTGGATACACTTCCCGCACACATGGTTGTCAGGGACACAGGAAGTGTCCCTGATTTCCCACATAGTGCAGGAGAAGCATACCACGGCGCTGAGCTGTACTGCCATGACTTACCCTTTAATTAATTCAAATTAAATTAAATCAAATCAATCCCACCAATTACACTACAATTAAATGATATACTCAAGGGCCCTTGTTTACCAGCAGACCCCGCTACACAACAGAGACCCTAGGAACTATAAACCACAAAATTTATGTTTGGAAAAAAGCGAGAAAGAGAGAAATACTCACCAACCAATAACTTACCTGCTTTCTGGTGACGTCACACTTCGATTACTTTTTACTTCTCTCTCTCCTCTCGCTGACTCTGTGCCTCTCGCAGGTCCGCCGCTCAGCTCCGGTCCCAGGCCTCCTCTCTGCGCTCTTTTTATCCTGCTCTCGCTGACTCTGTGCCTCTCTCAGGTCCGCCGCTCAGCTCCAGTCCCAGGCCTCCTCTCCGCGTTCTTTTTATCCTCCTCTCGCTGACTCTGCCTCTCGCAGGTCCGCCGCTCAGCTCCGTATCAGATCAGCAGCAGGAACCATGGTACTAAGGTTATTTGTATTGCTGCCACTTATCCCTCAGACTGGTATCGGGTACCTCAGGATCAACTGGGGATTGAACTACAGGTAGACTATCCTTTATCCGAAAACCTCGGGACCAGCCGTGTTTCGGTTTTCGGAAAATTTCGGATTTCGGAAGGTATTTTATAAGACTGGGAAATTTGTCGGGGGTGGGTCGGCGGGGGGTTGGGGTCGGCGCGGGGGTCGGCAGGAGTCGGGGTCGGCGGGGGTCGGGGTCGGGGGGGTCCGCGGGGGGTCGTCGGCGGGGGTCGGGGTCGTGCGCACGACTTACGCTGACCCTCTGCTCAGCGTAAGTCGTGTGCCACTCTGGTCATGTCGTGCGCACGACTTACGCTGAACGAAAAAACCTTCGGTTTTTAGAGGGTTTCGGTTTTCGGAAGTTCGGATAAAAGGTAGTCTACCTGTACTACATTGGGCAGAGCTGCTCCCCACTGGGCCATTGGTGGAGGGATTAAATGTGTGGGAATATGTATGATGTGATAGTAGTGTTTCTGGCCCGTTCCACTTAAAGGGAAAGGGAAGTCTAGGGATCCTTTCTATTTGAAATACTCTTGCATTGTCTATTGAAACAGAAATGTGTGAAGATTTTTGTTGACTTTTAAAGATACTTCTTACCCAAATGGAAGCCCACACGTGATTCCTTTTTACCTCCGGACTGCTTTGGAGACATTAGTGACAAGAGGAGGTTCGTTGTTCTGGAGCGGATCCGCTAATTGCAGTGGGACAAATGTGTATCTGATTCTGCACCCAGGCTGGTTCTAATTCACAGCCCCATTGCAATCAGTGAAGTTGCTGCAAGTGTGCACAGACCCATTGTGGTGGGTCTCGGAGTAATAAATTTGATGTTTTAAAAATATATTTTGACAAGTTATTTTGCAATAAACAATGAGCAAGAAAGTTGTAAATTGAATTCAGTAAATCTGGTTTAAAAAAAAAACAACCATGGAAGCTGCTGGCTTTGCCCCCCGTCACCAACTCGGTTCCCTAACCACCGATTCCATACCCCTTGCTGTGGGCACTGTTTCGGGCTGAACCAGACCTCAACCTCAGTGTCATATTTGGCCCTGAGCTGAGCTTCCGACCCATAACCTCTCCATCATAAAGACTGCTTACTTCCATTGCAATATTGCTTGTCTCGTTCCTGCCTCAGGCTAAGCTGCTGAATCCCTGATCCATGCTTTTGTTACCTCCAAACTCGACTATTCCAATGTTCTCCTGGCCGGCCTCTCGTCTTCCACTCTCCAAAAACTTAAGCTCATCCAAAACTCTGCTGCCCATATCCTAACTCACACTAAGTCCCATTCACCCATCACTCCACTGCTTGCTGACTTACCTTAGCTTCTGGTCCAGCAATGCCTTGATTGTAAAGTTCTCATCCTCATGTTCAAATTCTTCCATGGCCTCGCCTCTCTCTATCTCTAACCTTCTCCTGTCCTATGACCAATAACTCTGTGTTCCACCAACTCTGGCCTATTTGGCATCCCCCCACTTCCTTCGCTCCACCATTGGCGGCTGTGCCTTCAGCCATATAGGCCCTAAGCTCTGGAATTCCCTCCCTTTACCTCTCCGCCTCCTTTAAGATGCTCTTTAAAACCTACTGCTTTTGGTAACCTGTCCTAATAGCTGCTTCTTTGGCTCAGTGTCAATTTTTATCTGATTACGCTCTTATGAAGCGCCTTGGGACGTTTTACTATATTAAAAGGTACAAGTTGTTACTGTTGATTGTCGGAAAACCCAACTTGCAGTTTACAGCACCGAAGGAGGCCATTCAGTGTCTGTGATGGGCCTTTGCTAGAGCAATCCAAAACTAATTCTACAGCCCCGTTCTCTCCCCATAGCCCTGTATGTTCTCCTACTTGAAATATTTATCTACTTTTTCTTTAAAAGATGCAGTGGCCTCTGTCTCAACCACTGCCTGTGGGAAAGAATTCCGTGCTCCAACAACTCATTCTGCTCATCTTTCTCCTCACTTCTTTAATAATAATTTTAAATTGATGACCCTTTGTCACGGGTTCCATTCAGAGAAAAGAGTTTTTCGCTATTCATCCTATCAAAACCATCATAATTTCAAAAACTTGGATTACATTTCCTCATTGCATTCTTTGCTGTAGTGGATATAGTCCAGTATCTCAAATTTCTCCTCATAACTATAGTTTTTCATAACTGGCATCACCTGAGTGAACCTATACTCTACGCTCTATGGTTTTAATGTCCTTTCTATAATGGGCCACTCAAAACTGTGTACTGTACTCTTACTGGGGCCTAACCAATATTTTGTAAAAATTTATCATTACTTCTTTACTCTTGTACTCTCTGCCTTATTTATAAAACCCAAAATACTATTAGCCTTTTGTATGGCTTTATCTACTGGCACTTGCACTTTCAGGAAATTATTTTAAACTCCTAGGTCTTCTTTGTTCATCTTCATCCTTTAGCATCTTTCCTTTGAGTGTTTGTTTTTTCCTCGCAAAATGTCCCTCAAATATCTCCCATGTTAAAATGCATCTTCCACCTGCCAGACCATTCCGCTAACCTACGTCCTTCTGAAGTCTTTTACAATCCGTCTTACTGTTTGCTGTCAGCAAATTTCAATATCATGCTCTTTATGCCTCAGTTCAAATCATCTGTATATATTGAAAAGAAAAGTGGATTCAGCATTAACCCCTGGGGTGTATAACTTCCAATCCTTCTCCAGTCCAAGCAACACCCATTAACTCTTAACACTTAAATAAAAACTGCAAATGATGGAAATACAAAGCAAGTCAGCCTATAAAGAGAAAAGACAGGTTATTGTGACCTAATGAGTGGTCATACAGCCGGAATTTCAATAACCTCCCTTTTCTTTTTACAGATGTTGACTGAACTTCTGTGGATTTGCAGTTTTGATTTCCTTTTATATAACCTTAATCCTTTGTTTCCTGTCTATTAACAAACTTTGTATCTATGCTGCCATATTTGCTCTTATTCCATATAGTGTAAGGGGTGGTGTTTGGGTCAGCTTCGTCTCTGACATATGAGCGGTTCGAATCGCTCCCACTCCCTTGGTTCTAGACTTTGGACTTATTTGGGGGCTGCAATGAAATTGCAGCAGACAACTGAATTTTGGTGAAAAAAAACTTTGATCTTTATTTGAGAAAGAAAATACATAACAATAATCTTAACGCTCTAAAAATGGGGAACACTTCGGTACATACGAGGGAAAATTACAGTAGACAAATACTTCACCCCTCCCAATCCCACTTTATTAGCTAAATTGGGCTCCAAAGGACCAGGGATAAGGCTCACCAAACGAATCCTTGACAGTTGAGCTGGTTCGCAGTTTCGGGGTTCGCTGGATGTGTTGGCCATACCCCGGACGCGGTGGAGGACTTCGACTGCGTGGCTGGTGATGTTCTGGATCGCTGACACCGTTGAGAACTTCTGTAGAGAACTGGTGCTTCTAGAAAGAGAGCACTCCTGTTGCTTCCAGAGAGAGAGAGAACTGCTTTTCTGCACTGACTGCTGAACTCTGTAGGGAGAGAGAGCTGCTTGAATTGCTTCTTGGTGAACTAACTGCTTTCTTGTAAAAACAGGCCTCCAATTATACTAAACAAGGCCTGCTAATCTTGTTAGATTTTGGGCGGGCTCGTTAACATTGATGAGTTAAAAAATGTTTAATAGGTTTCGGGATGGTCCCATCGATCTTAATTGGTTTAAGATTGCGCGAAGTGGTTTCGGGACGGACCCATCAATTCTTAAGTGGTTTTAAGCAATTGTTTAACCTCTTGTTTAATTGCAGTAACATTTGTCTTTTCCTGTGGGGCCCAAGGCCCTTTTGTTAGTTGGCGGCATGTCCTGTATTATGTATACTTTGGATGGTTCTGTAATTTTGGGCGGGAACTGCTCTTCTGTAGGCCTATTGTCATTATGTAAAATGACTGAGACAGTCCAGATAGTCCCCAGACAGCTTGGCTTAATGCCAATACCCAGAACTGTCCATTTACAGAGGCCAGTCCCAATTCCTTTGTTGCAGCCCTCCTTTTCTTCCACAGGCTTGAACATGCTTTTAAAATAAAAAACAAAATCCTGGGGTCCTTGATTTTTAAATCTCCCCTTTAGGATCGATATTCTTATACCATTCTGACATGGTTTATTAACAGTCAAAAAATCCCTTCCTTAGGGTAATCTTCTTGGTTTTGGGGAATCTGTAGAATTTTGCGAATCTTACAATAGCCTGAAACTTTGTAACAAGCCTCCTGTGAGACACTTTGTTGAATAGCTTTTGAAAATCCATTTACATCAGGTACTGCATTCCGTTTATCAGTCTAATCAGTCTTTTTAAAAAAAAAAAAAAAAAAAAAAAAAAATTTGTCGAACACAATTTGTCTTTAGCAAATCAGTGATGGTTAGCCATGATTAACCCACGCATTTTAAATGCTAATTAATTTGATCTTGGATTATAGATTCTAAGTGGTTGCTCACAATTTATGTTAGACTAACTGGTCTATCGTTCTCTCCATTATTGAATAGACATGTTACATTGGTTACCCTCCAGTCCCCCTGCACTATTTGCATATTTAAGGAGGATTGAAAAACTTGAGGCAGAGCCTTTATCAACCTCTCTATGACTAAGGTGCATGCTATCAGGACTTAATGATTTAACTACCTTGAGTTCTGTTAATTTTTTTCAGAACCACGTCGAGTACATTCTCACTTCTGCCATTATTTGTAATAACGATGCAAACTATTTAGTATTTCCACCATTCATACTACACAACTAGATCCCCCTTTATCCAACCATTCTGCAAGTATTGCTTTACTTTTTATATGCTTATAAAAGTTGTAACTATTTCCTAGTTGTAACTACGTCCTTTTATATTGTCTGCTAACCTTTTATTCAAATTCTATTTGTCGTTCTAATCTCCCATTTATTACTTCTACTACACTTTCTATGTTCCTCATGATTTTCCTTAGTATCGTTAGTCCAAGTTTCATCATAGCTCTGCCTATTAAGTTTCATTTTAGTTTTAATTTCACTATTTATCTATGAATTCTATGCTTTGATGCAGCCCCTTTTAATCTTGTATCTATTTTGTATCCTAGGATACAGTCCTAAAAGTATAAATTATTATACAATAAATATGAATTTAAAAAATAATTTTCAAAGAAATCACTAAAGTAGCCTTAAATATACTTATTTTCCCGTAGTAATACCTACTTATCTTCACACAGGCTTGTCCCATTGGCATCTGTGGCTAGCATTCTACTTCATTTCTAGAGCTTGAAGGGTTTAATTCTGCTTTCCTGCCAATATTTTCTGTGCTTAGAACATGCTGGACCAGAGCTTGAAGCCTGTGTTTGAAGGCCATAACAATTAGGCTGTCATTTTTATGCCTGATAAAATCTCACTCTTTGCTACTGTAATAAATAAATAAAGTCATGAATTTTTGCAGCTGTCTGACAAAGCAGCAGTCACGGATTAAGGCACGGGAGTGTCACTCTAGATTGTGTGTTCAAGAAAGAGAACGACAACCATTTTCCTTGAGTAATGTCATGAGAGACCAACTATCTATGTATGTAAAAGTTTTGACTGTTACACTTGACATTCCTTTCAAGACAAAAAAACAGAAGGATAGGTAGTTAATTTCTTGCTGGTTTCCTCTGATCGGGAGCAATGTACGAGCACCCACCAATCTGCAAACATCCTTCACCAGCAGCAGTTAATCACTAATTGACTTCAGGATGTCATGCATACACAGCAGTTAGATGAAATGATCTTAAAAAGGACAGGCCAGGTTAAATACAGCTATGCCTGAGCACAGAACAATACATTGTGCAAAACATGGTTTGACGCTCTTGTTGTAAAACAGCGTTATCATTCAACTCACAGTGAGCAACGCCATGAGAGATTTGCTAGTTTGCTAAATAAGCCCAGTGGCAAGACTGTACTCTGCTCCTCTACTGAAGATGGTGAGTGGTGTTGGAGTATGGTTCCATGTTGCTACCAGCCCAGTTGGCCATTCTTGAGCTGAGACATGTGTATTCCGAATTCCAATTCAGTTGGAGCAGAGGAAGCATTACAGCTGAACCTGATTTTGTCTTCATTTGATGTTCATATATGCACTTTGGATATCAATCGGGGCAGAAAATTGATGTCTTTTCCCCTGAATCCCGATGTTAAAACCAGTCCATTGGTTATAGAGCAGCATTTTTTTTATTTGTTCATGGGACGAGGGCGTCCCTGGCAAGGCCAACATTAATTGTCCATCCCAGTGTAAGCTCTGTCTCCATTAGTATGAAGTTGACTCTCAGTTGTGGTGGGAGTGCTTCGCCGCTGTTGAAATGTATTATACTGTGTGGAACGTTAACTATAGCATGTCACGGTCAATGCATTTAATGAGAACTGATGTGGCTTCATAGAGCAGGATGAAATCTGGATGGCTTAAAATGTTATAATGCCTTAGATTTGAGAAATACGGCGTCTCATCGTGCTATATGCTCTGTGCGCAGTACCTTGATGAGCTTGGTGAGGCTGTGGGAGTAGATCAATTATTGAAAACTTTAGAGCACTGACATAGTCCTTAAGAAAGTGATTAAATGTTGAGGTTTTCTGTCAGGGTTGTGGAGTCTAGACATGTGCCGTCTAGCATTCCTAATCCATTAGTGTCAATTGCATTTAGAATATTGCATTCAGTTTTGCTTTCCAAAGTGACACTGATGAATTGGACAGGTTCGGAAGACAGAAACAGAATGATTCCCAGAATTTGATTGCTCTGTTACAATAAAAAAAAGCCATTCTGTTTAACAAAAGGATCGATTAGACAATGCATGGTTATATTTTTTAAATAGCGAGAGACCAAACAATGGAGAGTCTTTGAAGTAAGTTAGGTTAGTAGGGCATAAGGATGTGATTTCAAAATTAAATCAGAAACTGAGCATGTGGATTTAAATTAAATCAATTAAAAAATGATGGAAATACAAAACAATTCAGTCAGTATCTGAAAGAAAAGATAGCTGAATGTTTCTGGCAGGGCCCCACTGGACCTGTCTTGACGTTGCAGATAGAAGCTGCTATGTATTTGCAGCATTTTCTGTTTTTATTCCAGATTTTCACCATTCCGTTTTCTCTTTATCTTTGCTTTTTTTAATAAGGGTGTAACGGCGAGTGTGTTTAGTAAAACACATGCTCAGTGCTAGGGCTCTAGAGGTAGGTAACTAATGTTATTAAATTATATTTTAATTTAGACGGAGACTGTTCATCCAAAGTTCCAGCGAGAATGCTAACCATTGGTGTGGGAACCCTGACAGTCTCCCCCCCACCCCCACCCCAGCCAAGGTGCATAGAGATCAGTTGTTGCATCCTCTCTCTCATCCTGGCTAAGACCAGATAGCTTGGCTAAGATGGTTCAGGATTGGGGACTGGTCAATATGGATCAGCACCCTGAACCAGTGAGGGGCTTACTTGACATTTTCAAAATCCCAATCTCGGGGCTTGATTTTCTCTGATTTGTCCACGTATTTTAAGTTAGTAAGTAACAAAGTGGAATATTTCTATTTGGGGAAATATTTATAAATCTTTCTGGAGTGATATACTGAGACAGATTTGGCTTAAAATGTGATTTGGGCTGTGTTGAGTTTGTTGATTTCACCCTGGATCTTAGTTGGGGCATTAGAATTGGCCTCAGCACCCCTAGACTAGGGGAGGAAAAAGTCTGGCAGAGTTCCTGCTGCTGCTGCTCACTATCCAGCGATTGCAGCTGGAAAATGCATATGTGAAGATTAGATTGATTCAACTGTGACGCCCCTGGCAGTCAAATCACTGCCAACACTCACTATCCAGGGTCATGGCCACCCGAGAGTCTAACACCCATGGAACTGTACCCCAACGATGAGTTACTATCTTTAGGAGAAGAGAAAACTGGCAAAAATAAGCTTTTGGTATGGATTTGCCCTTTCCTTTCAAAGATTTTCTTCACTGAGAATTTAAATACATCTGTTTAGTTTGAAGTAATTGGCTACTTAACACATGAGGATCATGAGTTGTAATCTCGGGTGACTGTCCTGTGGCCTTATCCTGGCCTCGTTGGGTGGGTTTATTTACTGGACTGAGCATTCCACGGCAATAGGGTGGAGAGTCGTACCTAATAGGACCAATCCTATTGGTTTTGATGCCACAGTCCAGACTATCTCAGCTTATTGGCTGAAACTAGAATAAAAAGACACTAGGAGCCACAATGTACAGATATTTGAAGTACTTGAATCAAATTGTATGGGATCTTACCAAAAGTTGAAAGATTTTAATAACTTTTCTGAAATGACAATTCTACACATGATCTTTGGCTGTTTGTGGGATATTTTTGGTGCAAAATGGCTGCAGCATTTTCCTACAGAAAAAGGGTCACTGCACCTGGATAAAAGTAATTCACTTGAGACCTTTTAACATTATATGGTACTATGGAAATGTAAGTACAGTATTATTAATATTTGGTATGTTCCTTACAAGTTTGTCTTGTGTTATTAAGGGTCATTTGCTGGTTCACCTCATCTATGACACTACTCAAAGAAGAGGAGGATCTGTCTCCTGTATATTCTTCCTCAACTACCAAAAACACCCTTGATTAATTGGTCATTGATATCATTGCTGTTTGTGGTATGTTGCTGTGCCAAAATGGCTTCCACATTTGCTCATATAACAACAGCGACTAGACTCGGTCATTCATTGTACGTGAAGTGCTTTTGGGTGTCCTGAGAGACATGATAAGATGCTATATAAATGCAAGTTCTTTCTGCTTATTATGTTTGTTACAAATCTGTTCTCCCCAGATATGTCTAGCAAGAAGTATTCAGCTTTTGTCTACAAGGTCTCAAGTTCCAGCACTCAACAGAACTCGTGTATACAGGATATGCAGCCGCTCTTCTATAGACCAGTGTCAGGTAACGTAAACAGTGCCGGCAAGAAAAGCATGCAAAATAAAATTGTTTTTATATTGTCATCCATACGGAGTGCCCAGTTGCTGCTGGTCCTTACTGGACCACTGGACTTTCTGCTGCTCTGACAGCATCTCTTGGGACATAGGAAAAAAACTGGCTATGTGGTTTGCCTATTCTATAGTTATGGTTCGCCTCCAACATAGTGATGCTTTGCCTGCACTAATTCGATGGTTTACCTCCACTGTTGCTGAGGGTTTGCTGCCACTGTAGTAGGAACATTGGAAAAGGAGTAATAGGTCTATCAGCCCCTCGAGCCTGTTCCGCCATTCAATTTGATCATGGCTGATCTGTACCTCAACTTCATTTACCCATCTTTGATCCATGCCCCTTGATACCCTTACCTAATAATGTCGCTCTCAGTCTTGGAAAATCTCAATTGATCCAGCATCCACAGCCTTTTGGGGGAAAGAATTCCACATTTCCACAATCCTTTATGTGAAAAGGTGCTTCTGGATTTTACTCGTGAAAGGCCTAGCTCTAATTTTAAGATTGTGCCCCCTTGTTTTGGACTCTTTCCCCCTCCCCCCACCAGAATAAATAGCTTCTTTTGTATTTACTCTATCTGATCCCTTTATCATTTTACACAACTCAATTAGATCACCCCTCAATATTCTAAACTCCGGGGAATACAAGCCAAGTTTATGCAATCGGTCCTCAGAATTTAACCCTTTAAGTCCTGGTATAATTCTGGTGACTCTGCGCTGTACCCAATCCAAGGCCAAAATATCCTTCCTGCGATGGAAGGTAAGGGCAGGGGAATCTCTGGACAATCCATTGATGATTTAGCCGACCATATTATAACACATTATACATTATAACTGAATGCAGTACTAGGTGTCTAACCAAGGCTCTGGTAGTGATGGCTTGCCTGCATTAAATGGAAGGTGTTCCTCCACTGTAGTGATGGTTTGCTTGCACTATGTTAATGATGCACCTGCTGGCGATTGGATATTATCAGCATAAATACATCCCAAATGGCAAAGTCTTCACTCTTTAATCCTACCCTCTGTATCCCCTTCCCTACCACACCGAGGAGCCTATGGCCTAGAAATTCAGTTGCTTGCGCCACCAGTTTGCGCCCAAAGAGGCCACTCAGAGGCTTTAGCGCCACTGGCCACAACCACCGCGATATTTAGTGGGGCACTAATGGCGGCGTTAGCCTGTAGTGCTGCGCCGCCACCGATGACGTCATCGGTGTGCGCAGCGCCCCGCTACCGCCCCGAACGCCATATTAGGTCGCGCCCGCCTCTTCCGCGCCGGCCGCAAATAGCGACCGGTACACGGGCCAACTGTAGTGTCCGTGTGTAGATAAAGACACTGAAGACAGGAGTTGGTTCATAGGTATTTACTAAGCAAGTCTGGGGGGGGGTTCTAAAGGATATACACAATACACAGGCTTATATAGCCCAAGTGGCAATTACCGGCATTGCGCACACCTGGGGCTCTTAAAGGCACATACACCACAATTGCTTTTAAAGGCACATACACCACAATTCCTCCCCTTCTAGCTAACTAGTACATCATATTTTAAGTAATTATTAATTACATGTTATATGCAAAATAATATACATTGCTGTATTAATTAATTATAAGTTAGTCTCTCAGGAGGCTTCCTGACTCGGTCCGGATAACGCCTCGGGGGTGTAGTAGTTTCTGGTGGTGTAGTAGGTTCTTCTGGTAAGGCTGATTCGGCTTGAAGGCCAGTGTCGGGTTCATCGGGTTCCAGTATCACTGGATCGGAGGTAGATATGGGTATCTCTACTTCATCGTTAGATGTATAGCGTGGTGGTGTAGGTTGTCCCTTTTCGGATGACTTGATGATTTGGTCAGCATGGCGCCTTATTATGCTTTCTCCGATGTCCACGGTATACATCAGTGGTCCTAGTCGTGTGCAGATAGTTCCAGGCTGCCATTTCTCGGTACGGTAGTCCCGGGCCAAAACCGGTTGGCCTATCTGGAAGGCCCTAGTTGGCCTTTCATTCATGCCCTGAAACTGCCGGTTCTCCACGTCCCTTCGGATGTTGGGCTTGACCAAATCCAGCCGGCATCTTAGGTTTCTATTGTAGAACATCATGGCGGGAGTTTGGTTTGTAACCATATGTGTTGCATTCCTATATGCAAATAAGAAGTTATCCACCTTGTGCTGATGTTTTATGTTTTCATTACCCATGGCCTTTATGGCCTTCTTGAAGGTCTGGACAAACCTTTCAGCCAATCCATTGGTGGCGGGATGGTATGGGGCGGACGTGTAGTGCTTTACCCCATTGTTCTTTAAGAACTTTCTGAATTCTTCGGACACAAATTGCGGTCCATTATCAGAACATATCTGTTCCGGCAGCCCATTCCTGGCAAATATGGTCCTTAATACTGTGATGTTTTTTTCCGTGGTGGTGGAGGACATCTTTATTACCTCCGGCCACTTGGAGTGTGCATCAACTGCGATTAAGAACATTGAGTCCATAAATGGACCAGCAAAGTCGATGTGCACCCTTTGCCAGGGAGATGAGGGCCACTCCCATGGATGTAGAGGGGCCTGTGGCGGAGCATTTTGGACCTTCTGGCATCCTAGGCAGCTCTTGGTCATGTCTTCGATGTCTCCATCGATACCTGGCCACCATACAAACGCCCTAGCTAGGTTCTTCATTTTCACTCCACCCAGATGCCCCTCGTGAAGCTCCTTTAGCACTTTATCCTGGAGTTTGGGTGGAATCACCACTCTGGATCCACACATCAAGGTTCCTCGGCACACTGACAGCTGTTCTCTTCTTTGCGAGAATGCTGGCAACAGTGGTTCGCCATGTGCTGGCCATCCCTTCATTGTTAAATCGTAGACCCGTGAGAGAGTAGGGTCATTTCTGGTCTCCCTTTCAATGGCAGAATTTGTCACCGGTAGACATTCCACTATGGTAGAGTGGAATATCTCTACTGGGTCTACTGTAGGTGCCTCTTCTATCGTTGGCAACGGCAGGCGTGATAAACCGTCAGCATTCCCATGCTGTTTTGACCCTTTGTATTCAATGTTGTATTGGTGTGCCCCTAGAAAAAGGGACCACCTCTGTAGTCTTTGTGCCGTCATAATGGGGACACCTTTCTTAGGGTTGAATATGGAGATGAGGGGTTGATGGTCAGTCAGCAAGGTAAATTTTTGTCCGTGTAGGTAATGGTTGAATTTCTTCACTCCCCATACCAGGCTGAGTGCTTCCCTGTCTATCTGGGAATAGTTACGCTCAGCTGAGTTCAATGAGCGTGACGCAAAAGCTATCGGCCGTTCCGAGCCATCAGGGAATCTATGGGACAATACCGCTCCTATGCCGTAAGGGGATGCATCGCACGCCAGCCTGATTGGTAGTGATGGGTTGTAATGAGCCAAAACTTTCTCGGATGTGATTAAGTCTTTACATTTATGGAAGGCACGTTTACAGTCTTCGTTCCATTTCCAAATCACTCCTGTGTGTAGAAGATCATTAAGAGGGTGTAGAATAGTTGATAAGTTCGGTAAAAATTTATGATAGTAATTTATTAATCCCAGGAATGACCTCAATTGTGAAACATTTTCAGGTGCTGGGGCTTTTATAACTGCTTCAATTTTTTCAGGTGACTTATGCAACCCTTCCTTATTAATTATGTGGCCACAATATGATATCTGATTTTGGAAAAATTCGCACTTGGGGCGATTTGCTCGTAGGCCCCGTTCTTTCAGCCTAGTGAGCACCTGCTCCAAATTGGCAAGGTGCTCGTTGTCGTTTTCTCCTGTTATAAGGATGTCGTCTAGGTAACACTGAGTCCCCGGAATCCCTTGCAGGACTTGCTCCATAGCTCTTTGCCAGATAGCTGGAGCTGATGCTACTCCAAAAATCAGTCGATTGTACTGGTACAGGCCTTTGTGTGTGTTTATTGTGAGATACTTTTTAGAGGTCTCCTCAACCTCCATCTGTAGATATGCCTGTGCCAAGTCAATTTTTGTGAAACGTTTTCCTCCGGATAGTGAGGCGAAAATGTCTTCTATCCTCGGAAGAGGATACTGTACCGTGTGAAGGACCGGGTTTACAGTCACCTTAAAGTCCCCACAGATGCGAATTTTTCTCTGTTCATGACTGGAACGATGGGTGTTGCCCATTCGCTCCAATCTATTTTGGATAATACGCCTGCCTTTTCCAAATTCTCCAGCTCTGCCTCGACTGCCGGACGTATTGCGTATGGCACCGGTCTTGCCTTAAAAATTTTTGGAATTGCTGCATCTTCCACTTTTATTGAGGCGGTGATGCCTTTCAAGGTTCCTAGTTTCTCTTGAAACACTTCTTTGGCGTTGGCCAAGATGTCTTTTAATCGTTCAGGTATGATGTCATCATTGTTTTTTTCCTTACTGGTCACCGTCAGTGCCTGAATGGAGTGCCAGCCTAAACGTATCTTCCTTATCCATTCACGTCCCAACAACGGTGGACCACCATCTTGTAGAATGTATAAATACAACTTTTGTATTTCTTTGCCGTTGTATACCACAGGCACCTTTATTTTTCCTTTGGGGTATACTTTCTGCCCCGTATATGTTTTTAAGATAATGGATGTGTCTTTTAGAGGTACAGGTAGACTACCCTTTATCCGGACTTCCGAAAACCGAAACCCTCTAAAAACCGAAGGTTTTTTCGTTCAGCGTAAGTCGTGCGTACGAACGAAAAAACCTTCGGTTTTTAGAGGGTTCCGGTTTCGGAAGTTCGGATAAAGGGTAAGTCGTGCGCACGACGACCCCGCCGGCCCCGACAACCGCCGACCCCCCCCGCGGGCCCCGACAACCGCCGACCCCGCCAGCCCCGACAACCGCCGACCCCCCCGCGGGCCCCGACAACCGCCAGCCCCGACAACCGCCGACCCCCCCGCGGACCCCACCGGCCCCGACAACCGCCGACCCCGCCAACCGCCGACCCCCCCGCGGACCCCGCCGGCCCCGACAACCGCCGACCCCCCCGCGGACCCCGCCGGCCCCGACAACCGCCGACCCCCCCGCGGACCCCACCGGCCCCGACCCCCGCCGACCTTACGCTGAGCGTCAGCGTAAGTCGTGCGCACGACCCCCCCGCCGACCCACCTTCCGAAATCCGAAATTCTCCTTTATCCGAAACTCGGCTGGTCCCGAGGTTTTCGGATAAAGGATAGTCTACCTGTATATGCGAAAATAGCCTCTCGTAATCTCGTCGATTTATTACGGTTAGAGCTGATCCTGTATCTAGCTCCATTTTAACTGGGGACCCTGCTATTATGAGGGTAACCCAAATGGTCTGGTAATCTTCATTGGCAATTACATTATGTAATTTGAGAGAGCTTAGTCTCTTGTTCCCGGAGTCGCTATCGCTCTTCTGGTCTTTGGAGCTACTGTCCGTCATCATTTGTACCTTTCTGTGCTTTTCCTTATTGATTCTTTTCCCATTAGTGGATTTTTTATTTTCAGATCGGCATACACGTGGAATGTGTCCCATCTTTCCGCATCGCCTGCATGCTTTTTCTTTGAACCAGCAATCCCTCTGGTCATGGTTGGATCTGCCGCAGCGATAACATCTTTCGAAACCCCGTGTCATTTCATGGGTGCCGAAGTCCTGTGGCCTTTGCTGTATCTTTGCCGCTCCTATTGCACTGAAAGCCTTGTCCAGTGTTAAATCTTTTCCAGAAGATACCTTTTTTTGTGTTTCTACACTTAGGGGGATCGCAGATGAATTTGTCTTGCAGAGAATCTGCCAGTCCTGCCTCGAATTGGCAGTGTAGGGTATCAACAATCTCCTCAAAATTCTTGTCCATCGGTTCGGCTGGAGTGATTAAGTTGCGTAACAGCTTGTATGTTTCTGCGCCCATTAGATCCAGAAGCACTGAAGCTTTTTTTTCATCTTCTATTCCATTTGCGGTGCAAAATACCTCCACTCTTTCTACATATGTGGTCCAATCCTCTATCTTGTTATCAAAAACATCAATATTGCCAAAGTTAGGCTCTGTTTCGTTATCAAAAGCATCAATATTGCCAGACTTAGGCATTTCAAAAAAAGATATGGCGCTTCCCGCGCTTTTTTTTTTCTCTCTGTAGCAACGATATGGCGCTTCCTGCGCTTTCCCGCCGCTGCTACCGATAACAACGCTGTTTTACTGTGGTTTCCGTTTATTCACTGTTGGAGACTCATTCCCGACGGAGGTCTAAACGCTGACCTGCTTGCCGCGCTGGCCGTCTCCCGAGTGCACCCTCCCAGTCCGTTATTGCTTGCCTCCGATTTCGCTGCCTGTCTCAGCTGTAGAGCCCGCCGCTGGAGCCCCAGCCTGACGCCCAGGAAGGATTAGCGCAGTACCTGCCACCAGCTTGGCCAGCTGGTGAAACCACAGTTTCTATTACTTCCTTGAGTCTTCTGGACGCTGGAGGAATCGATGTCCTTGAGGTGCTGCCGAATTGCAGGTAAGTCCGTTTCCACTTCGTCGCCACTGTAGTGTCCGTGTGTAGATAAAGACACTGAAGACAGGAGTTGGTTCATAGGTATTTACTAAGCAAGTCTGGGGGGGGGTTCTAAAGGATATACACAATACACAGGCTTATATAGCCCAAGTGGCAATTACCGGCATTGCGCACACCTGGGGCTCTTAAAGGCACATACACCACAATTGCTTTTAAAGGCACATACACCACACCAACCTGTGGCGGTAGTGGAGCGAGTTAAGGTGGAGGTGCGGCCGGCCGCTTTTTCGGTGGCCGCCTGCCCGCACCTCCGTCCCCAGCCTCCTACGCACCCCCCCTGCGGCATTGCCGGCTGCTTCCCGAGAGCCCGGCACTTCTCCTTGGTGCCGGGCTCATTTGCCGGCACTCGCGAGCGGGGATCGCGCTGTTGCAGCCACCTCCCCCTTAACAGTGGGAGGAAGGCCTGCAGTACCGCTGCGTGCCGTGCCGCAGCGTGTGGCGCTGCGGCACTTTGCGCGCCGATATTCAGTTTCAGCGCCCCAAGCGGGGCGTGGGAAGCCTCGTTTAGCGGCCGGCTTCCATTTGGGGCGCAGAAACTGAATATCCCGATGGCGCAAGTGGCTCCGCGCGCAGCGGTAATTCCGGCGCCCAGGCGAGCTTGGCGCCCCAAACTGAATTTTTAGCCCAAAGTCTTTGAGAAGAAGGTGAGGGGAGGAGCTATCTATGGGAAGGCTGAGTGACCAAGCACCTGGTAGATTTATAAAGCCAAGGTTGCTTTTAAATTTTCTAATTTATTTCTTTATAGGTTCGATGTTATGCGTCAGAAGGGAGGAAGGGCTTTCTCACCGGTCTATTGGACAATATCAAACAGGAACTAGCAAAAAACAAAGAAATGAAGGATAGCATTAAGAAATTTCGAGATGAAGCGAAAAGGTTAGAAGAATCAGAGGCTCTGCAGAGAGCAAGGAAAAAATATGTAAGTTTTTAAATTTCTCAAATGTTAGAGCCACAACTTTGTAATTTTACTGAGATTAAATAGTTTGTTTATTTTTCAGAAAACCATTGAATCTGAAACAGTCAAAACCTCAGAAGTTTTTAAGAAGAAGTTGGAAGAGTTTTCAGAATCAGTAAAAGAGGTGAGTCCAGCTCACAGGTTTACCAGGAACACCTCTCATTAGAGAACTGTTTTGAAAGTTGGTATTTTTCTTAATTCCTGCTTCTCAAATGAGACAGTCACAGGACTGGAGTCCCTCGGCTTCATTGCATATGTGCGGCATGAGTTCCACTTGCTTTCTCTTCTCTCACCCCCCTGAGCCTCGACTCCTGGCTGACGGAGTTCTCCTTAGTTGTGTTAGTCTGATGTGTTCAGCCCTTCCAGTGCAGCCAATACCGTACTTCTTTCTGTGATGCTCAGCTCCTGGTGACGCCAGTAAGTAATTTCTTTGCACGCTCAGATGATTTGGCACAATGAGTGTCAACCAGGCTTTCATATTTTTTGAAATAACAACAGCTGGAAAAACTCAGCAGGCCAGGGCAGCATCCGTGGAGAGAGAAATGGAGTTAACGTTTCAGGTCGAAGATCCTTCATCAGAACTGGAAAAAAAGCAGGAAAAGGGATAGATTTTAAAGCAAGTGGGGGCTGGGAAAAGGGGGAGGGGATGAAAGAACAACAGGGAAGGTCAGTGATAGGATAGAAAGCAGGAGAGATTAAGAGACATTAAGAGATATTCAAGGATCAAAGGATGGCTCTCGATGAAGTGTGAATGGCCCTGGCAGAATGAAGGACAGCTGCCCTGTGGGAGGGAAGAAAAAAGCCCAGACAAAAGTGTGGTTGTCAGAGCATGATTTTTTAGCCAGTTAGGGAGTGATTTTAAAGATGTGAGTCCCAATCTTTTTTTAAATAAGCAAAAAGTAAAATAAATATTAAAAAGGGTACTTAATAAACAGTGCAAATTAAAATTGTTATCAGTAAGTATGGAGAGAGATAGAGGGGGTGATTTTGCCAGCCCTGGGGAGATGGGTTTAGAGGCGGGACTGCCGGGAAAATGGCAGAATCTGGGGGCGGGTACCCATCCCACCTTCGCCCCGCCTCCGTGCCATCTTCCCAGGAGGCGGGTACCCGATCTGCACCAGGTCCCATCTCCTGGAGGCGGGAAGGGGATTACAACCACTTAACTGCCTGTTAACAGGTAGTTAAGAGGATTATCCCCATTTTTCCAGCAGAGGTGCGGGCTTCCCGATGTCGGAAAACCCCGCCAGGGTCAGCAAGGCGAGCAGTGAGTCTGCGGGGGTCGGAGGGGTCCAAAAGTGCGCTGTGGAGGTGAGTGATGGGTGCAAGTGTGGAGAGGTAAGTATGTGAGGTGAGTGAAAAGTGATAGAAAAAGTTTACTGACCTTTGTTTCTTCCTGCAGACTTCAAGAGTTGGGGATCCGGAGGCTCCGGCATCTTAATGGCAGAGATGACAGAATGGCTGCTGCATTCTCCGATGCAACATCCATCTGCTTTCTGCTCAGAAAATAGGTTTGGTGAGTTTTGAGTACAAGATCTCACCAGACAACAGAGAATGTCAGTTTTTGACAGCTTCTCATGAAACGTCATACGCTGACGTTCTCTGTAACCAGCTTCCCCTTAATTGGCCTGCTAAGCTCGCTGGGTGGGCTTAACAAGGCCAATCAAGGGAAAATAGCGTGGGTTGACCACAAGTCGATGGAGGCGGGACTAAAACCCGACAAGCAGCAGTCCCGCCTCCAACGCGCCCCCATTGGCAAAATCACCCCCAGAGAGTGGGTCGAAAGCCAAGGCAAGTAGAGCAAAAGTGATTTTTTTTTACCACTCCCTATTGGTTGATCTCAGTTGGGTTAGCAGTAGGGGTGGTGCAGTTGACCTCAACACACCTGGGTTAGAATGGGGAACATTAGTCAGGGTTACTACCAACGTTCCCTATAAGCTGCGTAGCTCTCTGCCAATCCCGAGCAGCCTGGGATCGGCTTTTCCTCTGTTAAAGTTCGTGCATCGAACCTGGAAATGGGCCGCACAGCCCCTTAAAGGGGCCGTAGACCCAAAACAAATTTACAGGGAACATTGGTTACTACTACTGATCTCTGTTTTGATTTCTGCTGCAAAGTGCAAGTATGTTGATGTCGGGTGAGGGCAGGACAGGCTGGGCTGTGATGTGATTCATGGTCGAATAAACTGCTGATACTCACTGTCTAGACTCGCACATGAAGGATGAGCACTTGGCTGAGGCACCAAAAGGGTTACCAGCACCTGTGGAAGTATAGCTCAGAAGGAGTCAGCACTGGGAAGAGAATTTATCAGCTCATTTCCAGTGTGTCTGATGTTAGAGTGCAGTTTGCTGAACATTTATTTCATGTGCTTCTTGAGGCTTGTTGTTTATAGTAAGTATGTTTATGTGCTGTTCTCTATACCGCAGAGTCTAGATGAAGTTGGTAAATCTGATATCGGTAAGAAGATAAGGGAAGGAGTGGAAGAAGCAGCAAAATCAGCAAAGCAGTCTGCAGAAACGGTCAGCAGGAGTGGGGAGAAGATCGGCAAAACCACTGCCTTTAAAGCAATATCTCAGGTAGGTAACTCCACGTAAAGCAGATTACCTGGACTTGAATCTCATTCGCTGTGTGTAAGATGTAGCTGTGTGCAAAATTGTCTGCCATATTTACCTAAATAACAACAGTGACTGCACTTCAATGCAGTTCATAATATGAAGCCATGTAGGACATTGCTCAGAGACATGACAAGACACTACATAAAAGCAAGTTCTTTTAATAATCTGGCTACCGCAGGCATCTTCATGGGCTGCATAGATGTGTATTGTGGACCCTTAGGGCCACATACAATGTTTAAATCCATCTCTGCATTAAGTTTCATATTTTTCAAGTTGCTGGTATTAATAGAACTTGGTGTTCTGATTTAAGATTTACCTACCAATGGGACAACAGTGCTAAGAACAGTCTTCCCCAAACCTCAGGAATTCAAACACAACAGACCAGTGAATAAGAAATACAAGTGCAAGAAGGACTGAGTAGCCTGGGCTTGGATAGTGGCATGTAGGCCCATGCCACAGGTTGGATACCTATGTTTAAAGCTAAACCCTTTTAAGCCTTGTCAAAGGGATTGCAAATTGAAACTGAAATTAAGTTATTATAGAATAAAGTGATGTGTTTCAAGGAGATTGTAGTGTGCTACATGGCTGTTATCTGTCCATAATGAAGAATTGCCCTAAAAAACACATGTTCACAGAATGACTAACACAAAAAACAATTATTTGCAGAGTGACTAATATGCTTGCTGTCTTTTAGAAGGTGTTGTGTACTACAGGGTGTGTTACATTAGAACTTGTATCTCATTGGTTTTTTATTGCTTAAACTTTCTGTGATGTTCCTTGTGGATGTTCCTGTTGGTGTGTTTACACATACTGAACAGTTTGATGTTGGCAGACTCCAAAAGCTGGTATGTTTTTTCTTTAAGCAAACCTTTAAACAGAAGCAGAGGTATATGAGCAGGCTGCTTAACTGACTCAAAAGACCACCCCCCCCACAATCCCACCTACCTCTCTCTCTCTCTCTCTCTCTCTCTCTCTCTCACACTCACACTCACACTCACACTCACACTCACTCACACTCACACACACACACACACACACACACACACACACACACACACACACACTTCTTTTCCGATTCCCCCCCTCACCAGAAGGTGCTGACTCTTGCTAGAGTACAATTCTTTAGTTGTAGGCTGACCTCTAATATCTCACCTGCCACATATTGTAACGCGTAGCTTAGGCCAGTGAATGTTAGCAGATGATTGGACTATGGAGCATCACAGATAAAGTGTCATCACCTGACATCCACACACAGGCATTTTCCAACAGGGCTCACTGGTTAGTGATTAGAAGCAGGAATGGGAGCTGATGTATTTTTTCCCTATCCTTGGCCCAGGGCACTGAGGCCAATTTTAGCACTGTTACCAATGACATCAGCTAATTCAGCACAGACTGGGGATGTAACCTAGGCACCTCCTGGTCTATGTGGTTCAGCACAATACAGGTAGACTACCCTTTATCCAAACTTCCAAAACCCTCTAAAAACCGAAGGTTTTTTCGGTCAGCGTAAGTCGTGCGCACAACATGACCAGAGTGGCGCACGACTTACGCTGAGCAGAGGGTCAGCGTAAGTCGTGCGCACGACCCCCCGCTGACCCCCGCCGACTTACGCTGAGCAGAGGGTCAGCGTAAGTCGTGCGCACGACCCCCCGCCGACCCCCCCGCGGAACCACCTGACTCTCTTCCAAAGGCTCAAAAGCAACGAGAGCTCTGAGCCCGCGGCGGTGCCGGCCCCTGTTCCGACCGAGCACGACGACCTGTTGGTGGAAATGCGGAACTTCATTGCATTCCAGGCTAGCAGCGACGGACAAGCCACGACTGCGGACCCCCGCCGACCCCGACCCCCCCGCGGACCCCCGCCGACCCACCTTCCGAAATCCGAAATTTTCCGAAAACCGAAACACGGCTGGTCCTGAGGTTTTCGGATAAAGGATAGTCTACCTGTACCAAGTGGTGCATGTACCCACTCATGCACCAGGGGGCACTAATGCTCTCTTTAAATGTGAGAAGCAGTTTTAATTTTGAACTGATAAAAAGATGGTATTATAGCAAAATACTGCAGATGCTGGAAATCTGAAATAACAACAGAAAATGCTGGAAAAACTCAGCAGGCCAGGCAACATCCGTGGAGAGAGAAATAGAGTCAACGTTTCAGGTCGAAACCTGACTAAGGGTTTCGACCTGAAACGTTGATTCTATTTCTCTCTCCACGGACGTTGCCTGGCCTGCTGAGTTTTTCCAGCATTTTCTGTTGTTATTAAAGATGGTATTGTTGTTTGTAATTATGCTAAACTGTGCCAATGGTCTGTGTTTAATGCCTTTTTTCACTCTATGTCCCTTCGATATATTGGGTGAGGCTTGTGTTGATGTTTTTGGTGCTGCACATAGGGCAGGTTCTTGCAACACCAGTTTTTTCCCAATGGCGGTAGATGTGTTGAAGTGTTAAATAAAGGTCTTATCTGTGACGGGTTAACAGATGTAGCTGTTTCACTGCCATGACTATATGCTTTCTTCAAAATCAAACATAAGATGGTGACAAAAACCTGCAATTCAGTTTGCATCATTTAAGTTTTGTGCAGTCAGTGAAATTTGTTTTACGTCCTCCTCCACCTCCACTGAAAGGCACTGCATCTCGCTGGGGTATGGTTCCACAGATACCAGCTCCAACAACAGTAACTTGAATTTATATAGTGCCTTTAATGTAGAAAAATGCCCCAAGTCAAAAAAAAAGGATGCCGAGCCAAAGAAGGAGAGCCTTAAAGGAGGAGAGGGATGTGAAGGGCCAGAGGGGTTTAGGGGGGAAGTATGAGGCTGAAGGCACGACTGCCAATGGTGGAACAAATGGAGGCAGGATGTACAAATGGGCAAAGTCAGAGGAATATGTCAAGGAAATGTTATCTTCATTTCATTGGTGAGATACATGAGACACGCAGATGTAAATATATATCCTGGTATTGTGACATTAGTGTGATGATACAGATCAACTCAAAGTACACGCAAGTCTCACCATACTTCGCGCCACCTTCATAAAGGTAAAGGTGGCATTCTGAAGAGCTCCCCGGTGGTCCAGTGCATAGCTGAGCCATACACACCACAAAGGTACTGGGATGTGCATGGAAGTTTTGGTTTGCAAGTCGCACTGACATTGTACAAATCAGTGGTGAGGCCAGTTCTGGTGTGCCATTTTGGTCATCTACTTCAAAAAAGATATAGATGCGTTAGAAAGGGTTCAGAGGCGTGTGACCAGGATGATCCCTGACCTAAATTATAAAAAATGCTCAAGTGATGAAAATTACTATCACTGAAGGAAAGAAGAGCGAGGGGAGAGGTGATCCAGGTCTTCAAAATAATTTTCTTTGTATCGGACATCTAGCTGACCAAATACAGAAGTCTCTCCCCATGTTTAAGAATCTCCACACCAAACTACTGAGAACTCCACACAAGTAGCATTTCTGTTTGTCTGATGCAGAGTGCACACTCCCTATCGATTACGTTACACCACCCTTAACACAGTTCAGAGAGCTTAGATGTGGGTTGGGTAGGTAGGGGATTTAAGTCTTAGCATGCACGGAGGTAGTGCTTAAGTTTAACCAACTATACCACATAGCCTGCCAGCAAAGGGCACTGGTAAACTTCCCACAGCTTCTCCACCCAAGACCACCCTGTCTATTAGGGCAGGGGTGTCATCCTGAACCTCGGAAATCACAGAAATCACAGAAACCCCACAGTGCAGATAGAGGCCATTTCGGCCCATCGAGCCTGCACTGACACATATCCCACCCGATCCCCATAACCCCTACACCAATACATATCCCACCCTATCCCCATAACCCCAAATATTTTAATCCCCCTAACACTAAGGGTCAATTTATCATAGCCAATCAACCTAACCTGCACATCTTTGGACTGTGGGAGGAAACCGGAGCACCCGGAGGAAACCCACGCAAACACGGGGAGAATGTGCAAACTCCACACAGACAGTCACCCGAAGCCGGATTCGAACCCGGGTCTCTGGCGCTGTGAGGCAACAGTGCTAACCACTATGCCACCGTGCTGCCCCTCGGAGTTTCCTCATGGAAGCATTCACATAGGACAGCTTGCGACATCCCAGCCACCTTGATGTTCTAGACTCCCTGTCAGTATTCATTAATGACCGTATAGCTGACACCTCTCCAGGTTATCCAGTGACCATCGTGAGGCTGATTCCCCTCCAGATTATCCAGTGACTATCATGAAGCTGATTCCCCTCCAGGTTATCCAGTGACTATCATGAAGCTGATTCCACTCCAGGTAATCCACTGACCATCGTGCAGCTGATTCCCGTCCAGGGTAGTGACCATTGTGGATTCCCTCTAGCGTATTCAACGACAGGTCGATATAGGCTGGAGCCCTCCCTTCCTTCCTGCAAACGTTTCCCCTCTTTTGCCATAAATTTGCCCTACAGCTTGCACATGGACTGGAAGAAGCCCTTCTATTGCATGCCTAGGAGTTTCTAAACCATGAAGACGAACTGTTAGGACACATCTTGTATGGTGCAAGATAAACCTGCATTGGGATTTTTCTGTCATTGGAGGAAGGTCAGAAAGACCAAAATACCCTTTGCCCCTTCCTAGCAGTCCCAAAGGACTGTCTATGTTCAGGCTAAAGTTGGCCTCCACCAAAATCCCTAAGTAAAGTAATGAAAGTTATAGATAACATTGAATTAAGCAAACTAAGCTGGACAATGAGCACAGGACTAGAACAACAAGATTAGAAGTTAGAAAATGAAATTCCACAGGACAGTGGATATGGAACAGAATCCCAGAAAAGGCATTGATTCAGGATCCATTGGCACCTTAAAAGGAGCTTGGTCAATATCTGTTGAGAATAGGGACTGAGGCTAAAAGAGATATTAACAGCACTGCTTGATTATTTCAGGAGAGACAGTGAAGGAACTTGGGGCTCGATTTTGCCAGGCCCGAGGAGGCGGGATTGGAGGCGTGTGAGTTGTTAAAATCGCCAAAAATGGCGAGCGGGCCTGATCCCACCTCCATCTCGCCTCCGAGCAATTATCCCAAATGCGTGTTTTCTGACCCCCTTTCCATCCCGCCTCCAAGAGGCGGGATAGACCCTTAAGGCCCTTAACAACCACTTAATTGCCTCTAATCCCATTTTGAGAGGCCTTTCTGATTTTTAGACATTCCCCCCCATCCTACACGCCTCCTCTGGAACACACCAGGTAATGCTGGCGGCCTCACAAGTGGATTGCTTACTCACAGCTGCAGCTCCACCATTACAAAGGAGTTTTCACCAATGATCATTTGCAGGTGGCAGAACTTTGTTGTTTCAGGTCTGGGGGAACTTTTAGCAGGCATACTCAGTGTTGTGGAAGTTTGGAGCCTGACACCCATCTGCAGTGTGACCTCCTGGGAAACCCCTCTCCCCACCTTGACTAAGCGCTTCCTCAACTGAGGCATATACCAGAAGCATGGCGACCATTTAATTCATTTTCTCCTGGACATCAGATTCGGACGCAGAGCAGCCGTGGCAGCAGCAGAACCACGAGCAACAGCAGCACCAACAGCAGGAGCATCAACAGGAGCGCAAAGCTGCTAGCCACCCACCTGAAGATGCACAGGCCAGAAGGCGCCAGCGTGTGACAACATTGCTGCCCGGGATGCAAGGGACGCACTCAACCTGGCTAGATTTGCTTAGCTTGCACAGTCAAACACTTTAGTCATGCTCGCCAACAGTCTGCTGCTCCTGCAGTTGTGCAGGGGCTGAGACGTCCATCTCAGTTGGGTGAGGACTCTGGTGGGGCTCTGACCGAGGGCTTTAGTGGCATGGTCGTGTGAGTGCTTGGAGAGGAGCCCCCACTTCCTTGTTCTCTGCCACCAACATCCCTCTCATGGGTCAGCCCCACTTCAGAGCTAGCAAGTGGTTTGACAGCACCTTGCTGCACTGCAGGGGGGCCATGAGGACCTGTTTCTGCACTGGCAGTCCTACTCCAGAGGACTTCCATGAAGCTCTAGTTTGTTTGCTCAATAGCTGACCATCGCTCCTCAAGAGATGTCATTCTATTCTGAACAATGACCATGTTTTCAATACCCTGGCAACTAAGCTCCTCCTCTACCGTAGCCATCCTCTCCTCTACGGTAGCCATCCTCTCCTCTACGATAGCCAGCCTTACCATGGAGGTAGCCATCCTTTCCATGTAGGTTGCCATCCTTTCGGCGGTGATGCGTTCATGCGCCAATGCCTCCACAAAGGTTCTGCTCATGATCGCAATGGACTCCTCCATTCGCTCCACACTCGCAGCGACCTGACAAAACCTGCCAGAGACTCCTGTACCTGTTCCTCGAGTTTCAGCACCGCTCTCCTTCTGGATGGACCCGGAGGCACAGGGTCGACATGCAGCGGAGCCGAGCTGGCAGAGTCCTGTGCCCTCCGACGAGGACTCTCCACTGCTGTCCCTGTCTCCACCATCTGCTGATGCTCACTTGTCAGCTGTGATACACCAGGTGACAACACTATATCTCGCGAATATCCCACCGAGGTGTGAGTGTCTGCGCTGGTGCTGGGTGCGCTGAATTCTGCTGATGCTGCGCCCTCGGAGGTTGCAGCTTTCTCTGAGGAGTCTGCAGGCTCGGGCTGTTCCTCCTGGATAGTGGGGACGAGGGCTTTCGATGGTCCTGTGGGAGTAAAGGAGTTAGAGATGTGAGGCCAAGGTTACGTGCACATTGAATATTGCAGATGGTCATAAGTCAATCTGTTAGAGCATCAAAGTCAATCTGTTAGAGCATCAGAATCATTATCAGTGACTCATGCTATGTCACTGAGAGAGATTCCAAACTATTCTGTCACCAGCTTGCTGTGATGCGCCCGTCTGTCCGTCCCCCACTTGGGTATCCTCCTCGATCCCAGCAATTTCCAGGGCGGCCGCTTCCCAGGGGGTGAGCTGGGCTACTGAGGGTGGCCCTCCTCCTGTCATGGCTCTTTCCCTCTTATTGTGGACTCTTTTCCTGCAATGAGGGACACAAGTGGAGTTTGAGTGAGAATGAAGGAGTGAGTGTAGAGAATCCATAGCATAGATGCTTAGAAGGATACAAAGGACCCTTCCTGTGTGTTGAAAGTTGTTGTTGTCATGACATCACAGTGAGGGAGTGTGAGGGCTGCATGGTCGAATAGTTATAAGTGAATGTGATCATAGAGAGAGGGAATGGGTAAGGGTGCAGCGATGTAAGTGGCATGTGGAGGAAGAGGTTGGCAAAGCAGAGTGCTGGTGAGGAGAGGCGATGGGGATCAGATTGAGGGTGATGGGAAAGTCATACTCGCTTTTCCTATGCGGAGAAGGTCATGAAACCTCTTCCTGCACTGCAGCCAGGTTCTGCGGCTCAGCGAAATGGAGATGACCTCCTGGGCCACTTGTAGCCACACAGCTTTTGTCTGCTGGGGTGGCTTTTTTCTCCGAGGAAGGGAACAGCACCTCCTTATAACAGCTGGTTCCGTGCATCAGAGCTTGGAGGGAGGGCTCATCAAATCGAGGAGCACACTTTTGCTTGATCGTTGACATTTTCCACAATTCAACTCCTTCGTATAAATTGCAGAGCCTTTGCAGTCTCCAGAGGAATCAAGGCTGGCTGCTGGCCTTAAATCCAACAGCATTGATGACGTCATCGGAGGCGACTTTCTGTATGAAAAGACTCATTGGGCCAGTGGTTCCCACACGCAGGAAATCAGTTACCCAACTAGGGGAAAATCCCATTTTTTCAACACATCACGAAGTCGGGGTCCTGACACGGTTTCCACCTGATGCGACCCAGCCCGCCCACACTGACAAAATCCAGTCCTTAGTGTTCCTTAAAGTGAGGGAATCAACCGAGTCCATTCTGAAATAATCATATACTGACTCTGGAGGGAGTGGGGTTGATGGGCTCTGGGTGGTCTCTTCCATCTAGACGTGGTCTGGGTTAGGTAATCTGATCTTAGCTGGGGCAGCAGTAGAAACTACAGTGAGCCTCCCCAGCCCTCCGAGAGGAATAAATGAGCCAGAATTCCTGCTCCTGTTCTTTGCCCAGGGAAACTCAACTATGTTTCTCCTGGTTCAATAGCTTGTCAAGGCTCAAGCGCGAATAACGGTCACGTTGGTGAAATACTGATGATTGAATGGACCTTTGGAACCAGACCCAGCACAGAGAGCCATCAGGGGAGGTGGCGTGAGAGTCAAAAAAGGGTGAAAAAGTGCCATTTAAAACACAATTTCCTGACCGTTGCAACCTTCAGTGGTCAGAGAAAATGGGTCTTTCAGCAGGGTCAGGGTTAGTTAGTTTGTTTTCTACATTTGCTGGATATTGGAATCAAGCCACTTTTTGAAGTAGACATTCTGTGCTCAGTCAAGGATGATGACTAACGGTGAATTTGCTCTGGAAACTTTCTGATGACTTGTTAACCTTTGCCGTTGTTCGATTGAACTTTTCAGCTTTACAACAAGAAACACAATTTTTTATTTTGAAAGAGAAACTGTCTGCATGAGGCTATTGACTGTGACTGTAGTGTTCTCAGGAGGTGAGAAGTCTATTTAAACTGGCATGACTGCCCACAGAGACAGAGCCAATAGCTTGCTGCCTGTGTATTTCCATTTACAGTTCCTGTAGAAAATCATGAACTGAGATAGTTTGGGCTGCCACTGTGGTTCAGGGAAATTGACCCTTGACACTCGAGCAAAGGCAGTTTGTAGCTGCAGAGAAAACTACCAATCACACAGAAATCGTTTCAGTGACTGAGGTAGTGAGGCACTCCCGGGTGTGACCTGTTCAACAGCCCATTGTGTTGATGGAAGAGGAAAAGCCCTATTTGAGGTTGAGCATTTTATGGTGTCGATGATGCAGTCTTCTAATAACTTGTAGTGCTCACTCTGTACTAGTCTAAGGTGTATTAGGGTTGATACTGTCCAAGCACAGAGGCACTAGTGTGCAGAATGCCAGCTGTAAGCTGCTCTCCTAGATGAAACAGAAGTAGAGGATGAACGCCAAGGGGCTGGCTATTGGGTCATTCCACTGGCCTGAAGCTGTGCAGGGATTTAGTACAAGTTTGGGCTCACTAACAGTGAAACCCCCAAGCAGTGGGATGAGATTTGATACTGAAGTTTTATTTGTTTGTTACTGCAGCTTCCATTTTCCGAGCTTGGAATTGCTCCTGGGATTGAGCTTGACTCCCCCCACCTGTCAGTAGTTGAGATCTTGTCTGGAATTGTCTAGAGTAAAAGAAAGAACGAACTTGTATTTATATAGCACCTGTCACAACCTCCCAAAGCTCTTTACAGCCAATTAAGTACTTTTTGAAGTGTAGTCACTGTTGTAATGTAGGGAAATGCAGCAGCTAATTTGTGCACTGCAAGGTCCCACAAACAGCAATGTGATAATGATCGGATCATCTGTTTTAGTAATGTTGGTTGAGGGATAAATACTAGCCAGGACACCAAAGAGAACTCTCCTGCATTTCTTCGAAATAGTGCTATGGGATCTTTTACGTCCACCTGAAAGGGCAGACGGGGCCTCGGTTTAACATCTCATCCAGAAGACGGCACCTCCGACAGTGCAACACTCCCTCAGTACTGCACTGGAGTGTCAGCCTGGATTATGTGCTCAAGTCTCTGGAGCGGGGCTTGAGCCCACGCGGACGTGTCAGTGGGTCACACGCCACTCCCACTATCCCAAAAGCCTCACCTGGCAGATGAACGTTATTTTGTTATTTGCTCTTGGGGGGGATTTGTGCGACGTTGGCAAAGCTACATTTATTGCTCATCCCTAGTTGTCCTCAGAAGGTGGCAGTGGGCCTTCTCGACCCGCTGCAGTCTTTGCGGCAATGGTGATTGCTGTGTTGGTTGACCATTTTCTCTAAGCAACTAAGTGACTTGCTAGGCTACTTCATGGGGCATTAAACTTCAACCACATAGCGTGGACAAAAATCACGTGTAACCCCAGACCGAGTGGGGGTTTGCAGTGGCAGGTTACCATACATTAGTTAACCAGTTAGAATTTTGCAACAATCCGGCATCCGGCAGCTTTCATGGCACCCCATTGCTACAGTTGGAGCAATGCTCCTGCAGTGACAGTGAGACTGACCGCAATGCACACAATGTTGGTGTAAAATCAGATTTGTGTAGCTGCTTCTTCAGAAATCACAGAAAAGATGTTGAAACAATGAACTCGGGATAAAGTTCGAAGGAAGCCACAGTGCTGGGACAGTGACATCCACTGAGAAACAGCCCCAGTTGCTGGATTGGGTGAAGATGGAGGTCTGTGCTCACGGTACTTGTGGATATAGGACAGTGAGTCACACGGGCAGAAATCAGCCGTCCTGGCGATAGCACGTGGCAGGCAAAAGAACAAAGAATAGAAATCTGGCCCAGTGATTACATTTCAATCAATAACATTTTACAATTGCTTATGGTGGAACAGCTTTAAAACCATTTAGTAAAATATTAATGCAGCATGACAAAATGCAGCATGACAATTTGGCAGTTTTTCTCGCAGCACTGGAACAAGTGCAATTTTTAAAGAAGAAAAATGCTGTATGAATATTTAGATTTTATGTAACTGAGCAGCCTCTAATGATTTTTATTCACTTGTGCACATTTCTTCAAGTCACTAAGTATCACAGAATTAAACACACTGATGCTGTGTGATGTCTCCTGGGGAACAGTGCCAGTGAATAATGACACCATCTGGTGAGGAGGCTAAATAACTAATAAGAGACATCAGACACAGGAAGATATTAAGACAGAATTGTTTTTTTAACACTTTGCTCCATCCCCTGAAGGCACTTGACTCCTGTGGGGTAGTGGTTCTGTGGACACGAGCGACCCACCATTACTTCACTCAATAGCCATTCTTCGTGCTCACCTTGACTATCGGCTAACTATTCAAACGTAGGGGATTCACAGCTAATTCTGATCGGCCTCTATCCAACATCCGCAATTGTGCATTCCGGTGGGGTCAGTGGGCAGGAACAGGTACCCTGGCTGATTTTTCTTCCCCCTCTTTACCCCTGGGGCACTGAGGGCAATTGTTGCAGGCTGACTCCCTCCCACCTCAGATCCATAAACTTAGCACACACTGATGACGGAACCTGAAAACAAACAGATTTCAATAATGAAACATTTTTTTGGAAAGCCATGATAGAGTTTTGAATTATTTACAAGTGAGACATTGTGAGTTGGAGCAGTTGTTAATGATCCAGTTCTAACTTATTAATGTTCAATGAGAACAGGCAGGATGAGGTGTATTGCATTTCATATAATTTATTCAAATATCAACAAGGTGGGTTTGCGAGCAAGAAATTATGAAACCTTCATCGATATTCTAACCTGAGTTCCTTGTTTGGAACAACAACAATTTGAAACACTCTAATAATCTGCATTATATTTACACGACAGTGCCAAAAACATCTAGTTGCTAATCACTAAATAATAGTCCAGAAAACTTGTAGCAGAACATTACATACTGCTTCACTTGTTTGTTTGTACCTGTACTAGCTGCTAGAGAGTGTTGTGTGCTGGTGTCCAGAATTGGATTTCAACACTTCCTCACTAAATAAGACTGCAATAGGTTAGAAGAAAGCTCTCAGTTGGCCTTTTGATTCCATAACACAAGCTATTCCAGGCTTATGTGAGCAGGCATGGCCTTGGTGCGTTGAGTGGCCTCTGTGGGCAAGGCCAATTTTCTCTCAATGCAGCTGATCCAGGAGTGCCCTGTTATGTCATCACATCTGCAAGAAAGAAAAGATTTATGTTGAATCCTGGAAGCACCCAGACCAGATAAAACTTCCATTCTCTGCTTGCTTTTTGATTGCAAATAAAGAGCACAGGCATCAGCTTCAGTCAGCTTTAGTTTCCATAGCATTCATATTTGGTACCATTGATTCAGATAAAATATTGCTATAGCCAGATTACTTGGACACCATTCCAGCTGATGTTCTGTTCTATTATGGTGCTACTTTCTCATACTGATGATAAGACTGTAGGAGGGGTGATACAGCGTAGTGACAGTAAAAGCAGAATTGTTGGCTTCTATTTGTTCAGCCATGACCCTATCACACTAACGTCAGCTTTACTCCTTTGCTTTCTTCAGAGTGTTGAATCTGTTAAGAAGGAACTTGATGAGAGTGTTCTCGGACAGAGTGGGACCTACCGGTCACCATCATTGCTGAGGAAAAGAAGCGACTTTACAAAAGATAAAGCGACGGAGGAAAAAATATTTGAACCGAATGAGTACGTGATACTTTGGCATTTAGACAGCCAGTTTTCTCCATTTGTCTCCTGAAGGTGCTGACTAGCTACAGGTGCCAGCCAGCCTCTGGTTACTCATCCAAGTGATCATTCTTAATGTGTGAGCCTAGATAGTGATTGTCTTCAGGCCTTTCAACCATGGGTCCATCACAGCTGAGCCTAGTCTTCTCTCACCCAACAACCACACACAACAGCAACTTACATTTATATAGAACTCTTCATGTCAGCCCTACATCAGAATTTTACTGAGGAGAACAAAATGGACTCTTGGCGAGAGAGAAAGAGCAGGTAGAATAGGGGGCAAGACTGAAAGAGTGGTTGAAGAGAAAAGTCTTTTAATAGGCTTTTTAAAGTAGGGAGGAGGAGGTAAGTTGAGGGAGTCCCAGACAAAAGCATGGCGGGTGAAAGAATAGTCGCCAATAGTGGAGCAAAGATCTTTTTGATGTATAGTAATGACCTGGACTTGGGTATACAGAGCATAATTTCAAATTTGTAGATGACACTAAACTCAGAAAAATAGTAAACAGTGAGAAGGATAGTAGCAGACTTCAGGAGGACAGGTGAAATGGGCTGACAGATGACGTTTAACACAGAGAGTGTAAAGTGATGCATTTTGGTAGGAAGAATGAGGAGAGGCAATATAAACTAAATGGTACAATTATAAAGGGGGTGCAGGAGCAGAGACCTGGGGGTGTACATACGGAAATGTTTGAAGGTGGCAGAACAAGTTGATAAGGCTGTTTAAAATAGCATATGGGATCCTTGGATTTATAAATAGCGACAGAGTACAAAGCAAGGAAATTGTACTAAACCTTTATAAACACTGGTTAGGCCGCAGCTGAATATTGTGCCCAATTCTGGTCACCACACTTTAGGAAGGATGTCAAGGCCTTAGAGAGGGTGCAGAAGAGATTTACTAGAATGGTACCAGGGATGAGGAACTTCAGTTATGTGGAGAGACTAGAGAAACTGGGATTGTTTTCCATAGAGCACAAAAAATTAAGGGGCGATTTCATAGAGATGTTCAAAATCATGAAGGGTTTTGATAGTGTAAGTAAGGAGAAACTATTTCCACTGGCAGGAGGGTCGGTAACCAGAGGACACAGATTTAAGATAATTGGCAAAAAAGCCAGAGGTGAGATGAGGAGAAAAAGTTTTTACACAGCGAGTTATTATGATCTGGAATTCACTGCCTCAGAAGGTGGTAGAAGTAAATTCGATAGTAACTTTCAAAAGAGAATTGGATAAACACTTGAAGGGAAGAAAAGGACTATGGGGAAAGAGCAGTGGAGTGGGACTAATTGGATAACTCTTCCTGGCACAATGGGCTGAATGGCCTCCTTCTGTGCTATAAGGTTCTATGATGAGTTTCAGTTTGTGAAGGATGGAAATGGAGAGGCCAGCTAGGACAGCATTAAAGAAATCGATCCTCAAAGTAACAAAGGCCTAGATTAGAGTCTTGAGTGCAGTGAAGAGAGGTTGGGCCACAGGCGGCTGATATTGCAAAGGTGGAAGAAGGATAGTCCAGGTGACAGATTTGATGTGGTGAAGGAAGCTCAGCTCAGGATCAAACAACACAAGGTTCCACAACACCAGACTTAACCTAAATTGGGGAAGGTTGACTGAGTTGAGGGTAAATTAAGTGACGGGAGCCAAAAGGAGTGACTTTCGTTTAGCCTACTTTTAAGGTAGAGAAAATTTGGGTTCATCTAAGACCATGTCAAATAGGCAGTTGAAGAGAAGTGAAAACACAGGAGGAAGCAGTAGGTAAAGCTGGGTGTCATCAGCATACACCCACAGCCTGATTCTGAATGATGTCATCAAGAAAAATGTGGGGGTATACCAGTGGTGAGCATGTGGAGATGGAAGGGGAAGCCATTGAATGATGCATAGTGTCATCATTGGGGGAGCTATGAATGGAGCCAAAAGAATGCTATGGACACGGACTGCCAATAAAAATTGGCACTAATCCCTTCCCGCCTGGTTTCGGCAAGTCCCAGTGCCGCCGCCCCTGAAACTTACGTGGGGTGGGATTTTGGCCGGGATGGTGTCGGGATTCCCTTCCCCCACCCCCCCCCCCCCCCCCACACGCCTGAAACCCCACCTGACGGCTTCCACGAAAATCTAGCCCATAGTCAGGAAGGTAATAAAATGGGGGAAAAAGAGGGACTGTGCACTAAACTTGTGAAGAATCTTTTAAAATCAATTTTCTCCCTCATCCTCATGTATTGGGATTCAGGTTCACAGGCACGTTCCCTCACCCAAATGCCTATTTTTATATGAGAGCCTAGACAGCGAGTGTTGGCAGGATATTTGACTAGATGGGGACGGTATCACAACCAAAACTACTCCTGTCCTCACCTGACATTCACATGTGCCCTTTGCAGCAGGAGCCCAGGACAGCAGCAGAAGTATCCATTACACACAGCTAAAGATCTTATTGTGATATCCCTAGATCATGCTCCAGTTTAACTAAATAACAAGCAGTAAAGCTGTGGCCCAGATCATAGGGGACCCATCGTTCAGGCTGAGGCCAGTTGTAGCTCCTGCTGCCACCTAGCTGAAATCTGTTAGCTCAGCAGACTGGGAATTGAACCGTGCATCTTCTGGGCCTGTACGGTGCAGTTCCACACTGGCTTTTACAAACTAAGCCATTGGTGGAGTTCCTGAAGGTGAATCTTAATGGCAAAGGATTTGTTACTCGGAGGTTAAAATGAATTAATACCGTCAATTATGTTGGCTTATATGCAGCAGTTAGCCTTATTCCGACCTAATATTTGCAATCTCGATTGTTCTCTTACAGAGAAGCTATGGGGATGGTGCTGCACAAAGACTCAAAATGGTACCAGCAGTGGAAGGAATTCAAGGACAATAATGTTGTCTTTAATAGTAAGGACTCATTTCCTTGTGTTTTTTCTATTCTTTGATGGCGTTGGCTGGATTGTCAAGCAATTAGTTGCCTGTGTTTCATATGGTGATATAAATGCAATTTTCTCTCCTTTTCCTTCATAGGGTTCTTTGAAATGAAGATGAAATATGATGAAAGTGACAACACATTTATTAGGGCATCGAGAGCCGTAACAGACAAAGTCACCGATTTGATAGGTAAGTGAAAATGTGTGAGCTCTCTTTGTTGTGGAGGTGGGAGCTGAAGGAACTGCATTATTAAATAAGATTTATTTAAATAAAGGTCACTGTCTGGGCTCAGCAAAGCAGATCACACCAAACAAAAACAGCAGCTACCCTTCAAAATAGCAGGATACAAGATAAAAATAAATGACTTGCAGTCTGCAGCCTTTGTTCCCACCCCTCCTGTCCCCCAATAATTGAATTTATAACAACAATTTGCATTTATAAAGTAGCTTTAATGTCGCATTTCATGGGAAAGAAAATGGATGGGAGGTGGTGGGAGACGAGTTAGGGGATGTGACTGAAGAAATGGTCAGAGGTAGGTTTCAAGCAGGCTTTTGAAGGTGGTGAGAGAGGCAGAGAAGGTTAGGGAGTGAGTTTTGAGTGTGGGTTCGACATCTGAAGGCTCTGCCACTGAAGGTGGAGTGGAAAGAGATGGGGTTCAAAGGAGGCTGGAGTATAAGGCGCCACTGACATGTAGAGCTAGAGGAAGTTGCAGAGATTGGGAGAGGGCGGGAATGGGGGGAGGTGGTAAGGCTGCAGAAGAACCTATGAACAAGGACAAGGGATTTTGAAGTTGATGTGTTTTGGACAGGGAGCCAGTGATTATTGGGAAGATCAGCGATGAGGGAGTGAGACATAGTGAGGCTAAGATGCAGTTAATGAATCTTTGGGCAAGTTGTTATATAGGATGGAATTTAACAGGCTGGGGTGGAGAGTGTTGGAGAAGTTGAGTCTAGAGTTGAGAAAGGCATGTATGAGGATTTGCAAGCCATTGTAACTTAATTCTGTTTATTGTAGAAAATAACATGTCCAAGACTATGTTAAAAGTCTTTAAACATCATCACACTACAGATAATGGGTTTGCGACTGGGACATATTTAGTGAGACTTGGGGCCAACTGACCAGCATTACTGCTGATTTTGTGCTGCACCCTATCTAAGAACTGTGGCTCCTCTCAGTGGAATCAAAATGCCCATACATTTTTAATATTAACAAAGCTTATGCCAAAAAGGGGAAAAGTTTAAAAAAAAAACACTTGGGAGCTTTGTGCAACTCACTTCACACCAGTTGCAATTGTTATAAATCGGTGGGAAACTACTTTCTTACGGTGGTCTTGTGTCAACTCAATTTGTATGACTAAAACTGAATTAAATTACACTGTTTGCGTTGACACAAACTGGGTCGTCAGTTCTGAAGGCTGAGAAGAATGAAGCTATGGGGTGCTTCATACTGTCATTGGAATCCTGACGTGAAACTCATCCCCCCAGCATACTTCACTGGGTCTTTTTTGATACTTTCTACCATTTGTTCATATAGTCCATTTCACTTGCCTTTTTGTGTACGTTACTGGTGGTTTCTGTATCACAGCACGAAGGTTTTCAAGAAAATTGGATAAAAAAGGGATTTTGTTGTTGTTAGTGTTTCACCTGTCTGCTGTTCCAGTCAATCATTCTGCGTTGTGGTTCATTGCTTGCCCTTTGCCTCTTTGCTCAAGTTCCCCAGGTTTCTGTTCTCTCTCTCTTTCCCCGCCCCCCCCCCCCCGTTCCTTTAGATAAGTCACCTCCTCCACTCAGCATTCAACTCTAGCCACTCTTTTACTGATGATTCCACCCTTCATTCATTAACTTCCTGCACATTGCATTCCCTCAGTGCTCACAACCACCCGTCACCTTGCAGCGCAATGCCTGAATCGCTGTATCCTGATCTCCTCCATGCTCCATATTCCTCCGTGGATTAATGGCAATTTTTCAGCTCTTCAAAGATGTAGGCCTAGAAATTCCGTTGGTAGCGCCAGCCGCTAGTGCCTTAAGAGGGCAATAAGTGGGGCGCGAAGCGGCTAGCGCCCGGGCGCGGCGCGATCTGCGCCTCTCGCGAACTTGAGTGGACATTTAGCGGCGGCGCAAAACCGCAACGCCCGCTCAGCTGCGCTCGCAGATCCTGACGTCATTTCATGGTGCAACGCCCTTGGTGCGCCCCGAACCGGAACTTCTTTCCGCCTGGCGCTCCCAGCGACTGGTTGAGTGGAACGGTTCCCAGTCGCTGTGGGGCTGGGGGGGCGCTATTTATAGGGGGCTCTTCCTGCCTTATTAGTGGTAGCCATTTTGGACCACTCCTTCTGTGTGTGAGAGAGAGAGATTTGCAGAGAGACAAAGGAAGAGAGCTTTCTGCTTTGACTCAGTGCTCGCACAGGTACTTCTGGCTTTAGCCCAGAGCTTTGCAGTTGGATTGATTTTTCAGTGCCATAGCCTTGAGTGGCCACATATAATGGGGGCTGCAATGGGTGGAAACGTTGGGTTTCTCCATTGCATTGAGAAGGCTCAGACGCCGAGAGAGAGTGCCAATCATGGCCAGACGGAGGAGGGCCAACAGGCGTCAGCACAGGAGGCCTTACCCTCCCCAGGTATACCGCCAGCAGTTCTCCTACCTCAACTTGTCTGAGGAGCAGTGCATTCGGAGGCTTCGATTCAGAAGGGAGGTGGTCACTGATATCTGCCACCTGCTTCAGAGAGATCTGCAGCCTCAGCTGAGGAGCAGTACGTCTCTGTCGGTGGCAGTGAAGGTGACGGTGGCTCTCAACTTCTATGCCACCGGCTCCTTCCAATCCGCTACTGGGGACATTGCCAATGTCTCCCAGTTCGCGGTGCATTGCTGCATCTGCCAAGTCATGAATGCCCTCTTCAAAAGGAGACGTCAGTACATTTCCTACCCCATGACCCTGGACAAGCAGCAGGAGCGCGCAATGGGATTTGCAAGAATAGCGGGCTTCCCCATGGTCCAGGGCGCCATTGACTGCACGCATGTGGATTTGCGGGCGCCTCTAGAGAATGCCAAGGATTACCGCAACCGGAAGGGGTTCCATTCGTTGAACGTGCAGTTGGTGTGTGACCACAGGCAGCTGATACTAGCTGTCAATGCCCGCTTTCCAGGCAGCAGCCACAACGCCTTCATCCTGTGGCAGACCTTTTCGAAGCCCCGGCTCACCCAGGAGGCTGGCTTCTCGGGGACAAGGGCTATCCTTTGTGCACCTGGCTGATGACCCCGCTCCGTGCGCCCAGCACCCCTGCTGAAGAGCGATACAATGACAGCCATCAAGCGACCAGGAACATCATTGAGCACACAATCGGCGTGCTAAAGCAACGGTTCCGCTGTCTGGACCATTCCGGGGGAGCCCTTCAGTACTCGCCTGAGCGAGTCTCCCATTTCGTTGTAGTGTGCTGCATGCTGCACAACCTGGCTATCCTCAGGACTCAGCCACTGCCAGCAGACATTGGAGGACCACCAGAGGAGGAGGAGGAGCACCAAGACGGGAGGGAGGCACAAAGTGCAAGGGCTGTCCGTCAGCGGCTTATTGCAAGTCGGTTCTAGGCCCCCTCTCGGGAATGGCTTGTGCCATTGAAAGAACACGAATGGACCCGCTCCGCAAACCCTGAGCCAGTCAAGGCAACAAATAGTTCAAAGTGCAAACATGCACAATCTGAATAAAGACAATTATTTATTTAACAAACTCTGTGCCCTTCCCTCATGACAAACAAATACAGAGAAACCCCCCAAAAAACAGTCAGACACATAACTGGATCTCACAACCTGGAGACAATGAACAAAAGAGTTAAACAAAAATGACCATGATCCTCGGCCTTCACAAAAAAAAAAACACAGCATTTTGCCACACCTCCTACTTTTTGGCCTGCGAGGGTGATCTGCCTCGCTTGCGAGATTGGCCCCTTCTCACCCTGCAGCTCTTCCGTAATGGGACCCCAGTGGCTGCAGCAAGGCTGGGAGAAGGCTGCTGAGGGTCAGATATGTAAAGTCTGTGGGTTGTACAGTTAATAACGACACAGACTTCAGGAATAACAAACAAACAGGTCTTTACTATTCGAAGGTCAGGGCGAATCTGCCCCAGCAATCCTGCCACAACACTTATATACTGGTGTGGTCACTGTCGGTATTACAGTATACAGAAGCCAAACAAGTAGTGCCACACCTAAAGTAGTTCTCTTAAAGGTGAACGGTTACATACAATAGTTTCCTTAAAGGTAGACGGGTACATACACTACAATCCTCCCTTTTTAGCTTATTACTTAGAGTCCCATTAACATACATATCTTCAACTTCATATAAAACACTTTACAGATATAATCTCGGTGGGAAACAGTTCACAAAGTCAGTCTCTGCGGGAACAGTTCACAGATTCAGTCTCCGATCTTGACTTGGTCCGCACAACATCTCTTTGGTGTAGCCGGTTCACATGGATAGTGTGACTCCTCCATAGCCTTTTCCTTGACGTAACAGCTTGAACTTTCGTCCTGTTGAACCGGCAGTGCCGACTTTTATAACCAACTGGCTGTCTTGATAATTTCCCACTTTTCAACTAATTTAGCTCCTTTCGTAGGTCCCCTCCTGAGCTGGTAGAAGTGATAATATTTTAGATAGCTATTGTCTTCTGCCTCTTCTTTTTCTTTTCTGCCTTTTTGAGACTCTCGGGGCTCCTTTCTCGGCTGCCAGCTGTAGCGCCACCAACTCTCTATGTTCCTTAGACCTTAAGTGTTTCATCCTGATTTCAGCACTTTGGGAGTTTTCCTCACAAACTGGGCAGACCAGATCCTCGTAATATTCAGTGTCTCTCAACAGGTCATGGTAATATTCGGGGTCGTCCTGAGTTAGGCCAGCGAGAGGGCCTTCTACTTCCTCCTTACCCATCTGGACGTTAGCCGACTGTGGTTCCTTCCCTAGACATCTTTCTTGAAAAGACTTCCTCATACATTCATATTCATCACGCTCTTCCTGGGTTGTCTGCCATTCCTTCACTACTGTCTTCATTTGTGAGTTCAATACCTTCCCTTCCATCGGGGATTGCGTTATCCGGCTATTTACTCCTTCTACTGGAGTAGCTGTTTCCCCATTCTTCTGTTCAATTTGACGTAATTCAGCGTCCTTTTGGCATCCTTGTAAAAGCTGTGTTGCCACCTCAGCTATCTCCATCCCTTTTGGAAGCTCCGAATTCCTTCCCTTTGAAGCCTGAAGCTCGTGTTCCCCTTGTGGAGTCTTGTCACTCCGCCTGTGAAGGAGTTGGCTGGTCGTTAACTCTTCCCCGGGGACACTGTGGATCAGCTTCTTCTCTATTTCATCCACCTTTCCCTCTGGTGCTTGGGTTTTAAGCGCTCGAAGAAGTTGCGCCTTGATGCTCTCTAGCTCCAGTTCAGGGGCCATTCTTCCAGTCTCTGTTTCTCTTCCAGTTGCCTTTCCTTCCACTGCCCGGATTCCCAGTTGACTATGTTCTTCAAGTTGTTGAACCCTGGTCATTTCCGCCTCATATTTGTCTTGGGTTTCCTTCAGTACTTTTATGAGTTCTTGAACCTCTTGGATTCCATGTTCTGCCATGTCTTCCACCTCCAATTTTTCATCGATGGATGGAATCTCTACCGATGAGTCTGTCTTGGCCTGGAGCTCCTCAAACATTTCCTGCATCCTTTGGACTTCTTGCTCATGTTCAACCTTTAGTTGCTCATATGCTTTCACTAAAACTAGCTTTTCGGAGGTTGCCGAGTTAACCCCCTCCAGAATTGTAGCCTGGGCCTGTTCATACTGTTCTTTCAACTTCTTACACTCTGCTTGTAAGGAGTCGTAGAGAGGAACTGGGATAAAATCCTGGCTGCCTGAAGATTCCTCTTCATTTGTTTCGTTCTGCAAATATTCTAACTCTTGAACAGCATCAGGGAGATGTGATCGATACTTAGCCATGATGGCCCTATGGTCGCTCTCAGCTTGAGCTAGCTGCCTCTGTTGTCTTTCCAGGTTCTCCCATTCGGTGTCCCAGAATTGTTCCATTGTTTTCATCTCTTGTACGAGACGGTAACTCAACTGTTCTAATTGTTGTTGTATTTTGCGATACGTTTGAGTCCGGGCTCTGTGTTCTTCCGTCGTGGATAAGTCCTTAACTTGGACAGGCTCAGAATTCTCTGTCAACCTGGAGTTCTGCTCTGAAGCTTTATCCTTCTCGGTAGCATAAGCCTTTATGCCTGTCTTTGTTTTCTCCACCATAGTCGGCAAGTCCATTTCAGCCTTGTCTTCCATATTTGAGTTAGTCTTATCGTCATCCGTTCCAGAATCTGAGCTGATTGCTCAGTGATGGCTTTTAGATAGTGCCATTCCATGTCTATTTTCTTAATCCACTCCCGTCCTAGAAGTGGTGGTCCTCCCTCAGGTAATACGTACAAGTTCATTCTTGGGTGTTCTTTACCCCTCTCTCTCACCTTGACTCTTATCTTCCCCATGGGGTATACTTTATGCCCCGTGTATGTCTGTAATACGAACTTGGTATTCCTTAAGGGTATGTGAGAGAATAGCCGGTGGTAGTCCCTTCGATTGATGACTGATAGAGCTGATCCAGTGTCCAACTCCATTCTTACTTGGACTCCAGCTATTCTTAGCATGACCCAGATAGTTTGTAGATCAGCTTCCCTCCCCACATTGTGAATTCTCAGACTACCCAGCTCCTGGTTGTTTGGGTCTGAGTCTGAATTCTGTTTGTCTGAACTCTTCTCAGCCACCTTGTGTACCTTGCTGTACTTTTCTTGTGGTGGCTTCCTTTGGTTGTTGGTCTTCTTCCCTGACCGGCATACCTTTGCGATGTGACCCAGTTTGCCACATTTCCTACATTCTTGGTTCTTAAACCAGCATTGATTCTGGTCGTGCTTTGTCTTCCCACAACGATAGCATTTTGTTGTATTCGAGGTAATTTGGTCCACCCCGAGTGCCGCCGCCTTCAGCTGCATTTCTGCCGTTCCTTTCGCTGCGGCTTCGTGCGATGCAGCTATAAGAACAGCCCTGTCTAGTGTGAGGTCGTTCTCTTCCAGTAGTCGCTTTTGCGTCCCTTCTTTGGACAATCCACATACGAACTTGTCTCGCAGTGCCTCTGTCAGATTCCCTCCGAACTGGCAGTATTTCGCCAGCCTACGCAGTTCGACCAAGTATTCCGCGTTACTTCCGTCTTTCCTCTGCGTTCTTGCATAGAATTTGAAACGTTCAGCCAGCATCAACGGTGTGGGGTTCAAGTGGTCCTTCAGCACAGCCACAATCTCTTCGAAAGTCTGATCCGCCGGTTTATCTGGTGCTATTAGATGCTTCAAGAGCCCGTATGTTTTTGCCCCCATCGAGTTTAGCAATGTTATCGCCTTGTCGTCTTCCTCTATTTTGTTGGCTTCACAATAAATCTCTATGCGTTCCACGTACGTGGCCCAGTCTTCTATCTCAGAATTAAAATCGTTAATATTCCCTCGCTTAGGCATCTTTCTTTCCTTGGGAGCAGCACAAGTATTTCTTTGAGTATTCTTATTTATTTGTTTATTTCTAAGATGGCGGTTTTTCCCGCGAAAATGGCAGTTTCCCGCTCTTTCCTTCTCTCCCCGCCCACTTCAATGGCGGTTTCCCGCTTCTGTCGTCTTCTCCGCCTAATGGCGGCTTCCCGCGTTTCTTCCCTGGTGGAAGGGGTACGCTTTCCCCACAGTGGACAGGTTCAGCCGCTGGCTGGCTTCCGCACAGCTCCCCTTACTCGGCTCTGTCTTTCTCTCCCGCTCGCACGGCTCTACCGGCGCTGGGTACACCCCGTTCACGGATAACAGTTCAGCCGCTGGACTGGCTCTCGCGCAGTCTCTCTCCCCTTGCTCGGCTCTGTCTCTCTCTCCCGCTCGCACGGCTCTACCGGCGCTGGGTACACCCCATTCACGGATAACAGTTCAGCCGCTGGACTGGCTCTCACGCAGTCTCTCTCCCCTTGCTCGGCTCCGTCTCTCTCCCACACGTTTGGCTCTACCGGCGCTGGGTACCCCGTTGGTGGAGAACAGTTCAGCCGCTGGACTGGCTCTCGCGCAGCCTCCTTTGGTCGGCTCTGCCTCTCCCACACGCTCTGTTCCCGTTCGCCTCCCAGCCCTCACGCAGTCCGGTGCTTCCCTCCCCGGCTGTGGCTGAGTTTCTCTCTTCCCGCGCCAGCTCCCGGTCTCAGCGCTTCGTGGCTTCGGTCGCTGCCCGGCTTTTTCCTGCCGATCGTGGTCCGGCTGTCTCACGACGCCGTTGGACCTGACTTTCTGACCGGCTCCGCTCCCCCTCGACCGTGGTCGAGTGCACAGCCCTTATCCTCCGGATATTCTTTACACTTTCCCCTACTCACAGTCTCCGCGGCCGCCTTGTTTCCTGCTGATCGGCTCACTCCGCACCGTGGTAGAAGGGTAATCAGTGCCTGTTGCTGATGGAAGCTTTTGTTGCTAAAGTCTTCCTCCTTTCTGTTGCTGCAGCCTCGTGTTTTCTTCCAGCAGAACGACGAGGGCGGTTGCCTCTCTTCGACGCTCTTTAGTTGCTTTGGTAGTCTTGCCGCAGGGTACGATCGGACTCGTCGCCACTGTAAAGTCTGTGGGTTGTACAGTTAATAACGACACAGACTTCAGGAATAACAAACAAACAGGTCTTTACTATTCGAAGGTCCGGGCGAATCTGCCCCAGCAATCCTGCCACAACACTTATATACTGGTGTGGTCACTGTCGGTATTACAGTATACAGAAGCCAAACAAGTAGTGCCACACCTAAAGTAGTTCTCTTAAAGGTGAACGGTTACATACAATAGTTTCCTTAAAGGTAGACGGGTACATACACTACAAGATAGTGAGTCGGCAGATGCCCTTGGGGGACGGCCTGGACCAGCTCTGGGCCTGGAGGGCCCGGCTGCTGACTGCTCCAACTCTGCTTGGGCGGCAGCAGTCTGTGCTACAGGTGGTGGCAGCTGCAGTGGAGGAGTGACAGTGTTGGCAGCACGAATGCTGCCAACCTGACAGCACAGGCACTCCCTGGTCGGACGAGACACTGGCACTCGCACGGGGCAGCACTGAACCATGCACAGCAATCTGCTGAAGCACAGACTGCTGGGCTGCTGCGGCGCGGCGAGGGCCCCGGTGAATCCTGCCCGATCCAGCAAGGGTGGCAGCAGTTAGTGCTCGTGTGGCCCTGATCTGTGTCTGCATCAGACCAGCCAGTGACTGCATGGCACGACTAAGCACTTGGCTGGAAGCCGCCTGTGCTGCACCGAAGTCCTGCAGACTCCTTGCCTGTGCTGCCCCGAATTCCTGTACACTCCTTGCCAGTGACTCTATGGAGTCAGGCATCCTTGCCACTGCAGCCATGAGCTCAGTGTGCCTGCGCTCCGCCTGGGCGCCCATTTCACCAAGGCGCCGCACCTCCTCTGTGCTCACTGTAGCAGGACTGGAGGCCACACTCTCCCTCCGGGGAGAAGGCCGCCGAGCTTCCCTACCCCCCCCCCCCCCCCCCCCCCGCATTGCTGCAGCTCGCTGGGCCCCGGAGCTTCACCCTCCTCAGACCCTTCCCCCCCCCCCCCCCCTGCTCCACTCCAGGGAAGATGTGTCCCCATTATAGCCATGGGCTGCCTCGGCTGAGGGTGGCACTGATGTTCCGGCTTCTTCTTCCTCCTCCTCGCCTTCTGTTTCACTCACAGTGGCAGCTTGAGGGCCCGCCTCCTCACCTCGCGAATCAGCATCTGAAAGCAGGGAGGTACAAGAGTTGCTTTAGCGTGAGGACAGGGCGGCAGCGAGGGAGGCATGAGTGCTGCAATGCACTGCATTGGTTCGATAGTGGCAAAGGATGCTGATGTGAGGCACAAGTGGAAAGAGAGAGGTCAGAAAGGTGATGACTTTACCATTGCTGTCCAGAACGGGGTTGGCATCTCCAGTGGCGACGGGGCCAATCAGCCGGCCTGCCATAATCCGTTCCACTCGCTGCTCCAGATCGCTGAGGTCTTTAAGTTCAGGACGACCTCCCCCGATCCGTTGCTGCTGCCTCCTATTGTGGGCCAGCTTGCCCTGCAAGAGAAAGGATGGGCCCTGAGTACAGTGTGAAGCCCTGATCTTGGCTGCACTGCCTCCCATGGTCGAATAGCCCTTACAGTGTGTAAAGTGGTGAATGGGCATGTAATTTACATGAGAGGCCCATAGGTGTTGGATGAGGGCTGGGCATTGGGGCTTTCAGGACCCTTTGGCCATAAAGTGAGGTGCATATGCAGGAATGAAGAGGATACCGGAAAGGGTACTCGCCCTGACCACCCGAGTGAGGTCGTTGAACTTCTTCCTGCATTGCATTGGGGTCCTAGGGACCATGCTGCTGGAGGTCACTCTGTGTGCCACCTCCCTCCAAGCTTTTCGATATTCGTTGGGCAGCGGCCTCCTGCCACTGTCCGGAAAGAGGATAGGTCGCCTGCGCTCCACTGCGCCAACCAGAACCTTCAGGGCCCCCTCACTGAAGCGCTGCGCTCGCTCCCTGGCCCTCTCCATGGTCGTAGGCGTAACGATGTCGCAGCAGGTCTGTCCAGGCCGAGAATCAGGGCTCCAATGTGCAGGGCGTGGCTGCAAGCCAAATCGACCCTCCCCCTTTAAGAGGTGACCGGCGCCAGCGTGTCTGCCTGCAATCGCTAACTGGCGGCACCTGCGCTGCACCCGCCCTCGGTGGTAGCGCCTCGCCTCTCCGGCTTAGCACCTTAGGATAGTCGTGCAGCGCCTGCTTTAGCGCAGCAAGAGCCTCTTGGGGCAAAGCAACTCAATTTCGCTGAAGGTGGCGCTAAGTTGCGCCGGGCGCTAAATTTAGCGCACGCTCGACTGTAGCGCCCCAAACGTGGCGATACTGAATTTCTAGGCCGTAGTTTCTTCATGTATTTTGCAACTCTATCCAATACCTCCCATCTCTTACCTTTGATGGCTCCACCCTTAGTCCTTCATCGTTACCTTTGGTGTCCCCTAAAGATCTATCCTTGGCCACCTCCTATTTCTCATCTACCTGCTGCTCCTCGGTGAAATCATCCGAAAACACAGCGTCAGTTTCCACATGTACGCTGATGACTCCTAATTCTACCTCACCACCACTTCTCTCGACCCCCTCCGCTGTCTCTAAATTGTCAGCCTGCTTGTCCGACATCCAGTAGTGGATGAGCAGAAATTTCCACCAACTAAATATTGGGAAGACCGAAGCCATTGTTTTCGGTCCCCGTCACAACTCCGTTCCCTAGCCACGGACTCCACCCCTCGCCCTGGCAACTGTCTGAGGCTGAACCAGACTGTTTGCAACCTTGGTGCCGTATTTGACCCTGAAATGAGCTTCCAATCACATATCCACGCCATAACTAAGACCGCCTATTTCCACCTCTGTAACATTGCCCGACTCCGCCCTTGCCTCAGCTCATCTGCTAAAACCCTCATCCATGCCTTTATCTCTAGACTTGACTATTCCAACACATTCCTGGCTGGCCTCCCACGTTTTACCCTACTTAAACTTGAGGTCATTCAAAACTTGGCTGTCCGTGCCCTAACTCGCACCAAGTCCCGTCCATCCATCACCCCTGTGCTCGCTGACCTACATTGGCTCCTGGTTAAGCAACGCCTCGATTAAAAAAATTCTCATCTTTGTTTTCAAATCCCTCCATGGCCTCGCCCCTCCCTATCTCTGTAATCTCCTTCAGCCCCACAACCCCCCCCCCCCGAGATATCTGCTCTCCTCTAATTCTGCCCTCTTGAGCATCCCTGATTTTAATCACTCAACCATTGGTGGCCGTGCCTTCAGCTGCCAAGGCCCCAAGCTCCGGAATTCCCTCCCCAAACCTCTCTGCCTCTCTACCTTTCTCTCCTCCTTTAAGACGCTCCTTAAAACATACCTCTTTAACCAAGCTTTTGCTCATCTGCCCTAATATCTCCTTATGTGGCTCGGCATCATATTTTGTTTCATAACACTCCTGTGAAATGCCTTGGGACGTTTTACTATGTTAAAGGCGCTATATAACTACAAGTTGTTGTTGTATTAATATTCTTGGCCTCATTGTTTCCTCTATCAAATGAAGCTACCACATCGCCCCTATTCTTCAGACTTCCTCCAAGAAGCTTGGTTTCTTCTTTTGTGCCAAACGGCTTTTAATTCACTGTACAGCCCAATTTGAACATTGCATCCATGTCTAGGGAGGCTGTTCTAGCACCTCTTGGTCTGTATGGCCCAGATAGTCACTGAATAAACTCACCGAATTACCAGGCAAGCCGACATTTTCCTTTAATTGCTCACACCATGTAAACAGTTCCTAAAATGATTATCAATTGCTACCAGATTGTTCCATCTCCTTCACCTTTAATCTCTTTTTATGAAATGCTGTTTAATGTTTTAGCAGCTTGTATCTTTCTCTGTTGGATTCCACTTGCCAGTGAATTAAATCCTTCATAATCCTTTTGGATGATCGCCACCTCCCTTTTGCAATTAACCAACCTACATAATTTTGTATTATCAACAAATCTGCTACTGATCTTTTAATCAGAGTTGTTAATAAAGAATGTGAAAATAAGCAGTCTGAGAAATGATTCCCCGAGGAACTCGATGAGTCAGCGCTGCCCAGGACTGAAAATGTATTGAAAGGATGTATATATTCATTTTGCCATTCACATAGTGAAGGGAGTTGTATTCACAGTAGTGTGTAATAATGAGCTTTAAAAAATAGTGAAAGCCACATCTGATCGGTTGTAGAAGACAGGTCGAGAGAGCAAAGGTTCACACAGGAAAATCACTCTTACCAGTTGGGACCCTTTCACTCAGCTCCCTGGATCCATCAGGCATTAGAGCCTTAGAAGCATGTTACCTGCCCAGCTGCCTCCCTCAACATGGTGCAAGACTTAAATTGGAAGAATGTAATTTTAATCAAAACAAAATTGAATATTTTTTCCCTGTTAAAAATGAAGGATATTGAATTAATTTTTCTGTAGTGAGCTTTCAGTATGCTGTGTGATAGGGCATCATAAATGCACTTGAAAATTTGTGTTTCATTCCTTCTAATTAAATAATTCTTTAAATAATGAAATTTAAACTATTTTTGCACAAAATTCTAGTGCCTTTTATTAAAACTCTATGATTAAAGGCTCATCAGTGTCTGAGTTTATTTAGAGTAGCTGAGGTAAGCAGACCAGAAGGTTCCCGGGTGTGTGATCCAATAGCTAACCTCAACATCTGCAGGTTAGGGATGAAAACATCAGCCTAGATTCGCGCTCTTGCTCACTGTCCAGGGACCCCTCTTGGCAGGTGTGTGTCGCATCAGGTGAGGACATGATTCTGCTCAACTGAGATGCCCTCCACAGCTGAGTGGCCTGCAGGCATGCATTATTAGGGTTCACACATGAAGAATGACTACTTGGGTGAGCTGTCTATGGGGGGGTGGGGGGTGGTGGAATATGATTCGATATGTTAAATAATTAAACCAATCGAACAGTTTTAAAGAAGTCTCACTGGTTTACTGTCACAGCAGCACACCCAGCTGGAGAATCCCTTTATTTGGTTCTTCATCTGCTTCATAACGAGGCAGCCTACAAGTGTAGATGCTTATTCACAACTTTCAAATATTTTACCTACTCCTGCATCTGCGATATTTTCCTTTTATCTTCCCGGTCGGTGCTCCTTTTAGCAGACTCTATAAGACCTGCCCCTGGGTGCCATTCTATTTGTGTGTTTTTTACCCACTGGCTTTAAAAGTGATGTTGTCTCAACCCACCCACTTTCCATTGCAACCCCCTGGTGTTTATTATGATGATTAATCTGCTGGCAGGCTTGGTTCAGTAATTAACACTGCTTCATTTAATCCTGCAGCGATTTACAAAAGAGAATTTATATTTAAAAAAAAAAAACAGGGCGGTGACAACAACAGAAACTCCCAAGCAGACTAAACTGAATGAAGAAACACAGACTTAGCTGCTTTAATTTTTAGTGTGAATCACTGCACTGTGCTCGGGGTGGGGAGGGCGGGGGGGGGGTCCTGAGTCTGTGATTTCTCCCCAACTTTTTGACGCTGTCCATTGGATCTCTGTCACAGAGAGCCACTGAAACGGCTTTAATTTTTGTGCACAACATATCCTTGCAGATTGACTTCTCGATTATATATCTCCAGTAGGGGAAGGTTGTTTCCAAATAAAAGGCTGGGAGCTGTAATGGGATTAATTTTCTAATAGTTTGGAATCGCAGTCTTGTCTAGACCTAAAGCTTTTTGATATTTTGCTTTTGCTCTGAAACACGTTCAACTCTTGAAGGGCTGCAGCCTGGCTATTTCTGTTCATTTGCTGGAAGTATTTAGAAATCATTGTCTTGCTTTTGATCAAACAAACCCTGAGCTGATTTTGCATTTGTACTTTGTTTCCCAGGGGGGCTGTTTTCTAAGACTGAAATGTCAGAGGTGCTGACAGAGATACTGAAGGTCGACCCCGGCTTTGATAAAGACACATTTTTAAAGCAATGTGAGAGGGACATCATTCCCAATGTTCTGGAGGTACTTGGAGACATTTAATTTCTTCTTTTGAGGGGGAGGGAAGAATCTAGAGAAAATTTAATTTGTTATAAAAGATCAGTAAACTGAAATGTAAAAGTGTTATGGTATTTAATATTCCTCACAAATTTATTGTTTAAAAGTGTATTTTCCCAAATATTTCTCATTTACAGGAAACTTTGTGCCATCCGGCACCGACGGGACCGAGCTGTTGCCGTCCCATCAAAACTGCCGGACAAACCAGCGGTAATGTTAAAACATATGGAGCTTTTGAGCTCCGTATCTAGCAACAAGCCCTGTTGCTTAGCAACAGCTTCTAAACAGTCGGCCGTAGCTTGCAAGCGTCTCTGTAGCTAAGCAACAGCTTTAGCTAGACCTTGCAGAGCCTGACTGGTGGAAAAAAAAAGCAACGAAAAGAAAAAAAACTTACTGAACCGACTCCTGAATTTTGCCGGTGGATCGAGCATTCCGGACAGTTAACGTCCGGATAAACCAAAGTTTCCTGTACTTTTATTTTTATGTTTTTTAAACTTTCCTTTAAGTTATTATAGCGCCAGAGGTTAAGAGTGTATCACTCCTTGGTGGCTCAGTGGTAAGTACACCATCCAGTGTGGTACTGAGCCATGTGGACGAGGGAGGTCCCAGGTTTGATTCCTGATTTGTGCTGAGTTAGCTGATCTCAGCCAGGGAGGTAGTTGTGGTACTATATTTAGTTTCAACGTCCCATGTTAGAGGGGAAAAACCAGCCAGGCTCCTGCTCTTATATTCAGTGACTGCTGCTGGAAAGTGCATGTATTTCAAGACGGGGTCAGGCTCAGCAATGATGGCCTATACGCGGCGTCCAGGCTCACACATGAAGAATGGCCACTTGAAACTGTACCTAGCCATGACTCAAGGGAGGAAGGAAATATTTTTATAGTGTGTGTGTAGATGATTTGGGAGGTATGGACAGTACACTCTTTGAAGTCAAAAAGATTTTGTCTAGCTTCGACTGACCTTCCTACTCCTAACATTCCTTGGAGTGGTGCAAATTTGCCAGTCTTGTCCGAGATGCCCCAGAGTGCATCCTGCTGGTCCAGCCAAGGAGTAGTATTGATGCTGAGGGAGATGGCAAGAGGGTTTGTTGGGAAATGTTGGGGAAGCATGATCAGAATCAGGAGCAAATGCTAAAGCAAAAAAAAAATTAATGAAATAGTTTTCAGCACCGTTCTACAAAATAAATCAAAGTGAACATCTCTTGTTTGTAAGTAATGAAATTCAACATTAGGAGCAGCGAGTGCATCTCATTCAATACAAGGCAGTGGGCTGCAGGGTTTATCTTCATGTTCATGCATACCCTGTCCTGTAGTTTCTACCTTTTAGGCTCAATGGCTGATACATCTTTGTTGGTGCTCTTTTTGATCCCGTATAGGATCATGTGATCTCAAGACTATGGTCTTTTTCAAGTCAGTGCATTGCAGAGAGCACTCATTCTCGTATTAATATGACATTGTAGGAGTGCTTGAACTCCTAACAAAAGTACTGAGACTGAAACAAGCAGTTAACCAAACGTGGTTTAATGCACTAGTAAAAGTTACAAACAAAAACGCAGGAGAAACTCTATACAGGTCTGTACACCAACTGGTTCCACGAGGACTGAGGGGGAACGCCTCTCCCCTCTGACGTCATCACGTTTCCTGCCGTTGGGAACGTTACGTGACCTGCGTGATGACGTCATCGCGCTGGATCGCCATTTTACCGAACCCGCGCTGTTTATACAGAGCAAACACTTAAAGGTAACAAGCCCCTGTTAAAGGCAATTATATACATTATTACTGCAAGAGTCTCTTGGTGGCTTTGCCACAACATGGTGTATATACAGAATGAAGGTCAGTCACAACACTGCAGAAGTTCTGTCCTCCCCTGCATGGAATGTTGCAGCACAGGAACAGGCCATTTAGCCTATGAAATCTGCTAGTGTTTTGCAACCCATGAGGCTCATAGTCTCATTAGTTTCCCATACTATCGAATTTGCTTTTTAAGGAATTTATGGACTGTTTCAACAACAGCTGTGGCACAGAATTCTAATCACCATCTTAACTCTTGAATTCTTTTTGTGATTATCTTAAATTTGTGCCCCCCTCATTGCCACCTCGTTAATCAGTGTAAACAATCTTATCACTATTTACCTTCCCATAACCCGTTATTGTTTTGAAGATCTCGTCAGGTTGCCTCTTATCATTATCTGCCTTAGTGAAAAAACCCTAACTTCTTAAGTCTCTTCATAATTGTAACCCCATCCTTGATGAGGTGCTAATGAATCTACATTTCTACTGCTTTTATATCCTTCCTATAATGGGGTTCCCAAAACTATACACAGTACTCCAACTGCAGCCTAATTGAGGTCTTGTACAAGTTCAACATTACCTCCCTGCTTTTGTATTTTATGCCTCTGGATACAAAACCAAAGTTTCTAGTTGCCTTTTTATGACCTTATAGACTTATGCTGCCTCCTTTTATGACCTGTGTATCTGCACACCGAGGTCCCTTTGTTCTTCTATTCCCTTTAAAATTTGAGGTGTATTTCTTTTCCCTATTCTTCTAAAATTCTCTACATTGAAGCATCTGCCGCTTATCTGCCCACCCTGCTAAACTATCTGTGTCGTCTTGCAATCTTTCACAGCGGTCATCATAATTTGCCATAGTCTGTCAATTTGTTACCAGCAAATTTCAATATTTTTCCCTTAATTCCTAAATTCAGATGCTTTATTTATGTAGTAAAAATAAGAGCAGCTCCAACTCACTGCATTCTTCCAGTCCAGGAAATTCCTTTGTCTACCCTTTGTTTTCTATTCTCTAAACATCTTTTTATCCATGTAGCCGTATTCTACTTAATCCCACAGGATACTCTCTTTGACAATAGCCTCTTATGTGGTACCTTATGAAATGTGTTTTTTTGAAAATCCATATAAAGCACGTCCACTTCGTTTCCTTTACCTTCTGTTACTTCTTCAAAAATGGCTATATGGTTGGTCAGGCATGACCTACCCTTTTGAAATCTGTGCTGCCCTTCTGTGTCGTGCAAACATAACCATCAAAAGTCATAAATTACTTGACCGCTCCCCAGAGACAACCCTCGTGATGTAGTCAGGTGTGATTTGTGTCCAGCAAGCAGACCCAACATTATAACATTCGTGAGCTAGTCACTTGTGTGTTACTGAGTTGCAATGGCTTAAATTGAATGTACATATTCAGCTGCACCCCCAGGATGTATTTTCTGTTTCCATGGTCATTGTTGAACATTAAGTTAATGCTGATGGTCCCATTTATTTGTAGGCTGTGCCTCATCCCTCTCTCATACAATGACATTCTTTCCAATTCAGGTTTGTGCAGAATTATTTGTTAAATTACAGAATTGAAGGAGAGTAGTCCACAAATATTTTTAAAATAAGGGCCATTCTAATGTGAAAATGGTAACTGAAATGGCCTGAATTACATATACACCCTGATGTTGTGAATCATGGGGTGAGCTGTTTAGAGAATAGAGGGTATTTTGGAATGATCAGCAGGCAATGATCTCGAGGAATCCAGGTGGTTTAGTAAACAGCGAGAGTGAGCATTTATAACTGCCTCCAATAGGCCTGGAAATCATTCCCATGCATCCATTATTCTAATATAATTTGTACTGTGGAGTTAGTTGAGCAAAATTTAATTTGTTACTGGCTGGTGTTCTAGGTGACCCTAGCAACTAGGTTGCTTGGTGTGGTGGATGCACAGTGCTGCCCTAACTGGCGATGAACAATTATAGCTTCATTGGGCAATGTTTATTGATGAGGAATCTACAATTACAGATCAGAACGTTTAAATGAATCTGGTATTCGAACAGCTGCATTAAGAAAGCGATTCCCTTACAGTTCAAATGTTAGTGGGATTGGGTTGTGTTTATTTTGCTCATTGAGAAATCCTTGGAGTAAATGGAAAGAGATTTTGACTGGAAATCTGTTTTGTCTTGCAGGCTATGATGAGAGGCGAACTAGAAGTTCTGAAGGATTGGTGTTACGAAGCAGTATGTATTTTAGTTAACCAAATCTCTCTCGTTGCAAATTTTTTTATATATACAAGAGCATAAGAGATCCCCCCGATGACTCTTTGGCCTCGATTTTCATTGGGCCGTGAGGCGGGCTTTTAGGCGTGCGGGGGGTTAAAATCGCAAAACCTACGGGCCGCGACCCCCCCCCCCCCCCCCCCCCCCGGCGCCTGGTTCCCGCCTCCACGCCATTTTAACCTAGGTGTGTCTGATTGACCCGAATCAGTCCCGCCTGCAACAGGCAGGACTGGTCTTTAGGACCCTTGAGCAGCACCGACTGACCTTTATAATCCCATTTTAACAGGCCCTTGCCTGTTTAACCCTTTTCCCACGCAAAACGCGCCTGGTGGGGATGACGCCTGTGAAACCTGGCGTGAACACTATTGGCTTGCTGACTATTAGCTGCCGGTCCAACATTAAAGAGGATATTTGATCAGTCATCATTTGCAGGTGGCAGGACTTTGTTGTCTCAGGCCTGGGGGAACATTTAGAAGGCATAACCACAGCTGTGGAAGTTTGGAGCCTCACACACTTCTCCAGTGTGACCTCCTGCGAGACCCCTCTCGCCACCCTCACTCAGCGCTTCCTCAACTGAGGCACCTGCCAGAAGCATGAGGCCTTTTTTTCGTTCCCCTCTTGGCATTAGAGGACCTTCAGCCCCATTCACGAAATGACACGCGCCACAACTGCAGAAGTTGCCATCAGAAATTTTATTTACAATAACCAACTGATGGCATTTTTAAAATAAACACATTTCACCCAAGTGACTACCCTTGTGACTATTAGTGCTTTATTTTCCTCTTACGCGTGCTCCTACGTAGTGGTTCCCCTGTGGCTTCAGCAGATGTGGAGGCCCTTAGCTCACTTTCCTGCTGCTCCTGTCTCAATACTTTTGGCGGGCGTGCTCTGGGATGGCGAGCCTGTGAGGGCTCGCCAGCAGTCTGCTGCTCCTGCGGCTGTGCAGGGGTTGAGACCTCTATCTCCATTGGGTGTGGACTCCGGCGGGGCTCTGACCGAGGGCTCTGCAGTGGCATGGAAGTGTGAGTGCTTGGAGAGGAGCCCCCACTTCCTTGAGGTCTGCCACCAACCTCCCTCTCATGGGTCAGGTCCCCCTCAGTGCCTGCAAGTGGCTTGAGAGCAGCTTGCTGCACATCAGGGGGGCCATGGGGACCCGTTTCTACAATGGCAGTCCTACTCAGAGGAACTGCCATGAAGGTCTGGTTTCTCTGTTCAATAGTTGACCATCGCTCCTCCAGAGATGTCAGTCTATTCTGAAACTCACCATGTTTTCAACACTCTGGCGACTAAGCTTCTCCATGGCCGTAGCCATCCTCTCCTCTACTGTAGCCATCCTTTCCACGGAGGTTGCCATCCTTTCCGTGGTGATGCGTTCATGCGCCAATGACACCACAAAGGCACTGCTCATGTTCGCTATGGACTCCTCCATTCGCTCCACACTCGCAGCGACCCTAGAGACAAAACCTGCCAGAGACTTTCTGCGACTTTCTGACTGGAAATACTCAATTGCCAAGGCTTCCCACACGCTGGAAATCAATTGTCAATTGTGTTAAATTTGCATCAATCTCACAGACCCATTTACAATCGTGTCAGAATCACTAAATTCGGGGAAACCGCCAATTCCCCGCATCTGAACGAAAATCGACCCCTTTGTGTTTATCCAGTGAGTTGTTCAGCCATACAGACCAGGACAGTTTTGTGATTTTATCTCTGGACTGGGCTGATTTAGCTAATCTCAGCCGAGACAGCCGAAGGGCTGCTCCTTGACTTCAGTGAGTGGGAAAGATCAGCCAGCAATTCCTTCATCCCCATGATCACTATCCAGTGACTCCTGCTGGAAAGTGAGCTTGTGTGGACATTGTATGAGGACAGGATTAGGCTTGGCTGTGATGTCTGAATGTCCTGCCGGTATGCACTTGGGCAAAGTACCAGAGGCACCTGTAGATCCGTGCCCCAGCAAGAGTCAACACCTTCAGGAGGGGAGAGTTGCAAAGAGGAATTCAAAAAATGCCAGCCTCCTGATATTTATAATTGGAATATTTGTGGAGATTTTCTCTTAATATAGTTGGCGGTTGGGTTGGTAGCTTCTGCACATCACTGACTGGATGCAGTTTGTGTGAAAGCAAGATCTGAAATACAGTTGTTCGCATAATGAGCTTGTCAATTGTGAATCATCTTTGCTAATAAGGTACATGTTTCTGTTCCCTGCAGAGAGAGGAATTGTTCTGTGTTTGCAAGAATCAGTCTGATGTAGGAGAGTTTGTGATTACCTCTTGATAGCAAGTCAGTCTCGGGGAATTTTGACATTTAAGATCACACATCACTGTGTATTGGGACTGCAGGATGGGATTTGGTAACGAGTACAGTAGGAGGAAATGTTTAGAAGTAATTTACTTTCTCCAGCTCATTTGCTGTTACTCAGCACTGGAACTCTGTGGCGAATGCACACGCAGCCTGGTAATTAATTGTCCTGGGTTGCAGCAGTTGTCTCTGATGGTCCCTTGTGATTGTTTGGATTATTCAGGGAACCTGAGCAAATGGAGTCTAGTAATATCTGGCGAGCAGTTTAACATAGTGCAAAAAAACAGAAAAGAAAGAACTTGCATTTATATCACATTCTTAGGACACCCCAAAGTTCGTTATAGCCAATGAATTACATTTGAGGTGCAGTCACTGTTATTTATGTAGCTAAATGAGCAGCCAGTTTGCGTACAGTAAGGTCTCAAACAGCAAATGTATAAATAACCAAGTAATCTGTTTTGGTGTTTGAGGGAGGGACTGCTGGCTAGGACTTGGGGAGAACCACACTGCCATTCTTTAAACAATGTTATAGGATCTTTTACGTCCACCTGAACAAATACATGGGGCCTTGGTTTGACATCTCACCCGAAAGGCAGACAATAAAATCTGGATTTGTTGCAGTAGCAGTAAGATAGAACAATGAATGTTTAGAAACTGGCAATGTTATCAGGCCCAACTAGGCTGTCCCTTTTTCGTAGACCAGCCTCACCTCCCTGGCATTTCACCATATCGCCCAACCCTACCTACATCCCTCAGCCTTACCAAATCTCTGTCTGACCATATTCCTAGACCCCTCCTCCCCATTTTCTCTCTCTATCTTTTGAATCCTTTCCAGAAACACATCTAATTATCAGGTTTCCTGAGAAAATGGATGGATTTGTTGAACACCTGGAATTTCAATTTAGCAGTGAAAGGTCAAGAATTTTTCCCTACCTGCCACGACCTCCTACCCAATCTTCCCTATAAGCTGCGCTTTGTTCTGCGCGGTCGGTTTCTTTTAATGCGCGGTCCCTTTAAATTTCTGAATATCTGCGGTATTTACAATGTAAAAGCTGGCGAGCGGCCTGCGCGGGTCCTTTCCCATTACTGCGCGGTCACACAGTTTAGAGGGAACATTGCTCCTACCCCATTCCTTATGTTTCGGCTCATCCCATTCCCTTCCTCCAACCAATCTGCTGTTGAGCCTCCATCCAAACCCTGAATTACAGGCTCCTTTTCACCCGGCTCCTGCCCAATGATTCTCCCGATCTGCCGACCTCTTCTGTCTGACTCTGCTGATCTGGTACTCCTTCACGCCTGACTCCCTGGTCCCTACAAGCCCTGTGTGAGCTGACCTCAGTCTGCATCTGGTCAATGGAGGGTGAAGCTGGGTTCAGAGCAGCTATACTAATGTTCACCTTTAAACTTGCCAGAAATAGGGAGCTTTATCAAGTCAGTCTGTGTATCAGAGTTATAAGTGGAATGTGATGGTGAGACCATGTCATTGTATCACAGGATGCTGCTGCATCAATTGAGTGGCATGCTATCTATTCCAAAAGTGTTTTGTCATTTTCCCTACCTAATGGGCTGTGGAATAATTTAATTTTTGTTCAACAGCAACAATAAATCAACAATCCTTTGAATAACGCAACTAACCACTGATAATGCTTGGGGTGTGACTGAATCCATCCACTCTGCCATTTATGGGCTCCGTTTTCCTCCTGATTGAGTAAGAAAATAAACAGACGTCTCGTGCTGCACAGTGCAAGGTAGTGAGGGACATTGAGGGTGGATGGTGCAGGCAATGGTCTGAGGAATTTGGCTGGGTGCAGCAGTTCTGTGCATGTTTTGAATATCAGACATTAGTGTCGTCTTGTTGGTAGATGCGAGGAATCGAGAGAAGTAAAGGAGAGGATACTTTTGAAACTGGAGCTGACGCATATTGATGGGACTCGAAAGAGGAAGCTTTACTCTGTATCTAACCTGCATTATACCTGAACTGTGAATGCTTGATGGGGCAGTATAGAGGGAGCTTTACTCTGTATCTAACCTGTGCTGCACCTGACCTGGGAATATTTGATACTGATACCTGAAATAGTACACTAGCATATTTCACTTAGCTGAGCACAGAATAAAAAGAATATACCTCACCAAATCTATCGCCAGGGCCGCAGGCTGTTGTGCGAACCTTGAGTAGAGTTCAAACCTATGTCCATATAGGTCAAAGACACTGGCCTACAAGGTATTCCAGGCTACTTGGCCTCATCAGAAAGTTAAACAGGTTGGTATTTAACACTAAAGTTTTGTGTTTCTTTATCTCACAAACAGACTTACAGCCAGCTGGCGCAGCCCATCCAACAGGCCAAGGCCATGAACCTTCAGTTCCGATCCAAGATACTCGACATTGACAATATTGATGTAAGTAACTGGCTTCATTAGCAGTGTTCGCCCTCACACTGTGCAGCAGCCGGTCCACTGAGTGTAGGGTACTTTACTTTGTTTCTAACTTATGCAGTATGTGATCTGGGAGTGCTTCATGCTGAAATAACAACAGAAAATGCTGGAAACACTCAGCCGGTCAGGCAGCATCTGTGGAGAGAGAAACAGATTTCTCTAAATCGGCTTCTCTCTCCATGGATGCTGCCTGACCTGCTGAGTGATTCCAGCATTTTCTGTTGTTATTTCAGATTTCCAGTATTTTGCTATTGTATTAGTGCTTAATGCTGACACTGGGTGCCTGAAATGAAAAGTGTTCCATTCCGCAGCATTAGCATTCTTCACCTTGATAATCAGACTACAACAAAAAGAGAGAATTCAGGAAATACACGGCAGGTGAGTTAACCCCTGAATGAGAAACAAAGCAAATTTTTGTGTGGGACCTTCATTACAGGTCAGTGAAGGTGCATGTCCAAAACGTCAATCAATCTGTATGTCCCCCTCTCTATCTATTTGTCTACCAGCACTGTTTTAATGCTTACTGCTACAAAAGTTTATTCCAAAAATCCTGTTTATGTCCTTGAGATTGGGCATTTAAGGGCATTTGTCATCATTTTCATAAGAACACAAACAGCGTACGGGGAGCAGGTCACAATTTATGTACAATGGCTGTTATATTATTTCTGTCACTGCGCTGTTGATATTTATTACTTCAGGACATTTGACTCAAGATCATCACCAGCTGCCTGAGACAAGGCAGCAAAATGATCTCCAGGAGCCAGCCTTCAGCAGCACTGAAACTACTGTGCATAATAATTGAAAGTCAGACACTCCTTAACTGAAAACGCAAACACGCCTCAAAGTGGCAAAGGTAGTCTGGAGGACGAGTTCACGGAATGCTTTCGGGACAGTTTCCTAGAACAATATGTCATTGAACCAACCAGGGAACAGGCTATTTTAGATCTTGTATTGTGTAATGAGACAGGGTTAATTAGCAATCTCATAGTAAAGGATCCTCTGGGGCAGTGATCATAATATGATAGAATTTTACATTAGTTTTGAGAGTGACTTGCCTAAGTCCGAAACGAGAGTCTTACACTTAAAGCTAATTACATAGGTACGAGGGGCGAGTTGGCTAAGGTAGATTGGATAAGCAGTGGCTAGCATTTAAAGAAATATTTCATAATTCTCAACAAAAATACATTCCATTGAGAAACAAAAACTTCACGGAAAAGTGATCCAACCGTGGCTAACTAAAGAAGTTAAGGATAGCATTAGATTGAAAGAAGAAGCTTATAATGTTGCAAAGAATAATAGTAAGCCTGAGGATTGGGAGAGTTTCAGAAACCAGCAAAGGTTGACCAAAAAATTGATAGAGGGAAAAAATAGAATGAGAGAAAACTAGCAAGAAATATAAAGCAGATTGTAAGAGTTTCTATAAGTATGTAAAAAGGAAGAGTAGCAAAAGTAAACGTTGGTCCCTTAGAAGCTGAGACAGGATAAATTATTATGGGGAATAAGGAAATGGCAGAAACGTTAAACAAATATTTTGTATCTGTCTTCACAGTAGAAGACAGAAAAAGAATACCAAAAATGGTAGGGAACCAAGGGTCTAATGAGGGTGAGGAACTTAACGTAATTAATATAAGTAGAGAAAAAGTACTAGAGAAACTAATGGGACTAAAAGCCGATAAATCCCCTGGACCCGATGGCCTACACCCTCGGGTTCTAAAAGAGGTGGCTGAAGAGATAGTGGATGCATTGGTTTGATCTTCCAAAATTCCCTAGATTCTGGAATGGTCCCAGCGGATTGGAAGGTCGCAAATGTAACACCGCTATTCAAGAAAGGAGAGAGAGAGAAAACAGGGAACTACAGGCCAGTTAGCCTGACATCAGTCGTCAGGAAAATGCTGGAATCCATTGTTAAGGAAGTGGTATCAGGGCACTTAGAAAATCATAACATAATTAGGCAGAGTCAACATGGTTTTATGAAAGGGAAATCGTGTTTGACAAATTTATTAAGAGTTTTTTGAGGATGTAACTAGCAGGGTAGATAAAGGGGAACCAGTGGATGGTATATATTTAAATTTACAAAAGGCATTCAATAATGTGCCACATAAAAGATTATTATACAAGATTAGGGCTCATGGGGTTGGGGGCAATATAGTAGCATAGATAGAGGATTGGTTAACGGACAGAAAACAGACCAGAGAGTAGGGATAAACGGATTTTTTTCAGGTTGGCAGGCTGTAACTAGTGGGGTGCCACAAGGATCAGTGTTGGGGCCTCAGCTATTTACAATCTATATTAATGACCTAGATGAAGGGACCGAGTGTAATGTATCCAAGTTTGCTGATGATACAAAGCTAGGTGGGACAGTAAGCTGTGAGGAGAACACAAAGGCCGTGATTTTTCCTATCGATGCGGCTTGGGGGTGGGACAGCTGCCTTCCGGGTTCCAGTCCTGCCCCCAACGACATCAGATGCGATTTTGCGTCAATTGGCCTTGTTAAGCCCGCCCTGCGGGCTTGCTAGCCAATTAAGAGGAAGCCAGTGTCAGATGATATCAGTTGATGATGCGTCATCTGCCGGTTTTCTTAAAGGGGCCATGCACAATATTTTTTACAGCTGATTTTTCAGTGTTTGACAGCATTGAGGTGCAAAGGCAGGCCCTTGCACCCAGGCTCCCCAGTGACTCCCTCCATAGGCTAGAACAGATGGCAGCTGCAGGTGAGATTACAGAAGCGATCTGTCACTGGTGAAAGGTTATCCCAATGAGGTGGGACTACGCACACAATCCAAAACTTGTCACCTACAGAAAAATGTAAATGCATTAAAAATGATTTTCCTAACATTTTCTTACCTCTGAAACTCACCAGTGTACCATTGGATCCTTCACACCACTTCTGCAGCTGTCATCAATGCAGAAACATTACAGTAGACTCACAGCACGCCACACTTACCTGGATGTCGGGAAGCCCGCAGTAGACCTGTCAAAATTGCAAAAAGCCTCTTAACTGCCTGTTAACAAGCAGTTAAATGCCTATAATCCTCTTCCCGCTGCTAGGTGTCGGGTCCCTGTGCAAATCAGGGACCCGACACCTGGGAAGATTGTTTGGAGGCAGGTTGACAGCAGGTCAGAAACCCGCTGTCAATCTTTGTGATTTTGCCGGATGTCCCGCCTCTAAACCCGCCCCCTGAGCGCTGGCAAAATTCCGGCCAAAGAGTCTGCCATAGATAGACTAAGCGAGTGGGCAGTAAGGTGGCAGATGGAGTATAATGTAGGGAAATGTGAGGTTATTCACTTTGGTAGGAAGAATAGAAAAACAGAATATTTTTTAAATGGTGAGAAACTTTCAAATGTTGGTGTTCAGAGAGATTTGGGTGTCCTCGTGCAAGAAACACAGAAAGCCAGCATGCAGGTGCAGCAAGCAATAAGGAAGGCAAATGGCATGTTGGCCTTTATTGCAAGGGGGTTGGAGTAGAAGAGTAAGGAAGTCTTGCAACAATTGTACAGGGCCTTGGTGAGACCAGACCTGGAGTACTGTGCACAGTTTTGGTCTCCTTATCTAAGGAAGGATATACTTGCCTTGGAGGCGGTGCAATGAAGGTTCACTAGATTGATTCCTGGGATGAGAGGGCTGTCCTATGATGAGTGATTGTCTAGAATGGACCTATACTCTCTGGAGTTTAGAAGAATGAGAGGTGATCTCATTGAAACATACAAGATTCTGAAGGGGATTGACAGGGTAGATGCTGAGAGGTTGTTTCCCCTGGCTGGAGTGTCTGGAACTAGGGGCATAGTCTCAGGATAAGGGGTAGGCCGTTTAAGACTGAGATGAGGAGGAATTTCTTCACTCAGAGGGTTGTGAATCTTTGAAGTTCTCTGCCCCAGAGGGCTGTGGATGCTGAATCATTGAGTATATTCAAGGCTGAGATAGATTGATTTTTGGACTCTTGGGGAATCAAGGGATATGGAGATCGGGCGGGAAAGTGGAGTTGAGGTCGATGATCAGCCATGATCTTATTGAATGGCAGAGCAGGCTCGAGGGGCTGTATGGCCTACTCCTGCTCTTACTACTTATGTTATTAAACGAATTCTCGGACACGTCTTAACCAAATACTCAGACACTCCTTAACTGAATATACTACAATTGGTCTCAATGTCCCCGAGTTCGGGTGGGTCAAATCAGCTCCAGAACACTACCAATGACCCTTGAAGAAAAATGTTTGTGTGTGTGTCAAGAGAGGCTGGGTTGGGTCCATTAGTGATGTCCCCACAATCAAATAGCCTGCCAGCATTCACTATCTAGGCTCATATCTATATATATAAAGCGGCTCTTCTGTCTGTCTGCCTGTCTGTCCGCCTGGTCTCTATACGTTTGGAAGTTAGAGCGTACCGACGCGCGCGTCACCTCAAAAGAAAGCTTGCGATTCCGGACCGGTCATAGGCGTATTTACGTTTCGGCCGGACAAAAATCCCGCCCGCGGTATCCCAAAAACGTTCAGCGTTCCGCTCATTAGCGACCGTGTGACATCGAGGTCTTCCTACAGTTGAGTGTCGAGTGACTCGACGATTGACCAATCCTACGCTTCGGTGACCTGACCGGTCGACCAATCGGTGCGTGTGTGGGCAGGCCTGATCCTTCTGAACCGAGGTGAGTGGCCGCCATCTTGATTTTCCACGATTTTTTCCCCCACACTTTCTGTGTGTTAGGGAACTACGGTAAATATTTCAATTATGTGTTAGGCAATTAATTAACAATTTATTTGAGTTTTATATTGTGTTTAGCAACCCCCCCCCCCCCCCTCACCCTCGCGCAGGGGGGACTCGGGGCCTGAAGCTGAAAAAATTTCTCTCTCTCTCTCTCTCTCTTTCTTCCCTCTCTCTCTCTCTCCTTCTCCTCTTCCCTCTCTCTCCTTCTCCTCTTCCCTCTCTCCTCTTCCCTCTCTCTCCTTCTCCTCTTCCCTCTCTGTCTCTCTCTACTTCCCCCTCTCAGGTGTCGCGGACGGAGCGCGGGCGCGCCGCCCGAAGTTTCCCGCTCGCTAACGGCCTTGCCGGCTCCCGCGGGCCGCTCGCACTGACCGCGCATGCGCCGCCCGCACTCACCGCGCATGCGCCGCCCACACTCACCGCGCATGCGCTGCCCGCCCGCCCGCAGCGGCCGTCCATCAGCCGCGCGATACGCGGGGGACCTCAGCAACGGCACCGGACCTCAGGCGCTAGGCAGGGGGAGGGGCCGGAGAGAGGGACAGAGGGGAGCGGGGGAGTGGGGGAGAGGGAGACGGGAGGGGAGGGAGAGAGGGGAGGGCGGGATAGGACAGGGAGAGGACATGACAGGGAGAGGGGGGACACACAGGGGCAGGGAGACCAAACGCCCCAAAATTGCCCTCGCGCCCCAAAATTGCCCTCGCAACGCGGGGCTCGCTAGGCAGGGGGAGGGGCCGGAGAGAGGGACAGAGGGGAGTGGGGGAGTGGTGGGGGGGAGAGGGAGACAGGGGAGGGAGGGAGAGAGGGGAGGGGAGGGAGGGATAGGACAGGGAGAGGACATGACAGGGAGAGGGGGGACACACAGGGGCAGGGAGACCAAACGCCCCAAAATTGCCCTCGCGCCCCAAAATTGCCCTCGCAACGCGGGGCTCCCCAGCTAGTATGTATATAATGGTCAGCATAGGGCTTCCGGTGCCTCTGGAACAATACCCCAGCAAAGAATCAGTACCTTCAATGAAGAAGAAAAAACTGGTGGGAGAAAAAGGAAGGAACTGACAATATGACTCCATATTTAATAGATAGCAGATTAGTGCCACTGCTGCTGCTGAGGCCTACATGGTGGTCCAGTGCCTTGGGATAGTTGGCACTCCCTGGGTGGGCCAACATAGAGTTTAAGAGCGCAGATGTCCTAAGAAATAAAAAAAACTTCCACTTAGACGAGTGTTCCTGAAACTTCTTGTGCGAGTGTTGGCACCTTGTGCTTTGATTTTGTGTCCTGGTCAATATTTATCCATCAATCAACATCACTAAAATAGATTATGTGGTCACCACTAAAACAGAGGATCACATTGTTGTCTGTGGGACCTTGCTGTGCGCAAATTGGCTGCTGCGTTTCCTACATTACAACAGTGTATACACTTCAAAAGTACTTTATTGGCTGTAAAGTGCTTTGGGACGTCCTGAGATAGTGACAGGTGCGGTATAAATGCAAGTTTTCTCTTTCTTTATAACTATAGCAACCAAACAATGATATGAAAAGATAAAATAAAAGACTTAGAAGGGAAGGTCCGACACAACTGAGCTCTTGATAAACAAAAGAAACAGTAAAGTAACGATAATGAGTAAAGCTGGGGCCTTCACAATCCAGCCTGTGAGCATATGCAGCTCAGTTAATTTGTACTTGTATTACTTGAGGTTATGCTGTTTTAATTTGTGGGCCTGGAGGTTTGGAAAGGCTGTTTTTAGCACTGTTGCCTGATTGCTGGATAAATCCTAAATCAGGACAGCACGATATATTATCAACAATTTGAGATAAATGCAGATTAATAGTAACATGGATTTAAACTTTAGAACAAGGCTTTATGGATGCACTAACAAAGTCAGAAAGCTTGGATAATGAGGACATTGTTGCAGTTTGCAAGAGAGAGAGAGAATAATACATTTTAATGATCGTAGCAGTCATCTTGCAAACATATGACTAGCCAGAGCCTCAAGGATATTTATTTGTTCCAGTGTTGAAATAAGAAGTTAAACACAAAAGCAAAGCTCAATAATTCTAACACGGGTTGGCTGAGCAAGCCATGTGCTGTCACTCCACAGCGCACTTGAAAGGGCAGGTGCTGGGGTGTTGGTGGTCTGGTGTTGGTGGTCTGGTGCTGGGGTGTTGGTGGGCTGGTGCTGGTGGTCTGGTGCTGGGGTGTTGGTGGGCTGGTGGTCTGGTGCTGGGGTGTTGGTGGGCTGGTGGTCTGGTGCTGGGGTGCTGGTGCTGGTGGTCTGGTGCTGGGGTGTTGGTGTGCTGGTGGTCTGGTGTTGATGGTCTGGTGCTGGGGTGTTGGTGTGCTGGTGGTCTGGTGCTGGTGGTCTGGTGCCTGCCCCCACCCCCCCACCTAACCTAACTTTTTGTCTCGCATGGCAGTGAAACTTAAAGCGGCCAGGTTAGACTTTCCAAACAGGACTCTAGAATATAAAGAGCAGCATAGGGGGAGACTTGAAACAGACGTTGTCTACAGAATTTGAGAGCCAGAGGACCGATTTCAAGATAAGGAAACTAAATTAAATAGGGAATTCAGGGAGAATTTCTTTTTCTTTAACAAAATTGTAATCAGCACATGAAACGAACTGCAGCACTGGTAGGAACAAGAAACTTTTAAGGGTTTTGCTCAAAATAAACAAAGGCAATTAGCTCAAGGAGACTTGAGTCTCTGGATCTAGAATCATAGAAATTTCAGCAAAGGATGCCATTCAGCCCATTGTGCCTGTGCCAGTGGCAGCTCTTCAACTGGAGCTGTCTTCTGTAACTACATTTCCTGCTTGTTCCCTGTATTCTGATTTTTTATAAACAGCTTTTGGATTGACTATACCCTCTATTTACTGAAATATCTAATTGGATAGGTATGTAGATAGAATTGTCCTCGCTGTTTCATCTTTACGTTTTCTATGTGTGTTCTGCTTTTTCAAGGACAGGGCTCCCTATTTTTAAGGCATCCTTTGTGCTTGCCTTTCCTGGAAGCTCCCAGCACAATGCACCTTCCTCAAGGGTGAGGGGAGAATCTTCTCCCAGTCCTCCAGCATTGCTGCTCTCAAGCTGTCTGCTAGTTATGTAGGGGTGTCTCAGGGTGATCTTCCTTCACCCCACCCCACCCACACATCTCCTGTTTCCCTTTCTCTTCCTTTGGAACACTGCCAGCTCTCTGCTGCGGGGAGTAGTTTCATTTGTAAAATGTATTACAGGAAATCTCAAAAGGTTTGCATGTTATTTTAATCTTATTCTAATCACTATCTCTCTATGAAATAAACAGATTGATTATTTTGCTGGAGAATTGGGGATTTAATAGAATAAGAGTAAAATTGCAAATTTCTGATTTACTTTCTGAGAATGTCTTTTATTCTCTTTAGCGGTCACATTTCTCTTTTAATCTTCTTAATGGCCAATTTCTCAGGTACTTAGAATTAATGCTTTGCTTTAAAAGTGCCCTGGGAGGATGCCTTGACTGAATTTATCCATCCAAATTCAACCTTGAAGGCAATGCCAGGAACTTATGGTGATCGGAAAATCGAGGCTGTAGTTTCTGCACACACCATTTACTGCAGTGCAGCCCCTGTTATCTGCCACACTGGTGAATAATGGAAGTTGACCCCCAAATTTGGTCTTGTATTCACGATACACTCGTGCAATAAGCTTGGTACAGGAATGAAGACAATTACAGGACAAATAACAGAAACTGAATTTAGAAACAGTAAAAGGTTGGAAGTACTCAGCAGGTCAGGTAGCATCTGTGGCAAAACAAGTTAGTCAGTTGATGATTCATATCTAAGACCTTTCCTCAACACTGGAAGAATAGTCTTAGACCTGAATCGTTGACTGGCTGAGTTCTGTTTCTCCACAGATGCTACCCGACCTGCAGAGTATTTTCAGCCTTTTCTGTTATTGTTTTCAGATTTTCAGCATCTGTAGAGTTTTGCTTTTTGTTTAGAAACTGAATTTAAGCATTCGTGGGCTGTGAGGTTGATGTCAGATACGAGGAGATTGGTACCAATGAGCTGAAAAATGAGGCTACATCCTGTGGAAGTTTCCTGGAAGATTATGGAGTTCCCATTACAACTAAGAGTAATTTTTACATGGTCCTAAACTCAATAACAATGTTTGACATGTCCACAGTTGGGGGTTAAATAGAGAAATTCAGGGTTTGCAAAAGCATCACTTGGGACAGTTGAATCCTTGGTTGAAGCTGACTCTGTTCCATATCCAATGGAGTTGTGCTCAGGGGATGAGACAGTTTGAGCAAACCACTCTGAGCCATCTACAGCAATGACAGCAATCAAAAAGAGAATTAATTATTAAATACTGCGGATGCTGGAAATCCGAAATAACAACAGGAAACGCTGGAAAAACTCAGCAGGCCAGGCAGCATCGGTGGAGAGAGAAACAGAGTTAATGTTTCAGGTCGATGACCTTTCGCATTGTGTTGGAAGGAAATGCAGATTCCCAAAGTTCCTTTTCTTTTTAAGGTCCTGGCTACTCGAGCATGATTCAGATCAAACACTGCACCTTACTTGGCTGAAAAATTCACCATTATTTTGTGTGTTTTCATGTCAAAATTACACTCTCTCTCCATACAAATCACCTGCCAAATGTTTTGGACAAGAATATTTTAAGAACAGGAAAAGGCCATCAGGCCTACAAACCCGTCCCTTTTTGATCTCAATCCATATTCTCATATTCTTCTGAGGTGGGAAGGGATTAGTGCCAATTAACTGCCTGTTAACAGGTAGTTAACAGACAGTTTTTAGCCTAATCCCTATTTTGAAGGTTGTCGTGTGGGATTCCCGACAGCTCCAAACCACGCCAAGTTAGAGGAGTCAGGTTGAAGGACTTGGAGGGGTCGAGATGTCCGTGTTCAGGTGAGTGATGGGTGCATGAGTGCAAAGGTAAGTGTGTTTGGTGTGTCTAAAGTGTGTAAAGAAGTTTAAATTACCTGTACTTACCTTTACAGCCTTCCTTCCTCCATCATTCAGCCGGCACAGAAAGCAGAATGACCGCGAGCTGTCAAAAGTGACAGCCTGCAGCTTTCAGTGCCGGCGAGATTTTTAACTGAGTCTGCGTAGAAGGACTCAGGTTAGAAGTAAGACTGTCAGTGTTTGACAGCTGCAAACAGCTGTGAAACACTGATATTTCATCTGTCAACACGTCTTGACAGATGAAATTTCAGTCTGTGACATCACCTGTTGCTGGGTGGCCCTTAATTGGCCTGCTGAGCCCGCTGGGCGGGCTCAACAAGGTCAATCAAGTGAAAATCGCGTGGATTAGCCGCATCTCGATGGAGGCGGGACCACAACCCGAAAGTTGTAGTCCCGCCTCCTTCCCGACTTCTGAATGAAAATCCAGCCCTATGTTTCTGGTCAGTATAGGCTGCAGCCCTCCTTTCCCTATTTGCCACAACTCCACCATAACATTTTGATCCTGAATATCCTGCACATGGGCAGACAGAAGCCTTTGCATTGCATGGCCAGAACCATCAAGGACTGTTTGGATACAGACACAAGCTTAACCTGCATTTGGACTTGGTATTGAAAAGAAATGAGAAATAGCAGCATGCCCTTCATCTCTTCCTGCTTAGTATGGCTTATTGTATTGAGCAGAAGGAATTAATTTGCAAACATCCAGCTGCGATTGAAGAATTTCCAGCCCTCAGCTGTTGTTTATTTGACAGCCACGTTCCAAACATATTTTGCATCCAAGTCACTGAATAACACCAATAATAAAAGGGAATGATCACAGCATTCATCTTTGGTAATGACTTTACCAGTGGCATCTCCTGTCAATCAAGGCAGTCCCATCCAATGTTCCAAAGTGTTTTGCAGCCAAATTTCAGTAACTCTTGACTTCATTATTTAGTGAATTATTGATAGTTTTGTGCACACTCTCTGAAACTGGTGGATGTTTGAAGTAGCAATATGGCCTTGGTGAGGTTTTTCTGTGTGTCAGAGCAGTTAATATTAATGAGAATGTACTGACCAAACAGCATGAACTTTGGGCTGAACCCACATTACTGGGAATTATTAGTCAGGAGGCCCGAGACCTGTGAATGCAGAAACTGATGTTAGCTACAAAGGGAAACTGAAAATCTGAAATGGACAGAAAATTCTGAAAATACATTGGTCCGTCAGCATCTGAAAAAGTCAGGTTAACATTTTAAATTGAGTGTTCTGCTGAAGGGTCTCCATCTGTAACTTAACCGTTCCTTTTTATGATACTAACAGTTTCCAGCATTTCTGTTTTCACTTTGGTTGAGTGGTTGTGCGCCGTCCTGTCCTAGCTTCCTTCTCAGACACAAAATGGTGTGTGGCAGTGTGTGTAGGAGTGAGGGATGGAGAGAAAACCTCCCAGAGGCGTAAAGTAAAATGGGTTGCAAAAAACTACCTGTTTAACTGAATGAAACATTGGACTTCTTTGATCGGTTACATGCCAGAGGAAGATAGTGTGTATTATCCTTCAGTCGTGTAAAATTAAAAATAAGTGCTAGTTTTGTTGTGCATGACTGCCGCACAAGGTATTGTAAATCCTGGGTGGTGTGCATTAGAAGATCCAAAACACAACATGGTGTGAACATAAAAGGCGTGTGGCATGAAACCATTCAAAAACAGGGGGGCTTGGGAACAAAATGAAAGCAGTAATACCTTTTGTATTAATAACTCAGTGACTTGTGCCAAACTGTATATAAGCTAAAATAAAAACAGAAAATGCTGGAAATACTCAGCCGGTCAGGCAGCACCTGTAGAGAGAGAAACAGAGTTAACGTTTCAGGTCGCTGACCCTTCGCCAGCTCTGACTCTTGGCAGTCCTAATGCCTCTTGAGTCAGAAAGTTGTGGCTTCAAGCCCCACTCCAGGATTTGAGAACATAATTAAGGTTGGCACTCAAGTTCAGTACTGAGGGAGCATTGCATTGTCAGATATTAAAACCTGCCTGTTCAGGTAGAATTTAAAGATGGCATGGCACTGCCCAAAGAAGAGATGGGCGTTCTCCCGATGTCCCGGCCAACATTCCTCCCTCAGCCAACATCACCAATAAATGATTAACTGATTATTGCTGTTTCTGGGATTTTGCTGTGCCACATTTTCTTGTATAACAACAATCATTGCACTTGAAAGCATTTAATTGTATGTGAAGTGCTTTGAGGTATTTCTAGGACATGGGATAAAACACTAGATAAATGCAAAGCTTTCTTAAAATTCTCACCAACTGGTCATTTTTGTGGTTCTAAACTGGGGATATATTGGGATTCAGTTGTGATACTGCAAAAGTAAAGCACTTACCAGGCTAAGAGTCCATTGTAAGTGGTTATTTCACTATAAGGAGGGGTACAAGCCCATGTTATTCTGAATACCTCCCGTTGATTTGATTCTGCTTGTACGCCGCGGTCTGAATTCCCAATGTTGTATTCCAGTGCTGTCAAGACTTGGCTGGTTTAAATAATGATGGCATTTTGAATTAATGTTTTTTGTTATAAAATGGAACAGTAACAATTAAATTTCACCCTCAGTACAATATGGGATGACAATGCAAAAATCCCATGTTTCATTGAGTGTTGAAATCTTGTTTTTTGGGTGAAATCCAAAAGCTGAGTATGATGCAACATTAAATTCTGTTAGCCTGATGTTTTTAATATCCTGGTGCTCGGTACTCTTGATTAAAAGTTCTGCAAGTTTTAAAACTTCAAAGCAGCAAGAAAATGTCTGTAATTTAATCCGTGCTGTTTGTGTTTAGATTGTTTACTTTTAAATTGCTAGAGGAAGTACATTCTGTTCCATATTGTCGGTGGAGATGCAGAGTCACGATTTTACATTTTGATCTGCATATGGTGTTGCAGTCAGTTTCTGCTTACAGGCCATCCCTGGCAGCCTACCTAAGATTGAAACCTTGTTTTGTTGAGAATTGTCTCCGCGATTCCCACTCCATGCCAACTGTGTTTTTTTGCAGTGAGTTACATTACTGAAACCTCTGGTTTTTCGATAGCGATTTTTTTTTTTTTGACTGCGATTTTCCACTCTACTGAGGGCACTGACACTCGCTGGGGGACGGTTCCATGGACAGCAGACACCCTCCATTTTGCTCAAGTAGCCACTCTTCAAAAGTGAGCCGTAGACAATGAACGCCTTATAAGCCTACTCCTGTCATTATCTGATGGAGCGCCTTGCACCTTCCAGCAGGCACCATTGAATAGTGATCAGCAGGAACTCTGGCTGACTTTTTCCCCCCTCTCTAATCCAGCGGCCAATTGTAGCACCCCTACCGCTGGCCCAGCTGAAGTCAGCTAACGCGATACAGACTTGAAATTGAATCTGGGACTTCTGGTCCGTGTGACTCAGCTACTCACTGCCTTAACCAGCTGAGACATCGGCAAGTCAGAAAACCAAAACAGGAATCACGTTGTAAATAGTGAATCATCATCATCTCAACTAAGTGCACACACAGTGTAATGCTCCGTAATAGCAAAAGAAAAATCTAATTCCCTTCACTGATCGATTTACCCCATTCTGATATCACTGCAGTGAAAATGCATTTCATGCCACAGAACCAGGAGAGCCCACTCCAATCGGATTCTGTAAACTGCTGATTGAATTGAACTGTCAAGTGAAGCTTCCTTGTAAAAGAGAATGTGTTGATGGTTTGCGGGACTGTGGAAGGGGGGAGTGTTTCTTGCTGACTGACCCTGTTTCTCTCTGATTGCAGCTGGCTATGGGGAAAATGATGGAGCAGGGACCCGTTCTAATTATCACCTTCCAGGCTCAGCTCGTCATGGTCATAAAGAACCACAATGGAGAGGTGGTGGAGGGCGACCCGGTACGTAAACTCACAGTCCCTGAAATGGCAAAAGTGATGAGCATAACACGAATGATGTCTTAATATGGGACCCATGCACTCCTTTGTAAAATAATGTCCCTATAACCAGTGTATTAGTCAGAATGAATTCCCTTAGCTGAAGGGAGGCAGTTCCCAGTTCAGTTTGTAAAAATCAACTAGTTTCTCCCAAATGTCAATGTTTGTTTATTGTGAAGATTGAAATACCAGGGACACAAGTTTAAAAACGAAGTCGTTGTTGGGAACAAGAGTTGTGGAATAAGTTGCCTGGGAAGGACATTGAAGTTGAGATCAGCAGACAATTTGCAGTGTTTCTGGAGAGAGAAGGGATTGGGGGATATAGTAAGAGGTCAGGGAGGGTAGGTTGATTCCTTGGGTGTCTGGGCATCTCTGTCCTTAAAAATCTTGTGTTTCCTATACTGAGATGGTTTAGGTTGTAAACTGCACAGTGATCGTAAGAATAGTATCAGGCTTGGTTGTGATTCCCTCCCCTTCTCTTGGCCAAATTGCCTGCTGACATTCACTGTGTGGACTCGAACATGAAGAATGGCTAATAGAAAATAACAACAGAAAATGCTGGAAACACTCAGCAGGCCAGGCAGCATCCGTGGAGAGAGAAACAGAGTTAACGTTTCAGGTCTGTGACCCTTCGTCAGAACTGCAAAAAGTTGAGTTAATTAAGACATCAACATTGAGTTCAACAATTTCAGACTATAACCCCTGCCCCTATTTTTACAGGCAGCAGCTGTTGATGATTCTGCCATCCCCCATTTGCAACATTTAATCTCTCCTGCCTTCCATCCTAGTACAGACCGTTCTTTTGTTCCTTCCTCCCCTCCCCCCCACTTTCCCTGCCTCTGCACCTGCTTAAAACCTGTTACATCTCTAACTTTTTCCAGTTCTGACGAAGGGTCACAGACCTGAAACGTTAACCACGGATGCTGCCTGGCCTGCTGAGTGTTTCCAGCATTTTCTGTTGTTATTTCAGATTTCCAGTATCCGCAGTATTTTGCTATTGATGAAGAATGGCTATGTGACCGAGACTCCAGGGCCATATCCTGAAACGGAGAAACACAAGTGAAATTTGTATCTGGAAGACTCCTCAGTCTGAAAGATATTAATTCAATTCACAAAGGAGCTAAGGAAATGCAGTACAGTGACATCAGTAATGAAGGAAAGGAATCCTCACACAGAGCAGCTGCTTAGGACTAGCTTCAAAACATAGAAGATAGGAGCAGGAATAGGCCATTCGGCCCCTCGAGCCTGCTCCGCCATTCAATGAGATCATGGCTGATCATCCAAATTCAGTACGATAGCAAAATGCTGCGGATGCTGGAAATCCGAAATAACAACAGAAAATGCTGGAAAAACTCAGCAGGCCAGGCAACATCCGTGGAGAGAGAAATAGAGTCAACGTTTCAGGTGAAAACTCTTTGTCAAGACTGGAAAGGCACAGGAAATGAAATAGATTGAAAGGCCAGGCTGGGAGAGAACAAAAGAGAAATGAAGAGACATTAAGAGGTATTCAAAACGAGATGAGATGGTGATAGGACTAGCGGAGACAAAAGACGGCTTTAGATTAGGTGTGAAATGTGCTGGCAGAATGGGAGACAGCTGCCATGTGGGAGAGAAAAAAAGAAGAAAAAGGGGGGTGCGGGGGGAAAAGGTCAAAACAAAGGTGGGGATAAAAAATAAGTAAAAATGTAATGGGGGCCGAGGTTATGATCTGAAATTGTTGAACTCGATATTAAGTCCGGAAAGCTGTAAAGTGCCTAATCGGAAGATGAGGTGCTGTTCCTCGAGTTTACGCTGAGCTTCCGTGGAACAATGCAAGAGCCCAAGTACAGTGAGGTCTGAGTGGGAATGGGGCGGTGAATTAAAATGACAGGCGACCGGAAGCTCGGGGTCATCCTTACGGACTGAACGGATGTGTTCCGCAAAGCGGTCACCCAATCTGCGTTTGTTCTCCTCTACATTGGGGAGACCAAATGCAGATTGGGTGACCACTTTGCGGAACACCTCCGTTCAGTCTGTAAGGATGACCCCGAGCTTCCGGTCGCCTGTCATTTTAATTCACCGCCCCATTCCCACTCAGACCTCACTGTACTTGGGCTCTTGCATTGTTCCACGGAAGCTCAGCGTAAACTCGAGGAACAGCACCTCATCTTCCGATTAGGCACTTTACAGCTTTCCGGACTTAATGTCGAGTTCAACAATTTCAGATCATAACCTCGGCCCCCATTACATTTTAACTTATTTTTTATCCCCACCTTTGTTTTGGCCCTTTCCCCCCGTCCCCCCTTTTTTTTTCTTTTCTTTTTTTCTCTCTCCCACATGGCAGCTGTCTCCCATTCTGCCAGCACATTTCGCACCTAATCTAGAGCCGTCTCTGGTCTCCACTAGTCCTATCACCATCTCGTCTCGTTTTGAATACCTCTTAATGTCTCTATTTCTCTTTTGTTCTCTCCCAGCCTGGCCTTTCAATCTATTTCATTTCCTGTGCCTTTCCAGTCTTGACAAAGAGTTTGACTTGAAACGTTGACTCTATTTCTCTCTCCACGGATGTTGCCTGGCCTGCTGAGTTTTTCCAGCATTTTCTGTTGTTAATCCAAATTCAGTACCCTGTCCCTGCTTTCTCCCTATATCCCTTGATCCCTTTAACCTTAAGAAATATATCTAACTCCTTCTTGAATATATTTAATGAATTGGCCTCAACTGCCTTCTATGGTAGAGAATTCCACAGGTTCACTACTCTTTGGGTGAAGAAATTCAGATGAAGCTGACACTTGAAGCATGGGGAGCCACACTCTTTATTATGTAATATGCTGATCAGTATTAGACTGTTTAAAGGAACATCGCTGCTGGATAACATGACGTCCTGAATCAACAGTAAATACAAATACAGGAGACTTTGGTTTATCTGGAGGTTGTATGTCCGGAAACCTCAATCTACCGGCAGAAATCAGGAGCCGTTTTGTTAGGTTTTTTTACTCCTCGTGGCTTTTTTTTTCCAACAGTCAGGCTCTGGAAAGTCTCTCTGAAGCTGTTGCTAAGCTACAGGGATGCTTCCAAGGTACAGGCCGACTGTTTGAAGCTGTTGCTAAGCAACAGTGTTTGTTGTCAGATACGGAGATGAAAACCTCCATATCCTTCAACATTAACGCTGGTATGTCCGGCAGTTTTGATAGATCGGCAACAGCTCGGTCCCGTTGGTGCTGGATATAACAAAGTTTCCTGTAATTGGTCTCCCTTAGTATGATAGCATCAAAGACTTTGATGGAGGGGGCCGCTGGACTGTGATCACAAGCAGGAGCCCTGGTTGATTTTCTCGTGATCCCGTCTACATAGAATCATAGAATCTTACAGCACAGAAGGAGGCCATTCGGCCTGTCACGCCTGTGCCGGCTTTTTGAAAGAGATGCCCTATTTAGTCCCACACCCCTGCTTTTTCCTCGTAACCCTGCAAATTAATCCCCTTCACGTACATGTCCCATTGCCTTTTAAAAGTTCGTATGGAATCTGATTCCACCACCCTTTCAGGTAGTGCGTTCCAGATCTTAATAACCCTCTCTGTGAAGATATTTCACTTCATTTCACCTCTGGTTCTTTCGCCAATTATCTACGACCCCCTTGCCAGAGGAAATAGTCTCTCCCTACTCATCCTATCAAAACCCCTCATAATTTTGAATATCTCTATTCGGTCTCCCCTTAACCTTCTCTGCTCTGAGGCATCATCCTGGTAAACCTCCTCTGTACACTCTCCAGGGCTTTGACATCCTTCCTAAAGTGTGGTGCCCAGAGTTGTACACCTGTGACCTTTAGTCCGTTTTGCAAGCTGCCCAAGGGCAGGGACTGATGTGTAGGCTCACTATTGAGTCAGCCACTCCAACTGATCTTCCAGCAGGGAGAAGATTTGTGCTGAAATCTGCTGGAGCAACTTTAAAATAATGTCATTTGTTAAACTACCTCTTGAAGGATCCACCTTAGAAACTGAAGAGCCATGCATAATGTTTTTAAATTCCAGTTTCCAGTCACTGGGTGCTTTAGTATAAAACGTCCATGTTTAAACGGGCAGTCGCTTATATCGGCCAAAAAGCGATAACCTTTAATCTCAATTTCAAAGTTGCCGGTTATAACGTCTTAAATAACATAGAAACATAGAAGATAGGAGCAGGAGTAGGCCATTCGGCCCTTCGAGCCTGCTCCGCCATTCAATGAGATCATGGCTGATCATCCAAATTCAGTACCCTGTCCCTGCCTTCTCCCCATATCCCTTGATCCCTTTAGCCTCAAGAAATATATCCAACTCTTTCTTGAATATATTTAATGAACTGGCTTCCACCGCCCTCTGTGGCAGAGAATTCCACAGGTTCACCACTCTTTGGGTGAAGAAATTCCTCCTCATTTCAGTCCTAAATGTCCTACCCCTTATCCTTAGACTATGACCCCTGGTTCTGGACTCCCTGACCATCGGGAACATCCTTCCAGCATCTAGTCTGTCCAGGCCTGACAGAATTTTATAGGTTTCGATGAGATCCCTTCTCAATCTTCTAAACTCCAGTGAGTATAAGCCCAATCGATGCAATCTCCTCATATGTCATTCCTACCATCCCAGGTATCAGCCTGGTGAATCTTCGCTGCACTCCCTCCATGGCAAGAATGTCCTTCCTCAGATAAGGCGACCAAAACTGCACACAGTACTCAAGGTGCGGTCTCACCAAGGCCCTGTACAACTGTAGCAAGACATCCTTATTCCTGTACTCGAACCCTCTTGCTACGAAGGCCAACATACCATTTGCCTTCTTAACTGCCTGCTGCACCTGCATGCTTACCTTCAGCGACTGGTGCACAAGAACACCCAGGTCTCTTTGCACTTCCCCTTCACCCAATCTATTGCCATTCAAATAATAATCTGCCTTCCTGTTTTTGCCTCCAAAGTGGATAACCTCACATTTATCCACATTATAGTGCATTTGCCATGTTTCTGCCCAATCACCTAACCTGTCCAAATCGTACTGGAGTTTCATGACATCCTCCTCACAGCATACCCTCCCACCCAGCTTTGTGTCATCTGCAAATTTGGAGATATTACATCCAATTCCCTCGTCCAGATCATTAATATATATTGTGAACAGCTGGGGTCCTAGGACCGATCCTTGCGGTACCCCACTAGTCACTGCCTGCCACTCGGAAAGCGACCCGTTTATTCCAACTCTTTGCTTCCTATCTGCCAACCAGTTCTCTATCCAAGTCAATACCTTGCCCCCAATCCCATGTGCCTTAATTTTGCAAGCTAATCTCTTATGCGGGACCTTATCGAAAGCCTTCTGAAAGTCCAAATACACCACATCCACTGGTTCTCCCTTATCTATTTTACCAGTTACATCCTCAAAAAATTCCAGTAGATTAGTCAAGCATGATTTACCTTTTGTAAATCCATGTTGACTTTGTCCGATCCAGTCACTGCTTTCCAAGTGCTCTGCTATTACATCTTTTATAATGGACTTTAGCATTTTCCCCACTACCGATGTCAGGCTTACCGGTCTATAATTCCCTGCTTTTTCTCTGCCACCTTTTTTGAATAGTGGGGTAACATTAGCTACCCTCCAATCCATGGGTACCGTTCCAGAGTCTATCGAGTTCTGGAAGATGACCAGCAATGCATCTACTATTTCTAGGGCCACTTCCTTAAGTACCCTGGGATGTAGATTATCAGGCCCTGGGGATTTATCGGCCTTCAGTCCCATCAATTTTCCTAACACCATTTCCCTACAAATACTGATTTCTTTCAGTTCCACCCTTTCATCAGACCCTATGTTCCCTGGTATTTCTGGGAGGTTACTTGTGACCTCCTTTGTGAAGACAGAACCAAAATATGTATTTAGTTGGTCTGCCATTTCTTTGTTCCCCATTATAAATTCCCCCGATTCTGACTGCAAGGGACCTACGCTTGACTTCACCAATCTTTTTCTCTTCACATATCTATAAAAGCTTTTACAGTCAGTTTTTATGTTCCCTGCAAGCTTACTCTCATTCTATTTTCCCTTTCTTAATTAATCCCTTTGTCCTACTTTGTTGAATCCTGAACTGCTCCCAATCCTCAGGATTATTGCTTTTTCTGGCCAATTTGTATGTCCTCTCCTTGGATCTTATGCTATCCCTAATTTCCCTTGTTAGCCACGGTTGAGTCACCTTTTTTGTTTTATTTTTATGCCAAACTGGGATGAACAACTTCTGTAGTTCATCCATTCGGTCTTTGAATGTTTGCCATTGCCTATCCACCGTCAACCCTTTGAGTGCCATTCCCCAATCAATCCTACCCAGCTCGCTCCTCAGACCATCATAGTTTCCTTTATTTAAATTGAGGACCCTAGTTTCTGAGTCAACTACTTCATTCTCCATTTTAATGAAGAATTCGATCATATTATGATCGCTCCGACCCAAGGGGCCTCGTACAACAAGATTGCTAATTAATCCTTTCTCGTTACATAATACCCAGTCTAAGATGGCCTGATCTCTGGTTGGTTCCTCGACATATTGGTCCAGGAAACCATCCCGTAAACACTCCAGGAATTCCTCCTCCACAGTATTGTTACTAATTTGGTTAGCCCAATCTATATGTAGATTAAAGTCACCCACGATGACTGCTGTGCCCTTATTGCACGCTTCTTTAATTTCCCTTTTAATGCCATCCCCAACCTCCGCCTTACTGTTTGGAGGTCTATACACCACTCCCACTAATGTTTTTTTCCCCTTAGTATTTCTCAATTCTACCCATGCAGATTCCACATCATCAGAGCTAATATCCTTCATTACCATTGTGTTAATCCCTTCTTTAACCAGTAATGCTACCCCACCTCCCTTTCCTTTTTGCCTATCTTTCCTGAATATCGAATACCCCTGGATGTTGAGTTCCCAGTCTTGGCCATCCTTGAGCCACGTTTCCGTAATCCCAACCAAATCATATTCGTTTACCTCTATTTGCGCAGCCAATTCATCTACCTTATTACAAATGCTCCTCGCATTAAGACACAAAGCCTTCAGGCTTGTTTTTTTAACGCTCTTAGACCTATTAGAATTATTATTTACTGTGGCCACGTTTGATTTAAACCCTTGATTTCTCTGACTGCCACTTTTGTTTTTCTCCTTCCTATCTTTTGCTTTTATCCTTGTTTCCCTTTCCTCTGTCTCCCTGCTCAGGTTCCCAACCCCCTTCCATTTTAGTTTAAACCCTCCCCCACAGCACTAGCAAACAAACCCCCTAGGACATCGGTTCCAGCCCTGCCCAGGTGCAGACCGTCTGGTTTGAACTGGTCCCACCTCCCCCAGAACCGGTTCCAATGTCCCAGGAATTTGAATCCCTCCCCCTGGCACCATTCCTCTAGCCACGTATTCATCTGAAGTATCCTTCTATTTCTACTCTGACTAGCACGTGGCACTGGTAGCAATCCTGAGATTACTACCTTTGAGGTCCTGTTTTTTAATTTACCTCCTAATTCCCTATATTCCGCTTTTAGGACCTCATCCCGCTTTTTACCTACATCGTTGGTGCCTATATGCACCACGACAACTGGCTGTTCACCCTCCCCTTCCAAGATGTTCTGCAGCCGCTCAGAGACATCCTTGACCCTTGCACCAGGGAGGCAACACACCATCCTGGAGTCTCGTTTGCGGCCGCAGAAACGCCTATCTATTCCCCTTACAATTGAATCCCCTATTACTATAGCTCTACCACTCTTTTTCCTCCCATTCTGTGCAGCAGAGCCACCCCTGGTGCCAGGAAGTTGGCTGCTGCTACCTTCCTCTGATAAGCCATCCCCCCCAACAGTACTCAAAGTGGTGTATCTGTTGGAGAGGGGGATGGCCACAGGGGACCCCTGCACTAACTGCCTGCGCCTAGTACTCTGCCTGTTGGTCACCCATTCCCTTTCTTCCTGTCCAACCTCTACCTGTGGTGTGTCCAACTCCCTAAACGTGCTATTCACGATGTCCCGCGCATCGTGAACGCTCCAGTATGCATCCAATCGCAGCTCCAGCGCCGCAATGCGGTCTGTCAGTAGCTGCAGCTGGGTGCACTTCCTGCACACGTAGTTGTCAGGGACACCGGAAGTGTCCCTGAGTTCCCACATATCGCAGGAGGAGCAGATCACAGGGCTGGGCCGTCCTGCCATGATGTACCCTTTAATTAATTGAATTTTAATTAAATCAATCAATCCCACTAATTACACTACAGTTAAATAGTTTACCAACAGTGCCCGCTACACCAGAGAGACCTTAGAAACTATAAACCAGAGTTAAAGTTTAAAAAAGAGAGAAATACTCACCAACCAATCACTTACCTGCTTCCTGCTGACGCCACACTTTGATTACTTTTTACCTCTCTCCCCTGCTGCTGAGTTGGTCGGGCCTCGTTCACTGCTGCCGGTTATATGCTCCGCCTCGCGCTGCAAGTCTCACCCAGGTCCGATGCTCTGGTCGGGCCTCACTCACTGCTGCCGGTTATATGCTCCGCCTCGCGCTGCAAGTCTCACCCAGGTCCGATGCTCTGGTCGGGCCTCGTTCACTGCTGCCGGTTATATGCTCCGCCTCGCGCTGCAAGTCTCACCCAGGTCCGATGCTCTGGTCGGGCCCCGTTCTCTGCTTCCGGTTATATGCTCCGCCTCGCGCTGCAAGTCTCACCCAGGTCCGATGCTCTGGTCGGGCCTCGTTCACTGCTGCCGGTTATATGCTCCGCCTCGCGCTGCAAGTCTCACCCAGGTCCGATGCTCTGGTCGGGCCCCGTTCACTGCTTCCGGTTATATGCTCCGCCTCGCGCTGCAAGTCTCACCCAGGTCCGATGCTCTGATCGGGCCCCGTTCACTGCTGCCGGTTATATGCTCCGCCTCGCGCTGCAAGTCTCACCCAGGTCCGATGCTCTGGTCGGGCCTCACTCACTGCTGCCGGTTATATGCTCTGCCTCGCGCTGCAAGTCTCACCCAGGCCCGATGCTCTGGTCGGGCCTCGTTCACTGCTGCCGGTTATATGCTCCGCCTCGCGCTGCAAGTCTCACCCAGGTCCGATGCTCTGGTCGGGCCCCGTTCACTGCTTCCGGTTATATGCTCCGCCTCGCGCTGCAAGTCTCACCCAGGTCCGATGCTCTGGTCGGGCCCCGTTCACTGCTGCCGGTTATATGCTCCGCCTCGCGCTGCAAGTCTCACCCAGGTCCGATGCTCTCTTTATTTTGGGCAGAAACAGCTATGCTCACTCACTAGTTCGCACTGAATGCAAGAATAAACATAAGTAAATGACACCTCGTTAGTCATCAATTACCCTTTGTGTGTTTAAACCTTTCTAATCCCCTCAATGGTGTGGGGGTTACAGTTTGTACTAAGCACTGACGGCTGGTTTAAATAAAGCTGCAGCTCAGAGTGCAGCTGGAAACAACTGGGCGAAAGGTCACTACACAGAAGGAACATTCTTGTTAGGTACTGCAAGAGCGCTACCACGTTATACCGGCCATCGCGTATAGCGGACAAATTGTGTTTGTATGAACGTGCCCATTATAAGCGGTGGGGAATGTATTTATTACATGAAAGAAAAGAAAGACTTGCATTTATATAGCGCCTTTCACGACCACCGTACGTCTCAAAGTGCTTCACAGCCAATGAAGCACTTTTGAAGTGGAGTCATTGTTGTAATGTGGGAATATGACCAAAGTCTTAAATATGCCAAAATTATTTTAGTGTGTTAAAGCCCCAGGTCTCTGGTCATTTAACATTGAAAGAAATGTTATCTCTTTCAATCTGCTATTGTGTTTCTTGGCTCATTGAAGTTATAATTTTAATCTGTAGTCTGTATAAAGTGTTGATGCCTCCACAGACTGGGCATGGAGGAAGTTACCAGTGGGCATGGTATCCAGCTGGTGTTGCACTCAACACAGGCTCTGCTTTACTAACTGCCATGAAAGGGAACTCAGTTGACCACAGAAATCCGGACATCTGGCATACCACGCGGGCTACTAATTGAATTTAAAGTCTTAAGTGAACCTGAAAAACACTAACAGATTGAAAGAACTAACACAGCGTATTCAAAGTTTTGCATCACTGGATAAAAGAAATGGTGGAATTAATTTTACATAAATATATTTATAATACCTTTAAAAGTTTGCATCTATGTGCATTTCCTGACACCTTGTATCCATTAGAAATTCGTGTGTCCACATTTATAATGGGAACTGCCTATGTTATCTTGTCATGCTGTAATTGCCCTCTCCTTCTAGTGGAGGCACTGCAGCACCACCACTGGCGGAGAGGATGTATTGCAGCGTGGCAAGGTTACATAAGTTTCCATTATGAAAGCGGACATAGGAATTTATAATTAGATTATAAAAATTAGGACAGAGTGTATTACTTTAAAATAGGAACTGAATTGTATCTGCACAACCTGGCCCAACGAACCTGTCCTCTAATCCTACTTTACCAGAAGATTTTCACGTGCAACGAATGTGGAACTCGCTGCCATGGAGTGGTTGAGGCGAATAGTATAGATACATTTAAGGGGAGGCTAGATAAGCGTATGATGGAGAAGGGAATAGAGGGCTATGCTGAGAGTTAGATGAGGAAAGGCGGGAGGAGGCTCGAGTGGAGCATAAACGCCAGCATGGACTGGTTGGGTCGAATGGCCTGTTTCTGTGCCGTATATTCGATGTATGTAACACCATGGGAAATTGACTAGTAATGTACATTTTTTTAACTGCAAAATTATCCTGCTTTACTTTTATTTTAATGATATCAAACTTTCTTTCAATTATTTCCCAACTTGTGTGTATCTGGAAAGAGGTTATTAAAGAATTTATTGACAAGCTCAAGGTTGAATAAAAATGAAAATGTGCAAATTTATTTAAAATTGGCACATGGTTTCACAGTGGCAGCAACTAGCTTTATATTTTAAATGTTGACGCGGAGGAAAGGATATCAGTTAAACATCTTTTTATTTTTATTTTTGCATTTTGTGTTCTTTATATGCAGACATAAAGTTTTTAATCTACTAGTGGATCTCCCACTGCGCTAGTCATGGCAATTCAGAAGATGTGCTGTTCTGTCAGGACGGGAACTTTATAGGATGCAACAGACAGTGCATTTTTCTACATTATTAAGGTGAAGCTGTGTGTAATTTGACCTGTTACTTTAAGGCTTCAAGATTTAATTGCTGTAAATAAGCACATCCTTAGGTCAATTAGAGAGTGACTGGCATCATAAGGAAATGACTATCTTTCTGTTTTTATGCTCTTTAAAATTAAAATTGTTTTGTATCTGTAATAAACGGCAACACCTTGAAGAATGGCAGATTCAAAACCTTTTAACTTTGTTTTTTACTTTTTTATACATCTGTATATAGTATCAAAACAGTAAGTTTACTCGCACTTCCTGTCACGTGAGCAATCACACTTCCTGTGTCACACGTGACATAGGCTAATTATATACCAGCAAATGTCTTGCAGTCATTTGGAATGGCTGGAAAAGGAAAATACTGGAGTCTGCAAACTCTTAACTGACCTTCCCATAAACCCAGGGTTCTGTTTTCAGCCTGACTATCAATTCACCTTTGAATGAACTCACCCAATGTTTATGTAACATCAGTTAGCCTTTGTACCTTGAAAGGGACACAGCTTCACCTTAGCAGCAGAATAATGCACTGTGCATTATATGCTATAACACTCCTATCTTATAAAAAGTGTATCATCTGACTTATCCTGAGCAATGCCATGTGGGATGAACACACAGACAGACGCACACACGCGATAGTGTGTGGGGCCACTGGTTTGCCGTTTACACAGGAAAATGGACAGAATTGTAGAATGTCATTACAAAAATTCTGGAATCCCATATAATAAAAACAGAATGTGACTTATATGGCCATGGAAACCTGTGGTCTTGGTGTTGGTGTCTGCCTATCCAAGAGTTTGAATAATTAAAAAAAAATCATTTTCAACACTTCATAGTCAGGAAAATGTGGATTGGCCCATAATGGTGACTGCTGGAGTGGTGATATATCATACATATTGAAACTTATTGTCTTTCGTTGAATTTAAAAAAAAAAAAGTCAAATAAATCCAGCGCCTCAAACTGCAATAACAGTTAAAGGCGTGTGTAATTATTTATAATTAGTTAGCCTCCGGGAGCACATTCCTGCCTTAATTCAAACGTGTTTGTTAAAATTTATAGATGTATTTAATAATTATAGGTAGTTTCAAAGCATTTTTTGGAAGCCTGTGATATTTCAATAATTGGAGAGATGGATATGTTGATTTGATTTACATTTCAGCACACGGACTGTCTGCTCTCGGACTGCTTTGTCAACTCTTCATATTAAATTAGCCTTTTAAAAAGGGCCATATTGATGGAGTCATTTTAAGATCTTATACGAGGTTCCATTTATGTTCGTATTTCACTCGGACAGCAGTAAATCAGTAAGTTGCATAAGAGCTTTAATGATAAGTGCTGGAGTGTTTTTGCAGTGAGCTCTATACTCATTTCTTTCTTTCCCCTCCCCTTCCCTACTCCCTTTTTTGTATCTCTCCCAGGATAAAGTATTGAGGATGCTTTACGTGTGGGCTCTTTGCAGAGATCAAGATGAGCTTAACCCATATGCTGCATGGAGGCTCCTGGATATTTCTGCTTCAAGCTCAGAACAGATCCTATAAGGGAAGGGCCTGCCAATCAGGATTTCTGCACTGTTCCATCATGAACTGCCTCTGGGTCTCTGCTGAAATGTGGCCACGCTCTCTGTCATTACCACGTGATGTTTCAGCCAGCAGAGCCTTAAGACTCAAAGGTGCTAAAGTGTCAAATGAGGACTGAGGAGGTTTTGGTACCACCATAGACCATATATGAAAACAAGTGTACCCAATTCCATGGGTAACAGTGGCAGTAAAGCATGGCTGCTGTCTTGTTGTAAATAATTTGTATTAAATAAAAAGTAGAACTGGTATTTTCTACCAGTATGATCTTTGGTTCAGAGTGTTCCCCTTTTTACCAGTTTCCTTTGTTATTCCACCCTCCCCGCCATTGTATTTACAATATTTCATGTAAAATTCCCAACTGATCTAGGATCCTAGGAGAATAATCAGTCTATGCAATGGAAATTGACCAGACACAAAAATGATGGATTGTTCAGCTGACAAACACTTGACCTGCAGCTCTGGGAAGGAAATATCATCCAGCAGCTGAAATAAACTGTGGTTACACATTTTTTTTAAAAGTTCATTTTGTTTGGTGCTACAGGAACAAGCTCCCAAATTCTCAATGATTACATTCAAATTCTAAATGTCAACAAATATGAATGTTGCTGCTTTTAGTACTAATCACTTCAGTACACAGTACTGGTTCATCAGGAAACTTTTTAGTAGGAGCACACTCGTGGTTTATAGCCACATAGACCGACAAAGTCCTAGGTTCTGAGTTAGCCGATCCTAACCACGGTCATGGTGGGGATGCTTTAGTTAGATTCACTGTCCCTGGGCTAGGAAAGGGAAAAACCAATGTCTGATTGGTATCCACTATCCATCCCTTCCCTTCACTGGACTGGAAAATGCAAGTGTTTGGACAGTGGCTGAGGCCAGGATTAGGCTCAGCTGCGATGCCATGCTCCTCATGGTTACACAGCTTGTTGAATTGCTTGGAGTTTACACCTGAAGAATGGTCGGCACCTGTGGAACCCATATCCCATCAAGAGTCAGTGGCTTCATGGTAGGGTGAAGAAAAATGGGAGGAAAAAGTTTTTAAGAATGGGAGTAATTGAGGGGGAGAATGGAATTGAAGAACAGGATTGAGGGAGAATGGGAGTGACAGATGAGATTGAGGGGGCGAATGGAACAGGATTGAGGGGGCGAATGGGAATGACAGATGAGATTGAGGGGGGAGAATGGAACAGGATTGAGGGAGAATGGGAGTGACGGATGAGATTGAGGGGGAAATGGAAGAGGATTGAGGGGGAGAATGGGAATGACGGATGAGATTGAGGGAGAATGGGAGTGATGGATGGGATTGAGGGGGAGAATGGGACTGATGGATGGGCATACTGGAGGAAAATGGCAGTTATAGATAGGATTGAAAGAGACAAAGGGAAATGAGGTATGGGTAATATTACACACAATACATATCTATTATAGCAATATTCCTGGCTTCACTTTTACATTTAAGTAAATGGCATTTACTGCGATACAAATCTGTCAGGCTTTTCATAAATATAGGTTCTGGTTTAACCTAAAATTTACTTAAGAAACTTAAGTGACATTAAGGAGCAGCTGAGTGCACAGAACATGGTGCAGATTATGGACCCTGACAACATCTCGGCTGTAGCGCTGAAAACCTGTGCACCAGAATTAGCCACCTCTGCAGCCAGGCTGCTCCAGTTGAAATGTCACTGGCATTTATATCTGATAATGTGGAAAATTGTCCCAAGTATATTCTATATCTACAAAAAAGGACAAACCCAACCCAGCCAATTAGCTGATCAACCTATCAGCAAAATGATAAAAGGAGTTGTCAACACTGATATCAAGCAACCGCTACTCCCAATTAATCTACTCACCAATGCTCAGTTCAGGTTCTACCAGAATCATATGGCTCCTGATCTCATCGTAGCCTTGATTCAGATATGGATGCAATAGCTGAATGCCAAAAGAGATGTTAAGGTAGCTGCCAGATGTTAAGGCAGCATTCAACTGAGTCCTAGCAAAAGTGAGGTAAATGTGGGTCAAATGGATAATTCTCCAGTGGCTGGAGTCATACTTAATATAAAAGGTGATGATTGTGGTTGTTGGAGGCTGATCATCGCAACCCCAAGATGTAGCTGCCTTCCTCAAGGAAGAGTTAGCTGCTTCATCAATGACCTTCCCTCTATCATGTCAGGACAGCCTGTTCACTGATGATTCTAGTGTTCATCTCCACTTACAAACTCTTCTAATCAAGTAGCCCATTCCAGCCTACAAGAAGAATTGGGCAAGAGCCAAGGCTTATAAGTGGCAGATAATGACCATCTCCCCGACCATCAATGGCACCTCTGTCAACATCCTAGGGATCAAAAATTTGCAGAAGCTTAAGTGGACCAGCAATATCAATTCAGTGGCTACAAGAGCAAGGCAGAAGCAGCATACTCTGATGAGTGGCTCACCTCCTGAACCTCTCCACCATCTACAAGTCAGGAGTGTGATGGGATACTCACCACTAACTTGGATATCTGCAGCCACAGTAACACTCAAGCTCAACACCATCCAGGACAGAGCAGTTTGCTTCATTGGCACCCGGCCATTGGCTCAATATCCACCTCCAACACCACCAGCGCTGTGTGGCTGCAGTATACACCAGCAACAGGATGCACTACAGTAACCAAGTTTACTTCAACAGCATTTCCCAGGCCCGTGACTTCTATCATCAAGAAGGACAAAATCAGCAATATCATGGGAAAACCATTCAAGCTCCCTGCCAAGTCATGCATTATCCTGCCTTGGACATTTACCACTGTTCCTCCATTACCCCTGGATCAAAACCCTGGAATTCTGTACCCAACACTATTGTGGGAGCAACATCAGCACAAGAACTGCAGTGGCTCAAGGAGAAGACCCATCACCACTATCTCAGAGGAGCTAGACCTGGACGATAATAATGTGACTTTTCCGGTGCCCCACACATCCTGAGAACAAATTAAGAAAAAAAGAACTTTACAATATCTCCCTCAAAGTAGCTGTTAGTTGATAAACCACAGCTGGATGATAACAGTTAATTCCTGCCCATTTATTAAAATCTGAAAGCACAGGCTAGAATACTCCTTTAAATTGGCAATGGACTCATGCTTTATCCATTTGTAACCAACTCCTGTTGCTGTCTAGTGGCTTAATTTTGAGCTCTGCGGCACTTTGTATACATATCATTCATAGAATGAAACAGCACAGGAGGTCATTCGGCCCATCATGCCTGTGCCAGCTCTTTGGTAGAGCTATCCAATTTGTACCACTCACCTGCTCTTTCCTCACAGCCCTGTAATTATTTTCCCTGCAAGTATTTATCCACTTCTCTTTTGAAAGTTATTATTGAATTTGCTTCTATCACCCTTTCAGGAAGTGCATTCCAGATCACAATTTGTGTAAAAAAATGTTTCCTCATGTCGCGTCTGGTTCTTTTACAGGTCACCTTAAATCTGTGTCCTCTGGTTACTGACCCTTCTGTCACGGGAAACAGTTTCTCCTTATTTACTGTCAAAACCTTCCATGATTTTGAACACCTCTATCAAATCTCAACCTTCTCTGCTCTAAGGAGAACAACTCCAGCTTCTCCAGTCTCTGCACATAACTGAAGTCCCTCATCCCTGGTACCATTCTAGTAAATCTCTTCTACACCCTCTCCAAGGGCTTGACATCCTTCCTAAAGTGTGGTGCCTAGAATTGAACACAAAACTCTCGCTGAGGCCTAACCATGTGATATAGGTTTAGCATAACTTCCTTGCTTTTGTACTCTATTCCTCTATTAATAAAGACAAGGACCCCATATGCTTTTTTAATAGCCTTCTCATCTTGTTCTGCCATCTTCAAAGATGTGTACATACCTCCAAAGCTCTCTCTGTTCCTGCATCCCCTTTAAAATTGTACCATTCAGTTCATATTGCATCTCCTCATTCTTCCTACCAAAATTTGGCACACTTCCCTGTGTTAAATCTTATCTGCTTTTTGTCTGCCCATTTCACCAGTCTATGTCCTTCTGAACTCTGTTACTATCCTCCTCAGAGTTTTGTGTCATCTGCAAACTTTGAAATTGTGTCCTGTATACCCAAGTCCAGATTATTAATATATATCAAAAAGAGCAGAGGTCCTAATAGCGACCCCTGGGAAACACCACTGTATGACTTATTTAGACTGGACAGGGATGGATGGGTGGCGCAGACACGATGGGCCGAAGGGCCTCTTTCTGTGCTGTAAAACTCTATGACTTCCCTAAAGTCTGGAAAACAACTGTTTGCTACTCTCACTTAGCCAATTTTGTATCCATGCTGCCACTGTCCATTTACTCCCATGGGCTTTAATTTTGCTAACAAGTATATTGTGTTTTTTTTGTCAAACACCTTCTGAAAGTCCATATACACAACAACAACAACTTGTATTTATAATAGCGCCTTTAACTTAGTAAAACATCCCCAGACGCTTCGCAGGAGTATTATAAGACAAAAAAATTGACACCGAGCCATATAAGGAGAAATTAGGGCAGGTGACCAAAAGCTTGGTCAAAGAGGTAGGTTTTAAGGAGCACCTTAAAGAGGGAAAAGAGGTAGCGAGGCGAAAAGGTTTAGGCAGGGAATTCCAGAGCTTAGGGCCGAGGCAACAGAAGGCACGGCCACCAATGGTTGAGCAATTATAATCAGAGATGCTCAAGAGGTCTTAGTTATGTTGCAGATATGTGGTCGGGAGCTAATTTCAGGGTCAAATATGACACCAGGGTTGCAAAAGTGTGGTTCAGCCTCAGACAGATGTTAGGGAGAGGGATGGAGTCAATGGCTAGGGAACGGAGTTTGTGGCGGGGACTGAAAACAATGACTTTGGTCTTCTCAATATTTAATTGGAGAAAATTTCTGCTCATCCAGAACTGGATGTCAGACAAGCAGTCTGACAATTTGGAGACCGTGGAGGGGTTGAGAGAAGTGATAGTGAGGTAGAGCTGGGTATCTTCAGCGTACATGTGGAAACTGACGCTGTGTTTTCGGATGATGTTGCCAAGGGGCAACATGTAGATGAGAAATAGGAGGGGGCCAAGGATAGATCCTTGGGGGACCCCAGAGATAACCATGCAGGAGCGGGAAGAGAAGCCATTGTAGATGATTTTCTGGCTACGATTAAATAACTAAGAAGGGAACCAGGTGAGGGCAGTCCCAGCCAGCTGGACGACGGTGGAGAGGCGTTGGAGAAGGATGGAGTGGTCAACCGTGTCAAAGGCTGCGTACGAGTCAAGAAGGACGAGGAGGGATAGTTTACCTTTGTCACAGTCGCAAAGGCTGTCATTTGTGACTTTGATGAGAGCCATTTTGGTACTGTGGCAAGGGCGAAGAACTGATTGGAGGGATTCAAACATGGAGTTGCGGGAAAGTTGGGCACGGATTTGGGAGGCGACAACATATTTCAAGGACTTTGGAGAGGAAAGGGAGGTTGGAGATGGGGCAGTAGTTTGCAAGGACGGAGGGGGTCAAGGGTTGGTTTTTTGAGGAGAGGGGTGATGATGACAGATTTGATGGAGAGGGGGACAGTACCTGAGGAGAGAGAACCATTAACAATGTCAGCTAACATGGGAACCAGAAAAGGGACAGCATCAACCATACTATCCTCATCAACCCTCTCCGTTACTTCATCAAAGAACTCAATCAAGTTAGTCAAACTGATTTGCCTTCAACAAATTTGTGCTGACTTTCATTTATTAGCCCATACTTTCCGAAATGCCAATTAATTTTGTCCCGGATTATTGTCTCTAAAAGTTTCCCCATCACCGACATTACGCTGATTGGCCTGTACTTTATCCCTCTCCCCTTTTTTAAATGGGTGTAACAGTTACAATCCTCCAGCCCTCTGGCACCACCCCCATATCCAAGGAGGATTGGAAGATTTTGGACAGACCTCCACAATTTCCACCCTTATTTCCTTCAGTAACCTAGGATGCATCCCATTCAGACCAGGTGACTTATCTACTTTGAGGACTGTCAACATTTTAGGTACCTCTTTATCTTTCATTATCCTATCCAATATCGCTACAGCCTCCTCCTTCACTGCTACATTGGCAACATCCTCTTTTCTAACCAGCATCCTCTTTTCTAACCGGCATCCTCTTTTCTAACTGGCCCCACGCTTCCTTTGACTACCCTTTTACTATTTGTGTTTATAGAAGACTTTTGGGTTCCTTTTTATGTTAGCCACTAATCTATTCTCATAATCTCTCTTAGCTCCACTTATTCCCTCTTTTACATCTCCGTACTTTCTATATTCAGCTTGGTTCGCTACTGTATTATGAACCTTACATTTGTCATAAGCCTCCTTTTTCTGTCTCATTTTAATCTCTAATACCTTTAGTCATCCAGAGAACTCTAGCTGTGGGTGCCCTTCCTTTCCCCCTCATGGGAATGTGTCTTCTCTGCCCAGAACCATCTTCTCTTTGAAGGCCTCTTATTATTCAATGATTGTTTTGCCTAACAATTTTTGATTCCAATCCATCTGGGTCAGATCCTTTTTCAACTCACTGAAGTTAGCCCTCCTCCAGTTAAGTATTTTTAGGCTTGATTGTTCCTTGTCCTTTTCCATAACTATTCTAAACCTGCAGATATTATGATCACTGTTCCCCAAATGCCCTCCCACTGAAACATGCTCCACTTGCCTCACTTAATTTCCCAGAACTAGACCCAGCACTGCTTCCTTCCTCATTGGGCTGGAAACACACTGATCAAGAAAGTTCTCTTGTACAACAACAAGTCATTTGTAGAATTCCTCCCCCACTTTGCGCTTTACACTGTTACTATCCCAGTCTATATTAGGTTAAGTAAAGTCTCCCATTATCACTACTCTGTAGTTCTTGCATATTTCTGTAATTTGCCTGCGAATTTGCTCCTCTATCTCTTTCCCACTATTTGGTGGCCTATAATATACACCCAGTAGTGAAATAGCTCCTCTATTGTTCCTTAATGCTAACCAAATAGATTCTGTCTTTGACCCCTCAACTACATCATCCCTCTCCAATGCTATAATAGTTTCCTTGAGCAATATGCCCCCCCTTTTTTCCTTCACTATTGGTCCTGAATACCTTGTAGCTAGGAATATTAAGCTCCCAAACCTCCCCTTCTTTGAGCCAGGTCTTTGTTGTTGCCACAATTTCATAGTCCCATGTGGTGACTTGTACCTGCAGCACCCCAATCTTATTTACCACACTACGTGCATTAATGCACAGGCACTCCAAGCTCATCTTTGACTGCCTCACATTTTCCTCCTGTCTGATCCCTCCTATTTCTGAACTATTCTTTACTCTAGTGCTATGTGTCTCTATCAGTCCTCTGTGCACCTTGTTTCTCCTCTCTAATGTTTCATCCTGGTGCCTGTTCTTTATTCGTTTTTACTCCATGACCTATGGTTAAGTCACCTCTGTAAGTTGAGGTGGGGGCAGAACAGCTGGCTCTGTAAGAGATGATTTGAGGCAGTACCAAGTGATATCTCCGGCACTGTGAAAGGCAGCACCTTCAGGGGAGCTCAGCCTCAGTTTTCTTTCTCCTACTGTCACTGTGAGTCACGTTGTGTCTGATCCACTATTATAGAATTACACTTGGCTCTGCTCCATTTGTCATTTTCCTCAATGGCCTGAAGGATGTATCAAAAGTGATGTTCTCTTTGCTGATGATACTGCCCTTTAGAGTGACTCACTGAAAGTTGAGTAGCAACTGAATCACTGCAGAAGGCAGCTAAAAGACAGGATTGAAACATCTGGTGAACAAATGGTGAAATATCTTCAACACTGAAAAGGCCAAGTCATTACCTGACAAGCTTGATATGACACACCAATCTCTATAAGGATATCGTTCTGTCTTCAGTTGCAAGCACCTTGGCTTGTTAATTACATGAAAGCTACATTGGGACAACCACAGTAAATGTGTCTGGATCAGTCATACAGCTATACTTCTCCCAAGGAAACCCTGGCACTAATTGTGACTGGCCACAATCTTACCACTCAACGCCTGTATCTGGCCAATGGCGTAATAGTCCTGTTTGGCAAGCTATAGGTAAACCAGACCTCTTGCTTCTGTGTTTAGTACTGTCCAAAGCCTTACAGACTGTACGAGGATAGGCTGCTGCCTCCCAGAATCTCCTTCGAACATTGGAGCCGAGCTTTCATCCAAAAGTTAGAATGCCGGTATCTATCATTTCCCTGGGTTGTTGGGGCGTCTATTAAGTTACGGGAAATTTGTGTCTTGCCCATTGTTGCCAAGTTTGTTTTTGCTTCCAGGAAGCAGCACAAATGTGTAAGCCTTCAGCTTCACCTTATTGTGCCACCTAATGCACTAAAAAAAAGGAAAAACAAGCTCTCAGCTCAACGTTTTTCAATTTCAATTTTAACGGTGGTTTCTCTACAATATAAAGTTCCCTGTTGATGGTAAGAATGGCCCAGTCAATCTGTTCAAAGTTCCAAAAAAGTATTTGAAAAACACGTCGATGGTTGATTCTTTTTCATTGTAGTGAAGAGCAAAAAGTTAATAAATCACCAGGAACCTGAAGAGCTGTTTGAGGGCCCGACCTTCACCGACACTCAAACCATCCATCAGGGAAACCAGGCCACTGCAGTGCTTCGGAGAATTCCTTCTCAGACCCAACTGTAATGATCAGTAACATGTCATTCTAGAATGGTACACTAGGTGGAGCTGTATATTTAGTAAGGGGCTACCCACAAGGCAGTAGTCAAGATGGATGCCTGTACACTAGTCCACATGGCTGAATAAATGACTAGCTCAAGCTAGCTGTTCATAATGAAAACGTCTATTTATTTATGAACATAACATGGTACCAGGATTGGTAATATCTGCTGAATATTGTGAAACGCGACATGGAGAATTTGAAGCCACCGGAGGGTTTGAAACTCACGGGGAATGTCGACTGCAATTGGCAGACTTTCAAACAACAATTCGAACTCTACATTGCTGCCATCGGGTTCAGTACAAAGCCAGACACAAGGAAAATAGCGTTACTGCTCACGGTTGCAGGCCCGCAGACGATAGAGGTATTTAATACGTTTGTATTTGATCAAGAGGAGGACAGAGAAAAAATGGATGATGTGCTAAAGAAGTTTGATACACATTGTTCTCCCAAAAAGAATGAGACCTATGAGAAGTACATGTTCCGTTCACAGACTGCAGCAAAATGAGACTTTTGATAGCTTTGTGACCGATCTGAAACTGAAAGCACAGACATGTAATTTCTCTGAACTGAAATCATCCATGATTCGTGACCAGATTGTGTTTGGTATTCATGATAAAAAGGTCAGGGAACGTTTGTTGAGAGAAACCGAACTAACATTGGAGGATGCTGTGAAAATATGCCATGCCAGTGAGCTAGCTCAACAGCACGCAAAGACTTTCAGTGAAATTAATAATAATGCGACTGTAATGAGTGACTGTGCTGCTGTCGGTGCTGTGTCCTACAAGGGGAAGAAACAGGGGCAGAACAGAAATGCAAAGCAATCGGAGGATGGAATTTTTAATTGTAAACGCTGTGGTTACCAGCACCAGCCAAGACAATGCCCAGCGTTTGGAAAAATGTGCACAAAATGTAATGGAAAGAATCACTTTGCCAAACAATGCTTTTCAAAAGTAAAAACAAAGAAAGGGCAACAAGTCAATGTGATTGAGGACACTGATTTAAGTGAGACATTTTTTGTAGGAATGGTGTCATGTGACAATATAGAAAAGGATACAGAAAATGTGCAGCCCTCAGGAATGGACAATGCTGAACATAAAGTTAATGCAGTAAAAGAGGACAAATGGATGATGCCACTGCAGGTAAATGGAGCATTAGTTACATTGAAACTAGACACTGGGACAAAAACAAAATTAATCAGTATGAGTGACATTAAAAATATGAAAGAAAAGCCCAAAATACAGAAAAAGTCAGTACTACTGAAGAACTATAATGGACAGAAAATAGATAGCTTAGGTGTATGCAGACTTAAAGTGACAGTCAAAGACAAAGTGCATCATCTCATGTTTTCTGTTGTGGCTGAAGGACTTGATTCACTACTAGGTGACAAAGCTTGTGAGGACTTAGATCTGGTCAAGAGAGTCTACCGTATAAACTGTGCCATAAGCAGACCAGATGACTCAGTGGATTCTGTAGTGAGTAATTTCCAGGATGTGTTCAAAGGATTTGGAGTTCTACCATTCACTTACAAGATCCAGCTAAAGGAGGATGCTCAGCTAGTGGTACATGCTCCACGGCGAGTTCCAGCACCCCTGTGTGACCGGCTCAAGAAAGAACTGGACAGAATGACCACACTAGGAGTCATCAGGAAAGTCGAAGAGCCAACAGACTGGGTTAACTCCATGGTATGTGTAAAGAAAAAGAACAATGATCTAAGAGTATGCATGGATCCAAAGGACTTAAATGCAAACATAAAACGTGAACACTACCAGATTCCCAAGCGAGAAGAAATCACCAGTGAAATGTCAGGTGCCAGATACTTCACAAAGCTCGATGCCTCCTAAGGATTTTGGCAACTAAAACTGGATGAAGAGAGCACCAAATACTATACCTTCAACACACCATTTGGCAGGTATTGTTTTCTCAGAATGCCTTTCGGGATAATATCGGCATCTGAAATCTTTCATAGAGCGATGGAACACATAATTGAAGGTCTGGAAGGAGTTCGGGTCTATGTTGATGACATCATCATCTGGGGCTCCACACTGAAAGAACACAATGAGAGACTGACTAAAGTACTACAGGGCATACACCGGAATAGACTGAAGCTCAACAAAGCCAAGTGTCAGTTTGGCATCCAGGAAGTCACTTTCCTAGGAGATAATCTATCTGGTAAAGGAATAGAGCCAGATATGGAAAAAGTAAACACCATACTCAACATGCCCCGACCCACTGACAAAAAAGGAGTGCTACGCATCATGGGGATGATAAACTTCATTGGAAAGTTCATTCCTAACTTGTCAGCCAAGACAGCCTGTCTGCGAGACCTGCTACATAAAACAAATGAGTTTGCATGGACAGAAAGACATGAACAAGAGTGGATAAACCTCAAAACAGTGCTGACAACCACACCTGTACTCACCTTCTTTGACCCAACAAAGAGAATCAAAGTGTCAATGGATGCATCAAAGGATGGCCTAGGCGCGGTCTTGCTACAAGCAGAGGGTGAAGATTGGAAACCTGTTGCCTATGCCTCCAGGTCTATGACTGATACTGAGTGTCGATACGCCCAGTTTGAAAAGGAATGTCTAGGCTTGGTAGTTGGACAAGAAAAGTTCCATGGCTACATATATGGACTTCCCACCTTCACAGTTGAGACAGACCACTGCCCACTGGTTGCCATCATAAAAAAAAATCTGAATGAGATGTCTCCAAGGATTCAATGTCTCATGATGAAGCTGCAAAGATATGACTTTGAACTGGTCTACACACCAGGCAAACACATAGTGTTAGCAGATGCACTATCCTGAGCACCCACAATGAGTCATGTGAGCTCTACTGAGGAGGACGTGGATGCTCATGTGAGTATGGTCACTGCTGCGCTGCCTGTGTCAGACACAAAATCAAAGCAAATAGAAGAAGAAACAGTAAAAGATACAGTGTTACAAACAGTAATAGAGAACATTCATCATGGTTGGCCAAAAGGTTCCTGTCCAAAGCACTATCACATAAGGTCAGAGTTGAGTGTCGCAAGTGGACTATTACTAAAACAGAACAGAATAGTCATTCCACAGGCTCTACGTCGAGATATGCTCAAAAGGATTCATGAGGGACACCTCGGAATTGAAAAATGCAAAAGGAGAGCAAGAGACACTGTTTATTGGCCTGGCATAAATAAGGACATTGAGAACATAATAGGCGAATGTGAGACATGTCAGAAACACCAAAACAAACAAGCAAAGGAACCAATGATAGTAGCTGACTTACCAACAGCACCATGGCAAAAGGTTGGTGTGGACCTTTTTCATTTGAATGGTAAAGACTATCTAATAGTGATTGACTACCATTCTAACTATCCTGAGATGGCATTGCTCTCAAGCACATCAGCAAGCAGTGTCATAATGCATGTTAAATCCATCTTCACCAGACATGGAATTCCCAGGATTGCCGTTAGCGACAATGGTCCGTGCTTCAACTGTAAGGAGTGGCAACAGTTTGCAGCACATTATGACTTTCAGCACATCACATCCAGTCCTCTGTATGCTCAGTCAAATGGTAAGGCAGAGAAAGGTGTTCAAGTTCTCAAACGGCTACTGAAGAAAGCAACAGAAAGCAAGTCTGATCCTTATCTCGCCCTGCTGAGCTACCGAGTCTCCCCTTTAGACTGTGGTTCTTCACCTGCTGAACTCCTAATGGGTCGCAAGTTGTGCACCACGCTACCCTGCTGTGCAAAAGAAAAGCAGAGTAAGGAACTGAGACAGAGACTTCAACTGTTAAAGCTGAAACAGAAATCACACTATGACAAGTCATCCAAAACTCTGAAACCATTGACAAGGGATGATGTTGTCAGGATTGAGGATCCAGATGCATGGAACAGGAAAGCTACAGTTCTTGAGGAAGTAGGACCAAGGTCATAGGACTGAGGAAGGACAGATTCTCAGGAGGAACCGCCGTTCCCTCCTCAAAACACAAGAAACTATCCAAGAGCAAATCGATGACAATGCCGCAATTGAATCTTGTCACTCACCACCAGAACAATCTAACACAAACACACATACAGGCTCTCATGAAAACACATCAGACTTACCTGTGCTGAGAAGATCCACACGTGAAGTAAAAAAGCCTGATAGACTTAATCTTTGAGTACAAAGAAAACTATAATAAAAGAATGAAAAGCTTAGAGTTCATAAAGTAAAGCTTTGAAAATGTGTTGACTGTTGTGAAGATGTTTATGTCGTCATGATTGATTGATATTGATTTTGTTTAACCTCTAAGGAAGGGGGATGTAATGATCAGCAACATGTCATTCTAGAATGGTACACTAGGTGGAGCTGTATGTTTAGTAAGGGGCTACCCACAATGCAGCAGTCAAGATGGATGCCTGTACACTAGTCCACATGGCTGAATAAATGACTAGCTCAAGCTAGCTGTTCATAAGGAAAACGTCTATTTATTTATGAACATAACACCAACAACTCCCTTAACGTCGAACAATGTCCGAAGGAGTTTTCACTAAAATCTTACTACCCATATTAATCAGCAAGAACTATCAATTCAAATAAAAGCATCTATCACTCATGGTTGTCCTCTTGTCAGTATTTTGACTGCTGCGCTAATATTTCAAATATGATTGAGGATTTCAGTCTTCCTACGTAGTATCTAATGATGAATGGTTTAATGGTTCCTGGAAAATACTTTATTCATTTAACTTCCTGTAGAGAAGAGTTGAGATTTGTATTTTCCACATGACTTCTTAAGGGTGTTTTTTTAATCAATTGTTTTCCTTAATTTGCTGCTATCGATGTTTCGATTTTCCTATTTTAATGAATTAAGATTTTAGCAGCTTCTATTCTTTATGCCTGTTTAATTCTGAGAAGGGAAAACTAACTTTCCCCTCCCAATATTGAATTTAGCTTCATTTTGGTTCTCACTAAATCCATTTAAATCTTGCATTAAAACAGAAAATGCTGGGAATACTCAACAGGTCAGGCAGTGTCTGTGGAGAGAGAAACAGAGTTAAAGTTTCATGTCGATGACCTTTCATCAGAACTGGAAAAAGTTAGAGATGTAACAGGTTTTAAGCAAGTACAGGGGCAGGGAAAGAGGGGAGGGGAGGAAAGAACAAAAGGGAAGGTCAGTGATAGGATGGAAAGCAGGAGAGATTAAATGACAAAAGGGATGATGGTGCAAGGCAAAATGAGATGGTAATGGGACAAGTAAAGAAACAAAAGATGGGTCTAGAGGAGGTGTAAATGGGAATAGCAGAATCATTACCAACAGCCACTGTCTGAAAAAATGGTGGTTATGATTTGAAATTGTTGAATTCAATGTTGAGTCCGGAAGGCTGTAAAGTGCCTGCTCGAAAGATGAGGTGTTGATCCTTGAGCTTCCATTGAGCTTCATTAGAACAATGTAGGAGGCTGAGGACAGAGGTCAGAGTGGGAATGGGGCAGAGAATTAAAATGACAAGTGACCGGAAGCTCAGGGTCACGCTTGTGGACTGAACGGACTGCACCTTGAGTACTGTGTGCAGTTTTGGTCGCCTTACCTGAGGAAGGACGTTCTTGCCATGGAAGGAGTGCCATGGAAGGAGTGCAGCGAAGATTCACCAGGCTGATACCTGGGATGGCAGGAATGACGTATGAGGAGAGATTGTGTCGATTGGGCTTATACTCACTGGAGTTTAGAAGATTGAGAGGGGATCTCATCGAAACTTATAAAATTCTGTCAGGCCTGGACAGACTAGATGCAGGAAGGATGTTTATGATGGCCAGGGAGTCCAGAACCAGGGGTCATAGTCGAAGGATAAGGGGTAAGCCATTTAGGACTGAAATGAGGAGGAATTTCTTCACCCAGAGAGTGGTGAACCTGTGGAATTCTCTACCACAGAGGGCGGTGGAGGCCAGTTCATTAAATATATTCAAAAAAGAGTTGGATATATTTCTTAAGGCTAAAGGGATCAAGGGATATGGGGAGAAGGCAGGGACAGGGTACTGAATTTGGATGATTAGCCATGATCTCATTGAATGGCGGAGCAGGCTCGAAGGGCCGAATGGCCTACTCCTGCTCCTATCTTCTATGTTTCTATGTTCCACAAAGCAATCACCCAATCTGCATTTGGTCTCCCCAATGTAGAGGAGATCGCATCATGAGCAGCGAATACAGTATATTAAACTGAAAGAAGTACAAGTAAATCGCTATTTCACCTGGAAGGAGTGTTTGGGGCCCTGGACGGTAGGAAGGGAGGAGATAAAGCCACAGGTGTTACATCTCCTGCACTTGTATGGGAAGGTACCGCGGGATGGTGAAGGGCTTTTGGGGGTGATTGAAGAGTGGACCAGGGTTCCTTTGGAATGCTGAAAAGGAAAGGGGAGGGAAGATGTTGCATCACGCTGGAGGTGGCAGAAATGGCGAAGGATGATCCGTTGAATGTGAAGGCTGGTGGGGTAGAAGGTGAGGACAAGGGGAACCCTATCATGGTTCTGCGAAGGAGGGGAAGGGGTGAGAGTGGAAGTGGGGGAAATGAGACCGACATGGTCGAGGATATACTTGAACAAATTAGCATTGAGAGGGAGGAGGTGCTAGCGGTTTTATTGGGCTTAAAAGTGGATAAATCCCCAGGCCCAGACGAGATGTAAACCAGGCTGCTGTGTGAGGCAAGGGAGGAGATTGCAGGGGCTCTGACATAAATTTTCAGAACCTCTCTCGCCACAGGGGAGGTGCCAGAGGACTGGAGGACAGCTAATGTAGTACCATTATTCAAGAAGGGTAGTAAGGATAAACCCGGGAATTACAGGCCAGTGAGCCTAACATCAGTGGTAGGGAAATTATTGGAAAAAATTCTGAGGGACAGAATTAGTCTCCACTTGGAGAGGCAAGGATTAATCAAGGATAGTCAGCATGGCTTTGTCAGGGGGAGATCATATCTAACCAATTTGATTGAATTTTTTGAGGGGGTGACTAGATGTGTGGATGAGGGTAGTGCAGTTGATGTAGTCTACATGGACTTCAGTAAGGCTTTTGACAAAGTCTCACATGGGAGACTGGTCAAGAAGGTAAGAGCCCATGGGATCCAGGGCAATTTGGCACATTGGATCCAAAATTGGCTTAGTGGCAGGAGGCAGAGGGTGATGGTCGAAGGTTGTTTTTGTGACTGGAAGCCTGTGTCCAGTGGTGTACCACAGGGATTGGTGCTGGGTCCTTTGCTGTTTGTAGTGTACATTAATGATTTAGATATGAATGTAGGAGGTATGATCAGTAAGTTCGCAGATGACATGAAAATTGGTGGAGTGGTAAATAGTGAGGAGGGAAGCCTCAGGCTACAAGACGATATAGACGGGTTGGTCAGATGGGCAGAACAGTGGCAAATGGAATTTAACACTGAAACATGTGAGGTGATGCATTTTGGGAGGACTAACAAGGCAAGGGAATACACAGTGAATGGTAGGACCCTAGGAAGGACAGAGGATCAGAGGGACCTTGGTGTGCATGTACTTAGATCCCTGAAGGCAGCAGGACAGGTAGATAAGGTGGTTAAAAAGGCATATGGGATACTTGTCTTCATTAACCGAGGCATAGAACATAAGAGCAGGGAGGTTATGATGGAGCTGTACAAAATGCTAGTTAGGCCACAGCTGGAATACTGTGTGCAGTTCTGGTCACCACACTATAGGAAGGATGTGATTGCATTGGAGAGGGTGCAGAGGAGATTCACCAGGATGTTACCTGGGCTGGAGCGTTTCAGCTATGAAGAGAGATTGGACAGGCTGGGGTTGTTTTCCTTAGAGCAGAGAACGCTGAGGGGGGACCTGATTGAGGTGTACAAAATTATGAGGGGCATAGATAGGGTATATAGAAAGGAACTTTCCCCCTTAGTAGAGGGGTCAATAACCAGGGGGCATAGTTTCAAGGAAAGGGGCAGGAGGTTTAGAGGGGATTTGAGGAAAAACTTTTTCACCCAGGGGGTGGTTGGAATCTGGAACTCACTGCCTGAAAGGGTGGTAGAGGCAGGAACCCTCACAACATTCAAGAAGCATTTAGATGAGCATTTGAAACACCATAGCATACAAGGCTACGGACCAAGTGCTGGAAAATGGGATTAGAATAGATAGGGCTTGATGGCCAGCGCAGACATGATGGGCCGAAGGGCCTCTTTCTGTGCTGTATAACTCTATGACTCTATGATCCGGTCAACTACGGTGGAGGGAAATCCTCAGTTGAGGAAAAAGGAAGCACGAGTATGGAAGGTGGCATCATCAGAACAGATGCGATGGAGATGGAGAAGCTGGGAAAATGGAATAGATTCCTTACAGGAAGCGGGGTGGAATAAATGTAATCGAGGTAGCTGTGAGAATCAGTGGGCTTATAATGGATGTTTGTCAATAGCCTATCCCCAGAGATGGAGACAGAGAAGTCGAGGAAGGGAAGGGAAGAGTTAGAGATGGACCATGTGAAGGCGAGGGTGGAATGGAATTTGGAATCAAATTTGATGACATTTTCTAGTTCAGGGCGAGAGCAGGAAACAGCACCAATACAGTCATCAATGTACTGGAGAAAGAGATGTTGGCGGGAACCTGAGTAGAACTGGAACAAAGAATGTTCCACATATCCCATGAAAAGGCAAGCATAGCTAGGATCCATACAGGTTCCCATAGCAACACCTTTTATTTGGAGGAAGTGAGCAGCGTCAAAGGAGAAGCTGTTCAATGTGAGAACAAATTCAGCCAGGCAGAGGAGGGTGGTGGTGGATGGGAACTGGTTGGGTCTCCGTTCAAGAAATAAGCGGAGGGTCCTCAGGCAGTCCTGGTGGGGGATGGAGGTGTAGAGGATTGCACGTCCATGGTGAAAGGGAAACAGTTAGGGCCAGGAAACTGGAAACTGTTAAAGTGGCGGGGGACGTTGGAAGAGTTGCGAATGTAGGTGGGAAGGGACTGGACAAGGGGCGAAAAAATAGAGTTGAGATAGGAAGAAATAAGTTCCATGGGACAAGAACAGGCTGAAAGGATGGGTTCACTAGAGCAGTCTTGTTTGTGGATCTTGGGAAGGAGGTAGAAGTGGGCTGTGTGGGCTTACTTTATTTCAGCTGTCTCAAATTACCTTAATTTGGTTTCTAAATCATTTCTTCGGGTTATTTTTCACTATTAATTAGATTGCATGTCATTTTGGCAGACATCCCCCACAATAAAAATAATCTTTCCCATTCTGATGGCTCGGTAGATAAGTGGTCTGATTCTGAGTTACACAAAGCAGGAAGGTCCTAGGTTCCATATCCAGTCTGTACTGAGATAGCTGATCTCAGCTGGGGCAATAATGGAGGTGCTACAATTGGCCTCAGTACCTATGGACATGGATGGGGTGGAGGGGGGCATCAGAAAGGGTTCCTGCTCCATGTATAAAGTGCACACACATGAGTCTTGGAGCACCTACAAGATTTGGTTCGACTGTGGAAAAAATGTTCTTTCCATCTCTGTAAATGCAGGTTCTTCGCCTTCATTATCATAGTGTTTATCTAAGTTACTGTGCTGGAGGTTGCAATAAATTGAAATTAGACATTGAAACATAATATTACCAAGTTTTGCAACTGCTGTGGTCTGCATGAACCATTATTCAACCAGTCAGGGGGCATACAACCTAGGAAGAGCTGGTAAAGTATAGTCTCCTTATGTGGATGAGACAAGAGGGAGGTGATGCCCAGAGAAGGAGATGCTGCCCAGAGAGGAATGCTGCCCAGAGAACCCAACTAGGCATCTGCCCAGAACCCTTAGCCAGCTGTCCTGCCCACATCCTAGTCTACTGACTGAAGCGAGGAGTACTGCCGACAAACCCCAGACAGGAATGCTGCCCACAGCCTGGATTGTTGTCCACAATTGGCACTGCTGCCTACAGTTGGGAATGTTATCTACAGCTGACTGTTCCTGCTGTGAGTGTTGTACAGAAAGTCTCTGTGCACAGTGGGTTTGAATTGGGGTATGGTAGCATAGTGGTTATGTTACTGGTCTAGTAAAGCCAGGACTAATAACCCAGAGATATGAGTTAAAAGCCCACGCACAGCACCTGGGTAATTTAAATTCAGTTAATTAAATAAATCTGGAATAAAAAGCTAGTATCAGTAATGGTGACCATGAAACTACCAGATTGTCATAAAAAAACAATTTTGTTCATAGTGTCCTTTAGGGAAGGAAACCTGCTGTCCTTACCCGTCCTGGCCTATATGTGACTCCAGACCCACAGCAATGTGGCTGACTCTTAACCCTCTGAAATGGCCTAGCAAGCCACTTAGAAGTACATCACCGATCCTTCATTGTTGCTAGGTCAAAATCCTGGAACTCCCTACCTAACAGCACTGTGGGTGTACCTTCACCACATGGACTGCAGCGGTTCAAGAAGGTGGCTCACCACCACCTTTTCAAGGGCAATTAGGGATGGGCAATAAATGCTGGCCTTGTCAGCGATGCCCACATTTGGTGAATGAGTAAAAAAAAAGGTTGCCTGTAACCAGCAGGTTTGGAGTATAAAACACTGCAATAAATGGTGAGTGAGGGACAGTAATGAATGCATCAATATCTCCTGTTAGAGTGATGGTGCTTAGCGGGGTCGGGAGTGACAGTGATTGGGCGAGGCAGGGGAGAGGGTGGGTGGTCGGGAGCGATGGTGAGCTTTCTTTAAATATGGGGTCAGGAGGAGCACTCCTGCTCTTCAGGCTCTACATTCAGGTAAGTAAATTTTAAATTACCTTGTAGGTAGGCGGTGATCCCTAGGTCTGGTTTTACTGAGTCCCGGCTGCCACAGGTCAAACCAATCTTGAAGTGGGGTCCTCAAGCAGGCGTTAAGCCCCTTATTTGCTTATGGAAAGAGCCTAACGTCTGTTTCAGGCGTGAGCCCTGGACATCTATTTTTCCTTCCTTCACCAATATGGACGGAAATGCGCGTGCGCTTCCTGCCCGCCATATTAGGGGCTTAGTAGGCCAGTTAGCGCCCAAAAAACAGATGCTGTGCGGCCGAATTTATAGGCCATAATTTTATCTACTGGGACGATACTGAACACCAGATAAAATTTTGTTTCTACAGAATTTTAGTGTTAGAATTCTGAACCCTCAGAGTCAGAGCTGAGCATTTTGTTCTCAAAGTGTCGACTTGTGTAATTGAGAAGCTGTGCTGACGCTTACAGTTTCCCTATTAAAGTTTAATTTTATGAGATTTTTTTGCTAAATTAAATATTGAATATTGTATGCAGCTGGAGTAACTTAAAGGTTTGCTTTATATAATAGATAATGTTAAAACTTTAAACTTCCCATTTTGCTCCAGCTTCAATTTCAACAAAATATAACTTGCAAAATTATTCATACTGCATTTATTTAAAAAAAATATCATTTATAGGTTGACATGAAAACACTGAGAAGCTGTGCATCTTATCTGGGCAGGCAATCTGTTCATTTTGTGCAGTTGGGGCCAGACAGCAAAAGACTTTCAGTGATTTCAATCTCAATGAGATTGCCGAGATTTCCCATCCTCCCTCTGCCAACTTTCATAGAATTACACAGAATGTACAGCACAGAAACAGGTCATTCGGCCCAACTGGTGTATGCCGGTCCCACCCCTCTTCATCTAACCCTATTAGCATAACCTTCTATTCCTTTCTCCCTCATGTGCTTATCTTGCTTCCCCTTAAATGTATCTATGCTATTTGCCTCAACTACTCCTTGTGGTAGCAAGCTCCACAGTTTAACCATTCTGTGGGTAAAGCGGTTTCTCCTGAATTCCCTTTTGGATTTATCAGTGACTATCTTATATTTATGGCCCCTAGTAGTCCAGTCAACTGAGAGTGGGGGCGGGGGGAGGGGCTATCCTCCTGGAAGTGACAGGTGACATTCAGTACATCATCTGTATATGGGTGAGCATATTGAAATGATATTTGGGAATAAAGGAATATGGGGATAGTGCGGGAAAGTGGAGTTGAGATAGAAGATCAGCCATGATCTTATTGAATGGCGGAGCAGGCTTGAGGAGCCATATGGCCTACTCCTGCTCCTATTTCTTATGTTCTTATGTTCTTATGCCAGATCTGTATCATGAGATGCTTCTGCTGTCATTGCTCCAAGGACGCCTGATGCTTAATGTTGCTATGGGCAGCGATTTAAAAAATTTAAATGGTCCAAAACCATAGGCTTAGGCACTTTTCACACTCCTCATCACCACAGTGACCACTGGCAATTCAATGCTGTCCGTGGCCTCCAAGCCCTGCCATAGAAATCCACTGTGCTCTTCCAGGTGGAGTCTCTGGCAGAAGATGGGGAGCCTGCCATAATTATGCTCAATGGGCCTGAGGCCAAACATTGCCAGGGTCAGCGGTGTATCTTTGTGGCCAACGGAAATCCCGCCATTCCAAAGATGCATCCCAACTCTGTAAAAGTGGAATGTCTGGGTGGCTGTTGCTGCAATTGACACTAAATTAATGGTCTTACTCTGCAAATGGGAAAATTCACACTGGTGCAAAAAGAACTTATTCGAAACTATTTTGAAAATAATTTCTTTTGAGACTGACTAACTGAAGGTGTGAAGAAAGTTGCCTGTTCAATCTGTACCTTTGACTGTCAAAAGACATTTGACAAGACCCCCCAGTGCAATTTATTATATAGTAAAAGGCAGAGATGCGTAGAATTGGAAGGTGAACCCGAAAATGAGGCGGAAAACCGGCTTGGCTACCGGAGAACATGAAACGGACAGAAAATACCAGAAAGAGAAAGGAGGGGTTAATGTTTCAGGTGGGAACTTTTCATTAGAATTGTTTTTCTTACCTGCTGTTTCAGGCGCTGACAGACCTGCTGTGTATTTCCAACATTTCAGGTGTCCTGAATTCCCAGTTACTTTTTTTGTCTATAAATAGGATTATTTTGAGCTGGGCACTGGTGACTTGCTAACGTCCCACTGGGAACAGTACTGATTTTCCACTTTTCACTGTCTATAGACAGCACTGACAAGGAAATTGTGAACAATTGGTCACTCGTGAAGAGGAGCATGTGTTGAGGTGAGGGAGAGAATTCAAAGGGTTTGGTGGAGGCAGCACGATGCTCAGTATCGATAAATGTAAAGAAGCTGCCAGCATGCAAAGAGGACTTTGGTGTGGTCATTTACCAAACATGGGAAACATCTCCACAATGTGAGTGCACGATTACTGAGGAAATGAGAGTGTTGGACCAACATATAAACATATCGTGAGGAGCCGCGCTTGAAGTGCAGATCAGAGAATTGAGGCGACAGTTTTGTAGCAGCTCTCTGTCAGCTGAGTGTCAGCTTGGCTCAGTTAGCCGCACTGTTGGCTGTGGTTTCATAACACCCTATGGCCTAGAAATTCAGTATCGCCATGTTTGGGGCGCTACAGTCGAGCGTGCGCTAAATTTAGCGCCCGGCGCAACTTAGCGCCACCTTCACCGAAATTGAGTTGCATCGCCCCAAGAGGTTGTTGCTGCGCTAAAGCAGGCGGTGCACGACTATCCTAAGGTGCTAAGCCGGCGAGCTGAGGCGCTACCACTGAGGGCGGGCGCAGCGCAGGTGCGGCCAGTTAGCGATTGCAGGCAGACACGCTGGCGCCGGTCACCTCTTAAAGGGGGAGGGTCGATTTGGCTTGCAGCCACGCCCTGCACATTGGAGCCCTGATTTTAGGCCTGGACAGACCTGCTGCGACATCATTACGCCTACGACCATGGAGAAGGCCAGGGAGCGAGCGCAGCGCTTCAGTGAGGGGGCCCTGAAGGTTCTGGTTGGCGCAGTGGAGCGCAGGTGACCTATCCTCTTTCCTGACAGTGGCAGGAGGCCGCTGGCCAGCGAATATAGAAAAGCTTGGAGGGAGGTGGCACACAGAGTGACCTCCAGCAGCATGGTCCCTAGGACCCCAACGCAATGCAGGAAGAAGTTCAACGACCTCACTCGGGTTGTCAGGGTGAGTACCCTTTCCAGTATCCTCTTCATCCCTGCATGTGCACCTCACTTTATGGCCAAAGGGTCCTGAAAGCCCCAATGCTCAGCCCTCATCCAACACCTATGGGACTCTCATGAAAATCACATACACATTCACCACTTTACACACTGTCAGGGCTATTCGACCATGGGAGGCAGTGCAGCCAAGATCAGGGCTTGACACTGTCAGGGCTATTCGACCATGGGAGGCAGTGCAGCCAAGATCAGGGTTTGAGACTGTCAGGGCTATTCCACCATGGGAGGCAGTGCAGCCAAGATCAGGGCTTGACACTGTCAGGGATTTTCGACCATGGGAGGCAGTGCAGCCAAGATCAGGGCTTGACACTGTCAGGGCTATTCCACCATGGGAGGCAGTGCAACCAAGATCAGGGCTTGACACTGTCAGGGCTATTCCACCATGGGAGGCAGCACAGCCAAGATCAGGGCTTGACACTGCCAGGGCTATTCGAGCATGGGAGGCAGTGCAGCCAAGATCAGGGCTTGACACTGTCAGGGCTATTCCACCATGGGAGGCAGTACAGCCAAGATCAGGGCTTGGCACTGTACTCAGAGCCCGTCCTTTGTCTTGCAGGGCAAGCTGGCCCACAATAGGAGGCAGCAGCAACGGACCGGGGGAGGCCGTCCTGAACTTAAAGACCTCAGCGATCTGGAGCAGCGAGTGGAACGGATTATGGCATGCTGGCTGATTGGCCCCGTCGCCACTGGAGATGCCGACCCCGTTCTGGACAGCAATGGTAAGGTCATCACCTTTTTGACCTCTCTCTTTCCACTTGTGCCTCACACCAGCATCCTTTGCCACTATTGAACTGTCTTGTTTTGCACACTTTGTACAAAAATATTACATTGCAGGACAACAGAGTATTACAGTTTAAACTCTTTTAATGAAGCATCAGGTCTGTGCTTACTCATATCAGTACAGCACCGTGTGGACAAAATGAAGTCAGGACCCCCTGGGTCTTCTAAACAACAGCAGTCCTTACAGATGCCTGCAGGCCAATGACAACTCAGCATGTGATCACATGTGAATATAATAGGTATTCCTTACAGATGCCTGCGGGCCAATGATAAATCAATATGCAAATGTTACATCCCCTTTCTTTTAAAAGAAAAATGTTATGCATTACTTTTGAACGTTTCTTCTACATAATGTTCTCAGTAGCATCAACATATAAGTAAACTCAACATTTAACTAGCACTGAAAACATCTCAATGTTTCAATAACGATGTACAGTTATTTTTAGGGCAGCGATCCACCTACACCCTTTGACAGTTCACAAATCAAGGATAACTCTAGGCTTGACCTCTCGTCCCAACCTTGTGTGGTATGGAACTGAGCATGCTTCTGAATTGGTCAACAAATCAGGTTCAGGTTTAGGTTCAGGTAAGTATGATGTGTTTTGTGTATTGCTCTGTTCATCACACTCTGTTGCACTGATCCTCTCGTCAGAATGATGGTGTTGTTCCTTGGTGTTCAGGAGGTGCCTGCGATTGCGGCGGTACACCTGTCCTTCTGGGGTGCGGACGTGATATGATCGCTCAGTGTCAGCTGGTTGGATGACAACTGCTGGCTTCCAGTAGTCATGCTCCTGGATTCTGACGGATTCTCCATTGTGCAGCGGCGGCAGTAGTCTAGCTGACCTGTCATAGTATCTCTTTTGGTGTTGCTGTCTCTGTACACATTTTGCATGCACTTGCTTGCAGCTGACGACCTCTGGCTGCAGCTGCTGGTTGGTGCTTGGAAGGATTGAGCGAAGTCTGCGGCTCATCAACAGCTGTGCTGGTGACTTGAAGTTGTCAACCGGAGTGTTGCGGTACTCAAGGAGACTGATGTAGGGGTCTCTTTTGTCCGCTTTGGCTTTGTCCATGAGTGCCTTTGCAATCTGGACAGTTTTTTCAGCACGGCCATTACTTTGAGGGTAATGTGGGCTTGATGTGACATGTGTGAAATCCCATGCCTTGGCAAATGACTCAAACTCTTTCGATTTGTATTGTGGGCCATTGTCTGAGACTAAAGTCTCTACAATGCCATGCCTGGCAAAGGCTGCCTTTAGCTTATGGATCACAGCTGCAGATGTGGTGCTGTGAAGCTTGTCCAATTCAAAAAATCTGCTGTAGTAATCAACAGTCACTATGTAGTCCTCGTTGTTCCATGTGAACAGATCCATTGCCGCGACCTGCCAGGGCCTGTCTGGCATACGGTGAGGTATCATGGGCTCTTTGACATTTGATGGGCGGCGTTCTAGACAAATGGAACATTTTCCGACAATGTCCTCAATGTGTTTGCACATTCCGGGCCAAAACATAATGTCACATGCTCTTTGTTTGCATTTTTCCATGCCCATATGTCCAGCATGAATTTTTGTCAACATCTCTTCTCTGAGACTGGTAGGAATGATGATTTTCGCCCCTTTGAAGATGATTCCGTTGATTTGTGACAGTTCGTCTCTGTGATTCCAGAATTCCGATATGCTCTGAGGGCATTTCCTCCTTTCCTCAGGCCATCCTTCATGTATGACTTTGCTCAGCAGTGTGAGTTGTGCATCTTTCTCTGTTGCTGCTCGGATCTCCTTCAGTTTTGAATCTCTCACAGGTAAGCTGTTGTACACTATGTGCACCTGCACATCCATGCCTTCACTGAGGCTGTTGTCCTGGTAGCTAAGAGACTTTCTGGACAGCGTGTCTGCGACAGGAATGTCTTTGCCTGGACGGTGAATGATTGTGAAGTCATACTTCTATAGCTGAAGGATCATTCTCTGTAGCCTTGGTGGGGCTGCGGCTAGTGGTTTCCTCATGATTGACTCAAGGGGCTTGTGGTCGGATTCCACAATGACTTGTCGGTCATAGACGTATTGGTGGAAATGCTTACATCCAAACAGAATTGCATATAGCTCTTTCTCGATTTGAGCATAGTTGATTTCACTGTCTGTGAGAGATCTGGAAGCGTAGCTGATGGGCTTTCCTTCTTGCAGTAATACTGTGCCTAGTCCGTACTTTGATGCGTCCACTTGTAGTCTGAGCTCTTTGTTGGGGTTGAAACAGGCAAGAACTGGTCCTGGTTCTCTGGTGATTAGGTCTTTCATTTTCTGAAATGCTGTGTCGTGTTGTTTGTCCCACAGGAACTCATTGGATTGTTTGAGCAACTGATGCATGGGTGCGTTGATTTTGGAGAGGCTCGGGGCAAACTTGGCTAAGTAGTTAACCATGCCTAGTACTGTCTCCAGCTCTGCGCGGTTCTTCGGCGGCTCCATTTTCTTGATGGCGCAGATTTTCTCTGGATCCGGCTTAATGCCATCAGTTGAGAGGCGATGCCCGAAATAACTGATCTCGGTGGATCCGATTATGCTTTTCTCGGGGTTGAGCCGGATACCTTTCTCCCGTGATCTTTGTAGCATCGCACAGAGGTTCCTGTCATGTTCCTCTCTATTCCTGCCATAGATGAGGATGTCATCTACGATTGTGACTACTCCGTCGAGGCCTTCATAGGTTTCGTCGATCTTCCGCTGGAATTCATCCTGAGCTGAGATAAGACCAAATGGTAAATGCAGAAATCGGTAGCGTCCAAATGGTGTGTTGAACGTTGTTAGCTTAGATGATTCGTCCGTGAACTTGATAGTCCAGTATCCTGATCGTGCGTCCATTACACTGAAGTAACGTGTTCCCACTAGCTTGGGTGTGATGTCATCTAGCATTGGTAGAGGGTAGTGAGGGCGTTTGATAGCCTTGTTCAAATCTCTGGGGTCGAGACAGACTCTGAGCTTGCCTGTACGTGGTTTCTCAATCACTACTAACGCGTTGACCCACTCTGTTGGTTCTGTTGCCCGGACAATGATTTTTGTATTCTCCATGCTCTGCAGCTCCTCCTTCAGGCGACTATGTAGAGCAAGGGGTATCCTTCTCGGTGGGCAAACCACAGGGGTTGCTGCTGGGTCAAGGTGAATAGTGCATTCACCTGGGAATAGTCCGATTCCTTTGAGAACATCAGCAAACTCCTCCATGACTGTCTGCTTATCAACTGGTGCTGTCAATGATAGCACTAGCTTGACGAGGTCCATGTCTAAACATGCCTTTAGACCTAGCACTGGAGGTGCTTGAGTGTCAACAATGTAAAAGTTCACCATCATGTCGCTTTCTTTGTGCTTGCATTTCATCACGCATGTGCTTTTTACAATGAGCTGCTCATCTCCATAGCCGGTCAGTCTGCATGAGGTGGGCTGTAGCTCACACTCATCCTTCAAGCTGTGATACTCACTCAGAGGAATTACATTAACCTGAGATCCAGTGTCTAGTTTAAACTTAAGCTCTTTGCCCTGTTTTCCTATCTCAGTATCGGCATAGGCTTGCTCAGTCTCTGAAATCTGTTTTTTCTGTGACACAGAATCAATAAACAGTTCCTCTGCATTTGGCTCTCTATCTGGCATTTGGCTGTCACTCATTGTGTGTACTGCTATTCCGAAAACAGTCCTGCAGACTTTAGCAAAGTGGTTCCGTTTACCACATTTAGTACATTGACTTCCTTTGGCGGGGCAGAACTCCCTTTCTCCATGCCAGTTGTTTCCACAATATCCACAGTTTTTGAAGCGTTTTATGTCTGTGTCGCCCATTTTTAGAACTCTCGCTGTTCTTTCTGTTCTGAAACACGCTCTCTGGGCAGTGTTCTTTGGTGTGCGTCTATTAACTGCATACACTGTCTGTTCACTTGAGCTGTTCGTGGCGCCGGTTATGGTTTTCAACAGTGCTTGGGCTATCTCGTGCGATCTAGCTATGTCCATAGCTTTGTCCAGCGTTAGCCCGGACCCAACATTCAAAAGTTTCTCTCTCACTTTAGCTGAATGTATTCCAAACATGATGCGGTCTCTGACCATCTCATCTTTATCTGCATATTCGCAGTCTTTTACCAGCAGTTTTAACTAAGTCACGAACTGTTCAAATGACTCACTAGCTCCTTGTACTTTCTCCTGAAACTTCACAGAATCACAGAAACCCCACAGTGCAGATAGAGGCCATTTCGGCCCATCGAGCCTGCACCGACACATATCCCACCCGATCCCCGTAACCCCTACACCAACACATATCCCACCCTATCCCCGTAACCCCACATATTTTAATCCCCCTAACACTAAGGGTCAATTTATCATAGCCAATCAACCTAACCTGCACATCTTTGGACTGTGGGAGGAAACCGGAGCACCCGGAGAAAACCCACGCAAACACGGGGAGAATGTGCAAACTCCACACAGACAGTCACCCGAGGCCGGATTCGAACCCGGGTCCCTGGCGCTGTGAGGTAACAGTGCTAACCACTATGCCACCGTGCTGGTACCTAGTGAATATTGTATTTGTCTTGGGCATCACATATGCTTCAAAACGGTCAAAATAACTTTTCAGTACCTTTGCTTCATCCGCGGTGAGATACCATGTGTTAAAAATGTCTCTCCCTTTTTCTTCGATCCACAGGAGTAGGTAATTTTCTTCCTCTCCTTTTCTTTTCAACGGACCCGAGAACATCAACTCCACGTGTTGCTTGAACTTGCTCCATTCTCTAGGTAAGTTCAAAGATTCCCAATTCATTTGAGGTAAGGGAGCTCCAACGATGTCCATTTCAAATCCCACTTCTGACACCATGTCTTGTTTTGCACACTTTGTACAAAAATATTACATTGCAGGACAACGGAGTATTACAGTTTAAACTCTTATAATGAAGCATCAGATCTGTGCTTACTCATATCAGTACAGCACCGTGTGGACAAGATGGAGTCAGGACCCCCTGGGTCTTCTAAACAATAGCAGTCCTTACAGATGCCTGCAGGCCAATGACAACTCAGCATGTGATCACATGTGAATATAATAGGTATTCCTTACAGATGCCTGTGGGCCAATGATAAATCAATATGCAAATGTTACAGAACCAATGCAGTGCATTGCAGCACTCATGCCTCCCTCGCTGCTGCCCTGTCCTCACTCTAAAGCAACTCTTGTACCTCCCTGCTTTCAGATGCTGATTCGCCAGATGAGGAGGTGAGCCCTCAAGCTGGCACTGTGAGTGAATTGGAAGGCGAGGAGCAGGAAGAGGAAGCCGGAACATCAGTGCCACCCTCAGCCGAGGCAGCCCATGGCCATGATGGGGATACGTCTTCCCTGGAGGGGAGCAGGGGGGAAGGGTCTGAGGAAGGTGAAGCTCCGGGGCCCAGCCGGCTGCAGCAACGAGGTGGGGGGGGGGCGTTGGGAAGCTCGGCTGCCTTCTCCCCGGAGGGAGAGTGTGGCCTCCAGTCCTGCTACAGTGAGCGCAGAGGAGGTGCGGCTCCTTGGTGAAATGGGCGCCCAGGCAGAGCGCAGGCAAACTGAGCTCATGACTCCATAGAGTCACTGGCAAGGAGTGTACAGGAATGCGGGGCAGCACAGGCAAGGAGTCTGCAGGAATTCGGGGCAGCACAGGCAAGGAGTCTGCAGGACTTCAGGGCAACACAGGCAAGGAGTAAGCAGGACGTCGGTGCAGCACAGGCAAGGAGTCTGCAGGACTTCGGTGCAGCACACACGGCTTCCAGCCAAGTGCTTAGTCGTGCCATGCAGTCACTGGCTGGTCTGATGCAGACACAGATCAGGGCCACACAAGCACTAACTGCTGCCACCCTCGCTGGATCGGCCAGGATTCACCGGGGCCCTCGCCGCACTGCAGGAGGCCAGCAGTCTGTGCTTCAGCAGATTGCTGCCATGCTTCAGTGCTGCCCCGTGCGAGTGCCAGTGTCTCGTCCGACCAGGGAGTGCCTGTGCTCTGTGAGGTTGGCAGCATTCCTGCTGCCAACACTGTCACTCCTCCACTGCAGCTGCCACCACCCGTAGGACAGACTGCTGCCGCCCAAGCAGAGTTGGAGCAGTCAGCAGCCAGGCCCTCCAGGCCCAGAGCTGGTCGAGGCCGTCCCCCAAGGGCATCTGCCGACTCACTATCTGACGCTCAGCAGCCTTCCCCCAGCCTTGCTGCAGCCATTGGGGTCCCATTGTGGAGGAGCTGCAGGGTGGGAAGGGGCCAATCTCGCAAGCGAGGCAGATCACCCTCGCAGGCCAAAAAGTAGGAGGTCTGGCAAAATGTTGTGTTTTTTTTTGTGAAGGCCGAGGATCATGGTCATTTTTGTTTAACTCTTTTGTTCATTGTCTCCAGGTTGTGAGAGCCAGTTATGTGTCTGACTGTTTTTTTTTGGGGTTTCTCTGTATTTGTTTGTCATGTGGGAAGGGCACAGAGTTTGTTAAATAAATAATTGTCTTTATTCAGATTGTGTATGTTTGCACTTTGAACTATTTGTTGCCTTGACCGGCTCAGGGTTTGCGGAGCGGGTCCATTCGTGTTCTTTCAATGGCACAAGCCATTCCCTGAGCGGGGGCCTAGAACCGACTTGCAATAAGTCGCTGACGGACGGCCCTTGCACTTTGTGCCTCCCTCCCGTCTTGGTGCTCCTCCTCCTCCTCCTCCTCCTCTGGTGGTCCTCCAATGTCTGCTGGCAGTGGCTGAGTCCTGAGGATAGCCAGGTTGTGCAGCATGCAGCACACTACAATGAAATGGGAGACTCGCTCAGGCGAGTACTGTAGGGCTCCCTCGGAATGGTCCAGATAGCGGAACCGTTGCTTTAGCACACCGATTGTGTGCTCAATGATGTTCCTGGTCGCTTGATGGCTGTCATTGTGTCGCTCTTCAGCAGGGGTGGTGGGTGCACGGAGCAGGGTCATCAGCCAGGTGCACAAAGGATAGCCCTTATCCCCGAGAAGCCAGCCTCCTGGGTGAGCCGGGGCTTCGAAAAGGTCTGCCACAGAAGTCTGGCGCAGGATGAAGGCGTCGTGGCTGCTGCCTGGAAAGCGGGCATTGACAGCTAGTATCAGCTGCCTGTGGTCACACACCAACTGCACGTTCAACGAATGGAACCCCTTCCAGTTGCGGTAATCCTTGGCATTCTCTAGAGGCGCCCGCAAAGCCACATGCGTGCAGTCAATGGCGCCCTGGACCATGGGGAAGCCCGCTATTCTTGCAAATCCCATTGCACGCTCTTGCTGCTTGTCCAGGGTAATGGGGAAGGGAATCTCCTGACGTCTCCTTTTGAAGAGGGCATTCGTGACCTGGCAGATGCAGCAATGCACCGCGAACTGGGAGACATTGGCAATGCCCCCAGTAGCGGATTGGAAGGAGCCGGTGGCATAGAAGTTGAGAGCCACTGTCACCTTCACTGCCACCAACAGAGACGTCCTGCTCCTCAGCTGAGGCTGCAGATCTCTCTGAAGTAGGAGGCAGATCTCAGTGACCACCTCCCTTCTGAATCGAAGCCTCCGAATGCACTGCTCCTTAGACATGTTGAGGTAGGAGAAGTGCTGTCGGTATACCCTGGGAGGGTAAGGCCTCCTGTGCCGACGCCTGTTGGTCCTCCTCCGTCTGTCCATGATTGGCACTCTCTCTCGGCGTCTCTGAGCCCTCTCAATGCAATGGAGAAACCCAATGTTTCCAGCCATTGCAGCCCCCATTATATGTGGCCACTCAAGGCTATGGCACTGAAAAATCAATCCAACTGCAAAGCTCTGGGCTGAAGCCAGAAGTACCTGTGCGAGCGCTGAGTCAAAGCAGAAAGCTCTCTCCCTTTGTCTCTCTGCAAATCTCTCTCTCTCTCACACAGGAGTGGTCCAACATGGCTACCACAAATAATGCAGGAAGAGCCCCCTTTAAATAGCGCCCCCCCAGCCCCACAGCGACTGGGAACCGTTCCACTCAACAAGTCGCTGGGAGCGCCAGGCGGAAAGAAGGAGGACACCACTGAAGTTCCGGTTCGGGGCGCACCAAGTGCGTTCCACTATGAAATGACGTCAGAATCTGCGCGCGCAGCTGAGCGGGCGTTGCGGTTTTGCGCCGCCGCTAAATCTTCACTCAAGTTCGCGAGAGGCACAGTTTGCGCCGCGCCCGGGTGCTAGCCGCTTCGCGCCCCACTTATCGCCCTCTTAAGGCGCTAGCGGCTGGCGCTACCAACTGAATTTTTAGGCCTATGGATTTAAGCACGTGATCGAGGTTGACTCTTCAGTGCAGTTCTGAGCCAGTGCTGGCTGTGCTGTCTTTTGGATTTTCGAAAAAATTCAATGACTATTTTGGTTGGTTGTAAAATATCCCCTTGCAGAAGTGGAAGGAGTTCTACATTCATCCCCCAACCAACACCACCAAAACAGAATGGCCCAGAAATTCGGCTCTCCACGGGTGAGTACGCACGGGGTACTCACCCGCAGGCCGAATGGAAGTGCGGGTTTTCTGCATGCACTGTGCATGCGCGGGAAACCAGCACTTCCGATCCTCTGAACGAAGGGGTTCAGAGGTCGAACGCGCGCGCAGGAGAGGCTGCGCGTGCGCTTTGAACTTAGTTTTTTTTTGCAGGTTTTCACGTGAGGTTAAGCCTGTAGGATTTACACATTTAAAAAGCAGGCGTAAGGCCTGCTTTTTACAAGGTAAGTGGTCAATTAATTAAAATTAAAACATTTTTTCCACAGGTTTATTATTTTTAAATACTTTAAAGCAAGGTAAGTTTAGTTTTAGCCCTGTTTTTTTATAAAATTATTTTTTTCGAAAACTTAAATTATTGTTTAAAATAGTTATTTAATGTAATTTGTAGTTTATTGAAAAAGTGTGATTTAAAAAAAAAATTATTTGAAGGTTTAATGCTATTTTGGGGCCCGTAGTATTTATAAGTTTAGACAGGTCTTCCTTTCAATCTTATGAATGGGCTTTTCCCTCCTCCGATTGGCTGCCCATGGCTCACGTGATCCCAGGGGACGCATCGCACTAACTACGCCCCTGAGACACGCAAACACAGCGCGCCGGCCCCTGGGCCAGGCCCCGGAGCGGAATTCCACGGGGCCCTAGAGCTCAACTGCCGTCGCGCAAGGTAAGTGCAGGTCGGGGGCTTACACCCGCGGGAAGCCCCCGACCCGAATTTCTGGGCCATTAACTCGTCATTTATCTCACTGCTGTTTGTAGGACCTTGCTGTGCTCAAGTTGGCTGCTGTTTTGCTTACAAAATGACAGTGACTACACCTCAGCAGTAATGAATTAGCTGTGAAGTACCTTGGGATGTCCTGATGATGTGAAAGGTGCTACATTGTTGCAAGTTTCTTTCTATTGTGTTTTGCTGCAGAAGCTTTTATGCTGATTAATTTCTAATAATTGATGTATAGGCCGGAATTTTCTGGGGTCCATGCAAGTGCGACTGGAGGCGGGTCGGGTGGGAAGTTTGAAATATCTTGTAGTGGGTCAGGAATCCACTGTCATCCCATCCCCACGCGCCTTTCCCTCAGGCGCATTTGCTGGCACGGCAGCGACCCGAATGGCAGAGGCGGGCGAGCTAATTTATATCATTATTAGGTACTTGTCAGACCCTTAAGTGCCTTTTTAACCCTACCTTTCAAATTTCCCTGGATGACCACGGGAATCACGCAGCTCGGCAACCACATCTGTGAACCTAAGATGGAAGTTGAGTGGCCATATATCCAGTTCATTAGTGCACAGCATGAAAAGTACAATAAAAACTCTCACCTCTCTGCTGATCACTTTCCTAAGGCAGATGCTGTTGCTGACTGCATTGTAAGCACGGATTTAGCTTTCTAGAGGTTGCAAGTGTTTCCAGCAAAGTCGACATCTAGTCTCACCTCAATTGTAGAACCTATCACACCGTTGACAGATTACTTCTGTCATCTTTACTTGGCCTGCCATCTATTCCATCAGCATGGGTGCCATTTATACTGTCTCACCTTAGTCCTCAGAATCGGAGCACAATGAGCCCCAACACCAGCAGCACCAGGCACACCAGCAGCACCAACAACACCATCAACCTTCTCCTCAACCACCTAATGCTGCACAGGACAGAGGGCATCAGCACAGGGCTGCACCGCGCCGGAGGCGATACCCCCAACACAGGGTATACAGGCAGAGGATGAGCTTCCTCAACATGACAGAGCAGCAGTGCCAAAGGAGGCTCAGGCTATCGCGCCAGGCCATCGCAGACATTTGCACATTGCTCGAGCAAGACCTGCAGCCCAGAGGAGTGGGTGGGCATACTTTACCAGTGGCTGTCAAAGGTACCAGCGCCCTGCACTTCTTCGCCTCAGGCTCTTTCCAGGGATCTGCAGCAGACACAGGTCACCGATGTCCTCTTTGACAAGTCAGCCAATTATATCAACTTTGTACACTGATGAAGCCAGTGTTACTGAGTGGGTGCTGGCCTTTGCTGCTCTAGCTGCCTTCCCACGGGTGCAGGGCATCATCAACTGCACACCTGTGGCCATCAGGGCACCCCATCATCACCCAGGAGTCTGTCAACTGCAAGGGCTTCCAGTCCTTCAATGTGCAGCTCGTCTGCAATCATAGGAAGATCATCATGCATGTGTGCGCCAAATTCCCTGGCAGCTGCCATGAATCTTTCATCATGCGCCAGTCCACCCTCCCTCAGCTCTTCGCTCCTCCAAAAAGACTTTCCAGCTGGCTGCTTGGAGACAAGGGCTATCCACTGAAGACATGGCTCATGACACCCTTGAGGAGACCAAGCACTGAGACCGAGAAGAGATAAAATGAAAACCACATGTCCACCAGATGTGTCATAGCGCAAACAATAGGAATGCTCAAAATGCACTTCAGATGCTTTGGTAGATCTGGAGGAGCCCTTCAGTATGCACCAGCCAGGGTCTCCAGAATCATCATGGTCTGCTGTGCCCTGCACAACATAGCGCAGCAGTGAGGATTAGCGCTGCATGAGGAGCAAGACACCGCGCGCACAGCCCCATCAGAGGAGGACCAGGAGGAGGAGGAGGAGCATCAGCTGGAAGATGAGGAGGAGGAGAAGCAGGAGGAACCTGCGATCCAGATCCCACCAGCACCTGAGCACATTCTGCCCGGGAGGCCAGGGATGGCCTCATCATGGCTAGATTTACTTCACTTTATGCAGTTTACCCATGTGGCTGCCACATGCTGCGCCAGGTTGGCACCACCCCAAAGCAAAACCATAAAGCATCCCTGCAATGACCCGGCCATTCCTTTCACACTCATCACCATTGCGGGGGTTACCGTTATGTCTCACCATTCACTCCAACACACTAAGCCACTTCCAAAGGTGCACACAAATTTGTCCACGACCAGAAAGTGGTGAAAATAAAGATTTTTTATCTCTGACATCATAGTAACGGAAACTCTGCAGAAACATTGAATAAAATACTCAAGTAACTACCCTTGTGAATCTGCTTACATAAGAACATAAGAACATAAGAAATAGGAGCAGGAGTAGGCCAATCGGCCCCTCGAGCCTGCTCCGCCATTCAATAAAATCATGGCTGATCTGATCCTAACCGCCAATCCACTATCACAGAACCATCTCCTGAATCTAACAGAATTAGACACACGAAATAGGAGCAGGATCAGGCTACACGGCCCCTGGGCCCGCTCCGCTACCCACAGGGCCATGACCGATCCGAACCTAGACTCATGTCCAAATTCCTGCCCGCTCCCCGTAACCCTTAATTCCCTTTATTTCTAGGAAACTGTCTATTTCTGTTTTAAATTTATGTAATGATGTAGCTTCTACAGCTTTTTGGGGCAGCATATTCCATGGACCTACCACCCTCTGAGTGAAGTAGTTCCTCCTCATCTCAGTTTTGAAAGAGCAGCCCCTTATTCTAAGACTATGCCCCCTAGTTCTAGTTTCACCCATCATCAGGAACATCTTCCCCGCATCCACCCGATCCAACCCCTCCACAATCTTATATGTTTCAATAAGATCGCCTCTCATTCTTCTGAACTCCAATGAGTAGAGTCCCAATCTACTCAACCTCTCCTCATATGTCCATCCCCTCATCCCCGGGATTAACCGAGTGAACCTTCTTTGTACTGACTCGAGAGCAAGTATGTCCTTTCTTAAGTATGGACACCAAAACTGTACGCAGTATTCCAGGTGCGGTCTCACCAATACCTTGTACAACTGAAGCAATACCTCCCTATTTTTATATTCTATCCCCCTAGCAATGAAAGCCAACATTCCATTGGCCTTCTTAATCACTTGCTGCACCTGCATACTAACCTTTTGAGTTTCGTGCACCAGGACCCCCAGATCCCTTTGTACTTCAGTACTTTCCAGTTTCTTGCCATTAAGATAATAACTTGCTCTACGATTTTTCCTGCCAAAGTGCATAACCTCACACTTTCCAGTATTGTATTCCATCTGCCAAATCTCTGCCCACTTATTTAGCCTGTCGATGTCCCCTTGCAGGTTTTTTATGTCCTCCTCACTCACTACTTTCCCTCCCATCTTAGTATCATCTGCAAACTTTGATATGTTACACTCGGTCCCCTCCTCCAAATCGTTAATATAGATTGTAAAGGGTTGGGGACCCAGCACTGACCCCTGCGGAACACCACTAGTTACTGATTGCCAGTCTGAGAATGAACCATTTATCCCAACTCTCTGCCTTCTGTTAGATAGCCAATCCTCTATCCATGCCAGAATATTACCCCCAATCCCATGATTTTTTATCTTAAGCAATAATCTTTTGTGTGGCACCTTGTCAAATGCCTTTTGGAAGTCTAAATACACTACATCCACTGGTTGCCCTTTATCCACCCTATACGTTACTTCCTCAAAGAACTCCAGCAAATTTGTCAAACATGACTTCCCCTTCATAAAACCATGCTGACTTTGTCCTATTAAATTATGATTATCCAAATGTCCTGTTACTGTCTCCTTAATAATGGACTCCAAAATTTTACCTACCACAGATGTTAGGCTAACCGGTCTATAGTTTCCAGCCTTCTGTCTACTGCCCTTTTTAAATAAGGGTGTTACATTAGCAGTTTTCCAGTCTGCCGGGACCTTTGCCGAGTCCAGGGAGCTTTGGAAAATTATTACCAATGCATCCACAATCCCTACCGCCACTTCCCTCAAGACCCTAGGATGTAAGCCATCCGGTCCAGGTGATTTATCCGCCTTGAGTCCCATTATTTTACCGAGTACCACTTCCTTAGTGATTTTGATCATGTTTAGCTCCTCCCCCCCTTTAACCCCCTGTTTGTCCAGTGTTGGGATATTCTTAGTGTCTTCTACTGTAAAGACTGATGTAAAATATTCATTCAATGTTTTTGCCATCTCCATATTTCCCACCATTAATTTCCCGGTCTCATCCTCTAAGGGACCAACATTTACTTTAGCCACCCTTTCTCTTTTTATATAACTATAAAAACTCTTACTATCTGTTTTGATATTTTTTGCTAATTTACTTTCATAATCTATCTTCCCTTTCTTAATCAATCTTTTTGTTATTTTTTGCTTGTGTTTCATCGTTCTCTTATGCGTGGTTCTAGGAGGTGCAATCCCTGTGGCTTCAGCAGAAGTAGAAGCAGCCTGCTCACTTCCCTGCTGCGACTGCTTAGACATTTTTGGCGGATGTCCTCTGGGTTTTGGAGCCTGTGATGACCCCACCAAAGTCTGCTCCTCTTGCGACTGTGCAGGGTCAGACTTGGTCATCGCAATCCGAAGAAGCATCTTTGGCTCGGGGAGAAGTGTGAGCACTTTGAGAGGAGCCCCCACTTGCCTGTCCCCTCTCACCATCATCCATCTCATGGGCCACCCACACTTCCCTGCTCGTAAGGAGCTGGAGAGCACCTTGTTGCACAGCAGTGGGGCCATGAGTACCCACATCTACATTGACATCCCTCCTAAAGAGGACGTCTATGAGCCTCTGCCATCTATCCATAGATAGTCATCTATTCTCCATAGATAGCCATCTATTCTCCATTGAGACCATGTGCTCCTGTGAGTGGCACATCAGCTGCTCCATGCAGGTGGCCATCCTTTTCATGGAAGAGTCTATAGTCACCATTGCCTGCGGCATGGCGATGCTCATGTTGGAGATGGACTCCTCCATTCTCTGAACAGTTGCAGACATCGCGGTCATAAAACCTGTCAAAGCCTCCTGCACTTCTTGCTGCACCTCCAGGAATGCCCTCTTTCTCGATGGCCCCTGAGGCTTAGCGTCTGCATGCAGTTGAGCAGAGCTAGGAGCATCCTGCGCCCTCCAGTGAGGAGTCTCCACTGCTGTCCCTGTCTCCACCATCTGCTCTTGCTCACTTGTGACTTGTGAGACACCAGGTGACAACACTACTCTATCATGCGTGGGACCCACCGAGGTGTGCGTATCTGCTGGTGCTGGATGCGCTTATGTCTGGTGACGGTGCGCCCTCAGAGGCTGGAGGCTGCTCTGAGGACACGTCTTCCTCTTCCTCCTGGACAGTGGGGGTGGGGCTCTTGATGGACCTGTGGGAGAGTAAAGAGATGAGTTAGATATCTCATATGAAGAATGGGTACAGATAACATTATGCACATGATGAACATTCACTGGCTGCTGACATCAGTCCCCATATGAGTGACTGGTGTATGCCATGTAACTGTATGATATGTAATTCTGTCACCAGGTTGCTGAGATGTCCCCCTCTCTCCTTCTCCCACCTCCAGCTGCTCGGCAACTCCAGACACTTGTTAGGGTGGCCAATGATGGAGTGCCACCTCCGGTTCTCTTCCTCTCCCTCTTATTGTGGGCTTTCTTTTCCTGTAAGGAGGAAAAGAAGAGAAGGTTGAGTGAGAGTGATGGAATGAGTGTAAGGAATGAATAGGTTACATCTTTAGAGGGTGACTATGATGGTGTGGGGTGGCAATGCCAAGTGGCCTCCTTGTGTGTCGTTAGTTGGCATGATTGCTTTAGGATGAGGGTGCGTGTGAGGGTTCCCGTGTGAAGGAATGAGCCATAAAACCTATTCAGAAAAATACACCATTCTATGAAAGAATTCTGGCCTTATTAAAACATGACAAACTGGGTCTGGAAATCTAGAAACCGAACGATGAAAAAGCTGTGATAGCATTCTGGCTATTGAGATAAGATAGTTGTTGACACTGAATCAATAACCTTATTGAAACAGAATGTTAAAAGCTCTCGACAGTCTGAACCTTTCGGAATCAAACAAAGGTTCACCCTAGTAAAGGTGTTCTAATTTACACTTCGTAAAGGAGCAGAAACATCTGCCTTCGTAAAAATGACATCAAGTAAAACACACCTGCTGTTACACCGTTTTTTATGGTAAACTTAGAACACCTAGAGAAGAGACATAATTCTGTAATGCTACCAGCTGAGGTGACTGTAAGAATTGCAGGGGTCAGCAGAAAAATGACTAGAGATAATTAGCTTACATCAGCAGAAAACCTTAAAGGAAATACCACTGGAAAAGGGTATAAATATTGAACTCTCAAATGGAATAGTAGAGTCACTTTAAAGGGGCAAGATGATTCTCGGCTTCAAAGGCGGCTCTGTAAGTCTCCAACTCTTTGTACCTCGAGTATCAAAGGTATTTGATTTTGGTGGATATCCTGTAGAAAACTAAGAACTATAAAACTGTAGCGAAGTTAAGATTTGAGAATAAGGTTCTCTGATAATAGAATTATAAGCTTTCTCTTTTTGGAACTGTTAATGTTGCGATTGACTCACCAACTGTAAATTACATGTCGGTTCTTTAATAAATCTATATCTTTTTAGAATTGTCTCACAAGACTTCTGTATCAAACTTGTGAACTCAATCTCTGTACACTCTTTGGTGAGGAGCTGCAGAATTCTGGGGGAGTTTTCTGGACCCTCATAATATCCAGAATGTTACAGTCTAGTTAAGCTTATTAAAAGTGTTATCTGGAGGACGGTAACATTTTCAGGTTGTTCCTTTCCTTTAGGGAGAGATAGTCTGGACCTTTAGACCCAATTAAGCATCTTTAGGATTTGGCTACCTCAAACTTTAGTTGAAAGTGAACGTCTGAGGAATACGCCTGATCCGGGGTATCCCTAAAGGGGCTAGGACTAGTCATTATCCCTTCAAGGGGTGGCTCGTGAGATGGGGATGTGATAATGTAGATAGAGAGAGAGAGGAATGGGTGGACGTGCAAGGTATGTTGGTGTGAGTAAGGATGTGCAGGAGCAGGATTGGGAAGGCAGAGTGATGAAGATGTGATGAGAGGCACAGCAGGATGAAGTTGAGTGTGACTTTGCACTCACCTTTCCTGATCTCATGAGATCATTGAAACATTTCCAGCACTGCACCCAGGTCCTCCTGACCACATCCCTGCTGTTGACCTCCTCTGCTATTTGGAGCCAGGCTTGTTTTGTCTCCTGGGGCAGTCTCTTCAACCTATTAAAAGGGAAGAGGACATCCCTGCGTGCTCTCACTCCCTCCACAATCATATGGAGGGAGTCATCGGAGAACCTAGGTGCAGCCCTCTGTCTCTCTGCAGTCATCTGTGGAACTATTTGCAGCAGTCCAATTGTGCAGCGTGCTGCCTGCAAACACCTAGATGAACCTTCAAATGCAATGTGGCCATGGCTCCTTTAAATATTCCAGCTGAAAACACATCATTGATGACGTCACCAGACCCGCACCATTTAATGGGCTGGGTAACGCGCAGGGCGGGCTTAATAGGCTCCATTAACGGAAGGTCGATCTCAGGAGTGGCATGCTATGAAGAACAGGGTAGTAACTCGCCACAGCTGACCGCCCGCACCCAACCCACCCAGGCACAGAAAATTCCGGCCATAGTGTCCTGAGAAATGGTCTGAATACCTTAGTTGATATGTTTATTAAGTCATACATTAAAACAGGCCGATTAACAGGAATTGTCAGGTTTGTCTTCAATTTAAAGCTGATGCTTGTGTGACATTTGAGCTAATCTAATCTTATCCTCCAATTTTCTCCCCATCTCTCCTGATGAGGTTCTTGCTGGGATATGATTCAACAGCGCAGTCGGCCTTCAGCAGCCATTTTGTATATGTGAGCCTTGACAATGAGTGCCTGTAGGCTACTGAACCACACAGGACATCACAGCCAATCCCAACCCTTTCTCACCTGATGCCCACATGAGCAATTTGCAGTAGGAATCACTGGATATCAATCAGGATTTAAAACGGAGTTGATTTTCTTCCTCTCTTAACTCAGGACATTTAGGGAAATTACAGCACCCCAATTACCTCCCCAATTGAGATTACTTGACTCAGGCCCATGGGATCTGTATGGCTCAGTACTAGACCATACAGTGTACTGAACAACTGACCCAGAGAGGGAATGAAAGCAAAATACTCCGTTTCTCTCTCCACAGATGCTGCCTGACTTGCTGAGTGTTTCCAGCATTTTCTGTTTTTATTCCAGAGAGAGAACGGTTTAGCTACCAGTTATGTGAGGACATGTTGATAAGCAGGTTACGACTGTGGAAGTACAGTTTCTCACTTAGACACGAAATGGCTTCCTAGGCATAGAATAAAAACTCAAATGGCCGACAGCATGATTCACTAATCAGTTTCAAGGGGATGAGACAATTTAGGAATGCTACATACATACTCCTTATCTGTGACAAGCTTAACAAGGAGCCTCGTTTACCAAACAAATAGCCAAGGACAGGATAAGGTAAACATCGGCCCACAGGCTCAGTTGGTACAGTGGGAGAACAGAAGGATCCCATAATAAAGGATTAATTAATCTTATCTCAAGGTATTTCTATTCGTTATTCTAACGAAGCCTGGAATACGTTGTTCCAATAATTCGCAAGGTCTGTGCCTTTGTAATCAGGTATGATTCAATACTATGTCATGTGGCATAGAAAGCCTGTTTTGTTTCTGTACTGTATAAATATGTTACAAATTCTGTATTACTTTGAAGAGGTCTGATGTAGCCCTTGACTACACAACCCTTCCCTTGCAAGCAAATAAAGCCTGTCTTTAACGATACTTTGTGTTTAAGAGTCTTACTCGGGAGTCGAGACTTCGACACGACCCTCTCTCTTGTGGAACTCTGATACACTAAGCTCATAAATCTGCTGCGTGTTGATGAGCCATTAAAGATCACTCGGGTTAATTTGAAATGTTCCCATACAAGTAGAGACAAATGATGATGAATATGCATGAATCCAAATGGAGAAAGGCATTGGATGGTGAGCACAATCATTTTTATATTCTGTTGTTATTCACAATACAGAATGTGAAAAAGAAAATAAATCTGTTAATGAACAAAACCAGGCAGACAATGGTGTGCAGTGCTGGGCAGTGCTGGGCAGTGCTGGTCAATGGTGGACAATGGTGTGCAGTGCTGGACAATGGTGAGCAATGGTGTGCAGTGCTGGACAATGGTGAACAATGGTGTGCAGTGCTGTACAATGGTGAACAATGGTAGACAATGTTGGGCAATGGTGAACAATGGTAGACAATGTTGGACAATGGTGAACAATGGTGTGCAGTGCTGGACAATGCTGAGCAATGGTGTGCAGTGCTGGACAATGCTGAGCAATGGTGTGCAGTGCTGGACAATGGTGAACAATGGTAGACAATGTTGGACAATGGTGAACAATGGTAGACAATGTTGGACAATGGTGAACAATGGTAGACAATGGTATGCAGTGCTGGACAATAGTGAACAATGGTGTGCAGTACTGGACAATAGTGAACAATGGTAGACAATGGTGGACAGTGGTGTGCAGTGCTGGACAATAGTGAACAATGGTGTGCAGTATTGGACAATGGTGAACAAGAGTAGACAATGTTGGACAATGTCAGACAGTGCGGGTCAGTGTTGGACAATGCCAAATATGGATAATGCTGAAAGTATGTGGGGAAAAATAACTTTGAGATCTAAAAAGGGAAGAGTTTTTATCTAAATGAGCTGCAGCATTGTACACAATGTTGTGAAAAACCCATACTGCTGCTCCAGTTCTGCTCTTTGATGACCCATTCCAATCAGGAGTTCCAATTAGCCAAATGCCTCTATGTTCTGCCCCTCCTCTCCTTAAAGTGCTGACCTTCACTGCGGTACAGGTTACACTGGCGATGCCTGCCTTCTGGTACCTCACACAAGTGGCCATTTTTGCGAGCGAGTCCAGACAGTGAATGTCATCTTTGTTGCTTAATACAGAGCCTGGGGGGAGGAAACAGAGGTAATTCTCCAGCACAGAGTTCATCACCTGACAAGCACAAAAAAGTCACTCAAAAAGTACAAATAATTACATAACTCAGTTTCATCCTAACAATAATGTGAGGCTGTGCATGGATCAACCTGTGCACTGAGTGTTAAGAGGTGTCGCTGTCTATTACTGGGCAGGACCACAGGTTTCCTATTGAAAATGAACCACACATTGGGCAAATACTGAAATTATCTGGCAGATTAGTCAGGGAGATGGACTGGGAATCCTAACTGTCCTTGTCATAATTCATCTCACAAAAATCAAGGGGTAAAGGCATTTATAAAATGGCTTCTCTCTTTCCTCCCAAGTCTCCCTGTTTGTCTCCTAAAGGCACTGGTTCATGCTGGCATATTGTTTCCCATGTTTCTGCTCATGCTGGGGCTCAGGTCCCCTGGATTCCGGCTCGTGCTGGGGTACAGGAACTTTGGATTCCAGCTCGTGCTGGGGTACAGGATCCCTGGATTCCTGCTGGTGCTGGGGTACAGGATCCCTGGATTCCTGCTTGTGCTGGGGCTCAGGTTTCACACCTCACCTAAGTGTCCTACATAGATACAAAGAAGATACATAGAAGATAGGAGCAGGAGTCGGCCATTCGGCCCCTCGAGCCTGCTCCGCCATTCAACGAGATCATGGCTGATCATCCAAATTCAGTACCCTGTCCCTGCTTTCTCCCCATAACCCTTGTTCCCTTTAGCCTTAAGAAATATATCCAACTCCTTCTTGAATATATTTAATGAATTGGCCTCCACTGCCTTCTGTGGTAGAGAATTCCACAGGTTCACCACTCTCTGGGTGAAGAAATTCCTCCTCATCTCTGTCCTAAATGGCTTACCCCTTATCCTTAGACTATGACCCCTGGTTCTGGACTGCCCGACCATCGGGAACCATCCTTCCTGCATCTAGTCTGTCTAGCCCTGTTAGAATTTTATAAGTTTCAATGAGATCCCCTCTCATTCTTCTAAACTCCAGCGAGTATAAGCCCAATCGACCCAATCTCTCCTCATACGTCATTCCTGCCATCCCAGGTATCAGCCTGGTGAATCTTCACTGCACTCCCTCCATGGCAAGAACATCCTTCCTCAGATAAGGTGACCAAAACTGCACACAATACTCAAGGTGTGGTCTCACCAAGGCCCTGTACAACTGCAGCAAGACATCCTTGTTCCTGTACTCGAACCCTCTTGCTACGAAGGCCAACATGTATGTACTCAGTGAGTGTCAGTAGGGTAGTTAACCATGGTGGGATATCACTGCTGAGTCCGATCCTGTCCTAAGCTGACATTCGCTCACAAGCACTTTCCAGAGGGGGTCCCTGATTAGTGTTCAGAAGCAGGATAGAAGCCTAGAAGCGCTGAGGCCTTTAGCAGCCACCCAGCTACCGCCCTGACTGAGTTTATTTTTATTTTGTGTCTGCTTGTTGGTTCTCAGCACATTGCCTTGTTTTTGCCAATGAGCAAACTCCATAATGTCATTAGAAGATTGATGAACGTTTGTGGAGATTTTATAATGACTGTCAGGCTGTTCACGCTGCTATTTTTACACTTTAATAGAAAAGCTGTGAACAAAGCTACTGCCCTAGCATCGAGTTATCATTTAATTGATTTATGAAATAATAATTACTATGATAGGTGTAGGTATTTAAAATTAATTGCCACAAGATCATCTCCTCGTCTGATTAAAACACACAAGTGAAAGGCTGATCCTACATCACAGCAATGAATATTGGCCGAGCCGCAGAGTCATTTGAAGTTCCATCCTAAGGCTTGATGAAACAGCTGATTGAAGTAACAGGCCAATACTGATTGTCACACATAGAGGAGTGACCATGCACATTTGGGACAGGCACAGTAGAAAGGCTCAGGGAACATTGCGTTTGTACGTTATTTGCCATTTGCATTTAAATCCCCTCATTTAAACTGCTTTAATTTTGCCCAGCATAACAGTATGTGAAATTGTGTTTGAAGCATGGGTAAAGCGAGGGATATTCACAAAAATATAGGTTATTACCGCCCGGTTTTCAGTCTCTTTACCCTAAATATATGTTATTGCTGCCCACATTCAGTTAGTTTACAAAATACAAGAGATATAGTGAACCAGACAAAAAAAAAAGAAATGGCGAATCCTGATCTGCACTGAGAGAGGAAGCACAGATTCCGAGATTGTCCTGTGGAATATTTACCTGTGCTTTCTCACATGTGGATGGACTTGTGTATTCCCAGCATTTTCTGTTTTGGTCTCAGTAATAGGCGGTGATTAATTTAATATAACACACAGATGGTACTGTTGGTGTCCTTGAAATATGATGGAAAGACATGAATAGAATTATAAAATTGAATTATAAGAATGCAGGAACATTTAAATTGTAACATTTCTAAACTACCAGTTTAAAGCATCCAATCTGTTGGGAGTGACAGTCTCAAAGGGCTAATGTGACAATAATCAAGTTGTTATGCAGCTAGATTTTGGGTTCTGAGTACAGTAGGAAAAATAGGTTGCAGTAAAACAGTGGTGATAAGTGAATACGTGTTGTTGGCAAAAATGTATCTGAGCTCTACTATGCCTTAGTCAACAGGAGGCACATTAGCTGTTTTGGGAGGTGAGTGTGAGTGAGTATCTATCTCCTGCTTTGGCTCAGCATCCATTTGTTTTGTGTACACCTCTGTGAAGGGCCTTGGGATATTTATCTAGATTAAAGTTGCCTTTCTAAATGAAAGCTGTTGTTGTTTTAGTGGGGCGAGTGTAGGTGAGTCTCGATCTCCGTCCAGGAGGATGCTGCAATCTCCACAAGTTACAACGACGGCCAAAACTCACCACCTGGATATGAGCCACACGAAACACTGTTCAGAATCCTTACACCCGTACTTTAAACTAATTAGATTATTTAATCTGTCACCATAAATTGTGCTACTGTTGTGGGAGTGGTTTAGTTTCTCTTTGCTGATCTTATTCAGCAGATGGACCAGATGGAGTGAAGGGGGGCTTAAAAGATTGATTAAGTGACGTATTGGAGGATTTTGTGCTGAACGAGCTTAACAGAGAACAAGTCTAACAGCAAATTGTCACTGCTCAAGGACTGCCGTGGGTTTGCGAGCTGGCTCTGCAAACCATCGTTGATTTATTGTGAAGGAAAGTAATAAATGTTAGTGAATTCTTCTCTTTGGTACCTTAGTAACGGAGAAATACGAAGAAAATCCTTATCATAAACAGGCAATCACTCTGGACAACATGACACGACAATTCCAAACCTAACACGGGCTGATGTGACAGCATCTTATGGTGCAAATTCATCTGAATGAACCTCTATCACCATTAATGGATAGACATAAGTCCTGATGATAGGTTGCTATTTAATGAAGAACTCCTTCTTGGTGTTTTAGCTCATTTGTGTGCACGGTGTATTTGGAGATGCTGCTGTTTAAATCATGTTGCTGCAGATTCTGACTGTAATTTACACAGTAAGGTTTGATAATCTTACTGAATCACACGATCATAAAGACTGTCGAGGGAATGTAACATCTCAGCACAGGCTGCGATTGTTCCCTCACAATACTGCGATCTAGCCTTGGGAGTACATTGCCTCAGCTTTCTACATCTCTCTGCCTTAGACCCTGGAAACCCATCTTCTATAATCTCTTATCAAACTCTTTGACCGTGTATCAGGGGCCTCATGTTTAAAGGCACTGACCATGGTCCCCCACATGTTCTTCACTTCTTCACTAACGACCAACTCATAGAAGATCGGAGCAGCAGTAGGCCATTCGGCCACTCGAGCCTGCTCGCCATTCAATGAGATCATGGCTGATCATAAAGGAGCCTGACGAAAGGTCATCGACCTGAAAGGTTGACTCTGTTTCTCTCTCCACAGATGCTGCCTGACCTGCTGAGTATCTCCAGCATTTTCTGTTTTTATTTCATAAAGGAGTCATTTTGTTTGAATTGGTTATTTTTGATTCGCCTAATTTTTCAGTCCTCTAATCGCTTGCCACTTTAGTGAACTCTAAAGAATTCATTTAGTACAATGCCTGTGTCTCATCTGGGCTTCTCTGTCATCCTGCCTCAGTCAGTGAAACAAAACTCATTTTCATTCCAAAGCCAGTTTTTTTGGAGGTATTTCTGAGCAGATTCTCCAACACTGCACTCTCAGCAGAGAGTGTACTCGGAGCGGTCGATTAATTTACCCTTCAGTGTTAAAACACTCTGCAGTTCCTTTAGAAGCTTAATATGACTGACAAGGGCCCGCTCTTTGCGTTAAGGAGATTTACAGTCTCTACTTCAACATGCCCAGGGAGATCTAGAAACTACAGGATTTTGTTTGGAATGAATGGAGTTGGGCGTTTTTCCTCAGTGCCCTTGGGAGTGGCAGTGATCTTTGTATCTTCACAACGATCAGATTTGTTTCTGATCTAATCTCTCTCCAATCTCCTGGAGAAGACACCTCTTTCCACCGCTCCAGCAATCTCGGCCCCACTCAAGAGGAATCATACTCAGTCCTGCCAGTTTTTCAGAGATTTACTGTGAAATTTCCAGCACCCTTCTCATTCCTCAGGCAAAAATCTCTCTCTGAGTTGCTGCCTCAGGTGCTGTGACTGGAAGCTGTTGATCATTCTTGTAGTGTATGTACTTTGCAGAAGGAACTATATTCTGCAGCCCCTGTATACTGCAGTACCAGTAGTGACCACCCCTGTATATAAGCCTGTGCAGTAACTTTGCATAGTAGTTCCAGTTTTGTCTCCACTCAGTAAACACCTGTTGTAACCTACTCCTGCAGTCCGTGTCTCAATTACACATGGACATAATACTGGCGACGAGCAGATCTGAACTTACCTACAGTTCTGCACCACCTCATGGGGAACCATCCCTGAAGCGAAGTTGTTGGAGGTCGAGGCCAGAAAGAAGAAAGAAAAAAAAAACAGAAGAAACGGGCGTCGACCGTGGACAACCGCCTCTGATTCATCGGAGTTGAAGATTTGCAGGAGAGGCTGTCGAGAGCGGGGCTTGGTTATCCTGTCTATGGTGTTCCAGCTAATCGGGCTGGTGGCAGGTAGTACACTGATCCTTCCTGGGCTGCGGCGGGCTAGAGCTCGATCGGGTGGCTTTTCAACGGGGCCGAGCAGCATTGTCGGGAAGAGGAGAGAGAGAGAGAGGGTGGAGCACACAGGGCGCGGCTGGTGCTACGAAGCCGGGCAGCGTACAGACCCGAGAAGAGGGAGGAAAGTGTCCTAGAGGGTTTGCTCTGACGATGGGAAAATAAAAGAAATTAGAAGCGCAGAAAGCCGCGAGGAGCTGCAGTTTGCCACAGGGACCGTGGAGAGCGGCGTTAGCAGCAGCGCGGGGGGGGGGGAGTGCGCGAAGACCATAGGGCATCGCCATCAAGGCATAAAAATGCCAGTAACTGCGCTAGCAGCAGCGGAGAAGACAGAAAGCGCGGGAGGCGCCATCTTAATCCATCGGGGAAGAAGGCAAAGCGCGGGATGTGCCATCTTAGATTTCCAAGATGCCGAAGACTGGCAATATCACTGCCTTCGATAATGCAATAGAAGACTGGACCATGTATGTGGAAAGAGTTGAAGTATATTGCAAGGCAAATGAAGTAGCCGATGAGAAAAAGGCATCGGTACTACTAAACTTAATGGGCGCAAGAACGTACGGCCTATTGCAGAACCTGATCACTCCAGCCAAACCGATGGCGAAGAGTTTTAACAAAATTGTTGATATCCTACAGGAACACCTAAATCCTACACCACTGCTGATAGCAGAAAGATTTAAATTCCACAAGAGAAATCAGCATAAAGAGGAGAGCAATGCTGATTACCTTATGGAACTACGCAAGCTATCAAAGCACTGCCAGTTCAGAGCAGGACTGGCAGATACCCTACGGGACAAATTTGTCTGTGGACTCCTGAGTGAAGGAACCCAGAAGAGGTTACTCTCAGAGAAAGAGCTGACGCTAGATAAGGCTTTCAGCGTGGCAGTATCGTACGAAGCAGCAGCAAGGGGAGCTGCGGAAATACAGCAAAAGCCACAAGAATACGGCACCCATGAAATGACATGGGGATTTGAAAAATGTTATCGCTGCGGCAGAACAACCCATGACCAGAAGGACTGCTGGTCCAAGGACAAAATATGCAGGCAATGTGGAAAGATGGGACACATTGCACGAGTTTGCAGGACTGGAAAGAAGACTAACAACAACAAAAAGGCTACTAAGGAACAGTACAGGACAGTACAAAAGATGACGGACAGTAGTTCCGAAGACCAGAAGAGCGATAGTGAATCCGGGAACAAGAGACTAAGCTGTCTCAAACTTCACAACGTAATCGCAAAAGAGGATCACCGAACCATTTGGGTCACCCTCACGATAGCAGGGTCCCAAGTCAAAATGGAATTGGATACAGGATCAGCTCTGACCGTCATGAATCGACGAGACTACGAGTGGCTATTCTCACACATACCCTTGAAAGAGACATCCATTGTCTTGAAGACGTATACGGGGCAGAAAGTATACCCCAGAGGAAAAATAAGGGTGCCTGTCGAATACAACGGCAAGGAAATACAGAAATTGTATCTGTACATACGGCAAGATGGTGGACCACCGTTATTGGGACGTGAATGGATTAGAAAGATAAGTTTAGACTGGCACTCCATTCAGGCACTGACTGTGGCTGGTAAAAAGGATGACGACGTCACACCTGGACGATTGGCAAAAATCTTAGCTAACGCCAAAGAGGTATTTCAACAAGAACTGGGAACTCTTAAAGGCGTAACCGCCTCGATAAAAATAGAAGAGAATGCAATTCCCAAGTTTTTCAAAGCAAGACCGGTACCGTATGCAATTCGCCCAGCCGTCGAGGTAGAGCTGGAGAATCTGGAGAATGCAGGCGTGTTATCTAAGGTAGACTGGAGCGAGTGGGCGACACCCATTGTTCCTGTCATGAAGAAAACGTTAAATAATAAGCCTGAGGAGCCAAGGAAGGTCTGCATCCGTGGGGACTTCAAGGTGACGGTGAACCCAGTCCTTCACACAGTGCAGTATCCTCTCCCGAGGATAGAAGATATTTTCGCCTCACTATCTGGAGGGAAGCGTTTTACAAAAATTGACCTAGCAGAAGCATATTTGCAGATGGAGGTTGAAGAATCCTCTAGGAAGTATCTCACGATAAACACTCACAAAGGTCTTTACCAATATAATCGACTGGTATTCGGAGTAGCATCAGCTCCGGCGATATGGCAAAGAGCGATGGAACAAGTCCTGCAAGGGATTCCGGGGACTCAGTGTTACTTGGACGACATCCTAGTGACAGGTGAAGATGACAGTGAACACCTTGCCATCCTAGAGCAGGTGCTCACTAGACTGAGAGAACATGGGCTACGAGCCAATCGCCCCAAGTGCGAGTTTTTTAAGAAACAGATATCGTATTGTGGCCACGTGATTGATGAAGAGGGGTTACATAAGTCCCCTGACAAAATTGAAGCGGTAGTTAAGGCTCTAGCGCCTGAAAATGTGTCACAACTGAGGTCATTCCTCGGATTGGTGAATTACTACCATAAGTTTTTGCCGAATTTGTCGACAATTCTGCACGCACTGAACGCCCTACTACAAACTGGAGTAGCATGGAAATGGAGCGATGAATGTAAGCGGGCCTTTCAGAAGAGTAAAGACCTAATCACTTCAAGAGAAGTATTGGCTCACTACAACCCATCACTACCGATAAGACTAGCGTGTGATGCGTCTCCCTACGGCATTGGAGCGGTACTGTCACATAAATTCCTTGATGGTTCAGAGAGGCCGATAGCTTTTGCGTCACGCTCGTTAACTTCAGCCGAGCGTAACTACGCCCAGATTGACAGAGAGGCCCTCAGCCTGGTGTGGGGGGTGAAGAAGTTCAATCACTACCTGCATGGTCAGAAATTTACTCTACTAACTGATCATCAACCTCTTGTCTCCATTTTCAACCCTCAGAAGGGCGTCCCGATAATGACAGCACAATGGCTACAGAGGTGGTCCCTTTTCCTAGGGGCACACCAATATGACATCGAGTACAAAGGAACTAAACAGCATGGGAATGCTGATGGATTGTCGCACCTACCGTTGCCGACGGTGGAAGAAACACCTGCAGTGGATCCTGTGGAGATATTCCACTCGACCATAGTCGAATGTCTACCTGTGACGAATGCAAACATAGAAAAGGAAACACGAAATGACCCGACACTCTCCAGGGTCTATGATTTAACGGTGAAGGGATGGCCGGCACATGGCGAACCACTGTTGCCAGCATTCTCGCCGAGAAGAGAACAGCTGTCAGTGTGCAGAGGAACCTTGATGTGTGGATCCAGAGTAGTAATTCCACCCAAATTGAAGGATAGAGTGCTCAATGAGCTTCATGAGGGTCATCTGGGAGGGGTAAAAATGAAGAACTTAGCCAGAGCGTTTGTGTGGTGGCCGGGAATCGATAGAGAAATCGAAGAGATGACCAAGAGCTGTATAGGATGCCAGAAGGTCCAAAACGCCCCACCACAAGCCCCTCTACATCCATGGGAGTGGCCCTCATCTCCATGGCAAAGGGTACACATTGATTTTGCTGGTCCATTTATGGACTCGATGTTTCTAATTGCGGTGGATGCACATTCAAAGTGGCCAGAGGTAATAAAAATGTCCTCAACCACCACAGAAAAAACTATCAGTCTTACGAACCATATTCGCCAGAAATGGGCTGCCTGAACAGATTTGCTCCGACAATGGACCACAGTTTGTGTCTGAAGAGTTCCGGAGGTTCTTAAAGAACAATGGTGTTAAGCATTACACATCCGCCCCATATCATCCAGCCACCAATGGATTGGCTGAGAGGTTCGTTCAAACATTCAAGAAGGCTATCAAGGCAATGTGTAATGAAGACATACCCCTATAACACAAGGTGGATAACTTCTTGTTTGCCTACCGGAATGCGACACATGCGGTTACCAACCAAACTCCAGCCATGATGTTCTTCAATCGAAGACTACGATGCCGCTTGGATTTGGTTAAGCCAAACATCAGAAGAGATGTGGAGAACAGGCAGTTTCAGAATATGAATGAAAGGCCGACCAGGAGTTTTAAGATAGGTCAACCAGTTTTGGCCCGGGACTACCGCACAGAGAAATGGCAGCCAGGAACGATCTGCACACGGCAAGGACCTCTAATGTATACCGTGGATGTTGGAGAGAGCATTGTAAGATGCCATGCTGACCAGATTCTAGAGTCACTGGAAAACGTCAATTCCACACCACGATCCGATACACCTGGTGATGAAACCGAAGTACCAATTGCATCTACCCCAGAATCGGTGATATTGGAAGCAGACGAACCAAACAACGATGTTGATCCCGAATCAACTTTGCCAGAAGAACCTGATACCCCAAAGGGGCGTTATCCAGACAGAATCAGGAAGCCTCCTCAAAGACTGAACTTATAATTGCTTAACTTCAGCTAATGTATCGAGCAACTGTAATTGTAAATATGTTATTTAATTATTAATCGAATGTTATGTACTGTTTAGCTAAAAGGGGAGGAATTGTAGTGTATGTACTTTGCAGAAGGAACTATATTCTGCAGCCCCTGTATACTGCAGTACCAGTAGTGACCACCACTGTATATAAGCCTGTGTAGTAACTTTGCATAGTAGTTCCAGTTTTGTCTCCACTCAGTAAACACCTGTTGTAACCTACTCCTGCAGTCCGTGTCTCAATTACACATGGACATAATAATTCTCTAGCTCTACAAGAGGGTCCCCTCAAACTTTTTTTTCCTGGTGTTCTTTTACTTGTCACCTTGTTGACCCCTTGGTTTGCCTGAAGACATCTGGGATAATCCATGAGCTGTTCCTTGTTAATACAGGGGCTAACTCACCAAAGAAAGTGCTCATAAAGCAAACTGAACACATGACTCCATCTCATGAGCTATGTTGCTGGCTCTTGTTCTCTATCACAATGCAACATGAGATAACACGCATGCAAATCGCTCAGCCAGGCACAAAATGAAGAGAAGGAGAAAATATAGAGAAAGAGGGTGAGGAAAGAGCCAGCATGTAGAAAGTCATACAAGAGAGGGGGCGGTACTGGACCTAATTCTAGGGAATGTAGCCGGGCAAGTGGTAGAAGTGTCAGTAGGAGAGCATATTGGTGACAGGGACCATAATTCGGTGAGATTTAAGATAGTCATGGAAAAGGACAAAGATGGACCGGAAATAAAGGTTCGCAATTGGCTGATTTTAATATGATAAGGCAGGCTCTGGCCAAAGTGGACTGGGATTAGCTACTTGTAGGAAAATCCACATCAGAGCAGTGGGAGTCTTTCAGAAAGGAAATAGAGAGAGTACAACACCAACATGTTCCCGTAAAGGTTAAGGTTGGGACCAAGAAGCCCAGGGAACCCTGGATGTCAAGGGATATACAAGAATGGATTAGGAAAAAAAGGGAGGCTTTTGGCAGATACAAAGGACTAAAAACAGTGGAAGCCCGAGAGGAGTATAGAAAGTGCAGCGGGGGGGGGGGGTTCTTAAAAAAGAAATTAGGAGAACAAAGAGGGGGCATGAAAAAATACTGGCGGGCAAAATAAAGGAAAATCCCAAGGTGTTTTATAAGTATATTAAGGGCAAGAGGATAACCAGGGAAAGAGTAGGGCCCATTAGGGACCAAAGTGGCAATCTGTGTGTAGAGCCGGAAGATGTGGGTGAGGTTTTAAATGAATATTTTGCATCTGTGTTCACTATGGAGAAGGATGATGTAGGCATAGAAATCAGGCAGGGGATTGTGATATACTTGAACAAATTATTATTGAGAGGGAGGAGGTACTAGCGGTTTTAGCGGGCTGTATAACTCTATGACTAATATGTTAAATGCCACTTGGCCCATGTGACAAACACAGCCTCCCACTTCAAGACATGTTAATTCTTTTTGTTGCAAAGGGACCCTTCAGTATTTGACACGCAACTGAAAATTTTGTACTGGACGTTTCTTGGATCTTTGTCAAGGGTCAGGGGAATTTTTAGCTAAGAATTTTAATATTTGATAGTTGACTGTGTATTTTGTTGTAAGTAAACCTGTGGCTGATTCAACAGCTCTGCGTACTGTGAAAGTGGTGCACAACTAGAGCGGGGGTGGGGGAGAGCAGGAGGGTGACAGGGAGTGTGGGGGCGACTGGGAGAGCGGGGAGGAGGGGGCAAGCAGGGGAGAATGGGAGGGGAGAGGGAGGGGAGCGGGATGGGGCGAGAGATGAGAACAGAGTGGGGGAGAGCGGGGTGTGGGGGGAGTGGGGAGTGGAGGGGGGAGGGGGTGTAGAATGGAGAGAGCAGCCTTGCTCTAAATTCCTACTAGGCTGCAATTCAGTGGCTTCAGCATTCTGTGAGATGAAGTACTTCTGCCCATTTGATGGCTCGGCCTCATTAACCCCCAGATTTGTTCCAAAATATTTAAACAAAAGCCAACACAATACAACAGGTTGCACAGTGCTAACTCTCTCCCCACCCCCCCACCTTGTTCAGCTACAGTATTTGGAATAGAACCTCCTGGGTGGAGGAGCTTGTAAATTGCCACAGACCTTTGTATTTTTCTTGTTTACAATATAGTTTGGGACTATTTTGTTTTGTATCAAAAATTATTGACATATTTCCGAAATGTTTCTTAAGATTTATTTTTAAGAGAGAATTTTGGGGGACAATTTTTTTTGTTTTAAGGTTTGCATAGGATTACATAGGATGACATAGGATATACGTCACAGAAACAGGCCATTCGGCCCAACCAGTCCATGCCATCGTGTATGCTCCACACGAGCCTCCTCCCGTCTTTCCTCATCTAAATCTATCAGCATAACCCTCTATTCCCTTCTCCCTCATAGGCTTGTCTAGCCTCCCTTTAAATGCATCTATACTATTCACTTCAACCACTCCCTGTGTTAGTGAGTTCCACCTTCTCACCTCTCTTTGGGTAAAGAAGTTTCTTCTGAATGCCCTATTGGATTTCTTGGTGACTATCTTATATTGATGGCCTCTAGTTATGCTCTTCCCCACAAGTGGAAACATTCTCTCTGTATCTACTCTATCAAAACCTTTCATGATTTTAAAGACCTCTATTAGGTCACCCCTCAGCCTTCTTTTTTCAAGAGAAAAGAGACCCAGCCTGTTCATCCTTTCCTGATATGTATACTCTCGCATTTCTGGTATCATCCTTGTAAATCTTCTCTGCACCCTCGCCAGTGCCTCTATATCCTTTTTATAATATGGCGACGTAGTACTCTCTAAGTGTGGTCTAACCAAGGTTCAATACAGGTTCAGCATAACTTCCCTACTTTTCAATTCTATCCCTCTAGAAATAAACCCTAGTGATTAGTTTGCTTTTTTTATGGCCTTGCTAACCTACGTCACAACTTTTAGTGATTTGTGTATTTGTACTCCGAGATCCCTTTGTTCCTCTACCCCACCTAGACTCGCACCCTCCAAGTAATAAGTGACCTCCCTATTCTTCCTACCAAAATGTAATACCTCACATTTATCTGTGTTGAACTTCACTTGCCAATTATATGTCCATTCTGCAAGTTTATTAATGTCCTCCTGTAACTTGTTGCAGTCCTCCTCAGTCTTGACTGTCCCCCCAATTTGGTGTCATCCGCAAATTTAGAAATTGTGTTTTTGATTCCTAAGTCTAAATCGTTAATGTAAATTGTGAACAGCAGTGGTCCCAGCACTGATCCTTGTGGAACACCACTGCCCACCTTCTGCCACTGTGAATAGCTACTCTTTACACCTACTCTCTGCTTTCTGTCCTGAAGCCAGCCAGCAATCCATTCTGCTACTTGTCTCCTGACTCCACATTCTCTGACCTTGTTCATCAGTCTATTATGGGGTACCTTATCGAAGGCCTTTTGAAAATCCAGATAAATTACATCTACTGCATTATCATTGTCTACTCTCTCTGTTACCTCTTCAAAAAATTCAATAAGGTTGGTGAAGCAAGACTTTCCCTTTTGAAATCCATGTTGACTATTCATTATTATATTTTTGGTTTCTAGATGTTCTTCTATTTTCTCCTTTAGTAGGGATTCCATTATTTTTCCTACCACTGATGTTAAGCTGACTGGTCTATAATTCCCTGGACATGTTCTATCCCCCTTCTTAAATATCGATATTACGTTATCCGTCAGTCCTCTGGCACTATACCTTTTTCTAACAAATTATTAAATATGCGTAGTAATGCCTCTGCTCTTTCTTCCATTGCAATCCATCCGGACCAAGGGGTTTTATCCTCTTTGAGTTTGATTAATTTATTTAATATATCCCCTTTTTTATTTTAAATGCACTTATCTCATTACTCATCTCATCATCCAATGTCATGTCCACCTATTCTAAATCCCTGGTAAATACTGAAGCAAAATAATGATTTAATATTTCTGCCATCTCGCTATCATTTGTTTTTAAAGTGCCTCAAATGCAGTAGTTCATGGTTAAGGTGGTACAAGATTTCGGAAGACACACCAGGGAGAGCAAGAGGCACCAGGCCATATCCTGCACACCGACTGCCGAATGACTGAGAGCAGCCCCAGCTTGCTCCGAGCTCAACGCTGAACCATTTGTGGAGCTTTGCCATCTGCAGTAAGGACACCTGCAGCCAACTTGGAAGATAGAGTTGGCAAGGCCCCAGTGTCCTCAGCCTATGACTCATTCCAGGCTAGTACTGCCATATCAGCTAATGCACTTCCCACACATAAAGAAGAAATAACTTGCATTTATATAGCGTGTTTCACCACCTCAGGGCGTCCAAAAGAGCTTTACAGCCAAGGAAGTACTTTCTGAAGTGTAGTCACTGTTGTAATGTAGGAAACGCGGCAGACAATTTACGCACAGCAAGCTCCCACAAACAGCAATGTGATAATGACCAGATCATCTGTTTTAGTGATGTTGGTTGAGGGATAAATCTAGGATCAAATGGGTGCCTGGTGTATTGGTCTAAATCACCAGCACTTTCATCTCCTGGCCCACTGAATAGCATCACACGGCTGCCTAATATAAGGGCATTGATATATTTCCCAAAAGCCGGGGATGAGAGTGAGGGGGTGAATTTCCTTGCTCATTCAGATTAGTGGTGCAAAAGCAGTGCAGGAAATCTTTTCAGGCAGGAAAATTGAACAGAAGCTGTTTCCGCCCGATTTTCACCATTAAAATGCTTCCTCCTCCTCCCCCACCCTCGAGTTAATGTTTGAACTTCCCGCAATCCACCCGTCGAGTCCCAACCGCCCCCATTTGCATTTGTCAACATGAGCGCCCGTTGCATTACGGCTGCGGGTTTCCTGGTTTTTACACCCGTGATGTGCTCTGAGTAACCCAGACTGCGGTTGACGAGGTGCAGCAATTTCCAGACTATCCAGGCACAAGTGAGGAATTCCTGACAGAGAAGAGTTGGGAGCTGGAGACCCCCTCAAGCAGAGCGGTTTGTGAAGGGTTTGTTGTACAAGTGTTGCTGTAAGAGGGCGAAGGGTGTGCTGGTGCCCAGAGTAGGCAAGGAAGGAAAGGGAAAGTTACCATGGTAATGGTTCTGCTGTTGCCATTTGCAGCTCCTCTAGATCCAACTTTTGCTTCTTTACCTGTCCCATTACCAGTCCCTTTTGCATTCCTATTCCTATTCCCATTTACACCGGCATGGACTGGTTGGGCCAAATGGCCTGTTTCTGTGCCGTATATCCTATGTAATTTAATCACTCCCGCCCTCCACCCTATCACAGACCTTCCCTTTTGTTCTTTCCTCCTCTCCTTTCTTTTACATCTCTAACTTATTCCAGTTCCGATGAAAGGTCATTGCCCTGAAACATTAACTCTGTTTCTCTCTCCACAGATGCTGCCTGGCCTGCTGAGTATTTCCAGCATTTTCTGTTTTTGCCTCTCCTCAGTGTTAGCAGTTGTATCCAGAATCTCATCACTGAGATAACTGCACTTTAACAAGGTGCGAACAGCTGATTGAAACTGCTTGAAGTCTCAACTCCGCCTGAAAACACTTAATACATTATAAGCGATGTCTTTGTAACTGACTCCTATGTTAATGGTAAATGATTAGCGGCATTTGCTCGATATAGGCGGATGCCCATCACAAGTGGGTACGGTATAAGTGGTGCGTCCTTAATATGCCAATCACTGCTCCAATGGGATTGCAAATGAGCCGACCCAAGAAACCTCTCTTTGTCTGCCAGTCTCTGACTCTTTTTCTGCCAGTCTCTGATTCTTTGTCTCTCTGTCTCTGTGCCTCTTTCTTTGTTTTTCCTTTTCCAAGGGAGGGATTTTCCATTTGGAATCCCAGATAAAAATGAAAACCTGAAAGCCTGATTTTTTTTTAGGTAAATTAAAAAAACTGTTTAGAAGTACATTGTGCTGTTTTCCTCTTTAACCTCTAGAGTGTGGTTTCATTCGAATCCTGGTTTTCCACCATTTTCCAGATGTCGCTATCGTTAGAGCAACTTTTTTCTTCCTTCATTCCCACAGTTTTCTCCCCTGCTTCTGTCAAGATGCAAACTCCTGTTGACAGAAAAATCCCCGAGTGCTGACTCTCACTGGGGTACAGTTCCCCGAGTATTGACCCTTGCTGGGGTACAGTTCCCCGAGTGCTGACTCTCACTGGGGTACAGTTCCCCGAGTATTGACCCTTGCTGGGGTACAGTTCCCCGAGTGTTGACCCTTGCTGGGGTACAGTTCCCCGAGTATTGACCCTTGCTGGGGTACAGTTCCCCGAGTATTGACCCTTGCTGGGGTACAGTTCCCTGAGTATTGACTCTTGCTGGGATACAGTCCCGGGCTGCTGAATTGTACTGATATTTATTTCCATGGGAGCTTCTTGAGGAGCTTGGCTGCCATTTTATCACTTTTGTAAAAACAGTCCTAGGTACTCAGGGATGTGACTAAAGTGTGACCAGCTGACCTCTGCATAAATTACAATTTTATTGCTTTTCTCCAGTGACAATGATCTAATTTACTGCTCTCCATCAATGTAGAGTTTACAGAGTATTATTTAACCCCATTTACAAAAGGTTTGATGATGTGACCAAGGGAGAGGTAAACTCCAGTGTTTTGGCTGAATTTCTGTGAGGGATGTTAGTGCTAGGAACATAGGAACAGGAGTAGGCCATTCAGCCCCTCGAGCCTGCTCCGCCATTCAATGAGATCACGACTGATCTGCGACCTAACTCCATATGGTTAACAGAAAGCTATCAATCTCCGATTTAAAATTAACAATTGATCTAGCATCAATTGCCATTTGCAGAAGAGAGTTCCAAACTTCTACCACCCTTTGTGTGTAGAAGTGTTTCCTAATTTCACTCCTGAAAGGTCTGGCTCTAATTTTTAGACTATGCCCCCTAGTCCTAGAATCCCCAACCATCGGAAATAGTTTCTCTCTACCTACCCTATCTTTTCTTAATGTCTTGAAACTTCAATCAGATCAGCCCTTAACCTTCTAAATTCTAGGAAATACAACCCTAATTTGTGTAATCTCTCCTTGTAGCTTAGCCCTTGGAGTCCGGGTATCATTCTGGTAAACCTACGCTGCACTCCCTCCAAGGCCAATATATCCTTCCTAAGGTGTGGTGCCCAGAACTGCTCACAGTACTCCAGGTGTGGTCTAACCAGGGTCCTGTGTAGCTGCAGCATAACTTCTACCTCCTTGTATTCTAGTCCTCTAGATATAAAGGCCAGCATCCCATTAGTCTTCTACATTATTTTCTGTACCTGTTCATGACATTTTAATGATCTATGTACCTGGACCCCCAAGTCTCTTTGGACCTCCACCGTTTAGCCTTTCACCATTTATAAAGTACAGGAAACTTTCTGGTATCCGGCACTGACGGGACCGAGCTGGTGCCGTACCATCAAAACTGCCGTAGAAACCAGCGCTAATGTTAAAACATACGGAGCTTTTGAGCTCAGTGTGAATCAACAAACCCTGTTGCTTAGCAACAGCTTCAAAACAGTCGGCCACAGCTTAAAAGCGTCTCTGTAGCTAAGCAACAGCTTCAGCTAGACCTTGCAGAGCCTGACTGGAAAAAAAAAGCAACGAGAAGTAAAAAAACTTATAGGAAACGGCTCCTGAATTTTGCCAGTAGATAGAGCTTTCCGGACATTTAACCTCCGGTTAAACGAAAGTTTCCTGTACCCTGTTCTATCCTTTTAGGTCCAAAGTGGATGACCTCACATTTGCCTACATTGAAATCCAGTTTTGCCCATTCACGTAATCTGTCAATATCCCTTTGTAATTTTATGCTTTCATCCACCTATCTTTGTGTCTTTGGCAAATTTGGATATACGACTTTCAATGCCATCATCTAAGTCATTAATAAATACTGTGAATAGTTGAGGCCCCAACACAGATTCCTGCGGGACACCACTAGTCACCTCCTGCCGATTTGAGTACCTACCCATTATCCCCACTCTCTGTCTCCTGCCACTCAGCCAATTTCCTAAAAAGGTCAATAATTTGCCCTCAATTCCGCGGGCTTCTACCTTAGTTAACAGTCTCTTATGTGGGACTTTATCAAATGCCTTCTGGATGTCCATATAAATAACATCCATAGACATTCCCCTGTCCACTACCTTAGACACCTCTTCAAAAAATTCAAGCAGGTTTGGCAGGCATGACCTACCTTTCACAAATCAATGCTGGCTCTCTCTAATCAAGTAAAAATTTTCGAGGTGTTCAGTCACCCTATTCTTAATTATAGACTCTAGCAATTTCCCGACAACAGATGTTAGGCTAACTGGTCTATAATTCCCTGGTTTCTCTCTCTCACCATTTTTAAATAGTGGAGTGACATGCGCAATTTTGCAATCTAAAGGAATGGTTCCTGAATCGAGAGAACTTTGGAAGATTATAGTTAGGGCATCTGCAATGTGCTCACCTACTTCCATTAAAACCCTGGGATGGAAACCATCTGGTCCTGGGGATTTGTCACTCTTTAGTGCCATTATTTTCTTCATTACTGTTATTTTACTTACATTAATTTTATTGAGTCCCTATCCCTGATTTAGTTTCCTTGGGATTTCTGGCATGCTATCCTCTTCCTCCACTGTAAATACTGATGCAAAGTAATTACTAATCATGTCTGCCATTTCCTTATTATCATTGATAATATCACCACTTTCAGTTTTTAAGGGGTCAACATTGCTCCTGATTACCCTCTTTTTTCTAATATGATTGTAAAAAAAATTTGTGTTGATTTTGATATCCCTTGCAAGTTTCCTTTCATACTCGCTTTTTGTAGCTCTTACTATCTGTTTTGTGACCCTTTGCTGTTCTGTGTATCTTTCCCATTTGCCAGGATCTGCGCTATTTTTTGCATTTTTGTATGCTTTTTCTTTTAGATTTATGCTGTCCCTCACCTCTTTAGTTGTCCATGGCTTTTTTTTGGCAAGTAGAGCTCTTGCCCCTCAGGAGTATAAACTGGTTCTGTATCACATTAAATTCTTTTCTGAACATCTCCCAATGATCTTCTGTCGTTTTACCCATTACTAGATTTGCCCAGTTTACTGTAGACAGTCTCTGTCTCATCCCTTTTGAAGTTGGCCTTACCCAAGTCTAGAATCTTAGTAGCTGTTTCACATTTCTCCCTTTCAAACACTACGTTGAACTCGATCATGTTATGATTGCTATTGGATAAATGTTCACGCACAGTTAGGCTGTTAACTAAATCTGGCTCATTACTCATTACTAAATCTAATATGACATGACCCCTTGTTGCCGCGGGGACATATTGTTGTAGAAAACTATCCTGACACACTCAAGAAATTCGCTACTTTTCTGACAGGTGCTAGTCTGCTTATCCCAATCTATATGAAAATTTAAATCCCCCATTGAAACCACACTGCCTTTGTCACACGCTTGTCTAATCTCTGCATTTATACAATCTAGCACTTCACAGCTGCTACCTGGGGGCCTATACACAACTCCCATTACAGTCTTAAATCCTTCCCTATTCCTTAATTCTACCCATAAAGTCTCCACTGCCTGCTTACCTCTCGTTATATCCTCTCTTATCATTGAAGTGATCTCATCTTTAATCACTAAGGCTATTCCTCCCACTCTGCCATTTTCCCCATCTTTCCTGTAGACCTTATAACCAGGTATATTTAGTTCCCAGTCCTGACCATCTTGCAGGGATGTCTCAGTAATGGCTACCATGTCAACCCTCCAATTTGAATTTGTGCCTGCAGTTCATTCAATTTATTCTTTATACTCTTTGCGTTTGTATAAAGAACACTTATTTGGGTCACACACCCTAGCCTGTCCTTTGGCTCTAAAGTTTTTCTCACTTGTTTCTTATTTCTCTCACCTGGTTTAATCACTTTACATCTTTTAGTTTTTCCTCTACATGTACTACCTAAAGCACAGTTTCTGACTGTTACTCTACTCTCTTCCCTTGCGTTTGTTTTTGAACTACTATTTTGACTACAATTTCCACCTGAGCCCTCGCCCCCCTCCTCACCGCCCCCCCCATTTTACAAGTTTAAAGTCTTTGTGACCGCCCTATTTATCATTTCCGTTAGGACCCTGGTCCCAGACCGGTTCAGGTGGAGCCCGTTCCAATTGGACAGTTCCTTCCTGTCCCAATACTGGTGCCATTGCCCCATGAAATGGAACGCCTCTTTCCCACACCACTCCTTTAGCCACATGTTCGCTTCCCTAATCAGCTTATCCCTATGCCAATTTGCACGTGGCTCATGTAATAATCCAGAGATTATAACCCTTGAGGGAGGGCGGTAGGGTGGTCCGTCCAGTTTCATTCTTATTGTTGTGTTTCGTAGCAGTTTGTTACAACTGAGTGGCTTGCCAGGCCATTTCAGAGGACATTTAAGAGTCAATCACATTGCTGTGGGTCTGGAGTCACATATAGGCCAGACCAGGTAAGGACGGCAGATTTCCTTCCCTAAAGGCCATTAGTGAACCAGATGGATTTTTACGACAATCTGATAGTTTTATGGTTACCATTACTGATACTAGATTTTTATTCCAGATTTATTTAATTAACTGAATTAAATTCCCCAGCTGCTGTGGTGGAATTTAAACTCATGTCTCTGGATCATTAGTCCAGGCCTCTGGATGATCGATATCAGCCTCAGGACATTGCTGCAGGAGTTCCTCAGGGCAGTGTCCTAGGCCCAGCCATCTTCAGCTGCTTCATCAATGACCTTCCCTCCAATATAAGGTCAGAAATGGGATGTTCGCTGATGACTGCACAGTGTTCAGCGCCATTCACAACTCCTCAGATAATTAAGCAGTCCATGTCCACATGCAACAAGACCTGGACGACATTCAGGCTTGGGCTGATAAGTGGCAGGTAACATTCACGCCACAGAAATGCCAGGCAATGACTATCTCCAACAAGCGAGAGTCTAACCACCGCCCCTTGACATTCAATGGCATTACCATCGCCGAATCACCCACCATCAACATCCTGGGAGTCACCATTGACCAGAAACTTAACTGGACCAGCCACATAAATACTGTGGCAACAAGAGCAGGTAAGAGGCTAGGCATTCTACGGTGAGTGCCTCACCTCCTGACTCCCCAAAGCCTTTCCACCATCTGCAAAGCACAAGTAAGGAGTGTGATGGAACACTCTCCACTTACCTGGATGAGTGCAGCTCCAATAACAGTCAAGAAGCTCGACACCATCCAGGACAAAGAAACCCGCTTGATTGGCACCCCATCCACCACCTTAAACATTCACTCCCTCCATCACTGGTGTACCGTGGCTGCAGTGTGTACCATCTACAAGATGCACTGCAGCAACTCGCCAAGGCTTCTTCGGCAGCAGCTCCCAAACCTGTGACCTCTTCCACTTAGAAAGACAAGGGCAGCAGGCGTTTGGGAACACCACCACCTCCAAGATCCTCTCCAAGTCACACACCATCCTGACTTGGAAGTATATTGCCGTTCCTTCATCGTCGCTGGGTCAAAATTCTGGAACCACTCCTTAACAACACTGTGGGAGTACCTTCACCACACGGACTGCAGTGGTTCAAGAAGGCGGCTCACCACCACCTTCTCAAGGGCAATTAGGGATGGGCAATAAATGCTGGCCTTGCCAGCGATGCCCAAATCGCATGAACGAATAAAAAAAAAATTCTGGCTGAAGATGGTTACAAACGCTTCAGCCTTGTCTTTTGCACTCACGTGTTGGGCTCTGTCATCATTGAGGATGGGGCTATTCATGGTGCCTCCTCCTCCCATTGTTTAATTATCCACCACCATTCATGACTGGATGTGGCAGGACTGCAGAGCTTTGATATGATCCGTTACTTGTGGGATGCTTAGCTCTGTCTATAGCGTGCTGCCTCTGCTGTTTAGCATGCATGTAGTCCTATGTTGCAGCTTTCCCAGGTTGGCACCTCATTTTTAGGTATGCCTGGTGCTGCTCCTGGCCTGCTCTTCTACACTCCTTATTGAACCAGGGTTGGTCCCCTGGTTTGATGGTAATGGTAGAGTGAGGGATATGCCGGGCGATGAGGTTACAGATTGTGGTGGAATACAATTCTGCTGCTACTGATGGCCCACATCGCCTCATGGATGCCCAGTTTTGAGCTGCTAGATCTGTTCTGAATCTATCCCATTTAGCACGGTGGTAGTGCCACACAACACGATGGAGGGTGTCCTCAGTGTGAAGACAGCATTTCGTCTCTACAAGACTGCGCGGTGGTCACTGCTAGCAATGCTGTCATGGACAGATGCATCTGTGACAGGTAGATTGGTGAGGACGAGGTCAAGCAGGTCTCAAACAGATATACCGCTTTGGGTATTGTTGGGGAGGATGGCTTATCGGGGGAAGGCAGCAGCAACCAACTTCCTGGCACCATTGGTGGTTCTGCTGCACGGGATGGGAGGAAAAAGAGCGGGAGAGCTATAGTGATAGGGGATTCTATTGTAAGGGGAATAGACAGGCGTTTCTGTGGCCGCAAACGAGACTCCAGGATGGTATGTTGCCTCCCAGGTGCAAGGGCCAAGGATATCTCGGAGTGGCTGCAGGGCATTCTGGAGGGGGAGGGTGAACAGCCAGTTGTCGTGGTGCATATAGGTACCAACGATATAGGTAAAAAACGGGATGAGGTCCTAAAAGCTGAATATAGGTAGTTAGGTAAATTAAAAAATAGGACCTCAAAGGTAGTAATCTCAGGATTGCTACCAGTGCCACGTGCTAGTCAGAGTAGAAATAGAAGGATATTTCAGATGAACACATGGCTAGAAGAATGGTGCAAGGGGGAGGGATTCAAATTCCTGAGACATTGGAACCGGTTCTGGGGGAGGTGGGACCAGTACAAACTGGATGGTTTGCACCTGGGCAGGACCAGGACCGATGTCCTGGGGGAGTGTTTGCTAGTGCTGTTGGGAGAGGGTTTAAACTAAAATGGCAGGGGGTTGGGAACCTGTGCAGGGAGACAGAGGAAAGGGAAGCAAGGGTAGAAGCAAAAGACAGGAAGGAGAAAAGCAAAAGTGGAAGTCAGAGAAATCAAGGGTGTAAATCAAACATGGCCGCAGTAAACAATAATTCTAAAAGGTCTAAGAGCGTTAAAAAAACAAGCCTGAAGGCTTTGTGTCTTAATGCAAGGAGAATTCGTAATAAGTTGGATGAATTAGCTGCGCAAATAGATGTAAACGGATATGATATAATTGGGATTACAGAGACATGGCTCCAGGGTGACCAAGGCTGGGAATTCAACATCCAGGGGTATTCAATATTCAGGAAGGACAGGCAAAAAGGAAAAGGCGGTGGGGTAGCATTGCTGGTTATAGAGGAGATTAACACAATAGTAAGGAAGGATATTAGCTCTGATGATGTGGAATCTGTATGGGTAGAGCTGAGAAATACCAAGGGGCAGAAAACGTTAGTGGGAGTTGTATACAGACCCCCAAACAGTAATGCTGAGGTTGGGGATGGCATTAAATGGGAAATTAGAAATGCGTGCAATAAGGGCACAGCAGTTATCATGGGTGACTTTAATCTACATATAGGTTGGTCTAATCAAATTAGTAACAATACTGTGGAAGAGGAATTCCTAGAGTGTATACAGGATGGTTTCCTAGACCAATATGTCGAGGAACCAACTAGAGATCAGGCCATCTTAGACTGGGTATTATGTAATGAGAAAGGATTAATTAGCAATCTTGTTGTGCGAGGTCCCTTGGGGAGGAGCGATCATAATATGATGGAATTCTTCATGAAGATGGAGAGTGAAGTAGTTGATTCAGAGACTTGGGTACTGAATTTAAATAAAGGAAACTATGATGGTATGAGGCGCAAGTTGGTTAGGATGGATTGGGGAATGTTACTTAAAGGGTTGATGATGAATAGGCAATGGCAAACATTTAAAGATCGCATGGATGAACTACAGAATTTGTTCATCCCTGTTTGGCATAACAATAAAACAAAAAAGGTGACTCAACCGTGGCTAACACGGGAAATTAGGGATAGCATAAGATCCAAGGAGAGGACATATAAATTGGCCAGAAAAAGCAGCAAACCTGAGGATTGGGAGCAATTTAGGATTCAGCAAAGGAGGATAAAGGGATTAATTAAGAGGGGGAAAATAGAGTATGAGAGTAAGCTTTCAGGGAATATAAAAACTGACTGTAAAAGCTTCTATAGATATGTGAAGAGAAAAAGATTGGTAAAGTCAAGTGTAGGTCTCTTGCAGTCAGAATCAGGGGAATTTATAATGGGGAACAAAGACATGGCAGACTAATTAAATACATACTTTGGTTCTGTCTTCACAAAGGAGGACACAAATAAACTCCCAGAGATGTCGGGGAACATAGGGTCTAATGAGAGGGAGGAACTGAATGAAATCAGTATTTGTAGAGAAATGGTGTTCGGGAATTTGACGGGATTGAAGGCCGATAAATCCCCAGGGCCTGATAATCTACATCCTAGGGTACTTAAGGAAGTGGCTCTAGAAATAGTAGATGCATTGCTGGTCATCTTCCAAAATTCTATAGACTCTGGAACAGTTCCCATGGATTGGAGGGTAGCTAATCTAACCAACTATTTAAAAAAGTTGGTAGAGAAAAAATGGGGAATTATAGATCGGTAAGCCTGACAACAGTAGTGGGGTAAATGCTAGAGTCCATTATTAAAGATGTAATAGCAGAGCACTTGGAAAACAGTGACAGGATTGGACAAAGTCAACATTGATTTACAAAAGGTAAATCATGCTTGACTAATCTACTAGAATTTTTTGAGGATGTAACTGGTAGAATAGATAAGGGAGAACCAATGGATGTGGTGTATTTGGACTTTCTGAAGGCTTTCGATAAGGTCCCGCATAAGAGACTAGCGTGCAAAGTTAAAGCACATGGCATTGGGGGTAAGGTACTGACTTGGATAGAAAACTGGTTGGCAGACAGGAAGCAAAGAGTTGGAATAAACGGGTCTTTTTCCGAGTGGCAGGCGGTGACTAGTGGGGTTCCGCAGGGATCGGTGCTAGGACCCCAGTTATTCACTATATATTAATGATCTAGATGAGGGAACTAGATGTAATATCTCCAAGTTTGCAGATGACACAAAGCTATGTGGGTGTGTGTGCTGTGAGGATGATGCAGAGAAACTCCAGTACGATTTCGACAGGTTGGGCGTTTGGGTAGATGCATGGCAGGTGCAGTATAATGTGGATAAATGTGAGGTTATCCACTTTGGTTGCAAAAACATGAAGGCAGATTATTATCTGAACGGCAATAGTTTGGGAAAAGGGGAAGTGCAATGAGACCTGAGTGTCCTTGTGCACCAGTCGCTTAAGGTAAGCATGCAGGTGCAGCAGGCGGTTAAGAAGGCAAATGGTATGCTGGCCTTCATAGCGAGAGGATTCGAGTTCAGGAGCAAGGATGTCTTGCTGCAGTTTTACAGGGCCTTGGTGAGACCACACCTTGAGTATTGTGTGCAGTTTTGGTCGCCTTATCTGAGGAAGTATGTTCTTGCCATGGAGGGAGTGCAGCGAAGATTCACCAGACTGATACCTGGGATGGCAGGAATGACGTATGAGGAGCGATTGGGTCGATTAGGCTTATATTTGCTGGAGTTTAGAAGAATGAAAGGGGATCTCATTGAAACTTATAAAATTCTAACAGGACTAGACAGACTAGATGCAGGAAGGCTGTTCCCGATGGCGGGGAGTCCAGAACCAGGAGTCACAGCCTAAGGATAAGGGGTAAGCCATTTAGGACTGAGATGAGGAGGATTTTCTTCACCCAGAGAGTGGTGAACCTATGGAATTCTCTACCACAGAAGACAGTGAGGTCAATTCATTAAATATATTCAAGAAGGAGTTGGATATATTTCTTAAGGTTAAGGGGATCAAGGGATATGGGGAGAAAGCAGGGACAGGGTACTGAATTTGGATAATCAGCCATGATCACATTGAATGGCGGAGCAGGCTCGAGGGGCTGAATGGCCTACTCCTGCTCCTATCTTCTATGTTTCTATGTTTCTATGTTTCCCTCGTGTTGGTTCTCTCAGCTGCCGCAGGCCCAGACTGGCAGCTATGTCCTTCAGGACTCGGCCAGCTCGGTCAGTAGTGGTGCTACCGAGCCACTCTTGGTGATGGACATTGAAATCCCCCACCCTGATTACATTCTGTGCGCTTGCTACCCTCAGTGCTTCTTCCAAGTGGTGTTCAACATGGAGAAGTACTGATTCATTGGCTGAGGGAGGGCGGTAGGTGGTAATCAGCAGAAGGTTTCCTTGCCCATGCTTGACCTGAAGCCATGAGACTTCATGGGATCCGGAGTCAATGTTGAGGACTCCCAGGGCTTCTCCCTCCCGACTGTATACCACTGTGCTGCCACCCCTGATGGATCTGTCCTGCTGGTGGGACAAGACATACCCAGGGGTGGTGATGGAATCTGGGACAGTGGCTGAAAGGCATGATTCTGTGAGTATGACTATGTCAGGTTGTTGCTTGACTAGTCTGTGTGACAGCTCTCCCAATTTTGGCACAAGTCCCCAGATGTTAGTGAGGAGGACTGTCAGTGTCGACTGGGCTGAGTGTGCCGTTGTCGTGTCTGTAGCCGGTGCCAAGGTCGATGCCAGGTGGTCAGTCCGGTTTTATTCTTATTATTGTTTTTTTGTAGCGGTTGTGTACAACTGAGTGGCTTGCTAGGCCATTTCAGAGGGCAGTTAAGAGTCAACTACATTGCTCTGGGTCTGGAGTCACATATCGGCCAGACCAGGTAAGGACGGCAGATTTCCTTCCCTAAAGGACATTAGTGAACCAGATAAAGAGCAAAGCTTCCTCTCTTCCAGTCTAATACTGTACCATAATTCAACTGCAAAAAAATGGCACCCATTTCATCTGTAGGAATTTTCCAATTTCCTACCCATCTTGATGACCTCTCTGAGTTGGAGGATGGTGGGTTGTGGTCAGTTTTGTGCCAAGACTGCTTACACAGAGCAAAGATTTAAACCCAGGTCTTGGAGGAGAAAACACTAAGTCAAACCATCAAACAAAAAGTCAAATATTTTATTCAGGGCTTGGTGATAGGAAGGCCTTCAATTAAGGTAAATACAATAACATCTACAAAAAGCGGGGGAAATGTCATGTGATCAAATGTCATGCAATTAAACATCACGAGTGGTGACACGTGATCGATTACCATGTGATCAAATGTCACATGACCGAATTTCCAGGAATACGTCAAACCAGAGTTGGCAACGCTAAAGCCGATGGGATATTTAAAAAAATATGCAGTTTGGTGCGGATTGGAAGACATCATTGGGCCCCAACTGTTATTTTAAACATATGCCTGAGCAGGAAGCCATCGTGGCTTTCCTGACGTGAAGAGGATCCAGGGCCAGAAGAGAACCAAACAGGTAACTTTTCTTTAATTTCCTGACTCTCAGGATAAGAGTTCCTTTTACTTTCAAGGAACTAATGACCTGAGAGCCCACACTCCTAGCCCCATCCTCCCCTCTATGCTGCTGCCCTTGTTTGGGGTGGGTGGTGGCTCTGCCCTTACAAGGCCCCAGGGAAAGCTCTGGGGAAGACCCAGCCTTACATGGTGCCAAATCCCCCTGACCTCGGCGCCAACATTCTGCCAATGGTCTGGACTGGGCACCGCTCAAACACCCTCACTGGCACAATGAACCCGCCTCAAGTATGTGGATGACCCCTGACCCTGTAGTTTGGGATGGGGTTTGGGCCTCATTACTCGGGTGGACATAGTGTTCATTCCACCGCTCTTCTGCTTGCAAGGCCGCGCTGCAGGGATATTGGGCCCAATTTGTTTTCTTTCATCTTTCTTTACACTCGTCATCTTTCTGTTCTCTTCACATTCGGAGGAACTTTCTGATAGCACCACACTACCCACGGGACCTCGCACACAGCAGTGGCTTTACCCACAATTCTAGGTTTATTAATGGACAGAAAGTCATGGGGAATATAGCAGTGATTTTCCCATAAGTTGCTGGCTGTGTGCGAGACCCAATGGGTGGTGTGTGGCCTTGGAAAGCTCCTCCCAATGTTTGCCCAGTATTGTGGTCTCTGTTGAGGTGTCCTTCATATGGTGATTGAATCTTTGTACAGATCTGATCCAGGGTCACACAGTTATTAGAATTCCTGCAGTGCCTTGCTATGACCAAGTTGCAATTTGATTAATTATTATTCTAGCTCTCTTACCTGGTTGAATTCATTATTCTAAAGAAAGAAAGAATGACTTGCATTTATATAGTGCCTTTCATGACCTCAGGACATCCCAAAGTGCTTTTAGCCAATTAAGTACTTCTGAAGTGTAGTCATTGTTGTAATATAGGGAAATGTGGCAATTTGTGCACAGCAAGATCCCACAAACAGCATTGTGATAATGACCACATAATCTGTTTTTTAGTTGTTGATTAATGAATAAATATTGGCCAGGACACTGGGGAGAACTCCCCTGCTCTTCCAGTGGTACTATGGTATCTTTTATGTCCACCTGAGAGGGCACATGGGACCTCAGCATTCAGTACACTCTATGGGGGTAGGTTGTTACGGTGGAATTCTCACTGTTAACACTGGCAGTGAATTTACACACTGAGCCATTGTGTGCTGAATTTTAAGTTGATGGGAGACTGTCAGTGCCAACCTGTAGTGTAACAGCCCTGGAACCTACTGTCTGTGTGGACCTGGTGCCCTGTCACCTGCACCATTCTCACCTGTGCATGTTTATCATATAAATCCAGAGATTCAGCTCCATGTGTCAATCATGTCCAGGGCAGGCCCTGAATGGGCAGATCTGTAGTACAGACAATGTTGGCATCGTGACTAGACAGTTGGACGACAATTTAATTTTCAGTCGATTATATTTTAAATGAATTTGTTAGCGCAGCAGGTTTCGATTCTGTCCCATTTATCTTTGAGATATTTTACAGTGTATTCCTGCTTACTCGAGTGTTTTACTGCAGGACAGTCCAACAGCTATTAGAAGATGGTTAGTTTTCATTGCAGATGATGTTCTGTACTCTCATGGTGAAGAGACTGTCCGATCAGCTGCCGTGATTTACACCAGAACATTGTCTTCTTCTCTTCAGAATACTTAAATCCTGAAGTGGCAACCTCACAGAGGTGTATGGTGCAGTCAGTACAGAGGCAAGGCTATCTGTCCAGGGATTGGGCGGCAGGAGTGCTGTTGACCTTTCACCTCTGGGACCGGGACCACCATTGGCTTAAGCTGTTTTATGTTGTTGGTTGAACACAAATGTTCAACTTGAGTCACTGAAACCTGAAGGAGACCCCAAGGTCATGAGATTTCTGCATTTTCTGTACTTATTGACTTACTAACACATTTCTCTGTTGCTGTACACTAATGGAAAACATTCTGCAATGATAGCACTTTGTTCCTTTGGGTACCTGACACAATTTCTTTAGGGAGTTAGGACAAGGGATCACTGGGAGTTATTTTTTATTATTAATTCTCAGGATGTGGGCGTTGCTGGGAAGGCCGACATTTATTACCCATCTCTGAGAAGATGGTGGTGGGCCGCCTTCTTGAACCACTGGTAGGGGTTTTGATACAACTGAGCGGCTTGCTAGGCAACTTCAGAAGGCAGTCAAGAGACAACCACGTTGGTGTGGGACTGGTCAGGCCGGTAAGCAGGGCAGGCTCCCTTTCCTAAAGGACATGAATGAACTGGTTGGGTTTTCATGACAATCCGGCAGCTTCATGGTCACCGTTTACTTCCAGGCTGAGGGGGACCTAATTGAGGTGTATAAAATTATGAGGGGCCTAGATAGAGTGGATAGGAAGGACCTATTTCCCTTAGCAGAAGGGTCAATAACCAGGGGGCAAAGATTTAAAGTAATTGATCAGAGGTTTAAAGGGGATTTGAGGAGAAAATGTTTTCACCCAGAGGGTGGTGGGGGTCTGGAACTCACTGCCTGAAAGGGCGGTAGAGGCAGAGACCCTCATCACATTTAAAAATACATGGATATGCACTTGAAGTGCCGTAACCTACAGGGCTACAGACCAAGTCCTGGAAAGTGGATAGGTCTTTGTCGGCCAGATTTTTATTAAACTGAATTCAAATTCTCAAACTGCCATGGTGGGAGAGAGTCAGTGTTTGCTGGGGATCCTGTGAATGTTTCAGTGTTTGCAGGGGGTTCCTGGGATGTGATCAGTATTTACAGAATGGCACTGGGAGACGAGTCAGTAAGTAGAGACCTGTGACCTCTGATTGACCCTCTCCTTGTTTTCCTTTCCCAGTGTTCTGCCGCTCTCGACTGTCCGCACTCCTGGACCAGTGGATCGAGGCGGTCCTGTGTTGCCTCTAATGGCAGATTTTGGTATAAAACGTTGGTCTCTGGACTCCGCTGGGGGCACAATGTCGCCTTCTTTATATTGCCGTGCGCTGATGGTGGTGCCCACAGAATATTGTCTTTACTGACAAAGTATAATCTCGAAGGCAGAGAGCGAGGGTTCCATTACTCTAGCGGTTTGATTTCAACAGGACGCAGTGAACAGGTGCACAGTAACCCTAACCTCAGAAGGACCTTCGCCCACTTCATCATCTATAAATATTTCCATTTTCCTCACAGCCTCTCCGTCATTTCGGAGTCAATTAGCCTCCTCCAGCGTAGTCTGGTAGGACAACACTAGGCCATTGTAAAGTGAACACAGCACAGGATTGTACAATGGAAATCAAGTCCTCGCAGACATTTACCATCAATCGTAGAATCATAGAAATTTACAGCACAGAAGGAGGCCATTCGGCCCATCTTGTCCGAGCCAGCCGACAAAGACCTATCCACTTTCCAGGACTTGGTCCGTAGCCTTGTAGGTTACGGCACTTCAAGTGCATATCCAAGTATTTTTAAATGTGATGAGGGTCTCTGCCTCTACCACCCTTTCAGGCAGTGAGTTCCAGACCCCCACCACCCTCTGGGTGAAAACATTTTCTCCTCAAATCCCCTTTAAACCTCCGATCAATTACTTTAAATCTTTGCCCCCTAGTTATTGATCCTTCTGCTAAGGGAAATAGGTCCTTCCTATCCACTCTATCTAGGCCCCTCATAACTTTATACACCTCAATTAGGCCCCCCTCAGCCTCCTCCGTTCCAAAGATAATGTAGGATAGGGGTCCTGCGACATTGACCTTGGCTCTGCAGGAGGCTTTGTGCCCGTGAGCAGGTCTGAGCCTCTTTACAATGGACGTTAAGATGCGCAACACCAAATACCCTGGAGTGAATGTGTATGAGAGAGCGGCAGAGGTTAATATTTGGCCATCAGCAGTAGGTAGCTTTAAGGAGAGCGAGGAGGGACTGAGCCAGCTCAATTTAAACTGCCTTCATAAATAGTTTATCCAAAAAAGTTGAACTGATCAAATGCTAATGAGAAGTACTACAGCACTCTGCAGTTCTGCACTGCAATCCTGCCACAACCCATCAATCAGCACAGATAACAAGGATTGTTTATAACCAGCATTCCATGAAATGGGAACGTCGGTCCCAGGGCTGGCCAAACCAGTTGGATCCGTGTAAAGATCTGCTTGGATCAGATCAGCCAGTGCGGAGCTGCCAACAGACACAGTGCTACTGTTGAGTTTATTTTACAATAAATCCAAATTATTCATCTAATTAGCATATTGCATAACAACCATCATTCGCTGGAAGCTCAGCCTCAGACTTTCTCTAAACCCCAGAATAATTCAGTTTATTAGAATATTATGCAATATGGGGGTGGCTGCTCCGTGGAGAGAACGGTCAAGGAATACAGAAAATATCTGGACGCTGCTGATAGCAGGTGAAGCTGCGGGTACAGCTCGTTAGAGAGGAGCCATCATGGATAAAACATTGTGTTGTTGTGGCAGATGCTACCTCTTGCCTGTGTTTGAAGACTGTGCCTGTTCGATGTTGGTATTTAGCATTTCCCCTCTCACTCCCAATCCATATTTATACTCACAGCTGTTTTTGAAGTGCTAAGTAGCCTGAGAGCAGATGTACCTTCGAGTGTTCTGTTGATGATGCAGAAAAGGTCCCTGGTTACATTACTCCTGAGCTCCTCGCAGCAGCCAGAGGCAAATGATGAGGCGGTGTTCCCTCGGGAGACTCCTCTCAGGAGACGGTTTTCCTCTGTAGCACTGGAGGTAAATGCTGCCGCAGTCAAATGCCAATTTCCTGGCCAGAGCAGGCCAGGTGATGAGCCCACCTGTACACTCCGAGTGATGGGCGCACCTGTACATTCCGAGTGATGGGCCCACCTGTACGCTCCGAGTGATGGGCCCACCTGTACGCTCCGAGTGATGGGCCCACCTGTACGCTCCGAGTGATGGGCCCACCTGTACGCTCCGAGTGATGGGCCCACCTGTACGCTCCGAGTGATGGGCCCACCTGTACGCTCCGAGTGATGGGCCCACCTGTACGCTCCGAGTGATGGGCCCACCTGTACGCTCCGAGTGATGGGCCCAGCTGTACGCTCCGAGTGATGGGCCCAGCTGTACGCTCCGAGTGATGGGCCCAGCTGTACGCTCCGAGTGATGGGCCCAGCTGTACGCTCCGAGTGATGGGCCCAGCTGTACGCTCCGAGTGATGGGCCCAGCTGTACGCTCCGAGTGATGGGCCCAGCTGTACGCTCCGAGTGATGGGCCCAGCTGTACGCTCCGAGTGATGGGCCCAGCTGTACGCTCCGAGTGATGGGCCCACCTGTACGCTCCGAGTGATGGGCCCAGCTGTACGCTCCGAGTGATGGGCCCACCTGTACGCTCCGAGTGATGGGCCCACCTGTACGCTCCGAGTGATGGGCCCACCTGTACGCTCCGAGTGATGGGCCCACCTGTACGCTCCGAGTGATGGGCCCAGCTGTACGCTCCGAGTGATGGGCCCAGCTGTACGCTCCGAGTGATGGGCCCAGCTGTACGCTCCGAGTGATGGGCCCAGCTGTACGCTCCGAGTGATGGGCCCAGCTGTACGCTCCGAGTGATGGGCCCAGCTGTACGCTCCGAGTGATGGGCCCACCTGTACGCTCCGAGTGATGGGCCCAGCTGTACGCTCCGAGTGATGGGCCCACCTGTACGCTCCGAGTGATGGGCCCACCTGTACGCTCCGAGTGATGGGCCCACCTGTACGCTCCGAGTGATGGGCCCACCTGTACGCTCCGAGTGATGGGCCCACCTGTACGCTCCGAGTGATGGGCCCACCTGTACGCTCCGAGTGATGGGCCCACCTGTACGCTCCGAGTGATGGGCCCACCTGTACGCTCCGAGTGATGGGCCCACCTGTACGCTCCGAGTGATGGGCCCACCTGTACGCTCCGAGTGATGGGCCCACCTGTACGCTCCGAGTGATGGGCCCACCTGTACGCTCCGAGTGATGGGCCCACCTGTACGCTCAGAGTGATGGGCCCACCTGTACGCTCCGAGTGATGGGCCCACCTGTACGCTCAGAGTGATGGGCCCACCTGTACGCTCCGAGTGATGGGCCCAACTGTACGCTCCGAGTGATGGGCCCACCTGTACGCTCCGAGTGATGGGCCCACCTGTACGCTCCGAGTGATGGGCCCACCTGTACGCTCCGAGTGATGGGCCCACCTGTACGCTCCGAGTGATGGGCCCACCTGTACGCTCCGAGTGATGGGCCCACCTGTACGCTCCGAGTGACGGGCCCACCTGTACGCTCCGAGTGACGGGCCCACCTGTACGCTCCGAGTGACGGGCCCACCTGTACGCTCCGAGTGACGGGCCCACCTGTACGCTCCGAGTGACGGGCCCACCTGTACGCTCCGAGTGACGGGCCCACCTGTACGCTCCGAGTGACGGGCCCACCTGTACGCTCCGAGTGACGGGCCCACCTGTACGCTCCGAGTGACGGGCCCACCTGTACGCTCCGAGTGACGGGCCCACCTGTACGCTCCGAGTGACGGGCCCACCTGTACACTCCGAGTGACGGGCCCACCTGTACACTCCGAGTGACGGGCCCACCTGTACAGTCCAAGTGACCGGCCCACCTGTACACTCCGAGTGATGGGCCCACCTGTACAGTCCGAGTGATGGGCCCACCTGTACAGTCCGAGTACGATAGCAAAATACTGCAGATGCTGGAAATCCGAAATAACAACAGAAAATGTTGGGAAAACTCAGCAGGCCAGACAACATCCGTGGAGAGAAAATAGAGTCAACGTTTCGGGTGAAAACTCTTTGTCAAGACTAAAGAAGCACAGGAAATGAAATAGATTAAGGGGCCAGGCTGGGAGAGAACAAAAGAGAAGAAGAGACATTAAGAGGTATTGAAAATGAGACGAGTTGGTGATAGGACTAGTGGAGACAAAAGACGGCTCTAGATTAGGTGTGAAATGTGCTATCAGAATGGGAGACAGCTGCCATGTGGGAGAGAGAAAAAAAAAGAAAGGGGAGATGGGGGGGAAAGGCCAAAACAAAGGTGTGGATAAAAAATATAAGTAAAAATGTACAGTAATAGGGGCCGAGGTTATGATCTGAAATTGTTGAACTCGATATTGATTCCGGAAGGCTGCCTAATCGGAAGATGAGGTGCTGTTCTTTGAGTTTACGGTGAGCTTCCGTGGAACAATGCAAGAGGCCGAGGACGGTGAGGTTCGAGTGGGAGTGGAGCGGTGAATTGAAATGACAGGCGACCGGAAGCTCGGGGTCACCCTTACGGACTGAACGGAGGTGTTCCGCAAAGCGGTCACCCAATCTGCGTTTGGTCTCCCCAATGTAGGGGAGACCACATCGTGAGCAGCAAATACAGTATACTAGATTGCAAGAAGTACAAGTAAATCGCTGTTTCACCTGGAAGGGGTGTTTGGGGCCCTGGACAGTGGGATGGGGGGAGGTATAAGGGCAGGTGTTACATCTCCTGCGCTTGCACGGGAAGGTGCCAGGCGAAGGGGAAGGGGTGCTGGGGGTGATAGAGGAGTGGACTAGGGTGTCTTGGAGGGAGCGGTCCCTATGGAATGCTGAAAGGGGAGGGGAGGGGAAGATGTGTTTGGTGGTGGGATCACTTTGGAGGTGGCGGAAATGGCGGAGGATGATTCGTTGAATGTGGAGGCTGGTGGGGTGAAAGGTGAAGACTAGGGGAACCCTATCGTGGTTCCGGGAGGGAGGGGCAGGGGTGAGGGCAGAAGTGCGGGAGATAGAACGGACACGGTCGAGGGCGGTGTCATGTACGGTAGAGGGGAATCCTCGGTTGAGGAAAAAGGAAGACATGTCGGAAGCACTGGAGTGGAAGGTGGCATCGTTGGAGCAGATGCGGCGGAGACAGAGAAACTGGGAGAATGGAATAGAGTCCTTACAGGAGGCAGGGTGGGAGGAAGTGTAGTCCAGGTAACTGTGGGAGTCAGTGAGCTTGTAGTGAATGTTGGTCAATAACCTATCCCCAGAGATGGAGATGGAGAAGTCGAGGAAGGGAAGGGAAGAGTCAGAGATGGACCATGTGAAGGTGAGGGAAGGGTGGAAATTGGAGGCAAAGTGAATGAAATTGTATAGTTCAGGGCGAGAGCAGGAAACAGCACTGATACAGTCATCAATGTACCGGAAAAAGAGGTGAGGGAGGGGACCTGAGTAGGACTGGAACAAAGATTGTTCCACATATCCCATGAAAAGGCAGGCATAGCTAAGACCCATGCGGGTACACATAGCAACACCTTTGATTTGGAGGAAATGAGTGGAGTCAAAGGAGAAGTTGTTCAATGTGAGAACAAGTTCAGCCAGGCGGAAGAGGGTGGTGGTGGATGGGGACTGTTCAGGCCTCTGTTCAAGGAAGAAGCAGAGCGCCCTCAGGCCATCCTGGTGGGGGATGGAGGTGTAGAGGGATTGTACGTCCATGGTGAAAAGGAAGCGGTTGGTGTCTTGTTTTACATACTTTGTATAAAAATAATAAATTGCAGGACAATGGAGTATTACAGTTTAACTCTTATTAAGCATTAGGTCTGTAATCTTACTCATAGCAGCACCCGTGGGCAAAGCCTGGCATTAGGACCTCTAGCCTGGGTCTTCAAAACAATAGCAGTCCTTACAGATGCCTGCAGGCCAATGACAAATCAGCATGTGATCACATGTGAATATAATAGGTGTTCCTTACAGATGCTTGTGGGCCAATGACAATTCAGTATGCAAATGTTACATCCCCTTTATTTTAAAAGAAAAATGTTATGCATTACTTTTAAACTTTTCTTCTACATAATGTTCTCGGTAGCATAAACATATAAGTAAACTCAGCATTTAACTAGTACTGAAAACATCTCAACGTTTCAGTAACGATGTGCAGTTTTCTTTTTAGGGCAGCGATCCACCTACCCCCTTTGACAGTTCACAAGTCAAGGATAACTCTAGGCTTGACCTCTCGTCCCGACCTTGTGTGGTATGAAACTGAGCATGCTCCTAAATCGGTTAACAATTCAGGTTCAGGTTTAGGTTCAGGTACGTATGATGTGTTTTGTGTATTGCTCTGTTCATCACACTCTGTTGAACTGAACCTCTTGTCAGAATGACGGTGTTGTTCCTTGGTGTTCAGGAGGTGCCTGCGATTGCGGCGGTACACTTGTCCTTCTGGGGTGCGGACGTGATACGATCGCTCAGTGTCAGCTGGCTGGATGACGACTGCTGGCTTCCAGTAGTCATGCTCCTGGATTCTGACGGATTCTCCATTGTGCAGCAGCGGCAACAGTCTAGCTGACCTGTCATAGTATCTCTTTTGGTGTTGCTGTCTCTGTACACGTTTTGCATGCACTTGCTTGCAGCTGATGATCTCTGGCTGCAGCTGCTGGTTGGTGCTTGGAAGGATTGCGTGAAGTCTGCGGCTCATCAACAGCTGTGCTGGTGACTTGAAGTTGTCAACCGGAGTGTTGCAGTATTCAAGGAGACTGATGTAGGGGTCTCTTTTGTCCGCTTTGGCTTTGTCCATGAGTGTTTTTGCAATCTGGACAGTTTTTTCAGCAAGGCCATTAATTTGAGGGTAATGTGGGCTTGATGTGTCATGTGTGAAATCCCATTCCTTGGCAAACGACTCGAACTCTTTTGATTTGTATTGTGGGCCATTGTCTGAGACTAAAGTCTCTACAATGCCATGCCTGGCAAAGGCTGCCTTTAGCTTGTGGATCACAGCTGCAGATGTGGTGCTGTGAAGCTTGTCCAGTTCAAAAAATCTGCTGTAGTAATCAACAGTCACTATGTAGTCCTTGTTGTTCCATGTGAACAGATCCGTTGGCGCGACCTGCCAGGGCCTGTCTGGGTGAGGTATCATGGGCTCTTTGACATTTGATGGGCAGCATTCTAGACAAATGGAAAATTTTCCGACAATGTCCTCAATGTGTTTGCACATTCCGGGCCAAAACATAATGTCATGTGCTCTTTGTTTGCATTTTTCCATGCCCATATGTCCAGCATGATCAGCCATGATCGCATTGAATGGCAGAGCAGGCTCGAGGGGCCGAATGGCGTACTCCTGCTCCTATCTTCTATGTTTTCTATGTAGCATGAATTTTTGTCAACATCTCTTCTCGGAGACTGGTAGGAATGATGATTTTCTCCCCTTTGAAGACGATTCTGTTGATTTGTGACAGTTCGTCTCTGTGGTTCCAGAATTCAGATATGCTCTGAAGGCATTTCCTCCTTTCCTCAGGCCATCCTTCATATATGACTTTGCTCGGCAGTGTGAGTTGTGCATCTTTCTCTGTTCCTGCTCGGATCTCCTTCAGTTTTGAGTCACTCACAGGTAAGCTGTTGTACACCATGTGCACCTGCACATCCATGCCTTCACTGAGGCTGTTGTCCTGGTAGCTAAGAGACTTTCTGGAGAGCGTGTCTGCGACAGGAATGTCTTTGCCTGAACGGTGAATGATTGTGAAGTCGTACTTCTGTAGCTGAAGGATCATTCTCTGTAGCCTTGGTGGGGCTGCGGCTAGTGGTTTCCTCATGATTGACTCGAGGGGCTTGTGGTCGGATTCCACAATTAATTGTCAGCCATAGATGTACTGGTGGAAACGCTTACATCCAAACAGAATTGCATATAGCTCTTTCTCGATTTGAGCATAATTGATTTCACTGTCTGTGAGAGATCTGGAAGTGTAGCCGATGGGCTTTCCTTCTTGCAGTAATACTATGCCTAGTCTGTACTTTGACGCATCCACTTGTAGTCTGAGCTCTTTGTTGGGGTTGAAGTAGGCAAGAACTGGTCCTGGTTCTCTGGTGATTAGGTCTTTCATTTTCTGAAATGCTGTGTCATGTTGTTTGTCCCACAGGAACTCACTGGATTGTTTGAGCAACTGACGCATGGGTGCGTTGATTTCGGAGAGGCTCGGGGCAAACTTGGCTAAGTAGTTAACCATGCCTAGTACTGTCTCTAGCTCTGCACAGTTCTTCGGCAGCTTCATCTTCTTGATGGCGGAGATTTTCTCTGGAACCGGATTAATGCCATCAGTTGAGAGGCGATGCCCGAAATAACTGATCTCGGTGGATCCGATTATGCTTTTCTTGGGGTTGAGCTGGATACCTTTCTCCCGTGACCTTTGTAGCACCGCACAGAGGTTCCTGTCATGTTCCTCTCTATTCCTGCCATAGATGAGGATGTCGTCTACGATTGCGACTACTCCGTTGAGGCCTTCATAGGTTTTGTCGATCTTCCGCTGGAATTCATCCTGAGCTGAGATAAGACCAAATGGTAAACGCAGAAATTGGTAGCGTCCAAATGGTGCGTTGAATGTTGTTAGCTTAGATGACTCTTCCGTGAGCTTGATAGTCCAGTATCCTGATCGTGCGTCCATTACACTGAAGTAACGTGTTCCCACTAGCTTGGGTGTGATGTCATCTAGCGTTGGTAGAGGGTAGTGAGGGCGTTTGATAGCCTTGTTCAAATCTCTGGGGTCAAGACAGACTCTGAGCTTGCCTGTACATGGTTTCTCAGCCACTACTAACGCATTGACCCACTCTGTCGGTTCTGTTTCCTGGACGATGATTTCTGTATTCTCCATGCTCTGCAACTCCTCCTTCAGGCGACTATGTAGAGCAAGGGGTATCCTTCTCGGTGGGTAAACCACAGGGGTTGCTGCTGGGTCAAGGTGAATAGTGCATTCACCTGGGAATAGTCTGATTCCTTTGAAAACGTCAGCAAACTCCTCCATGACTGTCTGCTTCTCAACTGGTGCTGTCAATGATAGCACTAGCTTGACGAGGTCCATGTCTAAACATGCCTTTAGACCTAGCACTGGAGGTGCTCGAGTGTCAACAATGTAAAAGTCCAACATCATGTCACTTTCTTTGTACTTGTATTTCATCACGCATGTGCCTTTTACAATGAGCTGCTCACCCCCATAGCTGGTCAGTTTGCATGAGGTGGGCTGTAGCTCACACTCATCCTTCAAGCTGTGATACTCACTCAGAGGAATTACATTAACCTGAGCTCCAGTGTCTAGTTTAAACTTAAGCTCTGTGCCCTGTTTTCCTATCTCAATATCTGCAAAAGCTTGCTCAGTCTCTGAAATCTGTTTTTTCTGTGACACAGAATCAATAAACAGTTCCTCTGCATTTGGCTCTCTATCTGGCATTTGGCTGTCACTCACTGTTTGCACTGTTTTCCAAAAACAGTCCTGCAAACTTTAGCAAAGTGGTTCTGTTTACCAAATTTAGCACATTGCCTTCCTTTGGCAGGGCAGTGCTCCTTTTCCCCATGCACCTTGTTTCCACAATATCCACAGTTTTTGAAGCGTTTTATGTCTGTGTCGCTCATTTTTAGAACTCTCTGTTCTTTCTGTTCTGAAACACGCTCTCTGGGCGGTGTTCTTTGGTGTGTGTCTATTAACTGCGTACACTGTCTATTCACACGAGCTGCTCGTGGCGCCGGTTATGGTTTTCAACTGTGCTTGGGCTATCTCGTGCGATCTAGCTAGGTCCATAGCTATGTCCAGCGTTAGCCCGGACCCAACATTCAAAAGTTTCTCTCTCACTTTAGCTGAATGTATTCCAAACATGATGCGGTCTCTGACCATCTCATCTTTATCTGCATATTCACAGTCTTTTACCAGCAGTTTTAACTCCGTCACGAACTGTTCAAACGACTCACTAGCTCCTTGTACTTTCTCCTGAAACTTGTACCTAGCGAATATCGTATTTGTCTTGGGCATCACATATGATTCAAAACGGTCAAAATAACTTTTCAGTACCTTTGCTTCATCCGCGGTGAGAGACCATGTGTTAAAAATGTCTCTCCCTTTTCCCCCGATCCACAGGAGTAGGTAGCTGCATCTTTCTTCCTCCCCTTTGCTTTTCAGCGGACCCGAGAACATCAACTCCACGTGTTGCTTGAACTTGTGCCATTCTCCAGGTAAGTTCAAAGATTCCCAATTCATTTGAGGCAAGGGAGCTCCAATGATGTCCATTTACAATCCCTATTCTGACACCATGTCTTGTTTTACACACTTTGTATAAAAATAATAAATTGCAGGACAACGGAGTATTACAGTTTAACTCTTTTGTTAAGCATTAGGCCTGTGATCTTACTCATAGCAGCACCCATGGGCAAAGCCTGGCATTAGGACCCCTAGCCTGGGTCTTCCAAACAATAGTAGTCCTTACAGACACCTGCAGGCCAATGACAACTCAGCATGTGATCACTTGTGAATATAATAGGTATTCCTTACAGATGCCTGTGGGCCAATGATAATTCAATATGCAAATGTTACAGTTGGGGCCAGGAAACTGTTAAAGTGGTGGAGGGCGTCTGAAGAGTCGCAGATGTAGGTGGGAAAAGACTGGACAAGGGGAGAAAAGATAGAGTCGAGATAGGAAGAGATAAGTTCCGTGGGGCAAGAACAGGCTGAAACGATGGGTCTACCAGTGCAGTCCTGTTTGTGGATCTTGGGAAGGAGGTAGAAGCGGGCTGTGCAAGGTTGGGGAACTATGAGGTTGGTGGCCGCGGGGGGAAGATCTCCAGAGGAGATGAGGTCAGTGACAGTCTTGGAAATGGTGGTTTGATGTTTGGTAGTGGGGTCATGGTCCAGGTGAAGGTAGGAGGAGGTGTCGGAGAGTTGGCGTTCAGCTTCCGCTAGGTAGAGGTCAGTTCGCCAAACAATAACAGCACTACCCTTGTCAGCAGGTTTAATGATAATGTTGGGGTTGACTCTGAGAGAATGGAGCGCTGCAAGTTCAGAGGGAGGTAGCTTGGAGTGAGTGAGGGGAGCAGAGAGATGGAGACGGCCGATGTCACGGCGGCAGTTAGCGATGAAAAGATCTAGAGAGGGTAAGAGGCCAGGGGGAGGGGTCCAGGTAGAACGGGAATTCTGAAAGCAGGAGAAAGGGTCAGCCGTGCGGGGGGAAGACTCCTTGCCAGAGAAGTGGGCACAGAGATGAAGGCGGCGGAAAAAGATCTCAACATCGTGCCGAGCTCGAAATTCATTGAGGTGGGGGCGTAAGGGGATGAAGCTCAGGCCTTTGCTGAGGACTGATCATTCGGGGTCAGAGAGGGGAAGGTCAGAGGGGATAGTGAAAATGCAGCAGGGGGTGAGATTGGGAGAAGGGGGGTCAGAGGAAAGTGAAGGGGAAGAAGGTTCCGGAGGGGTGTTGGTGTTCAAGAGTTGATGAAGCTTGCGAGCCTTGACATCGGAAAGGAAGAAAAAAAGTTTTTTGTTGAAGCGTCGGATGAGTTGAAGGATGAAATGGAACTGTGGACCCGGACAGCTTTGAGATAGGGTGCGTCGGTGCTGCTGAAGAGAGAGGTCAAGAGTGTTGATGTGGCGCCGCATGGCGTTGAGCGTGGATCTCAAGATGCGGCGAGAGCAGTAGTTCGAGGAACGATGAATATCTTGGAGATATTTGTAATCCTGGGTGGATCCGAAACATGAAGGGTGGAAGTTTAGTTGGAATCCACATGGAATAAATCGGAACTGGAGACAGTTGCTGAGGAAAATGATGTGGCTGTGAAACTGAGTCTTGGCAGATACCTGATCAATCACGAGAAGGGAAACCAAAAGTAATGAAGATGAACAAGGTTGAAGAGCCAAACAGAGATCCCGTCGAAGAGAAGAGCAGAACTTCTTCAGGGTAGGCATTCCTAGAAGAAGTGTGGCAGTGAACCAAACACTAGTACGATAGCAAAATACTGCAGATGCTGGAAATCCGAAATAACACCAGAAAATGCTGGAAAAACTCAGCAGGCCAGGCAACATCCGTGGAGAGAAAATAGAGTCAACGTTTCGGGTGAAAACCCTTTGTCAAGACTAAAGAAGCACAGGAAATGAAATAGAATAAGAGGCCAGGCTGGGAGAGAACAAAAGAGAAGAAGAGACATTAAGAGGTATTCAAAACGAGACGAGATGGTGATAGGACTAGTGGAGACAAAAGACAACTCTAGATTAGGTGTGAAATGCGCTGGCAGAATGAGAGACAGCTGCCATGTGGGAGAGAGAAAAAAAAAAGAAAGGAGGAGGGGCGCGGGGGTGGGGGAAGGCCAAAACAAAGGCGTGGATAAAAAATATAAGTAAAAATATAATGGGGGCCGAGGTTATGATCTGAAATTGTTGAACTCGATATTGATTCCGGAAGGCTGTAAAGTGCCTAATCGGAAGATGAGGTGCTGTTCCTCGAGTTTACGTTGAGCTTCCGTGGAACAATGCAAGAGGCCAAGGACGGTGAGGTTCGAGTGGGAATGGGGCGGAGAATTAAAATGACAGGCGACCGGAAGCTCGGGGTCACCCTTACGGACTGAATGGAGGTGCTCCGCAAAGCGGTCACCCAATCTGCGTTTGGTCTCCCCAATGTAGAGGAGACCACATCGTGAGCAGCGAATACAGTATACTAGATTGCAAGAAGTACAAGTACGTTGACTCTATTTTCTCTCGACAGATTTTGCCTGGCCTGCTGAGTTTTTCCAGCATTTTCTGTTGTTATTTTGTACACTCCGAGTGATGAGCCCACCTGTACAGTCCGAGTGATGGGCCCACCTGTACAGTCCGAGTGATGGGCCCACCTGTACAGTCCGAGTGATGGGCCCACCTGTACAGTCCGAGTGATGGGCCCACCTGTACAGTCCGAGTGATGGGCCCACCTGTACACTCCGAGTGATGGACCCACCTGTACACTCCGAGTGATGAGTCCACCTGTACACTCCGAGTGATGAGCCCACCTGTACACTCCGAGTGATGGGCCCACCTGCACACTCCGAGTGATGGGCCCACCTGTACACTCCGAGTGATGGGCCTGTCATGAATCTTATCATGACTCATGAAGTAACACTGAGCGGCCAGCTGGTGGTGCCGTCCAAGGTGTATAAATACTCGAGCGTGGGCCCAGCTTGCTCAGGATGTTTCTGTAACCAGTAACTAGTGATGTAACTAGAAATCTCATGGCTTTGAAACAGTTGATTAAAGCCTTGTTTTATACTCAAACCAATCGCTCAGTAGTCTTTTTACTTCAACTTAATCAACTGAAATTGTTCCACGCTCTGAGTGGTCTTGGGAACAGATGGCTACGACTCAAACCGTAGAAGGGAACTCGTACGAAGTAATCGATCCATCATGGACAAACTACTCAGACCCGCCCATCTTGATCTCGACCCAAATTCACCTACAACTGCTAAGGTATGGAAACATTGGTATTGTACCTTCAGCAACTTCCTCAGGTTGTGTGGTGAAAATGTCCCTGATAAATTAGAGATACTTTCCAATTATGTATCTCCTCATGTTTGACTATATCGAAGACTGAGTAGAGTATGACTCCGCTATCCTAATATTACAGCAACTATCTGTTAAGGCCCCAAACAAAATTTTTGCTCGGCATCTACTGGCCACAACTCGACAACAACTTGGGGAATCATTTCACGACTTCCTTCAAAAGCTTCGCAGGCTCAGCAAGGATTGTAATCTTAAAGCTGTCACAGCTGAGCAGTACCAGGAGGAGTTAATTCGTGATTCCTTTATTAATGGGATTGCATCTCTCTTCATACGCCAGCATCTGTTGGAGAATAAAACCCTCGAGTTACAGGCTGTCTATGACCAGGCATGTTCTCTGGATTTAGCAAGGAGGAATGCAGATACCTATCTTTTACCACGTGCACGGGCTGCTGCTATCACTTTTAGTGACTCCTTCGATAGGCCTCAGGCGGAAGCCCTCACTGGCGGGCTCAAGTCGTCGTTGTTAAAAGTCCTCTGAAGCAACACAAGAAACGTCTTTGCATCGATTACTCGCAAACTATTAACCAGTATACCGACCTGGATGCCTACCCACTACCACGCATCGATGACATGGTCAATAACCTTGCCAACTACAAGGTATTTTCAACTTTTGATTTAAAGAGCGCGTACCATCAAGTACCGTTAATAGACTCTGACAAAAAGTATATGGTCTTTGAAGCCAATGGTCGGCATTACCAGTTTTGTCGTCTTCCATTTGGGGTGGCCGTCTTTCAACGGGCAATGGATAGCCTAGTCAAACAGGAGAACTTAACGGACACTTTTCCATATCTAGATAATATCACCATTGCTGGTCATGACCAGAAGGAGCATGATGCCAACCTCCAGAAATTTCTAGACGTTCTCTGTTGCCGCAACATAACCTTAAATGAGTCCAAATCTGTGAAATCAATACCATCAGTCAACATCCTTGGCTACTGGGTGGGCAATGGTGTCAGCAAACCAAATCCGGAGCGACTTTGTCCGCTTCAGGAGCTCCCTCCCCCTACGAATCTCGGCTCTCTTCGTCGGGCACTCGGCATGTTTGCCTATTATGCGAAGTGGATACCCCACTTCTCCGACAAGATCCAGCCCCTGCTTCACGCGAAGTCATTTCCGTTGGAGGCAATGGCTATTTCAGCTTTCAATCTCCTCAAGCGACAACTGGAAAAAGCCACGCTTCGTTCCATTGATGAAAATCTCCCTTTCGTGGTCGAGTGCAATGCATCGGAGGTGGCGATCTTGGCTACCTTGAGTCAAGGTGGTCGACCCGTTGCACTTCTGTCCAGAACTTTGCAGGGTAGCGAGCTCCATTATCCTCCTGTCGAGAAGGAGGCTACGGCTATCATCAAAGCAGTACGTAAATGGAGTAATTTTCTCGCTCGTCGCCATTTCATGTTTATAACCAATCAGCGCTCCGTGGCCTTTATGCTGGATAACCGGAAATGCACTAAGATCAAGAATAACAAAATACAACTCTGAAGGATGGAATTGGCCGTCTTTGGCTACACCATACAGTATCGACCTGGCAAAGAGAATGTAGCCCCGGATACCCTCACGCGTGCATTCTGCTCTTCTATGTCAACTTCGACTCTTGCGGATCTTCATACTGACTTATGCCATCCTGGCGTTACCCGTATGTTGCATTTTATGCGATCTAAAAATAAGAACATAAGAACATAAGAAATAGGAGCAGGAGTAGACCAATCGGCCCCTCGAGCCTGCTCCACCATTCAATAAGATCATGGCTGATCTGATCCTAACCTCAAATCTTCTATCACTCTGCATCCACCCGAACCCATGTGATCTCCCGGGAGAGGCGAAAAACCAGATAAAGACCCAATGGCCAATTTGGGAGAAAAAAATCTGGGAAATTCCTCTCCGACCCATCTAGGCGATCAAAATTCTTCCAGGAGATCACTCTGTCCCTATATTTTCTACAGTACTTACCTTCTGTAAAGGCGATCTCCACCCCAGCCAGGAACAGGAATAAAACCATCTCCTGAAATCTAACACAGAATTAGAACACAGTAGGAGCAGAACCAGGCTACACGGCCCCTGGGCCCACTCCACTACCCACAGGGCCATGACCATTCCGAACCTAGACTCATGTCCAATTTCCTGCCCGCTCCCCGTAACCCTTAATTCCCTTTACTTCTAGGAAACTATCTATTTCTGTTTTAAATTTATTTAATGATGTAGCTTCCACAGCTTTCTGGGGCAGCAAATTCCACAAACCTACCACCCTCTGAGTGAAGAAGTTTCTCCTCATCTCAGTTTTGAAAGAGCAGCCCCTTATTTTAAGATTATGCCTCCTAGTTCTAGTTTCACCCTTCATTGGGAACATCCTCACTGCATCCACCCGATCAAGCCCCTTCACAATCTTATATGTTTCAATAAGATCGCCTCTCATTCTTCTGAACTCCAATGAGTAGAGTCCCAATCTACTCAACCTCTCCTCATATGACCACCCCCTCATCCCCGGGATTAACCGAGTGAACCTTCTTTGTACTGACTCGAGAGCAAGTATGTCTTTTCTTAAGTATGGACACCAAAACTGTATGCAGTATTCCAGGTGCGGTCTCACCAATACCTTGTACAACTGCAGCAATACCTCCCTGTTTTTATATTCCATCCCCCTAGCAATAAAAGCCAACATTCCATTGACCTTCTTGATCACTTGCTGCACCTGCATACTAACTTTTTGAGTTTCGTGCACCAGGACCCCCAGATCCCTTTGTACTACAGTACTTTCCAGTTTCTTGCCATTAAGATAATAACTTGCTCTATGATTTTTCCTGCCAAAGTGCATAACCTCACACTTTCCAGTATTGTATTCCATCTGCCAAATCTCTGCCCATTTACTTAGCCTGTCTATGTCCCTTTGCAGGTTTTTTATGTCCTCCTCACTCACTACTTTCCGTCCCATCTTTGTATCATCTGCAAACTTTGATATGTTACACTCGGTCCCCTCCTCCAAATCGTTAATATAGATTGTAAAGAGTTGGGGACCCAGCACTGACCCCTGCGGAACACCACTAGTTACTGGTTGCCAATCTGAGAACGAACCATTTATCCCAACTCTCTGCTTTCTGTTAGAGAGCCAATCCTCCACCCATGCCAGAATATTACCCCCAATCCTGTGATTTTTTATCTTGAGCAATAATCTTGTGTGTGGCACCTTGTCAAATGCCTTTTGGAAGTCTAAATACACTATGTCCACTGGTTCCCCTTTATCCACCCTGTATGTTACTTCCTCAAAAAACTCAAGCAAATTTGTCAAACATGACTTCCCCTTCATGAAACCATGCTGAGTTTGTCCTATTAAATTATGTTTATCCAAATGTCCCGTTACTGTCTCCTTAATAATGGACTCTAACATTTTACCAACCACAGATGTTAGGCTAACAGGTCTATAGTTTCCAGCCTTCTGCCTACTACCCTTTTTAAATAAGAGTGTTACATTAGCAGTTTTCCAATCTGCCAGGACCTTTGCTGAGTCCAGTGAGTTTTGGAAAATTATTACCAATGCATCCACAATCCCTACCGCCACTTCCCTCAAGACCCTAGGATGCAAGCCATCAGGTTCAGGGGATTTATCCGCCTTGAGTCCCATTATTTTACCAAGTACCACTTCCTTAGTGATTTTAATCGTATTTAGTTCCTCCCCCCCTAGAGCCCCCTGTTTGTCCAGTGTTGGGATATTCTTAGTGTCCTCTACTGTAAAGACTGATACAAAATAATTGTTCAGTGTTTTTGCCATCTCCATGTTTCCCACCATTAATTTCCCGGTCTCATCGTCTAAGGGACCAACATTTACTTTAGCCACCCTTTTTCTTTTAATATAACTATAGAAACTTTTGCTGTCTGTTTTTATATTTTTTGCTAATTTACTTTCATAATCTATCTTCCCTTTCTTAAGCAATCTTTTTGTTATTTTTTGCTGTCTTTTAAAGACTTCCCAATCTTCCATCCTCCCACTAGATTTGGCTACCTTATATGCCCTTGTTTTTAGTCGGATACTATCCTTAATTACTTTACTTAGCCACGGATGGCTATCTTTTCTTTTACACCCTTTTTTCCTCAGTGGAATATATATTTTTTGGAAGTTGTAAAATAACTCCTTAAATGTACACCACTGATCATGTACCGTCTTAACCTTTAATCTATTTTCCCAGTCCACTCTAATCAATTCCGCTCTCATACCTTCATAGTCTCCTTTTTTCAAGCTCAGCACGCTTGTTTGAGATCCAACCTTCTCACCCTCTAATTGAATATGGAATTCAACCATGTTATGGTCACTCATTCCAAGGGGATCCTTTACTAGGACATTTTTAATTAATCCTGTCTCATTACACAGGACCAAATCTAAGGTTGCTTGCCCCCTGGTTGGTTCAGTTACATACTGCTCAAGAAACCCATCCCTAATACACTCAATGAACTCATCCTCAAGGCTGCTCTTCCCAATTTGATTTGTCCAGTTAATATGATAATTAAAATCCCCCATAATTATAGCTGTTCCCTTATTACAAGCCTCAACTATTTCCTGATTAATACTCCGTCCAACAGAGTTGCAACTGTTCGGAGGCCTATAGACTACACCCACTAGTGTTTTTTTCCGCTTATTATTCCTTATCGCCACCCAAACTGTTTCACTATCCTGCTCCTTTGACCCAATATCATTTCTCTGTATTATAGTGATTCCTTCCTCTATTAACATAGCCACCCCACCTCCTCTCTCTTCCTGCCTGTCCTTCCTGATTGTTAAATAACCTGGTATGTTTAATTCCCAGTCATGGTCACCCTGCAGCCATGTTTCTGTAATGGCCACAAGATCATACCCAAATGTCGTTATTTGTGCTGTTAACTCATTCATTTTGTTACGAATGCTACGTGCATTCAGATAAAGAACTTTCAAATATGTTTTGTAACACTTAGTTCCTGTTTTTTCCCTTTTTAGTACTTTACTTTTTACTCCATACCTTCTGTCCCTTCCTGACACGTTCTGTTTTTTAATTCCCCCACTGCTACCTAAGTCTATGACCTTCTCTGTTGTCATTTCTATTATTTGCTCTCTAGAAACCTCCCCCCCACTAATTAGTTTAAAGCCCTCTCTACAGCCCTAGTTATATGATTTGCCAGGACTCTAGTCCCAGCACTGGCCAAGTGGAGTCCCTCCCAACGGAACAGCTCCCTCCTGTCCCAGTACTGGTGCCAGTGTCCCAAGAAGCAAAACCCATTTCTCCCACACCAGTCTTTGAGCCACACATTTAACTCTTTAATTTTATTTATCCTAGCCAAATTCGCTCGTGGCTCAGGTAATAACCCAGAGATTATTACCCTTGAGGTTCTGTTTTTTAATTTGACCCCTAGCTGCTCATACTCCTTTAACAGAACCGTCTTCCTTGTCCTATCTACGTCGTTTGTACCAACATGGACCACGACAACTGGATCCTCCCCCTCCCACTCCAAGTTTCTTTCCAGCCCAGAAGAGATGTCCTTAACCCTGGCACCGGGCAGGCAACACAGCCTTCGGGACTCCCGCTCTTGACTGCAGAGAACCCTATCTATCCCCCTAATGATACTATCCCCTACCACTACAACATTTCTTTTTACTCCCTCCACTTGAATGGCCCCCTGCACCATGGTGCTGTGGCCAGGTTGCTCATCCTCCCTGCAGTCCCCGCTCCCGCCCTCACAGGGAGTAAGAACCTCGAGCCTGCTGGACAAGAGCAAGGGCTGCGTCTCCTTCAACACTACATCCTGGATCCCTGTACCTTCCTCACTCGTAGTCACGCCGTCCTGTCCCTGACCACGGACTACATCTGCAGTAATTAACTTCATAGGTGTGACCATCTCCTGAAACATAGAGTCCAGAAACTTCTCCCCCTCCCTGATGTGTCGCAGTGTCTGAAGCTCAGTCTCAAGCTCCATAACATGGAACTTGAGTTCCTCTAGCAGCAAACACTTGTCACAGATGTAATCACCATGAGCCTCAATGGGGTCCACTGGCTCCCACATCTTGCAACAGTAACACATCACCTGCTCCATTCTATATAATTAATTAAATTTCTTATTATTAGTTATGAAGACCCTGCCCAGATATAGATGATAATATCACACCACTATTCAATAGGACTTACCAACTTAAAGGTATAAAAGAGAAGAGAAGGAAGAAAACCAACCAACCAGCTGATCACCAACCTCCTCCTTGAATACTGTCCGTGGGGCCTGTTTGGTTGACTCGTCTCGCTGCTCCGCCTCCGCAGTGCTGTCTAAGCCTGGGAGTGGGGGGAAAAACAGAGCAAAAAACACACCCTCACCTCCCACTTGCCCGAACTCTCCCACTTACCAAAACTCCAGCAGCACTCAATGCACAAAGCACTCCGTGCACAGCACTAGCACCTCCCCTTTTATACCTGGATTCTACTTCTGGTTTAAACTGCCCAATAGTTTAATATACCCTTAAAAAAATTAAACTTACTTCAAATAATTGACTTCTTAACACACTAAAATTCACAAAATACACTTAAATGATTTTTCTCCCACTTACCAAAACTCCAGCAGCACTCAATGCACAAAGCACTCCCATTTTCTACGGAAGATGTGAAAAGAACATGCTCCACCTGTAGAATTTGTGCGGAATTAAATCCGCAATTCTTCCATCCGTCGGATGGCTCGCTCATACACGCTATGCAGCCTATGCAGCGACTCAGCATTGACTTTAAAGGGCCATTGCCTTCCTCAACACGAAACACCTACTTGCTTACTATGGTGGACGAATATTCACGCTTTCCCTTTGCTTTCCCCTGTCCCAATATGCTTACTTCCACAGTGATCAAATGCGTCGATCAAGTCCTTTCCCTTTGCGGTACGGCCAATTTCATCCACTCTGATCGGGGCCCTTCCTTCATGTCAAGCGAACTCAAAAGTTATCTTTCCCAACGCGGAATCGCCACAAGTAAAACGACACCGTACCATCCCATCGGTAACGGACAGGTTGAGAGATACAACGCTAACATTTGGAATGCTGTTCGTCTTGCACTGAGGTCACGCAACCTACCAGACCAGCAGTGGGAAACTATGCTCCCTGACGCGTTGCATTCCATCAGGTTTCTTCTTTCTACATCCACCAATGTCACTCCTCACGAGTGATTCTTCAGGTTCCAGCGTCGCTCCACTCATGGGACGTCCCTACCATCATGGTTGGCAGCACCCGGCCCTGTGCTGCTCCGAAGATTCATCCGATCTTCCAAAAACGATCCCCACGTCGACGAGGTGGAACTAACGGAGGTTAATCCCACTTACGCGCACGTGCGGTAGCCTGATGGCCAGGTGTCCACCGTTTAACTCCGAGATCTGGCTCCCTGTCCAACCAGTCCCATGGACCCAACTGGTAGAGGAACCCATGGTAATGATGCCGACGCTCTGCGCTCCTTTGAGGATGACGCCCTACCTGGGACATCAAGGGATCTGCCGGCTACTCCACCGGATCAACTCAGGGAGCCGAGTGCTTCCCATGGGATGGCCACCCGAAGCCAGGACGCCGGTCAGTCCCCAGCTACCAACCAAGATGACGCCAGCTCTCCGCCTGTGGGGACCCACATTTGGAGTCACGATCTCCCCAGCCTTCTGCAGGTCGATCAAGGCGACACGGATCCCGTCGATCTACCAGTATGGACCAAGCGACCCAGGAACCAAGACACAGTCCAAGGAGACGTGCCTTCCAGCCACAAGCGAAGATCTAAAAGACTGCGCCTATTCGTGGTCCAACTAATCCACTAGAAGGAAGTCGTTGGACTTCCAAAACTTTCAGGCTGGAAGGATGTCGTGAATCTTATCATGACTCATGAAGTAACACTGGGTGGCCAGCTGATGGCGCCGTCCAAGAATTATAAATACTCGGGCGTGGGCCCAGCTTGCTCAGGATGTTTCTGTAACCAGGAACTAGTGATGTAACTAGAAATCTCATGGTTTTGAAACAGTTGATTAAAGCCTTGTTTTATACTCAAATCAAGCGCTCAGTAGTCTTTTTACATCAGGGCCCACCTGTACACTCCGAGTGATGGGCCCACCTGTACACTCCGAGTGACCGGCCCACCTGTACACTCCGAGTGATGGGCCCACCTGTACACTCCGAGTGATGGGCCCACCTGTACACTCCGAGTGATGGGCCCACCTGTACACTCCGAGTGATGGGCCCACCTGTACACTCCGAGTGACCGGCCCACCTGTACACTCCGAGTGATGGGCCCACCTGTACACTCCGAGTGATGGGCCCACCTGTACACTCCGAGTGATGGGCCCACCTGTACACTCCGAGTGATGGGCCCACCTGTACACTCCGAGTGAGGGGCCCACCTGTACACTCCGAGTGAGGGGCCCACCTGTACACTCCGAGTGACCGGCCCACCTGTACACTCCGAGTGACCGGCCCACCTGTACACTCCGAGTGATGGGCCCACCTGTACACTCCGAGTGATGGGCCCACCTGTACACTCCGAGTGATGGGCCCACCTGTACACTCCGAGTGATGGGCCCACCTGTACACTCCGAGTGAGGGGCCCACCTGTACACTCCGAGTGAGGGGCCCACCTGTACACTCCGAGTGACCGGCCCACCTGTACACTCCGAGTGATGGGCCCACCTGTACACTCCGAGTGATGAGCCCACCTGTACACTCCGAGTGATGGTCCCACCTGTACACTCCGAGTGATGGTCCCACCTGTACACTCCGAGTGATGAGCCCACCTGTACACTCCGAGTGATGAGCCCACTTGTACACTCCGAGTGATCGGCCCACCTGTACACTCCGAGTGATCAGCCCACCTGTACAGTCTGAGGACGGGGTGGTAGCGCGTGCGATCGGAGGCGGATCGGGTGGGAAATTTGTTATATTTGGAAGCGGATCGGAAATCCGCTGTCATCCCGCTCCCACACGCCTTATCCCCAAGACGTGTCTGTCAGTGCGGACCTGACTCAACCGGCAGAGGCGGGCGACCCAATTTAAATTATTAGTAGCTAGTTGTCAGACCCTTACTAGTGATTTTCATTCTTACCTTTTAAATTTAACTGCATGTTCACGGGAAACACGCTGCTCGGGGAGTTCAGTGGCCATTGCGCCAGCTGATTAGTTGAGTCAAATGTACTAATAAAGCTCCCACCTGACAAATGATCACTTTCCTCAGCAGAAGCTGTTTCTCACTGCATACCCAGCACAGATTCTGCAGGCTGCAAGTCTTTCCAGCAAAGCCTCCATCCAGCGTCACCTCATTGAAAGAACCTCTCTCACCATTGACAGATTGCTTCTGTCATCTGTACTTCACCTGCCATCTATTCCATCAGCATTGAAGCCATTTATACCGCCTCACCGTGGTCCTTAGAATCGGACCACGATGAGCCCCAACACCAGCAGCACCAACAACAATAACACCAACCTTCTCCGCAATCACCTGATGCTGCATAGGACAGGGCATCAGCATCTGAGCACATTGCTACTGGGGAGGCCAGAGGTGGTCTCACCATGGCCAGATTTACTTCACTTGACGCTGTACACCCTGGCTGCCACATGATGCACCAGGTTGGCACCACCCCATACCAACACCATAAAGCATCCCTGCAATGACCAAGCCATTCCTTTCACACTCACCACCATTGCTGGAGGTACCATTACGTCTCACCATTCACTGCAACTCATTAAGCCACTTACCAAAGGTGCACACAAATCTGTCCAAGACCGGAAAGTGTTGAAAATAAAGATTTTTATGTTTGACAGCACTTTAACGGAAACTTTACATAAACATTGGATAAAACAACCCCTGTTATTAGTTGGTTTGATTGCACTAGGATGAGGGTGAGTGTGAGGGGTGGCTAGTGAGATGGGGATGTGATAATGTAGATAGAGAGAGAGGGATGGGTGGACGTGCAAGCTAAGTTGGTGTGAGTAAGGATGTGCAGGGGTAAGGTTGGGAAGGCAGAGTGATGGGGATGTGATGAGAGGCGCAGCAGGATGAGGTTGAGTGTGGCTTTGTACTCACGTGTCCTGATCTAATGAGATCATTGAAACATTTGCGGCACTGCACCCAGGTCCTCCTGACCACATCCCTGCTGCTGACCTCCTCTGCAATCTCCAACCAAGCATATGGAGGGAGTCATGGGAGAACCTGGGTGCAGCCCTCTGCCTCTGTGCAGTCATTGTCAGTGTTTGCAGCACTGCAATGCTGTAGTGCACTGACAGCGCTATGTTACATTGACATTTAAATCCAATGTGACCATGGTCCCTTTAAAGATCCCGGATGAAACGCGTCAGCGATGACGTCACCAGACCCACACCATTTAATTGGGCTGGGTAAAGCGCAGGGCGGGCTTAATAGGCCCTATTAAGGGAAAATCATTTTCAGCAGTGGGATGGAGCCAGCAGCGGGGTCGTGAACCGCCATGGCCACCGTCTGCACCGAACCTGTCCAGGTAGGCAACATTCCAGCCTAAGTGATCAGACCTGCTGTTCAGGCTGAATGATCAGTCCACCCATATAGGTAGAGCCATACAGACTAACTGATTAGTCCAAGGCTATGGGATGAGCGCAGGGCAGTGGAATTAGGTTTGGATTACTTTATCAAAGAGCCAGCTGAATGGCCTCTTTTTGTGTTGTAAACTTCTGTTATTCTATGGATCCTCTCGTACAGGCCAGCAATGGCGTTCTTTGCTTGCTGAGCTGTCTTGCCCTCTCCAACATTTGGGGAATGTCCAGCAGCCAGAAACCCTCTTGCTACGAAGGCCAACATACCATTTGCCTTCTTAACCGCCTGCTGCACCTGCATGCTTACCTTCAGCGACTGGTGCACAAGAACACCCAGGTCTCTTTGCACTGCCCCTTCTCCCAATCTATTGCCATTCAAATAATAATCTGCCTTCTTGTTTTTGCCACCAAAGTGGATAACCTCACATTTATCCACATTTGCGATGTTTCTGCCCAATCACCCAACCTGTCCAAATCGTACTGGAGTTTCACGACATCCTCCTCACAGCTTACCCTCCCACCCAGCTTTGTGTTGTCTGCAAATTTGGAGATATTACATCCAATTCCCTCGTCCAGATCATCATTAATATATGTTGTGAACAGCTGGGGTCCTAGGACCGATCCTTGCGGTACCCCACTGGTCACTGCCTGCCACTCGGAAAGCGACCCGTTTATTCCAACTCTTTGCTTTCTATCTGCCAACCAGTTCTCTATCCAAGTCAATACCTTGCCCCCAATCCCATGTGCCTTAATTTTGCACGCTAATCTCTTATGCGGGACCTTATCGAAAGCCTTCTGAAAGTCCAAATACACCACATCCACTGGTTCTCCCTTATCTATTTTACCAGTTACATCCTCAAAAAATTCCAGTAGGTTAGTCAAGCACGATTTACCTTTTGTAAATCCATGTTGACTTTGTCCGATCCTGTCACTGCTTTCCAAGTGCTCTGCTATTACATCTTTTATAATGGACTCTAGCATTTTCCCCACTACCGATGTCAGGCTTACCGGTCTATAATTCCCCGCTTTTTCTCTACCACTTTTTTTGAATAGTGGGGTAACATTAGCTACCCTCCAATCCATGGGTACTGTTCCAGAGTCTATCGAGTTCTGGAAGATGACCAGCAATGCATCTACTATCTCCAGGGCCACTTCCTTAAGTACCCTAGGATGTAGATTATCAGGCCCTGGGGATTTAGCGGTCTTCAATCCCGTCAACTTCCCTAACACCATTTCCCTACAAATACTGATTTCTTTCAGTTCCTCCCTCTCATTAGTCCCTATGTTCCCCGACATCTCTGGGAGGTTATTTGTGTCCTCCTTTGTGAAGGCAGAACCAAAATATGTATTTAATTGGTCTGCCATTTCTTTGTTCCCCATTATAAATTCCCCTGATTCTGACTGTAAGGGACCTGCGCTTGACTTCACCAATCTTTTTCTCTTCACATATCTATAAAAGTTTTTACAGTCAGTTTTTATGTTCCCTGCAAGCTTACTTTCATAATCTATTTTCCCCTCTTAATTAATCCCTTTGTCCTCCTTTGCTGAATCCTAAACTGCTCCCAATCCTCAGGTTTGCTGCTTTTTTTGGCCAATTTATATGTCCTCTCTTTGGATCTTATGTTATCCCTAATTTCCCTTGTTAGCCACAGTTGAGTCACCTTTTTTGATTTACTTTTATGCCAAACTGGGATAAACAAATTCTGTAGTTCATCCATGCGATCTTTGAATGTTTGCCATTGCCTATCCACCGTCAACCCTTTGAGTGATATTACCCAATCAATCCTACCCAACTCGCGTCTCATACCATCATAGTTCCCTTTATTTAAATTCAGGACCTTAGTCTCTGAGTCAACTACTTCACTCTCCATCTTAATGAAGAATTCTATCATATTATGATAGCTCCGACCCAAGGGGCCTCGCACAACAAGATTGCTAATTAATCCTTTCTCATTGCATAATACTCAGTCTAAGATGGCCTGATCCCTAGTTGGTTCCTCGACATATTGGTCCAGGAAACCATCCCGTATACATTCGAGGAATTCCTCCTCCACAGTATTGTTACTAATTTGGTTGGATTAAAGTCACCCATGATGATTGCTGTGCCCTTATTGCACGCTTCTCCAATTTCCCTTTTAATGCCATCCCCAACCTCTGCATTACTGTTTGGGGGTCTATACACCACTCCCACTAACGTTTTCTGCCCTTTGGTATTTCTCAGTTCTACCCATACAGATTCCACATCATCAGAGCCAATATCTTTCCTTACAATTGTGTTAATCTCCTCTTTAACCAGCAATGCTACCCCACCGCCTTTTCCTTTTGCCTATCTTTCCTGAATATTGAATACCCCGGGATGTTGAGTTCCCAGCCTTGGTCCCCCTGGAGCCATGTTTCCTTAATCCCAATCATATCATATTCATTTACCTCTATTTGCGCTGCTAATTCATCCACCTTATTACGAATGCTCCTTGCATTAAGACCCAAAGCCTTCAGGCTTGTTTTTTTAACGCTCTTAGACCTTTTAGAATTATTATTTACTGTGGCCATGTTTGTTTTAAACCCTTGATTTCTCTGATTGCCACCTTTGTTTTTCTCCTTCCTGTCTTTTGCTTCTATCCTTGTTTCATTTCCTTTGTCTCCCTGCTCAGGTTCCCAACCCCCTGCCATTTTAGTTTAAACCCTCCCCCACAGCACTCGCAAACACTCCCCCAAGGACATCGGTCCCGGTCCTGCCCAGGTGCAGACCGTTCGGTTTGTACTGGTCCCACCTCCCCCAGAACCAGTTCCAATGTCCTAGGAATTTGAATCCCTCCCCCTTGCACCATTCCTCTAGCCCCGTATTCATTTGAAGTATCCTTCTATTTCTACTCTGAATAGCACGTGGCACTGGTAGCAATCCTGAAATTACTACCTTTGAGCTCCTATTTTTTAATTTACCTCCTAACTCCCTATATTCAGCTTTTACGACCTCATCCCGTTCTTTACCTATATCGTTGGTACCTATATATTGCCTCTCCTCATTCTTCCTACTAAAATGCATCACTCCACATTTCCCTGCTTTAAATTGCATCTGCCTTGTGTATGTCAAATTCACCAATCTGTCTATGTCGTTCTGAAGTCTATAACTACCCTTTGCCTTTGCTAAATCTAGACTTGACTATTCCAAAGCCCTCCTGGCCGGCCTCCCATCTTCCATCCTACATAAAGTTGAGCTCATTCAAAACTCTGCTGCTCGTATCCTAACTCGCACCAACCAACCATTGGCAGCCGTGCCTTCTGTTGCCTCGACCCTAAGCTCTGGAATCCCCTCCCTGAACCTCTCCGCCTCGCTACCTCTCTCTCCTCCTTTGAGACGCTCCTTAAAACCTGCCTCTTTGACCAAGCTATTGGTCATCTGTCCTAATATCTCCTTATGTGGCTCAGTGTCAAATTTTGTTTGGTAACGCTCCTGTGAAGCGCCTGGGGACATTTTAACACGTTAAAGGCGCTATGGAAGTGCAAGTTGTTGTTGTTGTTATGCTCCTCACTGTTTATTACATTTCTGAGTTTCATGTCATACAGGGCAGCACGGTGGCATAGTGGTTAGCACTGTTGCCTCACAGCGCCAGAGACCCGGGTTCGAATCCGGCCTCGGGTGACTGTCTGTGTGGAGTTTGCACATTCTCCCCGTGTTTGCGTGGGTTTCCTCCGGGTGCTCCGCTTTCCTCCCACAGTCCAAAGATGTGCGGGTTAGGTTGATTGGCTATGATAAAAATTGACCCTTAGTGTTAGGGGCATTAAATACGTGGGGTTACGGGGATAGGGTGGGATATGTGTTGGTGTAGGGGTTACGGGGATCGGGTGGGATATGTGTCGGTGCAGGCTCGATGGGCCAAAATGGCCTCTATCTGCACTGTGGGGTTTCTGTGACCAGGGGCCCTCATGTGCTGCTTCATCATTGCAACCATCAACAGCTGCAAGGCTAGGATAGTCTAGCCCCACTTCCATAGAGGGTCCAGGGCAGTATTTATCCCCCATCTGTAGTTGCCTTGAGAAGATGGTGCTGGGCCTTCTCCAGGACCTGCTGCAGTCCTTGTGATAATGTTCCCACATTGGGTGTTAGGTAGGGAATTCCAGGATTTTGACCCAGTAACGATGAAGGAACAGTGATAAATGTCAGGATGATGTGTGACTTTTATACTTATTGTCTACTAGCCTTGTTGTCTATTGTCTCGCAAGCCCCACCCTGAGTTTCTCCTCTAGATATCTTCTCTCAGCCTCTGCACTGTACTGATCGAGGCCTCATCCTCTGTGATTTCCATGTCAGCTGCCCTTCTCCCCTCTTCTCTGAATTCACTGTCCTCCTTAAACCTCTCTCTCCATGTAAACTTTCACCCATATTTATCGCCACTCCTCGACATTGACATCACCGGTGCCCTCTCTGCTCCCATGGTCTTGATCACAGACAAATCCATCTCTGCCCACTTCTTAGTATCCCTCACCACCCATGTCCCCTTAGCCCCGACCCCACTTCCTTCTGCCTCCAGCTCTGGAAAAAAGCTCTCCTGCAAGTCACTTACAACGGCACTGTCAAATTGCTAACTGCCTAACCTTTGACCCTCCATTTGCCACAATACTTGCGTAGGCATCGAGCGACTCAATCATTCCCTCACCTTCTTGTCCCTAACAAAACCTTTACTCTCTCCCATCCCGCCCATTCTCACCTGATCTGGCTGCCATCTTTGGTCCCTTAAGTCCAAGGAGTGCAGATTTGAGAGTATCTGGTGCACAACTGATTTAGCCATCTATCACCATATTTGTGAGGAGATTAAGGACTTCTTTGGCATTAAGATTGAGACCATCCGTTAGCTGCCTCTGCTGCTTCCCCTTCCCCACCAAGCCAAACCTCTTTCCATGCTCCCCCTCGCCTTAGCCGTGAATCCACGTCTTTCTCTAATTTCTCACCCATCCCCCCATTCCCTCCCTGAGCTTGTCTATGAGACCCACCTCTTCCTCCTCCCTTGACCCCATTCCCAATAAACTGCTGACCACCCAACTTTGCTTCCTGGCCCCCATGCTAACTGACATTGTAAATGGTTCCATCTCTTCAGGTACTATGTGTCTCTTTTTCAAAACCCCCTCCTCAAAAAAATTCTTCATCTTATTGTTCTTGTAAACTAACGCCCCATTCCAGGACACTTAGAAAATATCAACGGGATTAGACAAAGTCAACATGGATTTATGAAAGGGAAATCGTGTTTGACAAACCTACTGGAGTTTTTGAGGATGTAACTGGTAGAATAGATAAGGGAGAACCAGTGGATGTGGTGTATTTGGATTTTCAGAAGGCCTTTGATAAAGTCCCACGTAAGAGGTTAGTGTGCAAAATTAAAGCACATGGGATTGTGGGTAATATACTGGCATGGATTGAAAATTGGTTAACAGACAGGAAACAGAGAGTAGGAATAAATGGGTCTTTTTCAGGGTGACAGGCGGTGACTAGTGAGGTACCGCAAGGATCAGTGCTTGGGCCCCAGCTATTCACAATATATATCAATGATTTGGCTGAGGGAACCAAATGTAATATTTCCAAGTTTGCTGACGACATGAAACTAGGTGGGATTGTGAGTTGTGAGGAGGATGCAAAGAGGCTTCATGGCGATTTAGACAAGTTGAGTGAGTGGGCAAATACATGGCAGATGCAATATAACATGGATAAATGTGAAGTTATCCACTTCGGTAGGAAAAACAGAAAGGCAGAGTATTATTTAAAAGGTGATAGATTGGGAAATGTTGATGTACAGAGGGACCTGGGTATCCTTGTACACCAGTCACTGAAAGCAAACATGCAGGTGCAGCAAGCAGTTAGGAAGGCAAATGGTATGTTGGCCTTCATTGCAAGAGGATTTGAGTACAGGAGCCAGGATGTCTTACTACAGTTATACAGGGCCTTGGTGAGACCACACCTGGAGTACTGTGTGCAGTTTTGGTCTCCTTACCTAAGAAAGGATATACTTGCCATAGAGGGAGTGCAGCGAAGGTTCACCAGACTGATTCCTGGGATGGCAGGACTGTCATATGAGGAGAGATTGGGTCAACTAGGGCTATATTCACTAGAGTTTAGAAGAATGAGAGGGGATCTCATTGAAACGTATAAAATTCTGACAGGGCTAGACAGATTGGATGCAGGGAGGATGTTCCCCCTGGCTGGCGGGTCTAGAACGAGGGGTCACAGTCTCAGGATACGGGGTAGGACATTTAGGACTGAGATGAGGAGAAATTTCTTCACTCAGAGGGTGGTGAACCTGTGGAATTCTCTACCACAGAAGGCTGTGGAGGTCAAGTCACTGAATATATTTAAGAAGGAGATAGATACAGTTCTAGACACAAAAGGCATCACGGGGTATGGGGAGAGAGCAGAAATATGGTATTGAGATAGAGGATCAGCCATGATCATATTGAATGGCGGAGCAGGCTCGAAAGGCCGAATGGTCTACTCCTGCTCCTATGTTTCTATGTTTCCAACCCCTTCTTTACTCTCCAAAATCCTTCAATGCATTGTTGCATCCCAAATTCATGCCAATCCTTCCTGCAACTCCGTTTGGATCTCTCCAATGGGATTTCTGCCCCTCCCACAGCACTGAAACTGCCGTAACCAAAGTCACAAATGATATGACCATGGTGAATTATCCCTCCTCATTCTCCTGACCTCTCTGCAGCCTCGGACATGGTTGACCACACCATCCTCCTCCAACGCCTCACCTCAGTCCAGCTCACTGGGACTGCCCTTGCTTAGTTCCACTTTTACCTGTCTTTCCAGTAATGGCTTCTTATCTCGGTCCCACACCATTACCTCGGAGATTCCCAAGGATCTATCATTGGTCCCCTTTCTATTCCTCATCTATATGCTGCCCTTTGGCGACATCATTTGCAGACATGGGGTCCATTTTCTCATACATGCAGTCTGAATCAGGGGAATTTATAATGGGGAACAAAGAAATGGCAGACCAATTAAATACATACTTTGGTTCTGTCTTCACAAAGGAGGACGCAAATAACCTCCCAGAGATGTCGGGGAACATAGGGTCTGATGAAAGGGAGGAACTGATAGAAATCAGTATTTGTAGGGAAATGGTGTTAGAGAAATTGATGGGATTGAAGGCCGATAAATCCCCAGGGCCTGATAATCTACATCCTAGGGTACTTAAGGAAGTGGCCCTAGAAATAGTAGATGCATTGCTGGTCATCTTCCAAAATTCGATAGACTCTGGAACAGTACCCATGGATTGGCGGGTAGCTAATGTTACCCCACTGTTCAAAAAAGGTGGTAGAGAGAAAACAGGGAATTACAGATTGGTAAGCCTGACATCAGTAGTGGGGAAAATGCTAGAGTCCATTATAAAAGATGTAATAGCAGAGCACTTGGAAAACAGTGACAGGATCGGACAAAGTCAACATGGATTTACAAAAGGTAAATCGTGCTTGACTAATCTACTGGAATTTTTTGAGGATGTAACTGGTAAAATAGATAAGGGAGAACCAGTGGATGTGGTGTATTTGGACTTTCAGAAGGCTTTCGATAAGGTCCCGCATAAGAGATTAGCGTGTAAAGTTAAGGCACATGGGATTGGGGGCAAGGTATTGACTTGGATAGAGAACTGGTTGGCAGACAGAAAGCAAAGAGTTGGAATAAACGGCTCTTTTTCCGAATGGCAGGCAGTACTAGTGGGATACCGCAGGGTTCGGTCCTTGGACCCCAGCTATTCACAATATATATTAATGATCTGGACGAGGGAACTAGGTGTAATATCTCCAAGTTTGCAGACGACACAAAGCTGGGTGGGCGTGTGTGCTGTGAGGAGGATGCCGAGAAACTCCAGGATGATTTGGACAGGTTGGGTGATTGGGCAGAAGCATGGCAGATGCAATATAACGTGGATAAATGTGAGGTTATCCACTTTGGTGTCAAAAACAAGAAGGCAGAATATTATCTGAATGGCAATAGATTGGGGGAAGGGGAAGTGCAACGAGACCTGGGCGTCCTTGTGCACCAGTCGCTGAAAGTAAGCATGCAGGTGCAGCAGGTGGTTAAGAAGGCAAATGGTATGTTGGCCATCATAGCGAGAGGGTTTGAGTACAGGAACAAGGATGTCTTGCTGCAGCTGTACAGGGCCTTGGTGAGACCACATCTTGAGTATTGTGTGCAGTTTTGTTCGCCTTATCTGAGGAAGGATGTTCTTGCCATGGAAGGAGTGCAGCGAAGATTCACCAGGCTGATACCTGGGATGGCAGGAATGACGTATGAGGGGAGATTGGGTCGATTGGGCTTGTACTCACTGGAGTTTAGAAGAATGAGAGGGGATCTCATTGAAACTTATAAAATTCTAACAGGACTAGACAGATTGGATGCAGGAAGGATGTTCCCGATGGTCGGGGAGTCCAGAACCAGGGGTCACAGTCTGAGGATAAGGGGTAAGCCATTTAGGACAGAGATGAGGAGGAATTTCTTCAGCCAGTGTAAGTGCAGGGTTCTCAAAATTCCTGCACTCCCCAAATTATGGATCAAGGGACCCTGTTTGGACAAGTTATTAAAAACAGGGTACCCAAAATGGCTTCAATAACCTCGTGACCAAAACCGACAAGATTTTTAAAGCAGGGTTCTGCAGACAGGCAGGCCCGGAGACGAAACTTAAAATGCAGGAATCTGTGAAAAAGACTCTGAAGCGACAGACAGCCAAAGTAAACACAGAATATGCATTCATTCGACTTGAAACAGATCAAGCTAGAATGGACCTAAAATCGAGGCCATTAGGTTTCTGCATATTTAATCGGTAACAGCTCATAGTAGCCATCAAGTCAGGATGGGGACAATTAAGTTTCATCCATGACAAACAACCAGGACATTGGGGCCACTAGACTCGGAGACAACCACTCTAGAAGTCGTTAAAGTAAATGGCTGTAATCAGTTTAAACGAGCCTGCCAAAAGTTAGACAAAGGACTGACCTGATTTGGCGCGCAGATAAGGAGTTGAAGAACGGGTATAATTGTAGGCCCATCAGTGGCAATTGCAGGCTTAGCTCTCTTATCTTTTGCTTGTGGCCTTGGCCTACTGCCTCTCATTCTCGTGCCCTGGCCTCGTGGCGGGCTGTCTTCTCGCTCCCCGCGCCGCTCAACAACCAAGGACGCCCATTACACTGGGGCCAAACGCGGGAGGAGAAACGAGACCCGAGTTCAAAACCACACAGGACACACAGGCCACAAACGGGCAGATGAGACGAGATGAGACGAAGAATTACGGTAAACCGATAAGAGCAGAGAAGGGCAGCGAAAGACGCATTGGGGAAAACCAAACGCCTAGTTATAAGCTGGCGTTTGGTGAATAAGTTGGCGTTGCATGCATGGACAGTAAAACCCCGTGACGAATATACTGGCGTTCGAAGCATGGGTAGTAAAATCATTTAGACGGTAAAGACCGCCAACCGACCCCCAACCGTAACATTACCGCCGACGACCGCCCGAGGGAGAAGAAGAAGAAAACCCATCGCGACTTGACGACGACGGTAGCTGAGGAAAAGGAGGGTGCTTCGCATCAACAACTCCAGCACCGCGCCCTGAGACTACATGGCGACGGGATACCCCAAAGGACAGCAAGAGCGGACCTCAAAACCAACCTAATTAATGCAACAGGTTTTGGATTGGTGAGCATGAATTCCTGTCCCCTCATAGCTTAATCTAGTTAGGTATAGGGGGTGGGATAAGGATAAGGGGATTGTTAATGTAGTTGTTTTCCCTCGATGTGCCGTGTGTTCCCCATTCCCATATAAGTGTAATTGTTTATGCCTGTATTTCATACCAGTAATTTTCATCAGATTGTTTTATTCTGCTTTAATAAAATTTTGGTTTTCTTACACCAAACCACTTGTCTACTCAATTTTCTGTATCGCCGCCTGTATCTAAGTCCGGTGTCTAGAACCCAGGGGTGTTGGAGCGATTCGAATCGCTCAAAAGACAGTCAGAGACAAAGCTGACTGGGCACACACACCATCCCCTACACCAGAGAGTGGTGAACCTGTGGAATTCTCTACCACAGAAGGCAGTAGAGGCCAATTCATTAAATATATTCAAGAAGGAGTTGGATATATTTCTTAAGGCTAAAGGGATCAAGGGATATGGGGAGAAAGGAGGGACAGGGTACTGGATTTGGGTGATCAGCCATGATCGCATTGAATGGCGGAGCAGGCTCGAGGGGCCGAATGGCCTACTCCTGCTTCTATCTTCTATGTTTCTATGTTTCTATGACACTTAGCTCCAACTCTTCACCACCTCTCACCACCATTCCATTACCTCTGTGTTGTCAGACTGCTTGTCTGACACCAGTCTTGGATAAGTCACAATGTTCTCCAGTTAAACATTGGAAGACCGAAGCCATCAACTTCGCACCCTGCCATAAACTGTGCACCCTTGCCACCGATTGCAACCCCTTCCCTGGCCATTGTCTCAGGCTGAACCAGACTGTTTGCAAACTCGGCATACTATTCGACCCTGAGCTAAGGTTTCCAACCTATATTCTCTCCGTCACAAATTCCACCTACTTGCAATGCTGCAAGATTGCCTGCCTCTGTACCTACCTCAGCCCACCTGCTGCTTAAAACTTCATCCATGCGTTTGTCACCTCCAGACTAAACCATTCCAATGCACTCCTGACCGGCCTCCCATCCTGAAACTTCAGCTCATCAAAACTCTGCTGCCTATATCCTATCCTGTACCAAATCCCACTCACCCATCACTCCTGTCCTTGTTGACCTATGCTGGCTCCTATTTCTGCAGCGGCTCAAATTTAAAATTCTCATCTTTGTGTTTAAACCCTTCATGGCCTTGCCTCTTTTTATCTCTCTAACCTCCTCCAACCCTCCAACCGTCCACAAACTTGCCATTCCTCTGACTATGGCCTCTTGTGCATCCCCCATCCCTTCGCTCCATGATTGGTGGCCGTGCCTTCAGCTGCCCAGGCCCCAAGATTAAAGATGCTATGTAAATGCAAGTTGTTGTTGTAAATCAGATGATCTTTCTTGATTTTTTTTGGTGCAGTGAGACTTTTAAACTTCTCATTGTGTTATGACTCACATAGAGCCGTTTAATTAAAATTTTTAATCCCACTGAATGCGCTGCTGCAGCTCGTTACAGAAGCTTATACATGGTTCAGTTAATTTACACAAGCCCCATTAGCTCTAGCTTTGCATTAAACACAATTCGTGTCGTGTAATTCACGGGTGAAATCACTCGGTTCACATTCAGAGGAGACAGCAATGATTAAAATAAAGGTGCTGTCTAACGTTGGCATCTCAGTGGTGTTCAAATCTCCCATCAGTACCCTGGAACTGGACAGAGTAGGGGCGCCTTCCCTCCAGGATTGTCCTGGCGACTCCAGGAATTGAAGAATAATCTTCAGCACACTGCTTCAAGCAACACTAGAGAAAAATTACTGGGCAGCAAAAAAAAATTGTCTTTTTTTTTTCATTTTCTTCAAACACTTTTGCTTATTAGTTCTAAAAATATTGGAAAAGGGTAAAAAGGCAGCTAGACCGACAGTCACAAATCAATCGGGCAGCGAAGAGTCTGTCCGCTTTGTAATTGTAGTGGGAAGTCGGGCGACCAATGATGGTGGTGTGGGAGCGGGGCGGTTGGAGGCAGGAGGTCATGTGATGAAGCTTCCATGGTAACATCCAATCAGAGTTGGCATCCCTAGTACGAGGCCCTGGTCAGACTCCATTTGGAGGATGGAGACTGGGTACAGTTCTGGCCACCGCAGCATAATGAGGCCATGTTAGAAGCAGTACAGAGGCTGATCCCAAGAGTCGGCAAACACCAAGGAGGATCCAATAGATAAGCTAGGGCTCCTCAGCCTCAAAAAGAGACATCTTGGTGGGGCTCTTAGTCTATGAGATACTTAAAAGTGTCCAGAAAATAAATGTGAGTCAGTACTTTTAGATAGTCCAAGTAACGAGGACACAGGCACCACTGGGTCGGGTAGTGAAGGGCTGACATCAGGAAGTATTTCATTAAATTGCAGGTGACCAGCAGCTGGAAGGTTGGTTGAGGCCAGGACGTTGGATTCAAGTAAGAAACAGTGAGGTGGTGTAATGGGAAGACGGTAGGGGCTTTGTCACCTGAGCCTGTTGTGATCTTCTGAGTTATGAGAGCAGCTCTCAGAGAGATTTTATCATAGCTTCACTCCCCCCCTACACACCCTCAACAATAAAGCTGCAGTTGGTGAGCTAGGAATCTTTCAAGCGTCACTTTTAATCTTTTTAATGGGAGCAGTAGTTGGGCATTTGGCCCATGGAGTTTGCTCCAACATTGCATTAGCTGTAGGTCAGTGGGCAGCCAGCCCTCTGCTGACTTTAACATTTACCTGGCAATTTTGGGCTGGTGCCTCTCTGTGCTTGCAATGCATTTGCAGAGCTCAGTGTTCCCTGGCTAGAGGGAGATACCGAGCTGGCAGTATAACTCCGGTTATAAAGTGAGAAGGTTGTGGGTTCAAGTCCTACTCTAGAGACTTTAGCACAAAATCTAAGCTGATACTCCAGTGCAGTACTGAGGGAGTGCTGCAGTGTCGGAGGTGCCGTCTTTCGGATGAGATGTTGAACTGAGTCCCCATTTGCCCTCTAAGGTGGACGTAAAAGATCCAATGGTACCATTCGAAGAAGAACAGGTGAGTTCTCCCCGGTGTCCTGGCCAATATTTATCCCTCAACCAACATCACAAAAAAATGTTCTGAGGCTGTGAAAGGTAAGCTCATTCTTTTTCTTTTCAGGTCTGTTAAGCCATGTTCCTCTCTGGCTAACACCTGAGTAGAAGGCATCCCATAATGGGACAAGTTCAATGGAAGATGGATTCTTTGAAATGGCTGTATTTAGGCATTGACTTCCAATATTCAATTTTGCCAACGTTTTGTTAACACAGCAAGTATCTGAAAGCTTTGGCCTTTTAAGTGCTAGGGTGAGGATCATTTAAAACATTTTTGTCTTCGTGCTAATTAGGATTGTTTCAATCAGTGGGAATGTTCGGCAGTCACTAACATTTAAGAATCACTGCGGTGTAATAAAAAGCAGCTCGTACATAATGAGAAGCTGCTGTTGGAGAGACATTCATCTCTGCAATCTGCAGTCTGTTGCCTGGTGCATTTTCAGTCCTGATAAACGATTGCTTTCCATCTCCGAAGTGTGTGACAGTGATGGGTGAGACAGATGATGGGAGCATTAAGGATCGGCAAACAAAGGAAATGAAAACGTTGCACGATTTGGCATTTGTTATTTTGCTGGAAATTTGTGGTAGATTCAATAAAGATGGAGTTATCAGCAGCGCCAACAGTCTTGACACACATGTTGATTATTTTCACCGTCTCCGAGCAAGGAACCTCATTCTGATTTTTATCAAATTTTAATTAAAAGCAGAAGGATTGGATTTACTGCCTAAAATCTGAATCCAACTGCAGCTTACATTTTTAAATTAGCTGATGCATTTAAACTCAGTGAAATGGCCGCTGCATCACTCAAAATGGCTGCTGCATCACTCAAAATGGCCGCTGCATCACTCAAAATGGCCACTGGGCCCGTCTGCGCAAATGATAACAAAGTAACATTTCTGATATGTTTGCCTGTCATTTCTATCATCTGCCAATGAAAATCTCAAAATGAAGGGGCTCACCTGATGGTTTAGGGAACAACAGCAGTAACTTCTGATGTAAAAAAGGAGTCTCACACATCAAGGAACTTTAAAGTAAGCTTTAAGCAACTTATAATTATACTATATACAAGAGCGGTCTTCACCATGCCTCTAGGAGAAGCCCTCCTACCATACTGAGCAGTTCAGTATTTATACTAGTCCAAACACAGGAAGTGATGTATGCACAGAGTTCACAGTTCACAGTTCACAGGAAGTGATGTGCACATAACTTCATCCGGAAGTTTATTTATTATTATTACATTCTTCCCTCCTGCGAGATTAGAAGGCTGTGGTCTTCCTTTTATTCTGCAGCCGCCGAACGAGGAAGAGTCGCACCCGTTTGGGTTCCCGTCATAGAGGGTCACTGGTCCGCTTACATGCCGTTGGCCATTGGTCAGAGTCTGTGTGGCCTGGATTACCCTGTGAAGGGTCGGGGAGATCATGGCTTCGTGTACGAGTCCCAATAGGTGCAGAGTCGGTCTGTCTCTGTTCAGAGGGAAGTGCAGAGCTGGTCTGTGGCGGATCAGTACTTTGGTGCGCGGTACTGGGAGGGTCGCAACTTTGAGTACGGGGTTCTACCGGCACCAAGCTAGTTGGTGTCAGATCAGGATCCTGGAGAGGGGTACCCGGTAGGTTCCAAGAGGCTCCTGGTAAAATACCATCACTCGATGTCCCACTAGGTCCTGGTGGGCAGGGAGCCAGATCCCGTAATGATACGGTAGATTCTCGGCCGTCGGGATATCGTATGTATGCATAGGTGGGGTTGGCATCGGTTAGTTCGACCTCGTCTACGAGAGGGTCATTTTTAGACATCCGAACGTATCTTCGGAGTAGTACAGGTCCAGGAGTAGTTAGCCATGACGGGAGGGATGTCCCATAAGATGAGCGACGCTGGAATCCAAAGAACCGCTCATGAGGTGTAGTATTTGTGGCTGTAGAAAGAAGGGACCGTATAGAGTGCAATGCATCCGGAAGCACTGCTTCCCATTGCTGGTTTGGTAGGCCCCGAGACCTTAAAGCAAGACGTACGGAATTCCAGATGATACCGTTATACCTCTCTACCTGCCCATTTCCGATGGGATGATATGGCGTCGTTTTGCTTGTAGCAATTTCCCGTTCCTTGAGTTCCCTTGACATAAAGGATGGACCCCGATCCGAGTGAATGTAAGCCGCCATGCCACAGAGAGAAAATACCTGCTCAAGGCAGCAGATTACTGTGGACGCCAGCATATTGGAGCAGGGGAAGGCAAACGGAAAACGTGAATATTCATCAATCATGGTGAGCAAATATGTGTTCCGAGTTGAAGAGGGCACTGGGCCCTTAAAATCGATGCTAAGTCGTTGCATCGGTTGGGTTGCGTGTATGAGCATACCATCTGAGGGGCGGAAGAATTGAGGTTTTAATTCTGCACAAAGCCGGCATTCTGAGCACATTTTCTTTACATCTCCAGTAGAAGAAGGGAGATTCCGTGATTGTACGAAATGTAGCATGCGCGTAACGCCAGGATGACACAATCCATTATGGACATCTGTGAGAGTAGAGGACGACATAGTGGAGTAGAATGCTCGTGTGAGGGTATCCGGGGCCACATTCTCCTTGCCAGGTCGATAGTGAATGGTGTAACCAAAAGAGGCCAGTTCCATCCTCCAAAGCTGTATTTTATTATTCTTAATTTTGGTTCGTTTTCAATTATCGAGCATGAAGGCGACTGATCGCTGGTCCGTGATTAATGTAAAGTGCTGGCGAGCTAGGAAATGGTTCCACTTCCGTACTGCCTCTATGATGGCTGTGGCTTCCTTCTCAACCAGAGGATAATGTAGCTCGGCACCTTGTAAGGTCCTGGACATAAATGCTACAGGACGACCTTCCTGATTTAGAGTAGCCGAGATCGCCACCTCCGAGGCATCACATTCGACTATGTAAGGGAGATTCTCATCGATGGAGTGAAGAGCCGCTTTCTCCAACTGTTTTTTGAGAAGGTTAAAGGCTGCAACAGCCGCTGTTTCCAATGGAAATGATCTAGCATGCAGCAAGGGTTGGATTTTGTCCGAAAAATGAGGAATCCATTTAGCGTAGTATGCAAACAGACCGAGAGCCCGACGTAAAGAAGCCGGATTCTTAGGTGACGGGAGCTCTTGGAGCGGGCGAAGTCTTTCTGGGTCTGGCTTAATGATACCATTGCCTACGCAGTAGCCAAGGATGTTGATGGTCGGTTGCGACTCAACAGATTTAGATTCATTCAAAGTTAAGTTACGGTGATGGAGGGCATCCCGAAATTTTTGGAGGTTGGCGTCATGTTCCTGTTGATCGTGACCTGCAATAGTAATGTTATCAAGATAGGGAAAAGTGTCCCTTAAGTTTTCCTGCTTAACCAGGCCATCCATTGCCCGTTGGAAGACAGCCTCTCCATTAGTAACCCCGAATGGGAGGCGACTAAATTGGTACAGCCGTCCATTAGCCTCAAAGGCCGTGTACTGCTTATCTGAGACCTTCAAGGGTACCTGATGATAGGCACTTTTTAAATCGTAAGTTGAGAACACTTTGTATTCGGCCAGTTTATTAACCATATCATCAATGCATGGCAATGGGTAGGCGTCCAAGTCAGTATATTGATTGATGGTTTGCGAATAATCAATGCATAGTCGTTGTTTGTGAGGTTTTAGAGGGTTCTTGACGATGACGACTTGAGCCTGCCAGGGCGACGAACATGGTTCGATGATATCCTCTGCTAAAAATCGAGAGATTTCAGCCTCAATAAAAGATTGGTCTGCCTGACTAAAGCGCCGCGATTTCGTTATTATTGGTTTGCATCGAGGAGGAATACTGGCAAATAATGAGGGTTCATCAAGTGAAGCTGCTGATAATGCACAAAACGGTCATTTAAACAGTATATTAGAAATAGTAAGTCTAGGCTTGGATCCGCCAAACTCAATGGTGAGTTTCTTATGCTGTTTTTGAAAATCCAGCCCTAAGATGAGATCACTACATAAGTCCTTGAGCACCGAAAGTCGGGTGGAGGGATACATGTGACCATTAAGTGTCATACCAATAATACAAAAGCCGGAGATTCTGGTATTAAGTGATGGCTGGGCCATCGCAATTGCCTGGTCCGATGGGAAGATATGTAGTTTCAATTTCGCAACAATCTGTTCTCTAATGAAACTATCAGTACTTCCTGAGTCAATTAAGGCATCTAAGGTATGCCCATTAATTGAAACTTTTGTAGCTGCATGAAACAGGTTCTGTGGGCAAGCAGCTGTAATTGGTGTGGTTGCACAGAGAGTGGCTGAAACTCTAGGTGTGCTTCTTCGGGAGAGAGCTCGAGAGGAAGCTTGATAGGTCCTAGCCGGAGCATCTTGATAGGCCCTAATTGGGGCAGTTCGGTAGGCCTTAGCTGGATAGGCCCTCGTAGAGGCTCTTGATTGGCAAACTTTTGCAAAGTGTCCCTTTTTATCGCAATGACTGCAGATCGCATTGCGAGCAGGGCAGAATTTCCTAGGGTGAAAAGAATCTCCACAAAAGAAGCATTCCTTCCTAGATTGCCAAGAGGCTGCTAAAGTGGGGTCATCCTCCTCTTCTTCATCAGAATTATCATCAGGATTAGATTCCTCCATGATAGGGTTCACCTGAGGCCACTTGAATCGTCTGGTTGCAGTTACAGCAGCAGATCGAGATCTGGGCAGCTGATAGAGGTCTGCATTTTTCTTTGCCAAATCCAGAGAACAAGCCAGGTCAAAAGCCTTTTGTAGCTCAAGTGTTTTACTTTCTAGTAGACGCTGGCGTATAAATGGAGAGCCAATCCCGCAGATGAAAGCATCACGAATCATTTCTCCGTGGTACAGCTCAGCCGAGGCTGCCTGAAAGTTACAATCTATGCTGAGCCTGCGAAGTTCTTGAAGGAATTCATTAATCGATTCCCCTGGCCCTTGTCGGGCTGTGGCCAGTAGATGTCTAGCATAGACCTCATTTGCGGTCTTGGCATATAGTTTTTTAAGTGCCCGGATCACCTCATCGTAATTATCCCATTCATCAACATATTCAAACACTGTTGGGGTCACATAGTTGATAAGTATCCTCAGTTTAGTAGAAGCATTCGCTTTACATTCATCAAGAAAATTCTCAAAAGTACGATACCAATGCTTCCATACCCTGCCAGCTGCTGGTGCGTTTGGGTCCAAGTCCAGACGAGTAGGTTTAAGGATGTTTTCCATGATGGGTGGTTCCCTGGATCCTTAACTCCGAGTTTGTCCGAAGGTCTAATATTTGTGAGTGTAAATACTAAGTTGCTTAAATTGATGTAAAAAAGGAGTCTCACACATCAAGGAACTTTAAAGTAAGCTTTAAGCAACTTATAATTATACTATATACAAGAGCGGTCTTCACCATGCCTCTAGGAGAAGCCCTCCTACCATACTGAGCAGTTCAGTATTTATACTAGTCCAAACACAGGAAGTGACGTATGCACAGGAAGTGATGTATGCACAGGGTTCACAATTCACAGTTCACAGGAAGTGATGTGCACATAACTTCATCCGGAAGTTTATTTATTATTATTACAACTTCTGCAAGGGATCTCTCCCAACTTCCTGCCGAAGTTCTGGTGGGATATCAGCAGAATGCCCCCCCCCCCCGGTGGAATGGCGTACACAGTTGTTTCCACTATTTTTCTGGGGTTTCCGCTGATCTTCCACTGACGTTAGGGCAGGCGATGGGGGAAACCCTGGAGAAACGGTGTAAGTCGCTGTTTACGGTGTTTCCGCTGATCTTCTGCTGAAGTAATGGCGGGAGATTGGGGATCCCCTAACACTTACGAAAATTGTGTCCCCAGCAATGAGGTGCGAGTGGCAGTTGGCACCCTCTGAGGACCTCTGGTGCTGACCCCAAAAAGCTGATGGATTGGAGGAGTTCCCTTCATTTGAATATTGTGGGTGGATGCCTGCCTTCCTCCTTGGGCAGGCAAATCCAGCGAATGCTACCGTGTCCGGGGGTGTGGGGGGTGGGGTGCGGGGGGAGTGGTTTGCTGTGACCCCCTGCCCCTTCTGGAAAGAATGCACAGCTGCCCTTTATCCCCCTTTGTATGGAGGGCAAAAGACTTCACCTTATTGCCAATGTTTTCTGAGGTGCAGTTACAGTGTGAGACCGGTAGAGCCCACTGTGGAATCTCTGAATGTCAGCAGGCTATTCGACTGTGGGGCGGCATCACAGCCGAGCCTAACCATGTCCTCACCCAATGTCCACACCATTGTTTATCTTCTTTTAGCAATCAGTAGCAGGAACCGAGGTTGATTTTTTCCCCCCCTTCTCTAACCCTGGAGCCCTGAGTAGAGTCCCAGCCATAGCCCTGCCTGGAATCAGCTCACTCAGCATGGAGTTTGGACAAAGAAATGGGTTTTGTGGCAGTTTTCAAAGGTCAGAAAGAGATGGAAGAGTTTAATCAGGGAATTCCAAGGGGTTGGATCTAGTTGGTTGATCTTCTCTGCCACCAATTATGAGGTGAAAGTGGGGGAATGCACAAGAGGCTGGAGTCAGGGGAACAGAGAGATTTGAGGGGTATACAGGGCAGGAGGACTTTGTGGAGATAGGATAGAGCAATTTAAATGTGAGGATGAAGATTTTAAATTTATGGTGTTAGGGGATGAGGAGCCAATATAGAGCCGTGAGGACATGGATGATGGGCAAGCAGGACTTAATGCAAGACA